>NC_140590.1:1862114126-1862714126 GCF_964204655.1 Triturus cristatus
TGAGGCAATGCCTTGACTCCGTAGCACCATCTTGAAGGCCTCCCAGAGAACCTGGGTCGATTCCACAGTACCCTCGTTTTCCCAAAAGTACTGCTCCGTGGTCTTTTGTAAATCAGTCTGAATGCGCGGTATCTTCAGGAACCAAGGATCAAGCGGTACAACGAGGCCCGTCGGGCCAAGCCTCGCACCATAGACCACCCAAATAAGGGAATGATCCGAGATACTTCTGGGGAGGAGACCCACATCCCCAAATGTTTGAGAGAACTGCACCAGTCCAAATATGTAGTCTATGTGCGAGAGACTGCCGTGTGCCCCAGAGTGGAAAGTAAATTGGTTAGTTCTTGGGTCGTGTATTCGCCAAACTTCCACAAAGCAGAGCGCCACTAAAACTCTGCTAATAATTTCCCTGAGGGATCATGGCCCGTGCCGGCCTCCTATCGTGGTCCTCATCAATTGCTGCACTGCAGTCACCTCCAATGATCAATTCCCCCTGTTGCAGTTTAACAATGAGTGAGCCCAAATCTGTCAGTGCCGCCGCATGGAGTCTAGAGAGGATGTATAGTGAAATAATATTAAATAGATGCCCCTCCCAGTATCCAGAGATTGCGATGAAACGTCCCTGTGGGTCCTGTAAGATGTGTTGAACAGTAAAAGGGAATGTGTTCGGGAGAAGGGTACCTACTCCCCTCGATCCCCTGGTTACCTGAGTGTGCGACTAGTTTGTATCCCCATCTATTCAGTGCACCATCTGATGTCCCCTGCAAATGCGTCTCCGGTAATAGGATTACCTCCGGTAGGTGTCGTTTCAAGTCGTGTAGTACCACCCCTCTCTTCATCTTATCACCCTGTCCGTTCACATTCCAGGACAAGAGTTTGAAAACGTGTGTGTTGATATGAAGTCATTAAGTATCTAGTCTAATTACAATTATGACAACTGGGTAGGGTCCCCCATTGTGGCACAAGGGGTATGTGCTCACGTCTCCCGGGAACTTCTCCCCGGCCCCCTGTCTGGTGTCAGGTAGCACAATGCCACCTGTCAGTGTA
Source organism: Triturus cristatus (assembly GCF_964204655.1). Classification (NCBI taxonomy): domain Eukaryota; kingdom Metazoa; phylum Chordata; class Amphibia; order Caudata; family Salamandridae; genus Triturus; species Triturus cristatus. The sequence goes on from NC_140590.1 coordinate 1,862,115,171, forward strand.
GAGCATTGCAACCCATGTGTCGGACCATACTCGTTGTCTTTTCTACAAACCACAATGTTAAACATTATCAAAAACCCAGAACATTGAAATACCCACTTCCCCCCACCCCCTTCCCTGCCTCCCTGCAGTGTGGACTCAGAATTGCCCAAACCTCCCAACTGTACAGAGCGCCTGTGTACCCTGTTCTCTGATCCTGTTCCCAACAACTCATTATAGGGACAAAGGTGTGACCCAACCTGGGGCGGCCACTCTCCTCTGCCCTTCATATCAATCGGTTCTGTATATCGCATGAAATCAAATCTGTGAGGCCTGGATGGGTCCCATTTCCACGGACTTATTTAGCTGGGCCAACATGAGTCAAGCTTTAGTTGCATCAGTGTGACAGTGTCTAGGGGGCTGCAGTCTCAGAGGAAGTTTGCTCTGTCGTGTTGGCCCTCGGATTACGATGTGGTTCAGTATTTGTAGGGTTTTTATCATCTCTCAGGTTGTCTGTTTGCGTTTTACGGTTCTCAACCTTGCACCCTCCTCCAACCAGGCCCATGCATCATCAGGAGTTTTGAAAAACCTGGTCTTGTCCTCTGCCGCCACTCGCGGCAGGAAATATCATAGCATATTTCAATTCTCTTTCCCTCAGGGCCTTCTTGACTTCTATAAAGGAGCATCGCAACTTCTGTACTCCGATTGTAAAGTCTGGGAAAAAAGTGATCGTCACATTTTCGAGCTTGAGAGGTGGACCAGTTCGAGCTGTCTGTAGTATAATATCTCTAGCCCTTTAATTGAAAATTCGTGCCACAATTGGGCAGGGCTGGAGACCAGGCTTTGGCAGGCTGCCTGAGATCCAATGTGCCCTCTCCACCAAGAAGAAGGCAGAGAGACGACGGGGCTTCAGCTGCTTAGAGATAAGGTCCTCCACAAAGAGATCAACTGCCTGACCCTCCGCACGCTCCGGCACCCCCAAAATTCTGAAATTGTTCCTCCAGGAGTGCCCTTCGAAATCCTCCAGTCTTTTCTCTAGTGCGGCCGTAGTGGCCAGCAGGGTACGAACTAGCCCTTACAATGTTTTGGTAGAGGTCTGCAAGGTGACAATGGAATCTTCAGCAGACTTGACGCAGGAGCCAAGGTTTCAAAGGTCCGCGCACATCAGGGTGACTCCTGGTGCTACTGTATCTATTTTACCTTCCAGCGCTGTGCGGGCCCCTTGGACAGCCGTCATTATATCCTGCAATGTAGGGGTCACGGCGGGGTCTGGAGTAAGCGCCATTTGTTCCTCAGATGATGGTCCCTGGGGATCTGACTTAGCATGGACAAACTTGTCTAGTTTTGTTTGCTTCCCGACATCTCTTTGCCGAGCTGGTTACTCTTTGATCCTAGGGAAGGGTCAGGCTCTCAGCCCCGGAAGGAAACAATACTGGTGTGCAGGTCCTGTGGATTAGGGTTGAACCTCAAGACACAAAGCACGCGGACCATCAAATGTCTAAGGCACACTCCGAGGTGTAAGCTCGGGCTGGCTCTCACCTCAATATCTCAAGTGGGGCTGCCCTGTAGATGAGTCAAGCACTCAGGAGAGAGGACAGAACAGGCGGGGGTGGGAAAAAGTTCCGGTCTGGCCCAGGTCCCCAGCAGGAAGAAAGACAGCGACAGTGCCAGGGCTGCGTGGGTCGGGCCAGTTCTGTAGGCACAGAGAGCATGAAATGATGAGACTTCATTGTCATCCTTCCCAGTACACCATGGGGCACAAGTCAGAGTCAGCCTCCTACACCTTTGTTCCAGGCGTGCAGCAGCCTGTCTTGTTTCGACGCAGCTGGCTCTCTCGCCTCCGAGTCCATTGTCTCCGCAGAGCTGCTCCCCCACTCATCCAGATCTTCTGGGCAGGATCAGCTCTCCAAGCCCTCTTGTCCACTCTCTCCCCATCGGGCCTCGGCCGGAACAGCAGCTGCAGCTCCAGGACATCTCACCCGGCCACTCCCAACTGTTATGTCAGGGAGACACCCATGTGTGCAGGCTTCACCTCGTCGCTGTAGTCTTCGGCAGTTTTTCAGCACCGCACGACTCGCATTTCCCCACCAGTACGGAGCGGTCAGTGAGGTATTCATGCGAAATTGGAGATCTTAACGGATAATACAGGGGGATAATATGGAGAGTGGCCGGAGCTCCTTCAAGAAGCGGCCATCCCGGTCAGCTGTTAGCCACACCCCCTCCTCTGGATGAAATTATTGTATTATTTGTACCGGCTTCCACTAGGCATTAGTTACTGACATTTTTGGTCAGTCTATCTTTGAATATTGAGCTTTATGTCTTGTGCTGAGTCACACCAGTAATTCCCCTTGGATCCAAAGCTGGTATGGCACTGTGAAAGGGCAGTATTCCAGCTCAAAACAGCCAGTGTCCCAGTCCAACGCACACACACCACCGCCAGGCACTTACTAAAACTGGAACAGCATCACTGACTATAACTGGAACACAGCTTCCAACACTCACCGACCCGAACACAGCAACAACTTCCCCAAAGCCATCAAGAATTTCAACAACTGGATCATCTTCTACGCTGACACCCAGGCCCTCCTCAAAGACAGTAATATAACAAAATATAGACCCCAGGCCCCGCGGAACATGAATGAACTCAGACTGATGAAACGCCACTGCTAGCAACTGCAGTACAAATGGATAATGACCCAGAACAATACAAACAGATGCACGTTCAAATCAGCCCTGAGACGTGCACACTAAATGTGCCACTCTGGCAGAGATAATCAGTGCCAGAACCAACAAAACAAGGAAATATTTGCCATTGTGAAGGATTTCACCTCACGAGCATCCGCCTTCAACTTGATCACTCACATGCAGGACCTCTGCAACACTCAATTCTTCAGCAACAAAAATCACCACCATTTATAGCAACTTCAATCCGCAACTGGACCAAACAGACCTCGCCAAATGCCTTCCGATCTTATCCAAAGAACCAATGCTACCCACATGACTCATCATCACCCCAGAAGAAACAACAGCCACCACGAAATCCATCTACTCAGGGGCCCCATCGGAGTCCTGTCGCCACCAAACCTACTCCAGAGGACTGCAACTCTTTAGAGCCATGCCCACACCCATTCTGAATGACTCCACCTCTTCTGCTACCTTCCCAAAAGCTTGAAAACACACAACTGCCCTCCAATTGCTGAAGAAACCCTCCACAGATCCTTCATCACTTGCCAACTACAGACCGATCTCCCTGCTACCATTCCCGGCTAAGGCATTAGAGAAAATCATCAACAGATGCCTCACCGAATATCTCAATGACCGCCAACTCCTCAACATCACTCAGTCTGCTTTCAGACCCAACACAGCATGGAAACTGTCCTCATTGCCACCATGGATGATATACACATGACTCTGGCAAGCCCTCATCCTCATGGACCTCTCTACTGCATTTAAGATGGTCTCCCATTTTCATGCACTACCTACGCGACATTGGAATCCAAGTACATGCACCCTGATCGATCTGCTTCTTCCTGACTGGAAGGACCCAGTCAGTCAGCTTGGCCCTGTATACCTCAGACTCCCCCACAACCGCATCTGCTGAATTCCACAAGGATCCTCCCTGAGCCCGACCCTCTTCAACGCATACATGATCCCTCCAGCCAGCATCATCCACACTTATGACATCATTGTCCTCTCCTACGCTGATGACACATAGCTCATTCTCTTCCTTACGAACAAGACACCCGGCGCCTGGTACCTGGAACAAGTTCAGTGCTTGCATGACTGAAATCGCGCACTGGATTAAGATCAGATGTCTCTGTCAGGCGCTGAGCCTGGGCGCCTACCAGGAAAACGCAAGAGAAAAGACTACATTCCCCAGAAGTCTGGCGGCCGAATGGGAGGAGCCGCGGCTTCATAAACAATGGACGCGACCGAGCCGGTGCGCGTAATTCTGACTGTGAGATTAGAGCCGGGAGTGCTCTTGGCTAACGGACCATTTTGCCTCGTGCCTACATGCCACTAGGTGGGGGCTGCTAGGGAGGCTGTTTCCATTTCCCTCGGGGTGCTGACGTAAGCGCTGTCGAGTCTTGCTCGGCGTCTGGTCGAGATTCCGGATGAACCTAACGTTTCCTACGGGGCGCTGAGGCAAGCGCTGCCGTACTGTGCCCTGCTCCATTCTCACCTCAACAGGGACGCGGAGGATGCCGGTTGGTACACCAGTGTAAAGGGGCACTACCAAGGATGATGCTTGGCGGATTCAGATGGTGCTGACGTAAGCGCTGTCAGCCTGAACTGTTGGTAACCACGGAAGGAGGAGAGGAACAGGACCCTGACGGATAAGGACTCCGGGCCGCCAGTGCTAACCAGGGTTGGGTTGTGGTGGTGCGGGAGCACTGCAGAAGACTACCGAACAAGTACTGTGGTGTTAATTTGTTGAGTCAGAGCTCAGGAACACGAGAGAGACAGTGCTTCCTGGAACTTTTTGTTTGGTGCTTTGTTTTCATGAGTTAGGGGAGAGGAGTCCCGTGGATTGAAGGCCGCATTTACTTAGCACGTCCAATAGTCCAGTGCAGGGCAAGACACATGAGGTTCTCTGGCCTTTTAAACTGCTGGGCGTTTCTTCTGCGGCTAAAGGGAGGAACAGGGTATGTATGGCTGGGTATGTGTGATTGATTCCAGTATAAAAGGGGAATGCTGGGAAGGCTTGATGTGTTTGTTTTATGTTTTATTGTATTAGGTGCGCAGTGGCATCACTGGAGAGAAGTATCTCTTGGTGACACGCAAGAACCCCAAACACACAAAGAGAGGGCTGAAGGTAATAGGCGCGTGTAGTGAGACCATATGAGAGTAGCAGTCTTGATATATGTGTGGTAACCGTGTATTCTTTTGTTACAGGTATCCTCATCCCCGCTGCTCCCTTATTAATTTCTTTCCCTCGCCTGATTGCCCTATTTCTCTGTGTGGGTATAAAGCAGAGTTGGGGACGTCTGGAGGGGGACTCCTTTGTGCTTCGCCCGGATCCTACAGAGCCGCTGTGGACCGTTACAGAATTACGCGCCCACGAAATAAAGCTCCTTACGGCCCGGGCAAAGCACAATCATGGCGTCTTTAGATGATGTATTACAGGCCCTACTGTTAGTGCAGCAGGAATTGGCTGCCTCTAAGGCGGAGACCGCGGCCCTCAGAGAGCGGGTGGATCGACAGAGTAGGAATCCGTTTGATGCAACCCAAGCATCGTCTCACATACAGGTGAACGTACCTCCTCCCATCCCCTTGGCTAGTCCTGAGAGGATTTCGGGAGACCCCCTCAAAATACAAACATTTCTAACGCAGATTATGTTACACTTTTCGTGTAAGCCAGCTTCCTTTCCCAACCATCATTCCCGGGTGGCTTTTGCAATATCGTACATGACGGGAGATGCAGCCAATTGGACTGTGCCACTGGTGAAATATGATGACCCCCTGCTTTCGGATTGGGATTCGTTTCTCAGGGAGTTCGAAAGGGTGTTTGATCGAAGAGCCACCACCTTCTCGGCCGTTCGAGAACTGTTAGAGCTCAAGCAGGGGAGGCAAGATCTGGTGACATACCTCACTCAGTTCAATCGCCTGATAGCAGAGACGGCGTGGCCGGAAGAGAAGAGGATGTCTCTGTATTATCAGGGACTTAGAGACGACATGAAGGATGTGCTTGCGCAAATCGCTCCTCAGCCTACCACGTACACCGATTTAATGAACCTCACGTTGCGTTTAGATCATAGGCTGGCGGAAAGGAAGGGAGAGAGGGTGTACGCTCACGTCGAGAAAACGGAGAGGGGGACCAGAGCCCCGGTAACCCCCCTTGATTCACATGCAGAACCCATGGAAGTGGGCACTATTCGAGCTCCATTATCCAGAGCAGAAAGAGAGAACCGTAGGGTATCGGGCTTATGCATGTATTGTGGGAAAAAGTGCCATTACGTGAGAGACTGTTCCGCTAAACCCAGGAAACCGGGCGGGTATTATCCCAATAAGAAGGTGGCGGTCACCACTGTACCCCCATACCTACATGATGAACCGACCTTAGGGGAGGGGGTAGACCAACCCCGATCTCCGGTGTTACAACTGCCCTCGTTGGCAACAACCGAGCTAGTGGCCTCGGAGTCACACATCGTGTTGTCTATGTTCCTTTCTGTGGGCTCACATACTCATCAGGTGGAGGTGATGATAGACTCAGGAGCCACCGGAAACTTTATTGACAGCGGGTTAGCGCAGCGTCTGGGTCTTCTGCACGTCCCCAGGGCGATCCCGGAAAGAGTGCTGGCGGTAGACGGGAAGCCATTGAAGTCAGGGCCCATTAGCGAAGTCACGGAGGAGCTAATCCTGATAAAGACAGGGAACACTCAGGATCATGTGGAGACTATTGTGCTGAACATAATCGAGGCACCTCAGTAGGAAGTCATACTGGGTATGCCCTGGTTGTGGAGCCATAATCCCACGGTCGATTGGAAACAAAAGACGGTGGTGTTTGACTCAGAGGAGTGTAGAGTGACGTGTGTACAACCCACCACCCCCACGTTCTGGCTCTCACGCAGGGGTACCAAATAGCCACTGCAGCAGAGAAGGAGACGGTCCTCAGGGCTGGACTGGGACCCACAACTGGCCCTGGTAAAGTGCTCGACCGGCCCCCTCGGGTGCTGCCGAGCTCTGTGCCAGGGCCGGTATTCGGCCGATTTTGTAACAGGGCCGATTTTGCAGCTATGCTGCAAGAACGGCCCTGTAACAAAAACGGCCCCCAGGGGCCCAAAACCGGCCCCCACCTGTGCGGCGCACCGGGGGATTGCCCGGTGCCCGCTACTGCCAGTCCGGCCCTGACAGTCCTTCCCTCCGTGTATGAACGCTTCAGTGATGTCTTTAGTGAACTTAAGGCAGAGAAGTTGCCACCACACCGCAACTACGATTGCCAGATAGATCTCGTTCCCGGGGCGCTCCTGCCTTCATGTAGAGTGTATGCCTTATCGGAGCACGAGACCGCTCATCTGCGTGAATACCTGACACATTATGTAGACATTAGATTTATCAGGCCCTCTCGTTCACCTGCTGCTTCGCCTTTTTTTTTATCAAGAAAGCCAACGGTGAATTAAGGACGTGTATAGATTATCGCGTGTTGAACAAAAACACTGTCCGAAACAGATACCCTCTTCCCCTCATCCCTGTCTTGCTGGATCAGGTGAGGGAGGCTGCCATCTATACCAGGCTGGACTTAAGGGGGGTCTATCACCTGGTCCGGATAAGGGAGGGTGATGAGTGGAAGACGGCGTTTAGAACACGCTATGGTTTATTTGAGTATTTGGTTATGCCGTTCGGGCTTTGCAATGCCACGGCGGCATTCCAATTCTTTTTAAATGATGTCCTGAAGGAGTTCATAGATAAGTTGCCGGTCGTCTACATTGACGATATTTTGATTTATTCCAACGATCAGGACGCACACATCAAACACGTGTCACAGATTTTGCGCAGGTTAAGGGACCATAGTTTGTTTTGCAAGTTGAGCAAATGTGAATTCCACGTGGCAAAGGTCGAATTCCTGGGGGTGGTACTTAGTCCCTCGGGCTTGTGCATGGCAGAGAGAAAGGTGAAGGCGGTGCAGGAATGGCCTGTTCCTAAGAATGTGAGAGATGTGCAGTGTTTCCTGGGTTTCTCCAACTATTACCGGAGATTCATTTCACACTTCTCACAGATTGTCTCTCCTCTCACTCGTTTGTTACGAAAGGGAAGCACCTTTTGTTGGACCCTGGAGGCCATGGAAGCATTTGTCTATTTAAAGGGGGCATTCACCACAGCCCCTATTCTGCAGCACCCTCAACCGGATGAACCGTACATCGTGGAAGCAGATGCCTCGGACATAGCAGTGGGAGCCGTGTTGTCACAACGTGAACATCTATCGGGACAACTGCATCCTATAGCCTTCCTGTCAAGGAAACTGACGCCGGCCGAACTGAATTACACGATAGCGGAAAAGGAGTTGTTGGCTATCAAAAAGGCATTCCAGGAGTGGAGACATTATCTGTGGGGGGCTAAACATCCAGTCACGGTGTACACCGACCACAGGAACCTACAGTATATGAAAGCGGCCAGGCAACTCACACAACGACAAATGCGTTGGACATTGTTTTTTGCAGACTTTGACTTTGTGGTTACCTTTGCCCAGGTTCGGAAAACAGAAAGGCCGATGCGCTATCCCGACAAGAAGAAGACGACGAGTCCAGGCAACGCGTTGTCGAAGCCATCATTTCTCCGGAGAAAGTGGTGTGTTCAATCACAGTGGACACTTTCCTGGATGACATAAAAACCCATCACACGCTAGCGCAATGGCATAGGTGGGCGGAACAAGAGCCGCATCGACTGGTCAAACAGGGGTTGCCCTTCTTTGGGAATAGACTGTTCTTGCCTTCTTCGGTTCTCAGGCGCAAGGCGTTCTTGTGGTGTCATGACTCTATGTTGGCCGGTCATCCGGGTTGTACAAAGACCCTACAACTACTGCAGAGACAGTTCTGGTGGGAGCACATGGGCAAGGACGTCCGTCAATGGGTAAAAAACTGTGACACCTGTGCCCGTGCCAAGGAAGACCATTCCAAAGCAAAAGGCAAACTGGTTATCAAGCCTACTCCTTCTAGGCCCTGGCAAAACATAAGCATGGATTTCGTGGTAGGACTACCACTAGACCAGTGTTGTAATGCAATCTTGATGGTGGTGGACAGCCTCACTAAAATGGGACATTTCATTCCGTGTAAAAAGTTACCCACAGCTAGCCAAACCGCTCAGTTGTTGCTCTCTCATGTAGTGAAGTTGCACGGACTCCCGGAAGTGATTGTGACTGACAGAGGCCCGCAATTCATCGCCCGTTTCTGGAAAACATGGTGCAAGGCCTTACAGGTAGAGGTGGCCACGTCCACTAGCTTCCACCCGCAGACGGATGGCCAAACTGAGCGGCTGAATCAAACTCTCAAAACTTATCTGAGGAGCTACTCGAAGGAAGCCAGCACCTCATGGGTGTCTCTGTTGTGGTTGGCGGAACTGGCCTATAACAACGCTTGGCACAGCTCCATAAAGGAAACGCCCTTTCGGGCCAATCATGGGTATCACGCCAAGGTCCTTCCATTGTTCATTCCCTGCGAGACGAGGAACCAACCTACCGTTTCCCTGCAGATGAAGGTCCTTCAGGCGATGCAAGACAAGGTACGGAAGAACCTGGATAAGGCTACACAGCTCTACAAGACCTGGGCTGATCACCGTCGGCAGGAAGGACCCGTTTATCATCCGGGAGACAGGGTATGGTTGTCTACTAAATACATCCGCTTTAAATTGCGCAGCGTGTTTCATCCCAGGTTCATCGGTCCTTATATCGTTGTATGCAGGATCGGTCCTGTCGCATATAAACTGAAGCTACCTGCATCTCTTCGCATCCATCCCGTGTTTCACTGCAGTTTATTGAAGCCAGCGGTCGGGGCCCGAAGAGAGGCGGTTCCGCCTGTGTGCCGTGATGGGCAACTGGAATACGAGGTCCGGAAGGTGTTGGATTCCAAGTACCGGCAGGGCTGTCTGTGGTATCTCATTTCGTGGAAGGGATACACTGCAGAGGATGACTCGTGGGAACCGTCGACGAACGTCCATGCTCCTGCGGATGTGCGCTCGTTCCACGTGCGCTGTCCAGATAAGCCTGGACCTAGGAGGCGCATGGGAGGGGGGCGTACTGTCAGGCGCTGAGCCTGGGCGCCTACCAGGAAAACGCAAGAGAAAAGACTACATTCCCCAGAAGTCCGGCGGCCGAATGGGAGGAGCCGCGGCTTCATAAACAATGGACACGACCGAGCCGGTGCGCGTAATTCTGACTGTGAGATTAGAGCCGGGAGGGCTCTTGGCTAACGGACCATTTTGCCTCACGCCTACATGCCACTAGGTGGGGGCTGCTAGGGAGGCTGTTTCCATTTCCCTCGGGGTGCTGACGTAAGCGCCGCCGAGTCTTGCTCGGCGTCTGGTCGAGATTCTGGATGAACCTAACGTTTCCTACGGGGCGCTGAGGCAAGCGCTGCCGTACTGTGCCCTGCTCCATTCTCGCCTCAACAGGGACGCGGAGGATGCCGGTTGGTACACCGGTGTAAAGGGGCACTACCAAGGATCATGCTTGGTGGATTCAGATGGCGCTGACGTAAGCGCTGTCAGCCTGAACTGTTGGTAACCGCGGAAGGAGGAGAGGAACAGGACCCTGACGGATAAGGACTCCGGGCCACCAGCGCTAACCAGGTTTGGGTTGTGGTGGTGCGGAAGCACTGCAGAAGACTACCGAACAAGTACTGTGGTGTTAATTTGTTGAGTTAGAACTCAGGAACACGAGAGAGACAGTGCTTCCTGGAACTTTTTGTTTGGTGCTTTGTTTTCATGAGTTAGGGGAGAGGAGTCCCGTGGATTGAAGGCCGCATTTACTTAGCACGTCCAATAGTCCAGTGCAGTGCAAGACACATGAGGTTCTCTGGCCTTTTAAACTGCTGGGCGTTTCTTCTGTGGCTAAAGGGAGGAACAGGGTATGTATGGCTGGGTATGTGTGATTGATTCCAGTATAAAAGGGGAATGCTGGGAAGGCTTGATGTGTTTGTTTTATGTTTTATTGTATTAGGTGCGCAGTGGTATCACAGGAGAGAAGTATCTCTTGTTGACACGCAAGAACCCCGAACACACAAAGAGAGGGCTGAAGGTAATAGGCGCGTGTAGTGAGACCATATGAGAGTAGCAGTCTTGATATATGTGTGGTAACCGTGTATTCTTTTGTTACAGGTATCCTCATCCCCGCTGCTCCCTTCCTAATTCCTTTCCCTCGCTTGATTGCCCTATTTCTCTGTGTGGGTATAAAGCAGAGTTGGGGACGTCTGGAGGGGGACCCCTTTGTGCTTTATACCGCTGTGGACTGTTACAGTCTGAAGGTGAACTCAACAAGACAATAATGGTGATCTTAGGGAAATGCACTTCACTGTAGGATCCCACCTCGTGGCCAATAGAGCTAAGATTGACCCACCCCCCCCTCCCACACCAAGAACCTCAGGATCACTATCATCAACAGAAAACTCAACATACTGCCAAAATCAACGTTGTCAATGACTCATGCCACCATACTCTAAAGGGGCTGTGGAAGCATTTCAAATGTCTTCCAATCAGCACCCGAAAAACTGTCATGCACGCCCTCATCACAAGCAAGCTGGACTACGGCAACACCCTCTATGCAGATCTGACTAAATCCCAACTCCCCAGATCAGGCTATTCTGGATGTGAATGTCAATATTTGCAAAGAGGTACAAAAAGCGCTCCTTAGCCCTAAATTGAAAGCAAAGGAGGCAGGACCCAAATGGTTTGATAGGCTTTGTTTGAAGGCCCATAAAGATCTAAAGTGGGCCCTCAAACAAAAGCCCAGGAATAGGACGGCAATTAAAGCTGCCGAAGTAATTATGCGCAAGCACAAGAGGATAGGAAGAGCCAACTTGTAAAAATGGCTTGGGAGTAATTAAAGGAAGCACGCAAAGAGAGACTTAATTTATCCTTCTGGAGGATTGTGAACTGCCCTCTTTTCAATGCACTAACCCAACCAGACATGAGGCAAATGATTCCAGCTAAAGACTGGGTGGTGCATTTCGAAAATATTTACTCCAGGAAAGGCGCACATAAGTCAGTAAAACTGATGGAAAGGGAGCTGCCCTTGACGTTTGAATAAGACAAGGAAAAAGCTGGCATACTGGGAACCGCCTTACGAAAAGCGCCAGGGCCTGATGGGGTTCCCGGGGATCTGTTCAAATCATACGTGGAACTCTGGACCTCTATACTCACTCAACATTTTGAATTCAGTAGCCCATAGTTATATCCCCACATCCTGGAAACAATCAATCATCGTACCAGTCTTTAAAAAGGGCAATTGAGATGATCCAGCGTGCTACCGTCCTATATCTTTATTACATTCCAAGGTTAAGGTCCTGGGTAAGATTCTTCTAAAAATATTGGTGGACTGGTCTGATCATAGAGAAATTCTTTCAGATATCTAGTGTGGTTTTATGCCGGGAAGAGGGACAATTGAAGAGAATATTAAACTATATTTGGTAATCAACAAATATACAACTGTTAAATGGGGAAACATACATCTAGCCTTCATGGACCTTGGCACAGCCTTTGATACAGTGGACGGATCAAACCTGTGGGCTGTGCTGAGGGATTTGGGGGTGGAAGAGTCACTTGTATCTTTTTTGTCTCATTTGCACAAGCGCCTATTTTTTTATTCTTATTTTTTTTATTTAATGCTTTATTATATAGCGCGGACTTTACCCGAAGGTGTCAGAGCACTTCACAATAGGAACAGTAATGATACATAAGGAGAAAAATTACAAGTGAGCATGTACAAAAGCAAACGTTATGTTACATGAGGCAATAGTGACAATTGTGCAAGTATCAAGAGCAAATAAAATACAAGAGGTACGTTACAAAAGGAAAAAGTGACGTGTGCAGGTTACAAGAGCATACAAAGTACACGTAGAGGTAAAAAATTGCAATAAATGGCAGAAACTCAAAACATAAAACAAAAGTTACGTTACATAAGGCAGTGGTGGCCGTTGTGCATGTATCAAAAGCAAACAAAATACAAGAGGTAGCAAACGCTACGTTACAAAAGGAAAGGTGACATGTGTGCATGTTACAAAAGAGTACAAAGTACAAGTAGAGGTATAATACTGCACTAAATGGCAGACACTCAAAACACAAAAACACACTGGGAAGACACTTCTATAGGCATGGAGAACAGAATTTCCTAGAATGGAAGGACTTCCTTCAGAAAATAGAGGGCGTGAATTAAATTTGGAAGTGTCTTTGAAGGAGGAGAGCTTTGAGGTCAGTTTTGAAGGCCTGGGAAGAGGTGGTGGTCCGGAGCTGAGGCGGAAGTGAGTTCCAGATTCTCACCGCATTGCCTGAAAAGGATTGGGCCATCGATTTTTCCTTCTTGAAAGTGGGAGGTTCAAGCAATACCTTTTCTGCATTACGTGATGGTCTGGAGCCTCCAGAGAGTTTCAGTTTATTCGCCAGGTAGCGAGGGGAGGAGGAGTGCAAGGCTTTGTGGGTGATACAGGCAGTCTTGTAGATAGATCTTGCCTCTATGGGAAGCCAACGGAGGGTGGATAAAATGGGTGTGATGTGGTCGCTTCTTTTGGCCCCATATATGAAACGAGCTGCTGAATGGAAAACAGACTTCAGGGGGGACAGGTGGGATTTGGGGAGGCCAGTAAGAAGAGAATTGCAGTAGTCCAATCTGGAGAGAACCAGCGATTGGACCAGGGTTTTAAGGTCGTGCTCCGGGAAGAAGCGACGAATCCCCCAAAGAAGGCACAGTTGGTATCGAGCAGACTTTGAAATGGAATCGATGTGGGAGAGTAGATTGAGTTTTTTGTCGAGTATGACACCAAGGGATTTTGCGCTGTCGACAATGATGGCTTTATTGTTCAGTAGATTCATCTGATCCATCCATGATTGCACTGGGGGAGGAGAAAGTGAGGAGGAGGAATTCAGTTTTGGAGGGATTCAGGATCAGTTGATGAGTTAACATCCAGTTTTGAATGGAGTCGAGAGTAGAGCTTAGGAAGGAGAGATCGTGAGTGGAGGCCACCTTAAGGTAGATTTGAGTGTCGTCCGCATATAGATGATAGTGGATCCCGGATTTACTCAGGAGATTTCCCAACGGTTCTAAATAGAGATTGAACAATGTGGGTGCAAGTATGGAGCCTTGAGGAACACCTTGACCGACCGCCAAAGGAGATGAAAGACTGTTCGCTATTTTGATCATTTGGGATCTATCAGAGAGGAAGGAGGCAAACCATTTAAGCACAGTGCCCTCCATGCCCATTCTCTTTTGAAGAGTGTTAAGGAGAGTGTTGTGAGTGACAGTGTCAAAGGCTGCAGAAAGGTCAAGGAGGATTATAAGACAAGACTCTCCCAAATCGAGTATCCGCAGCGCGTCATCCATCACTAGCAGCAGGGCTGTTTCAGTGCTGCAGTTTTGCATGAAGCCGGACTGGAAATTGTCAAGAAGATCATTGTCCTTGATATGACGAGAGAGTTGTTTCGCTACACATTTTTCTGTGATTTTCGCAAGAAAGGGTAGGTTAGTGATGGGGCGGTAGTTGTTGAGGCCGTTCGCATCAGCGGTGGGTTTTTTAAGCAGAGGGGTGACTTGCCCAGTTTTGAAGGAAACAGGAAGGGAGCCTTGACTGAGGGAGAGGTTGACCAGAATGGTCCAATAGGAAAGAGAATAGGTATAGAAGTCAATGGCAATGGCACTAGGGATGGGGTCAAGAGAATGGTTAGAGGGCTTTGTATCGAGGATGCATTTAAGGAGGGCATCATCAGAGATGGGGTCAAAGTTTTGCCAAATGGTTAAGGATTTGCGCTCCTCTGTAGAGGTAGGGTGAATGACCTGATCTACAAGTGATTTCACCTTTTCGTCAAAGAATATAGCGAATTCCGCCTAGAAGCCTCTATGAGGTATGACCCTCAGGGAGAATGCACTACGCACTACGCACTTTCAGTTAGAGCGGGCGGTCCGTCAGGGATGCATTATGGCCCCAATGCTATTTATAATGTACATTAACAGGCTGGACCAGTTTTTATGGCGGAAACCAGAATGGTGCCAGCATTATTGTATGCAGATGACTGTTTTAGTTGCGGGGACACCAAATGGCCCACAGTTATTATTAAATCTTTTTTTACGAATTAATGGAGGACTTAGGGCTTAAAATTAATTACCTTAAGTTCCACATTATGGCAGTTGGCCCATCAAAGAATAAGAAATCAAAAGCATACCATATCAAGGATTATTATTTAGGAAAAGTGGATACGTTTTGTTACCTTGGTATTTTGTTGGACAACCAACTAACTTGGAGACCACTGATAAAAGCACATATATAATCTCTTAATAGGGTAGCTTATGGGATAGATTCCTTGAGTAGGTGTTTAAGAAATCTGTTTAACATCTTTAGAATGCGAAGAGCGTTCCCACTGTGGCGTTTGATGCAGAAATCTGGGGTTACAAGCCTTGTCGTTCAATTCAAGTTGCGGAAAATACAATTTTAAGAAAGCTATAAAGAATTCCACAGTGTCCCAGAGGAAATTGTACACGAAGAAATGAGAGCAAATTTGATATTATTTGACTCGATCCAATACTTCTTTGGCTCTCAATATGGCTTAAGAATGAACTGGAATTCTACAGAAGGATTGTGATTGATTGCTTGAATTTGGAACTTAGTCATCGCATACCATGGTTAAGTTACGTTAAAAAAACGCCTGAGCAAGTTGGGTAAACCTCAGTTGTTTAGTACCCGAGAGCTGATTAGTAAATCAGACATTGGCTGTGTGAAGGAGGCTTTCAGATTGATTACTTGAAAAGCTAGGCTACATGTAGCTCAATCCAAAGATAGTTATAAGGACTTTGTAATGGTTAAATCTATGAACAAAATGGAAACGTACTTAACTTTGGACAAGACTTCTCATCATAGAAGACTGCTAACTTACCGTTTAAATCAGTTTCCACGGCTGTTGATGGGTGGCATAAGACATTAGACTGTCTTTTTTGCACAAGCGACAGGATTACTGCACCGGACACTGCATATTGTTTTTATTTGCACAAACTGGTCAGCCTTAAGGCGAGAGTATATTCATAGGCTTACGTTACTTGTAACTTTTGGATTCACGGAAAACTTGAGAAATTAACTGTGACAGTTAACTATTTTATAAATGTAATGCTCGTATAAATTGGTTAAAATTCGATTGGACAATGGGTTTTAGGTGGTTCCTATTATTCCCTACTTACATAGCAGACCCTTACATGGAGGTTTTTGTTTGTTAGGTTTTATTAGGATAAGGCCTGGCACACTTTTATACAATATTTTTTAACATGTGTTTTCCTGTGCATAGGAATTTTTAGCAATGCATTTTTATCTTTTCAAAGGTTGCACTTTAAAATGTTGTTGTATCTTAATTCTTCATCATCATCATAAACTTTATTTCGGCCACAAAGGCCATAAAAGTACCATAAATTTTGACAAAACACAATTCTAAAATACATCAAAGTCGAATCACAATTGTACATAAAATAGTATAAAAAATTACCAAAATTACAAAGATATATTTGAGCTTAATAATTAATTGCAGAATTTCCTACGTTTGATCCACATAGCATTTAAAAAACGTGAAACTGCAAAGACAATTGGAGGATGGGTGTCGTATTTCAGAACTCGCAAGGCTTTTTCACACTCTCTAAATCCCAAGTTTCTACAGATAGGTTTTACCCAGCGTTTTCTTTGCAGGTGATACATTGGGCAGAAGAATAAAACATGTTTTTCATCCTCCATTCTATAACCACAGGCATGGCAAGCAGTGATTTTATTGGGGTCCCAACTTGAGGTGAAGGACCTGAGCGGTAGACTGCCTATTCTCAACTGGAAGTACAACTTCCTAGCAACAGCAGGAAAGATAAGATCTAAAAATACCTCCCTCCTGTAATTGACTTTAATCTGGAGAAACTGGGCAGTCAACCTGCCAACACCAGAGTTCACATGCAGGCACAGAAGATGGAAATGTCTAAACTGTTCTGCCAGTTTTGCCTTAGAAACAGCCAAGCATGAGACCTCCGGAGAACCCCATAGATCTGGAAGGCCGATCTTGGCACAGGTGTCCCTGACGTACATTAGCCAAGGAATATTCTTATTATTAATTAGGGGCCAGACCCCCTTGATTTCTTCTCGATAGGAACCCAACTCCGTATCTTAATTATGATATGGCTGTGAGTAAAAGAAATGAAGATATGAGATGATTTGTGGAGGTTTCATTTCTTCATGTGCTTTCATGGTCAATTTAGGCCCGAAAAAAAAATTTATTGATTGAGTAGTCCCGCTAGGCTCCCAGTTTGGCTAGACTCACACCTGCTCAGCCCCAGCATTCCCTTTCGGATGCTAGCGCTCTCTATAAATCTGCGTAACATAACACGGCAATCTCAAATCCTTGAATGACACATTAACCAGGATACTGGTGGACATCTCTTGCCAAAATTTCTCTAATGACTCAGAAGCTTTTCAAGCCAGAATATCTGTGTATGATTCTCCATACCAAGTCAAGCCAAATAAAACTTTATTCAGCCAACATTGACCACAGAAGCACATAAAACGCACAGAAAATAGATACTAAAAATAGTCAATACATGATAAAAGGACAGACCAATATTTCACATACAATTGTCAATACAAATCACTGAACCATCTGAACCCTTTACAAAGGCTGTATTTAACCACTTCACTGCTAGGCCTTTTCCACCCCTGTGCTGAGCCTTTTTTTTGGGCTATTTGGGGCAGTTTGCGCTTACGCCCCTGTAACTTTTCAACCACATAAGGTATCCACGCCAAATTTGCGTCCTTTTCTTCCAACATCATGGGGATTTTAAAGGTACCCAGGGTTTGTTGATGCCCCGGGAGGGGACCCAGAAATTAGCTACAATACAGCTAAATGTTGCTTTCTTTGGGGAAAATTGGAAAAAAGTGCAGTAGAGAAAAGTGTCTGGGTTTTTTCCCTGCAAATGGTATCAAGAAAAGGTTTGTGGTGATGAAATCACCATCTTACCAGCTTTCAGGGACTGACAGAGTTTTGTCAGAAAACCAATTTTCCTTACAAGTTTTGGCATTTTACTGGGACATAGCCTATTTTGTGCTATTTTTGTGCTTTCAACCTCCTTCCAGTTAACAGTAGAAATGGGTATGAAAGCAATTTGGATCCTGGAAAGCTATATCTTTCAGAAAAGTAGACAAACTTCTGAATTCAGCAAGGGGTCATTTGTGTAGATCCTTTTGTTTGTTTTTTATAGAAACTAACAGTGGAAAATAGGAAAAATTGAAAATGATTGAAAAAAACTGCCATTTGTGCCAACGTTTTCACCTGTAACTTCTAAGTATGGCAGATTTTTTAAAGCAATGTACCGTTACATACGCTGGACCCTTCTGGTTGTGAGGATATATAGGACTTGTAGGTTCACCAAGAACCCGACGAACCCAGAGCCAATAACTGAGCAGCGTCTTGCAATGGTTTTTTGCTGTGTACCGGGTATATAGCAATTAATTTGGGAAAATATAAATAGTGAACAATCTGTATTAAAGATGCCTGTGTATTTCTGAAATGGGAACAAAATATAGAGTTTAGAAACAGTAGCTATTTGCACATCTCCGAAATTGTTGGTATTCATACCAGCATGTGAATTATAGGACATTTTTCAAAGTGACTTCTTTTTTACACATTGTCTTACCTTTGAAAAGGCAGAAATGCATTGTAAGTCAATAGGTAATAACACTTGCTCTACAATTCTGTGTTCCTCTAAGTCTCCCTTAAAAATGGTACCTCACTTTTGTGGGTAGGCCTAGTGCCCGCAACAGGAAACGGACGAAAACGCAACGGGAACACTCCACATTTTTACAGTGAAAATAGACCCTTTTTTGCAAAGGTGCCTAGCTGTGGATTTTGAACCCTAGCTTAGCCGGCACCTAGGGAAACCTAGCAAACCTAAACATTTTTGAAAACTAATCACCCAGTGGAATCTAGGATATGTGACTTGACTGGCTCTCACCAGGTTCTGTTACCCAGAATCCCCCGCAAACCTCAAACTTTGTAAAACAAAAAGCCATTTTCCTCACATTTCTGTGAAGGAAAGTTCCAAGAAAAATTGTACCTCACTTGTGTGGGTTGGCCTAGTGCCCGCGACAGGAGACTGCCCAAAACGCAAAGTGGACACACTACATTTTTACAGTGAAAACTGACCCTTTTTTTCAAAATGCCTACCTGTGGATTTTGAACCCTAGCTCTGCCGGCACCTAGGGAAACCTAGCAAACCTATACATTTTTGAAAACTAGACACATAGGGGAATCCAGGATGGGGTGACTTGTCTGGCTCTCACCAGGTTCTGTTACCCAGAATCCCTCGCAAACCTCAAACTTTGTAAAACAAAAAGCCATTTTCCTCACATTTCTGTGATGGAAAGTTCTGGAATCTGCGTGGATCCAAAGAATTCCACCCAACCCGCTTTCTCCGAAGTCTTCATATAAAAATGGTACCTCATTCGTGTGGGTGGGTCAAGTACCTATGACAGGCAAGGGCCCAAAACATATTGCAGAGACATTAAAATTACCTATCACAAAACGACTTGGTTTTGGTGGGGGGGCCGGAATCTGGGTTTTTGGCCCCGGGCTCAGCGGCCATCTAGGGAAACCTACCAAACCCACACATTTCTGAAAACTAGACACACTGGGGAGTCCAGTGAGATATGGCTTGCGTGGATCCCCCAACGTTTCCCTACTCAGAATCCCCTGCAAACCTCAGATTTAGCTGAAATAAAATTACATTTTCCTCACTTTTATGTTTGGGAAAGTTGTGAGATCACCGGGATGACACAAATTTCCTACCCCCTAGCCTTCCCACAGGTCTCTCAATAAAAATGGTATCTTACTTGTGTGGGTAGGCAAGTCACTGCAACAGGAAATGGCCCAAATCGTACTGTGGAGACTTCGACCATGCCTATCATAAAACTACCTGGTTTCGCAGGGGGGGGGGGCTCTGGTGGGGCACCTAGTGGGCTCTCTGCACCCCCTGGGAGCAGATCAGGGGCTATTACCCCCATTTGCCTCCTGGGGGGGCAGAAAGACTGTGGCATCTTTTTGGGGGGTTGGGAGCATTGGCATACCTATTCTGGGCAGCCCCCACCCCTACGTATATAAAAATCAAATCCCTGGTGCCTAGTGGGCTTTCTGCCCCACCCAGTGGGCAAATCAGGGGCTATCCCGCTATCTGCCTCCTGTGGGGGGGCAGAAAGTATTTTGCCTTCTTTGGGGGGGGAGTAGAGTGGGGGCATTGGCATGGGCAGCCCCCACCCCTGGCCTAAAAAAAAAAATCCCTGGCGTCTAGGGTGCTTTCTGCCCCCATCTGCTTCCCCGGGGGGCAGAAAGACTGTGTTAAAAGTCAATGGGGGAGCAAAGGCCCCTGCCCCAAGGCTAGTGGGTGGATCCCTGCTTGGGGATCGCCCTCCTGTGGAGATCCCCAAGCCGGGATCCACTAGGGAAGGGTACCATTGGAACGAAACCTCGCCCAAGTGTTTTGGTGCCCACGAGCATCGCACCGAAAAACTGAAACTAAGTTGTATTTTTGTTTTCAATGTAATGACAACTGCACGCCATGATCAGTGCATGAAAAAAAGAGAAATAGATGTAAATATTTCATCACACTTAAGCTTAGAACAGTTTTTTTTCTTTGTCTTAAAGCACCTGACAAAAAACTAGCAACACCAAAACAAATCACGAGTGAAGACAACATTTGCAAGTATATCAGGGGCGGCTTTAAAAGCAGTAAAATATATTTTTTCCTTACCTCACTATAGAATTAGCAAATTAAAATAAAATGTAAAAGATCTTGTTCTGAAAAATCATCACAAGAGCAAGGCTTTAGGGCACCCAGTTTTGAACAGCCCTTAGGGACAGATAGGCATCAGTAGATGTAGTTAAACCTGAACCTAATTAAAATAAAACAATGGTGTGGGTTATTACTATAGGTCCAGTAGGGTTGTTCTAAGGTCCCTGGGCTCAATATTGAGTATTGCCTTACCGTGGGCTTGGTGAGTTCCCTGTTTTCCCTTTCTGCCATCCTCCTGGCTAGAAACAGTGATTTTATGTCTCTCAACTCATTGGGGTGCCTCTGTCTATGGTGCATAAACAGCTCTGGGGGCACTAGGTTAGTCCAGCCAAGAAATGTCAACGGCCCTGTCAAGCCTCATACAGTCTTCTAGAACAAACTGGTTCAAGGTAGGAGTGAGACTAGACCATATTTTTAACCACTGTATTAAAGGGGCCACAGCTATGAGATCAGAAATGTAACCCTGCCCAAGTTCTTCATGTACCATGAAGGACGGGGTACAGGGGGATACTGCTATAAGTTTATGGAGAGGGAATTTATTCTCAGGCACCTGCAAATCACTTCTCCATATCGTAAGTGAACAAAATTTCCATCAGAAGGTTTTCAATTTTTTTAATCATGCCTGTGGCGTCGCTGTTAATGAAGGGAGGTTAGCGACCCTAGGTTTAAGAAACACATCTAGATATTTAGAGAGAAACTCTACTGGTACTGCGGGCCAGATCATCTTTTGCTGGGCCACCTGCCTTCCGAAGCTCACATCATGGCAACTGCTCTCGACAACAATGGTTATCTTTATTTCCACTTGTACTTTGTGGCATCCCTCTGGGCTTTTGCCTTTCTTTGCAGTGTTTTATCTATTTCTAACCACTAATGAAAAGATAGCATCACATATTTGTCTCTTGTTGACCTTAGTACAAAATCATTAGGCATGAAAACCATAACCGAGAGCATATCTCACCTTGTAGTGAAATGAATAGAAATGATATAAGCTATATAAATATACAATTTGTATCAAAGGAATCAAAAGTAAGGACTGAAAAATGTGGCTGAAAGACAAAATAGTACAATAGGATAGGGTTGTCTTTAACGAGTGCTTCCTACCCTGAATGTCATGGATGTGCCTTGCTTAATTTATCTTATCGCTTACTGTTGTGAGGTGGTCTATGTTAGTATACAGGGAAGGCACCTCTAGGCTACTACAGTAACGATAACAGCTGTAGAAGACATTTGTTCAAATCTAGGTGATTTGCGGGCCCATTTTGTAGTGTGTCTGAGAGCTTGGGTATCAGCCCTTGAGATTCATACTGTTCCTCATTTTTGTAATTCAGAAAGCTTTCCAGAATCTCTGTCAATTTGTCTGATTGCTCATTCAGTCTGTATTTAACTTGTTCATACGTGACAATTTGGTGCATCTCTCACAACTATGGGGCCAATTACGATGGAGGTTGGAAAGTCATCGCCGGTTTCAATTTCGACTGGCTGATTATGTATCAGCCGGTCGTAATTGAAACCGCCCGGTGATTCTGGCTGGATTTCAATGGGCTCAAGGAGCCCGTCAGCCAGTTGGAACCGGCTCGTAATCCCAAAGGGCTGGCTTTTCCGCCTTTGGGATATGATGCAGTGTTTCCTGCATGGTTCCCATGATGGCCTGCCCGACATGGAAACCATGTTGGAAAGCGTGTTTGGGGGTCCCCAGCAGGGAACACTTGTGTGTGCAGCCTATGGTTGGCCCCATGGTTCACCGACGAACTCAAGAGCTCCAAGAAGAACTGCTGAGCTCTCGAGAAAGCCTGGAGAAGGGAGCCAACCCCGGACAACATGACCACCCTCAAGCTCGCCACCCGGAAGCACCATCAACTAATCCACGCCACCAAGAAAACTGCATTCAAGGACCGGCTGGACAACAACGCACACAACTGCAAGGAATTCTTCAACATCGTGAAAGAGCTCTCCAACCCCAACGCCGGAAACAACGACATCACCCCGTCGCAAGACCTCTGCAACTCCCTCGCCTCCTACTTCCACAACAAGATCACTGACATACACAACAGCTTCATCCCACAAACAACACCCCCCACGACCGCACCAACGCCCCCCACCACCACCCTCAGCGCCTGGACCCCGATCAACACAGAAGACACCATCCGCACGATGAACTCTATCCACTCCGGATCTCCGACCGACCCCTGCCCTCACCACGTATTCAACAAGGCCGACGCTGTCATCGCACCCCACCTGCGGGACATCATCAACACCTCCTTCGACACCGCCACCTTCCCTGAGAGCTGGAAGCACGCCGAACTCAGCGCTCTACTAAAGAAACCAACAGCGGACCCCACCGAACTCAAGAATTACCGCCCCATCTCGCTCCTCCCGTTTCCAGCCAAAGTCATCGAGAAGACCATCAACAAGCAGCTGGCCGCCTTCCTCGAGACGAATGGATCCCTCGACCCCTCACAGTCATGCTTCCGAGCCAACCACAGCACCGAGACCGCCCTCATCGCTGCCACCGATGACATCCAAGCCCTGCTGGACAACGGAGAAACAGCGGCCCTCATCCTCCTAGACCTCTCCGCGGCATTCGACACTGTCTGCCACCGCACCCTAGTGCAGCGCCTCAGCAACGTCGGAATCCAGGAGAAGGCACTGGAATGGATCATCTCCTTCCTCGACGGAAGGACACAGAGAGTCCGCCTACCACCGTACAAGTCAGAGGCCACCGAAGTCATCTGCGGCGTCCCCCAAGGATCATCACTTAGCCCCACCCTCTTCAACGTCTACATGAGCCCCCTTGCGGCCATCGCACACCAACACAACCTCAACAT
Source organism: Triturus cristatus (assembly GCF_964204655.1). Lineage (NCBI taxonomy): Eukaryota > Metazoa > Chordata > Amphibia > Caudata > Salamandridae > Triturus > Triturus cristatus. The sequence goes on from NC_140590.1 coordinate 1,862,138,466, forward strand.
CATCTCCTACGCAGACGACACCCAGCTGATCCTCTCCCTGACCAACGACCCCGCCGCCGCCAGAGCCAACCTCCACGAAGGAATGAAAGACGTAGCCGAGTGGATGATGACCAGCCGCCTGAAACTGAACTCAGACAAGACGGAAGTCCTCATCCTGGGCTCCTCGCCCTCCGCCTGGGATGACTCCTGGTGGCCCCCCGCCCTGGGCACCGCACCCAAACCGACAGACCACGCACGAAACCTGGGCTTCATCCTGGACTCCTCCCTCTCCATGACCAGACAAGTCAACGCCGTCTCCTCGTCCTGTTTCAACATCCTGCGCATGCTACGGAAGATCTTCCGGTGGATCCCCACCGAGACCAGGAAGACGGTCACCCAGGCCCTTGTCACCAGCTGACTGGACTACGGCAACGCCCTCTACGCCGGAACCACCGCCAAGCTCCAGAAGAGACTCCAGCGGATACAGAACGCCTCAGCCAGACTCATCCTCGACATCCCCTGAAGCAGCCACATCTCCGGACATCTGAGAGACCTGCACTGGCTCCCCGTCAACAAGAGAATCACCTTCCGTCTCCTCACCCACGCACACAAAGCCCTACACGACCAAGGCCCGAGCTACCTCAACAACGCCTCAACTTCTACGCTCCCAAACGCCATCTCCGATCAACCAGCCAGGCCCTCGCCGCCGTCCCCCGCATCCGAAGACCGACAACAGGAGGAAGGTCCTTCCCCTACCTGGCCGCCAAGTCCTGGAACTCCCTCCCTCCCTCCCTGCGCCTGACCCAAGACCACCTCTCCTTCAGGAAGAAGCTCAAGACCTGGCTGTTCGAGCAGTAGCGGCACCCCCCCCCCCCCCCCAAGCGCCTTGAGACCCTCCGGATGAGTAGTGCGCTTTATAAATGGCTTTGATTGATTGATTGGTTGGCGGCCGAGAGGGCACCTACATTGCCCCTCTGTTGATCCCTGCACCACATAGCAGGCGCCTTGGGATGCCTGCCACAAGGAGCAGGGATTAACAGCTCCTCCCATTTCCCTATAGGTGCATGTATTGCGTCCGGTTTATGCATGCTCCCATAGGGAAACGTAGGAATTTGACTGAAGAGTGTTCGGTAGCATCCTAATTAGGCAGTCGGGACGTAAGTCAGCCCAACATCGTCATTAGGCCCTGTGTCTTTACAGTTGCAGCAGATTTTTGTTGTTGCCAGCCTTGTTGCTTGCCACCGGTCTCTACGCTCTGTTGTCTATGGGGATCTGAGGTCTCATATAGAAGTGCCACCCTCTTATTGAGAGGGGCCATCATCGCTACAGTTTGGGTGATTTTGAACCCAACATTGTTCCAGTAAATGCAGAGGCTGGACATTCCCAAAGGGGAAACAACCTTTACAATAATCCCTTCCACACATGGTAAGTATACGTAAATTAAATGTGTATGCAGATTACCCAGTGGCGATCGCCACTGGGCAGTTATATTCAAGTCTGCAATTCCATAGAAAGAGCATTTTTTTGGTTTGCAAATAATTTTGGCTCAGATGGACGCATCTTCACAAAACAGTTCATCCACCTCAGCTATTTCCTGGAAAGTTTCAAACTCATCAGTCAAGTGGGGGCCGAGATAAAAAAAAATCAAAATTCCCCATGCATTTTCCATGGACTTTTTTGAGATGCACTACAGCAAAAACTGCTGGAAGGAATTACACCAAATGTGTCAGGAAGCTAGATCTTGGTCCAGAAAGCGTGCTTTTTCAGATTTGGTGCAAATTTGTTCAGTAGTTTTTGAACAGTTAAGGGACATAAAGATTTGTATATCTGGGTGATTGGGTTTGAGAGACCCGAGCAAGAATCCCTCAAACCCAATTTTAATAAAGTAAAGCGTTCTTATTGGCCCATGGGGCTTTTCCCTTGTGCCACAGGAGTCATGCTCCCGCAAGAATGAGAGCTTTGACTGCCGGCCTGCAACATGATGAAAAATGTTGCAAGCAGCCATTATAGGACTTGATAGTGAGATCAGAAAGGAAGATGCCCCTGGTCCCAATGGTCTTGCCGGGCCATTATTCAGAGAACACCCACAGCTTTGGGCTTCAACCCTAGCGCCACTGTATGCCGAATGTAGGCTCTTGGAAGAGGTCCCGAGTCATAGAGAGGATTCCTTCTTCAGCCCATCTTTAAGAAGGGCTCTAACACCGACCTAAGCAACTACGGGCTCATAGCGCTGTTGGACATTGAGAGCACTACATAATGGGCAGACGCGGAAGGCCTATGACCTTTCTATCAAACAGGGTTTTGTGCAGGAGGATCAACCGTAAATAACAGATGCCCTTTCATGCCTCGCCCGTCAAGCAGTAGCCCAGGCATCACTCCCCGTGTTTTCATGTTTAATCAACTACTCAACCGCCTTTGATGTAGTTGTCCGGAACATCCTATGGGGCAAAATGGAGAAGTGGAACATCTGCCCTAAACTGTTAGAAGCAATCATGTCCCTTATGCAAGAGGCCCCGGGTACAAGTAAAACTCACAGGCGAGACAGCCGCTGCTAAGATCAACACAGACCGAGGATTAAAACAGGGCCGTCTGCTGGCCCCGCTGCTATTGAACCTCTACACGGCAGACTTGGGTCGGCTTTATCTGGGGATACCTTAGACACCTCTAAAACTGGTGAAAGGAGAATCCATCTATTGCTCTACGAGGATGATTCAGTGCTGCTAGAGCACATGAAAATCAGTCTGCAATAAGCTCTTACTGCTCGAAACACCTCAGGAATGAGCTTGTCGTCCATGGGAACAAAACAAATGTAGTAGTATTTTGAAAATACTCAAAGAAGAGGCTCACCAAATGGTGGCTGGGGCCGCTAAGGCTGTAAGTGGTTAATACTATACTTATCTGGGAGCCGGCCTTAGTGAAACCGGGAACTCGATCCTGCACTTAAACAAAACGAAAAGCAAGGCAAGAATGGTCACATACACTCTGTGCAAACTAAAAGCCACCTTTGAGAGCCCAAAGACCACTGCCATATGGAAGGTGGTGTCTGCCAAGCTGCTCCCTGTGCTTGATTATGCACAACAAGCATTTTCAGGCAAGCCGGCAATTGCCTTAGAAAAGAAAGATCCAGTGCAAAGCCGACAAGAAACTATTCCACCTCCCGAAGCACACAAGAAACTATCCCACCTCCCAAAGCACACAAGAAACTATCCCACCTCCCGAAGCACACAAGAAACTATCCCACCTCCCGAAGCACACAAGAAACTATCCCACCTCCCAAAGCACACAAGAAACTATCCCACCTCCCGAAGCACACAAGAAACTATCCCACCTCCCGAAGCACACAAGAAACTATCCCACCTCCCGAAGCACACAAGAAACTATCCCACCTCCCGAAGCACACAAGAAACTATCCCACCTCCCAAAGCACACAAGAAACTATCGCACCTCCCAAAGCACACAAGAAACTATTCCATCTCCCAAAGCACACAAGAAACTATTCCATCTCCCAAAGCACACAAGAAACTATCCCATCTCCCAAAGCACTCAAGAAACTATTCCATCTCCCAAAGCACACAAGAAACTATCCCATCTCCCAAAGCACACAAGAAACTATTCCATCTCCCAAAGCACACAAGAAACTATCCCACCTCCCAAAGCACACAAGAAACTATTCCATCTCCCAAAGCACACAAGAAACTATCCCACCTCCCAAACCACACAAGAAACTATCCCATCTCCCAAAGCACAGAAACTATTCCATCTCCCAAAGCACACAAGAAACTATCCCATCTCCCAAAGCACACAAGAAACTATTCCATCTCCCAAAGCACACAAGAAACTATCCCACCTCCCAAACCACACATGAAACTATTCCATCTCCCAAAGCACACAAGAAACTATCCCATCTCCCAAAGCACACAAGAAACTATTCCATCTCCCAAAGCACACAAGAACCTATCCCACCTCCCAAAGCACACAAGAAACTATTCCATCTCCCAAAGCACACAAGAAACTATCCCACCTCCCAAACCACACAAGAAACTATTCCATCTCCCAAAGCACACAAGAAACTATCCCATCTCCCAAAGCACACAAGAAACTATTCCATCTCCCAAACCACACAAGAACCTATCCCACCTCCCAAAGCACACAAGAAACTATTCCATCCCCCAAAGCACACAAGAAACTATCCCACCTCCCAAACCACACAAGAAACTATTCCATCTCCCAAAGCACACAAGAAACTATCCCATCTCCCGAAGCACACAAGAAACTATCCCATCTCCCAAAGCACACAAGAAACTATCCCACCTCCCAAACCACACAAGAAACTATTCCATCTCCCAAAGCACTCAAGAAACTATTCCATCTCCCAAAGCACACAAGAAACTATCCCATCTCCCAAAGCACACAAGAAACTATTCCATTTCCCAAAGCACACAAGAAACTATTCCATCTCCCAAAGCACACAAGAAACTATCCCATCTCCCAAAGCACACAAGAAACTATTCCATCTCCCAAAGCACACAAGAAACTATCCCATCTCCCAAAGCCTACAAGAAACTATCCCATCTCCCAAAGCCTACAAGAAACTATCCCATCTCCCAAAGCCTACAAGAAACTATCCCATCTCCCAAAGCACACAAGAAACTATCCCATCTCCCGAAGCACACAAGAAACTATCCCACCTCCCGAAGCACACAAGAAACTATCCCATCTCCCAAAGCACACAAGAAACTATCCCATCTCCCATAGCACACAAGAAACTATCCCACCTCCCGAAGCACACAAGAAACTATCCCATCTCCCAAAGCACACAAGAAACTATCCCATCTCCCATAGCACACAAGAAACTATCCCACCTCCCAAAGCACACAAGAAACTATCCCATCTTCCAAAGCACACAAGAAACTATCCCATCTCCCAAAGCACACAAGAAACTATTCCATCTCCCAAAGCACACAAGAAACTATCCCATCTCCCAAAGCCTACAAGAAACTATCCCATCTCCCAAAGCACACAAGATACTATCCCATCTCCCAAAGCACACAAGAAACTATCCCATCTCCCAAAGCCTACAAGAAACTATCCCATCTCCCAAAGCCTACACGAAACTATTCCATCTCCCAAAGCACACAAGAAACTATCCCATCTCCCAAAGCACTCAAGAAACTATTCCATCTCCCAAAGCACACAAGAAACTATCCCATCTCCCAAAGCACACAAGAAACTATTCCATCTCCCAAAGCACACAAGAAACTATCCCATCTCCCAAAGCACACAAGAAACTATCCCACCTCCCAAACCACACAAGAAACTATTCCATCTCCCAAAGCACACAAGAAACTATCCCATCTCCCAAAGCACACAAGAAACTATTCCATCTCCCAAACCACACAAGAACCTATCCCACCTCCCAAAGCACACAAGAAACTATTCCATCCCCCAAAGCACACAAGAAACTATCCCACCTCCCAAACCACACAAGAAACTATTCCATCTCCCAAAGCACACAAGAAACTATCCCATCTCCCGAAGCACACAAGAAACTATCCCATCTCCCAAAGCACACAAGAAACTATCCCACCTCCCAAACCACACAAGAAACTATTCCATCTCCCAAAGCACTCAAGAAACTATTCCATCTCCCAAAGCACACAAGAAACTATCCCATCTCCCAAAGCACACAAGAAACTATTCCATTTCCCAAAGCACACAAGAAACTATTCCATCTCCCAAAGCACACAAGAAACTATCCCATCTCCCAAAGCACACAAGAAACTATTCCATCTCCCAAAGCACACAAGAAACTATCCCATCTCCCAAAGCCTACAAGAAACTATCCCATCTCCCAAAGCCTACAAGAAACTATCCCATCTCCCAAAGCCTACAAGAAACTATCCCATCTCCCAAAGCACACAAGAAACTATCCCATCTCCCGAAGCACACAAGAAACTATCCCACCTCCCGAAGCACACAAGAAACTATCCCATCTCCCAAAGCACACAAGAAACTATCCCATCTCCCATAGCACACAAGAAACTATCCCACCTCCCGAAGCACACAAGAAACTATCCCATCTCCCAAAGCACACAAGAAACTATCCCATCTCCCATAGCACACAAGAAACTATCCCACCTCCCAAAGCACACAAGAAACTATCCCATCTTCCAAAGCACACAAGAAACTATCCCATCTCACAAAGCACACAAGAAACTATTCCATCTCCCAAAGCACACAAGAAACTATCCCATCTCCCAAAGCCTACAAGAAACTATCCCATCTCCCAAAGCACACAAGATACTATCCCATCTCCCAAAGCACACAAGAAACTATCCCATCTCCCAAAGCCTACAAGAAACTATCCCATCTCCCAAAGCCTACACGAAACTATTCCATCTCCCAAAGCACACAAGAAACTATCCCATCTCCCAAAGCACTCAAGAAACTATTCCATCTCCCAAAGCACACAAGAAACTATCCCATCTCCCAAAGCACACAAGAAACTATTCCATCTCCCAAAGCACACAAGAAACTATCCCATCTCCCAAAGCACACAAGAAACTATTCCATCTCCCAAAGCACACAAGAAACTATCCCACCTCCCAAACCACACAAGAAACTATTCCATCTCCCAAAGCACACAAGAAACTATCCCATCTCCCAAAGCACACAAGAAACTATTCCATCTCCCAAAGCACACAAGAACCTATCCCACCTCCCAAAGCACACAAGAAACTATTCCATCTCCCAAAGCACACAAGAAACTATCCCACCTCCCAAACCACACAAGAAACTATTCCATCTCCCAAAGCACACAAGAAACTATCCCATCTCCCGAAGCACACAAGAAACTATCCCACCTCCCAAACCACACAAGAAACTATTCCATCTCCCGAAGCACACAAGAAACTATCCCATCTCTCAAAGCACACAAGAAACTATCCCACCTCCCAAACCACACAAGAAACTATTCCATCTCCCAAAGCACTCAAGAAACTATTCCATCTCCCAAAGCACACAAGAAACTATCCCATCTCCCAAAGCACACAAGAAGCTATTCCATCTCCCAAAGCACACAAGAAACTATTCCATCTCCCAAAGCACACAAGAAACTATCCCATCTCCCAAAGCACACAAGAAACTATTCCATCTCCCAAAGCACACAAGAAACTATCCCATCTCCCAAACCCTACAACAAACTATCCCATCTCCCAAAGCCTACAAGAAACTATCCCATCTCCCAAAGCCTACAAGAAACTATCCCATCTACCAAAGCACACAAGAAACTATCCCATCTCCCGAAGCACACAAGAAACTATCCCACCTCCCGAAGCACACAAGAAACTATCCCATCTCCCAAAGCACACAAGAAACTATCCCATCTCCCAAAGCACACAAGAAACTATCCCATCTTCCAAAGCACACAAGAAACTATCCCATCTCCCAAAGCACACAAGAAACTATTCCATCTCCCAAAGCACACAAGAAACTATCCCATCTCCCAAAGCCTACAAGAAACTATCCCATCTCCCAAAGCACACAAGATACTATCCCATCTCCCAAAGCACACAAGAAACTATCCCATCTCCCAAAGCCTACAAGAAACTATCCCATCTCCCAAAGCCTGCACAAAACTATTTCATCTCCCAAAGCCTACAAGAAACTATCCCATCTCCCAAAGCACTCAAGAAACTATTCCATCTCCCAAAGCACACAAGAAACTATCCCATCTCCCAAAGCACACAAGAAACTATTCCATCTCCCAAAGCACACAAGAAACTATTCCATCTCCCAAAGCACACAAGAAACTATCCCATCTCCCAAAGCACACAAGAAACTATTCCATCTCCCAAAGCACACAAGAAACTATCCCATCTCCCGAAGCACACAAGAAACTATCCCATCTCCCGAAGCACACAAGAAACTATCCCACCTCCCGAAGCACACAAGAAACTATCCCATCTCCCAAAGCACACAAGAAACTATCCCATCTCCCAAAGCACACAAGAAACTATCCCACCTCCCAAAGCACACAAGAAACTATCCCATCTTCCAAAGCACACAAGAAACTATCCCATCTCCCAAAGCACACAAGAAACTATTCCATCTCCCAAAGCACACAAGAAACTATCCCATCTCCCAAAGCCTACAAGAAACTATCCCATCTCCCAAAGCACACAAGATACTATCCCATCTCCCAAAGCACACAAGAAACTATCCCATCTCCCAAAGCCTACACGAAACTATCCCATCTCCCAAAGCCTACAAGAAACTATCCCATCTCCCAAAGCACACAAGAAACTATCCCATCTCCCAAAGCACACAAGAAACTATCCCACCTCCCGAAGCACACAAGAAACTATCCCACCTCCCGAAGCACACAAGAAACTATCCCATCTCCCAAAGCACACAAGAAACTATCCCATCTCCCAAAGCACACAAGAAACTATCCCACCTCCCGAAGCACACAAGAAAGTATCCCATCTACCGAAGCACACAAGAAACTATCCCACCTCCCGAAGCACACAAGAAACTATCCCATCTCCCAAAGCACACAAGAAACTATCCCATCTCCCGAAGCACACAAGAAACTATCCCACCACCCGAAGCACACAAGAAACTATTCCACCTCCCGAAGCATACAAGAAACTATCCCATCTCCCAAAGCACACAAGAAACTATCCCACCTCCCAAAGCACACAAGAAACTATCCCATCTCCCAAAGCACACAAGAAACTATCCCATCTCCCAAAGCCTACAAGAAACTATCCCATCTTCCAAAGCACACAAGAAACTATCCCATCTCCCGAAGCACACAAGAAACTATCCCATCTCCCGAAGCACACAAGAAACTATCCCACCTCCCGAAGCACACAAGAAACTATTCCACCTCCCGAAGCACACAAGAAACTATCCCATCTCCCAAAGCACACAAGAAACTATCCCATCTCCCAAAGCCTACAAGAAACTATCCCATCTTCCAAAGCACACAAGAAACTATCCCACCTCCCAAAGCACACAAGAAACTATCCCACCTCCCGAAGCCTACAAGAAACTATCCCACCTCCCAAAGCACACAAGAAACTATCCCATCTCCCAAGTCACACAAGAAACTATCCCACCTCCCGAAGCACACAAGAAACTATCCCACCTCCCGAAGCACACAAGAAACTATCCCACCTCCCAAAGCACACAAGAAACTATCCCATCTCCCAAAGCACACAAGAAACTATTCCACCATCCAAAGCACACAAGAAACTATCCCACCTCCCAAAGCACACAAGAAACTATCCCACCTCCCGAAGCCTACAAGAAACTATCCCATCTCCCGAAGCCTACAAGAAACTATCCGATCTCCCAAGTCACACAAGAAACTATCCCACCTCCCGAAGCACACAAGAAACTATCCCACCTCCCGAAGCACACAAGAAACTATCCCACCTCCCAAAGCACACAAGAAACTATCCCATCTCCCAAAGCACACAAGAAACTATTCCATCTCCCAAAGCACACAAGAAACTATCCCACCATCCAAAGCACACAAGAAACTATCCCACCTCCCGAAGCCTACAAGAAACTATCCCACCTCCCGAAGCACACAAGAAACTATCCCATCTCCCAAAGCACACAAGAAACTATCCCATCTCCCAAAGCACACAAGAAACTATCCCATCTTCCAAAGCACACAAGAAACTATCCCATCTCCCAAAGCACACAAGAAACTATTCCATCTCCCAAAGCACACAAGAAACTATCCCATCTCCCAAAGCCTACAAGAAACTATCCCATCTCCCAAAGCACACAAGATACTATCCCATCTCCCAAAGCACACAAGAAATTATCCCATCTCCCAAAGCCTACAAGAAACTATCCCATCTCCCAAAGCCTACACAAAACTATTTCATCTCCCAAAGCCTACAAGAAACTATCCCATCTCCCAAAGCACTCAAGAAACTATTCCATCTCCCAAAGCACACAAGAAACTATCCCATCTCCCAAAGCACACAAGAAACTATTCCATCTCCCAAAGCACACAAGAAACTATTCCATCTCCCAAAGACACAAGAAACTATCCCATCTCCCAAAGCACACAAGAAACTATTCCATCTCCCAAAGCACACAAGAAACTATCCCATCTCCCAAAGCCTACAAGAAACTATCCCATCTCCCAAAGCCTACAAGAAACTATCCCATCTCCCAAAGCCTACAAGAAACTATCCCATCTCCCGAAGCACACAAGAAACTATCCCATCTCCCGAAGCACACAAGAAACTATCCCACCTCCCGAAGCACACAAGAAACTATCCCATCTCCCAAAGCACACAAGAAACTATCCCATCTCCCAAAGCACACAAGAAACTATCCCACCTCCCAAAGCACACAAGAAACTATCCCATCTTCCAAAGCACACAAGAAACTATCCCATCTCCCAAAGCACACAAGAAACTATTCCATCTCCCAAAGCACACAAGAAACTATCCCATCTCCCAAAGCCTACAAGAAACTATCCCATCTCCCAAAGCACACAAGATACTATCCCATCTCCCAAAGCACACAAGAAACTATCCCATCTCCCAAAGCCTACAAGAAACTATCCCATCTCCCAAAGCCTACACGAAACTATCCCATCTCCCAAAGCCTACAAGAAACTATCCCATCTCCCAAAGCACACAAGAAACTATCCCATCTCCCAAAGCACACAAGAAACTATCCCACCTCCCGAAGCACACAAGAAACTATCCCACCTCCCGAAGCACACAAGAAACTATCCCATCTCCCAAAGCACACAAGAAACTATCCCATCTCCCAAAGCACACAAGAAACTATCCCACCTCCCGAAGCACACAAGAAAGTATCCCATCTACCGAAGCACACAAGAAACTATCCCACCTCCCGAAGCACACAAGAAACTATCCCATCTCCCAAAGCACACAAGAAACTATCCCATCTCCCGAAGCACACAAGAAACTATCCCACCTCCCGAAGCACACAAGAAACTATTCCACCTCCCGAAGCATACAAGAAACTATCCCATCTCCCAAAGCACACAAGAAACTATCCCACCTCCCAAAGCACACAAGAAACTATCCCATCTCCCAAAGCACACAAGAAACTATCCCATCTCCCAAAGCCTACAAGAAACTATCCCATCTTCCAAAGCACACAAGAAACTATCCCATCTCCCAAAGCACACAAGAAACTATCCCATCTCCCGAAGCACACAAGAAACTATCCCACCTCCCGAAGCACACAAGAAACTATTCCACCTCCCGAAGCACACAAGAAACTATCCCATCTCCCAAAGCACACAAGAAACTATCCCATCTCCCAAAGCACACAAGAAACTATCCCATCTCCCAAAGCCTACAAGAAACTATCCCATCTTCCAAAGCACACAAGAAACTATCCCACCTCCCAAAGCACACAAGAAACTATCCCACCTCCCGAAGCCTACAAGAAACTATCCCACCTCCCAAAGCACACAAGAAACTATCCCATCTCCCAAGTCACACAAGAAACTATCCCACCTCCCGAAGCACACAAGAAACTATCCCACCTCCCGAAGCACACAAGAAACTATCCCACCTCCCAAAGCACACAAGAAACTATCCCATCTCCCAAAGCACACAAGAAACTATTCCACCATCCAAAGCACACAAGAAACTATCCCACCTCCCAAAGCACACAAGAAACTATCCCACCTCCCGAAGCCTACAAGAAACTATCCCATCTCCCGAAGCCTACAAGAAACTATCCGATCTCCCAAGTCACACAAGAAACTATCCCACCTCCCGAAGCACACAAGAAACTATCCCACCTCCCGAAGTACACAAGAAACTATCCCACCTCCCAAAGCACACAAGAAACTATCCCATCTCCCAAAGCACACAAGAAACTATTCCATCTCCCAAAGCACACAAGAAACTATCCCACCATCCAAAGCACACAAGAAACTATCCCACCTCCCGAAGCCTACAAGAAACTATCCCACCTCCCGAAGCACACAAGAAACTATCCCACCTCCCGAAGCACACAAGAAACTATCCCATCTCCCGAAGCCTACAAGAAACTATCCCATCTCCCGAAGCACACAAGAAACTATCCCATCTCCCGAAGTACACAAGAAACTATCCCACCTCCCGTAGCACACAAGAAACTGTCCCATCTCCCAAAGCACTCAAGAAACTATCCCACCTCCCAAAGCACACAAGAAACTATCCCACCTGACGAAGCACACAAGAAACTTAGAAAACTTGGCAACCCTGGTAAAATATTACTTCCAGGCAACAGCTGTCCCCGATAAGACCATGAAGGTGCCAATTAAAATAATTTTAACAAGTGCTAGCAATCCTTGGCCCGCTAACCTAGCAGCGCAACAGAACATCTGCAACTTGTGGTGGAGAACTGGGACACAAATGTGATCAGCTACACAAGCATTAAAACTGCAATATGGAAACAACTAAATCAGCGCTCACGTGTATGGGACATGGAAGCCCTCCTAGCCAAACCTCCACATGAGTCTCTAACTCCACCACAACTGATTACCCCAGTAAAACTCCATCTACACCAGGCAGTGGGTAAACGCGCCCTAGGATGAATTCTATCAGCAAGACTAGACCTGCTTTCAATCAGGGAATCGAACCCATTCTGGAGATGGCTTGAACCCGTCACTGGCTGTCGATTGTGCAACTACAGATGGGACTCTTCAGCGCACTCACCCCTTTGTTGACCTGCCTTGTTACAAGCCAGCCAAACTTTACTGAGGCCTATATTTCTACAATGTGGGACTCACTCAGCTTCCTCACCTATATACCTTGGAATCAGTGACCAAAATGGCCAAATTCCTGAAAGTTATCTCGCTAGCTCGCGATCTGTTCAGGGACAGGATTAACCAACTGCCCCAGCAGTCAGGTCATCTACCATCCAGCACGGTCAGGGTCTGACAGAGCGGCCTGTATCATTGTAATTATCTCTGGTTAAATCTGTTGATCAGGCCAATCCAATAGCACTTCCAGGTGCACCACAATACACCTTCCATTGCATCTCCACATGACATCTGTAGTTTAAAGCATCGCACTTTGCCCGGTACTGCGCTCCGTACTTTAACTCTACGCTTCTGCGTGGCCATGTGCCATGTTGCCATATCCCGGCTCGAGCCCGCCCGCTACTTACAGCACCAGAGCATCTCACACATCTTCCATACCCAGCTTGTATCTTTAGCCCTGTTCTCAGCACTTTAATACTATCCTGTTCGCGCCGTCTAATTTCCGCCATGGATTTTTATAACCCTATGATGCCTCTTATTATTATACATGCTAAAAAATGTCAAGCCTTTGCAATATTAAGAATATGTATTTATATATCTATGTCACTTTCAAGAACTCCTTGTAAGACTCTTTCTCCAATAGCTCCATGCTTTTATTGCCATTATAGGACTCGGGGAGTTATTCCCTGTTCTGAGTTTATTTTAAAAGTGTTTTATAAGGGGCAGGGTAGAGATACCCTGCATGCCTAGACCCTGTGGGGAGACCCTCACAGGGGCCAAAATAATAATAATTCAAAAAAAAGCTTAGATCCAGTGGGACTCTTGTCGGATCTGGGCATGAGAAACAAAATTAAGTGGTAGCCTGGCCCACTGTGAAAAACTAAGGGGAGTGGGGCATGTGGCATCCTCCCCAAGCCTCTCTGAGGCCCTCCTTCAAAGGGCTGGATTTTAAAAATAAGGGTGGGGGCACATTGACCGCCCCCCTTGCCTGAATACAGCCCCAGGTAACCCATCCTCAGGCCCATTGCATTAAAAAAAGGAGGTGGGGTTTGCAGCTCCCCTCCCGACGCCTGGATGTGCCTCGGTGAACTCTATCTACTGGGGCCGACATACAGGAGGAGGACAGGGCTCCCCTTCTCGAGCCACCAATGAGCACCGGGGACCCCATTCTCCAGAGCTGCCAAGTACAGGGCCCGCCTTCTGCCAGCTTTAAAAGGCCCTGGAGACCCCATCCCTTGGAGTCGGCTCATACACTGGCTCCCATGTGAGCCCACCCCCAGAACACTGTGGTTTCACTGCCCTCAGGTGCGCTCCCACCCGGCGGCAGCTTAGAAAATGCTTGAGCCAGGTGGAACCAGACTTTTGTTTCCCTGTCAGTGTTCTTGCAGGCAAGGAAACTCAGAGTGCTCCAACCGAGCTGGAGCAAGCAGAAACAGCTGCTCCCGTTTGGCAGGTGCAATGCCGGCTACTGTTGCACCCAGGATGGGTGCATATAGGGAGCAGCTGGGCCCACAGGCTTCCTGAGGCCCCCCCTCTGGTCCCCAACGTGCTGTTTTGGTGGGCGCCCAGGGTGGGTGCTGGGGCATGAAAACAAAGGTTAATGTGACATTATAGTTTATATTTCAATGAGAACTTCACATTTTAAACTCAAAACCACTGAAATTCACCAGTTATTGCTTTCTGTGTTAACAGTAAATCGCGCCCTAAGGTAATCATCGTGCACCCTCACCATTCCCCACTAATTACTCCACATATTACATCCCTCATGAAATGTCCTATAACATCATTGATAATTTTTAAGAGGCGCAGACAGTGGTGTTGGATTGGAGAACTTCATTAAGCTAGGAGGAACAACCCCTGGACAGTTCCGGAGAACAGCAGCTGTCTCCTACTCTTCCCGCTTCCAGAACCTCTGGAACCATGACGAGAACGTATAAGCAGTTGCTAGGACACAACACATCTTCATTGGATAAAATTAAGGTAAACAATTTCGTATAACATAAAGCAAGGAAATTACACTATATCCATGGAATGCAAGCATTAATTAATTGTGCTATAGGACTTCCCCGACACGTCACATACTTTCCAAAGCAAAGATAAGTTGCAACATTTTAATGACATACATAATCCGCTACCCGCTGCAACAGACATGTCATGACGGTTGGGTACCTTCTCCTCATTGCAAATAGCATTCCCCACCTTTTCCTGGTCTCCACCCAACTTTTCCAACCACATATCTCGTTCCACGGCATTGCACATAGTGACATTACAGATATTCAATTTTTTACCATCGGATAACCGCACATTGTTGCGAGCAGTCATGGTGACGCATTTGGACACTGACCATTTTGACAATCCCCTTTTTTGAACACCCATGGTGTTAGTTCTTACCCAATCTCCAACTGCAAACACTCGTCTTCCTTTTTTTAATTTGTCATTGTGTCTGTACACATTTGTCCTGGTGCTTTTTGACCTTGCAGTCCAAGTTTCTTCTATGTACCTTCTGTGAACAACTCTTAAGCATTCATACAGGGAAAACTCTCGTTCCTGGTTGCCTGCCCTTAAGGAGTATAAACAGAACTTCCTTACAATCCCCACCAGTAGTCTCAGTCAATTGAACACATTCCTACAAAACACGGTTAAATCTCTCTCCTAACCGTTTTCCCTGGGATTATAAACCGCAGTAGTGTGGTGGGAAATGCCCATTTTGGTAGAAAAGATTTAAATTCTTCTGCTAAATATTGGTGCCTATTCTCCGTAACTAATGTGTTTAGACAACCCTCCCTGTGGAAAATTTGATCACAAAACTCAATTATGTTTGCTGCTTTAATTTCTCCAGAGAATGCCACCTCTGGCCATTTTGAATATTAATCAAATAAAACCAAGGCAAACTTATGTGTAATACCTTTGGCATAAAAAGTCCCTCATATATCCATGGCCACCCTTTCCCATGGTTTGCTCGGAAACTTGGTGGGAACAATAGGAGGTTCTTCTACACAGTGAGACTTGTCGCTACACATGCAATCTACGCAGCCCCGTACATGTTCTTCCACATCCCTGTCCATCCCGGGCCACGAAAAGGTCTCTCTAGCTTTCCTCTTCATACCGGACATACCACTATGCCCTTCATGCAGTGATTTTAAGAGTCTGGAAAGTAACCCTTCTGGCACCACCAACCTACCATTTCTGCGCACTATTCCTTCCTCAACAGAAAGTTCTGTCCAAACTGTCCAGAACTCCCCAAATGTTTTCTTGCGCACAAAACTGA
Organism: Triturus cristatus; assembly: GCF_964204655.1. Classification (NCBI taxonomy): domain Eukaryota; kingdom Metazoa; phylum Chordata; class Amphibia; order Caudata; family Salamandridae; genus Triturus; species Triturus cristatus. Next base: position 1,862,154,482 of record NC_140590.1, read on the forward strand.
ATCTTGAAGGATTGGATAATTTGACCATTAGGTCTTTAATAGTAGTATCTTACTCCACAGCTGATTTCCACTCTTCGACTTAAATGGCACCCTTGTGCCATGTAGTGCCGAGTGTGTCTGTGCATGACTCAGACACACTCGGCACTACACAGTCATCATTAAAATCTTCTTCATCTCCATAAAGTAGGGGCAAACGCGATAAACAGTCTGCGTTAACCCGGAACATAATTCAAGGAAAAATCATACCCTTGGAGTCTGTACAGCCATTTTGCAATCCTTTTGCAGCTCCCTTGGTAATGAACAAGTCTATGAGTGATTTGTGATCTGACCTGATTTCAAAATGGGTTCCCCAGATAACACGTTTTAAAATAGTTCACGCCCCCCAGCATGCTAGACCTTCTTTTTCTATGACAGAGTAAGTGGCCACTGCCCCCTAAAAGGGTGCGGGATGCGAAATCCACTACTCCTTCTTGTCCTAGATGTTTTTGCATAAGTACAGCCCCCAAACCGTAGGCACTAGCATCCACAATCATACTATGATCAGATGGATTAAATGGTTTTAACGCCACTGCCTTCACAATTTGTTTTTTTATGTTAAGAAACGCCTCCTGACATTCATCAGTCCGTTCAAACTTGTTGCCTTTTTTCATCAGCACCTTAGAACATGTCATACACAAAAAGGAGCATAAGAGGGAATTAAACAATCAGGTTGCTCTCCGCTCATTAAACCATAAAACATAAAACCTGATTATACAAGAACACCAACAATTTTCAAAGATACAAAGAGGCTGCTTAACAATATCTCTCCCCAAAGGCCGGCTTCATAAAGAATGCCAGTCACAACCGGATCTGAGTGTTCAATTTTACTGTTTGTCAATCCACCAAATGGCAATTTCTGTTATGAGTGCGAACAAGAAGAAAAAATGTGTGAAAGGTGAGAAAGTACATCATACCAAAAAATACTGTGGGTCTAAAAGTTCTGTGTGAAAACCTGATATATTCAATTGAGTGAAAACCATCTGGGGTTTACCCAAAAAGGGGTTGAGTTCCCATCACCCACCAAGGTGGCTATTCATCATCTGGGAACTCTGAACTGATCCATAACAACCAACCACTTAGGTGATTATGGTGGTTATATGGTAGTCCCAGTCGTGGGTGCCAAAGATGGGGTGATGGTTTGCAGTGCCAAGAATATAAAAGGAAAAAAGTGCTATTAAAAATGGCTATCAAAACACAAACAATTTTATTCTGGTGCTGTCTTGATGCCACTTTAAAAACAGTGCGTGGACAGCTTAACAAATAACTGTCAGAGTGGCGGTCTACATGTTTCGGCTATTGGACTAGGGAGTCCAAGCTCTCATCAGGACCAAATGCGCTACTGCAAAAACGTGTGAAAAAGGAAACTTATGTATACTAATGATTGGGATGAGTACCCAATACGACCTGATTGTTCTAGTACGTTTCCCAGGAGTTTTTGAGGGAAAGGAACCTGGTTACAATGGAGAAAAGAAAATCTACTCATTTCTAAACAATATCAGTATTAAACACAGAACACGGCTAGATATGATGTACTAGCGGCCATTAACACAATACTAGTAGATGTATTGTTTAAACACAATGATAGTCATATCAATAGACAGCTTCCGCACTTACCCGTCAGTTTTCGGGTATGTACCTCGCCTCGCCTGGCATCCGCTCAGGACGTGAGGCACCGCTCTATGAAGAAGAGAGTATCAAAAAGTAAAGGTAAAATAGCCCCTAGGTAATTTATCCTGTTTAGTTAAAGTGGGGGGAGGGAGAAAAAGCTTCCACGTAGTGTCGTTTGAAAATGCAATTATGAAAGCATGGCAGAGTCAAACAATCTAGAAAAGTCTAATAAGACGATTTAGAAATATACATGTGTGTGTGTGCTGATGTATTTAAAAATCCACTGAACCTATTGCAGAGGATTGAGAGTGGGTCTATAATGCAAGAGTAGGTATTACAAATCCGCGTTCAGCCCCAGAATAGTGCATCCGTAGTGCTCGATCGTTCAGAAGAGCCATAATGGAAGAGGCTCAAGCTATGTCTACATAGGAGTGAAGGAGCGTGCAGTATAGCGTGTAGGGCTCGCGCCTAACCAACAGCTCGTCTATATAGCATAAATGAAATTGAACAACAAAAGTAGAGTATAGGACTCACCTCTCCGTCGGTACCCCGCTCAGGCAACTGAGCTGGAAGGGGAGGTGGCGAACCGACCGGGGGAGTTTCCTTATAAGCACCAATGAGCGTCCAGCATAGTTAGTTTCTACGGAGCGCTAAGAGGTACGAAAGCGCTCGTATGCTGTTTCCTCATTGGGAAACCTGGGTAATGTAGTTTCTTATGTGGTTACTATATTCAACAGAGTACGGGAAGGACTTAGGCGACATATTGGAATGTCTGCTGGTGAGGTCCGGCCAAGGTAACTGTTTCTAATGAGCTTGTGCGCGATGAAGCTCGGCCATGTGAAGGGCCCCTAAATATATTCTTGTTCGTTCTGGAACGTATATCTTCGTATTAATATCACACCCTGGATGTGAAACTCGTGTGATATCACATAATCTTCGAAGGTAGAGATTAAAAAATGCCATGTGTGGTGTCGTTCTGAAACGTGTATGTTCGTGTTGTTATAATATCACATCATAGATGGAATACTCGTGTAATCTCACATATTCCTCGGAACCAAAGATGCCTTGAATAGTATTAGGAGATCCCTTTTGAGGATGTTACCAGCATAGTTATTTTCTACGGAGCGCTCAAAAGTACGATGTTTCCTAGTTAGGAAACCTGGGTAATGTAGTTTCTTATGTGGTTACTGTATTCAACAGAGTACTGGAAGGACTTAGGCGACATATTGGAATGTCTGCTAGTGAAGTCCGGCCAAGGTAACTGTTTCTAATGAACTTGTGCGCGATGAAACGCCGGTCATGTGAAGGGCCCCTAAATATAATCTTGTTCGTTCTGGAACATATATCTTTGTATTATCGTAATATCTCACCCTGGATGTAAAACTCATGTGATGTCACATAATCATCGAAGGTAGAGATTGAAAATGCCATGTGTGGTGTCGTTCTAAAACGTGTATCTTCGTGTTGTTATAATATCACATCATAGATGGAATGTCACATATTCCTCGGAACTAGAGATTTAAAATACCATATATAGTATTAGGAGATCCCTTTTGAAGATGTTACCGACATAGTAGTAGACACTACAGTTAGGGTGAGTAGTGTCCTATAGGCTAAAATGGTAAAGGTCTTAACATATTAGGGTGCACAAAATGTTGATGTCTCACGGAATTACAGGGATGACCATGGGATATCATCGTTTAAACCCAGTTGATCGCTCTTGAGTTTAAACACCCATTTCTGTTCTTTTATGAACAGAAATCTACTAATGTCTGTGACATGTGTGGGGATGAAAGGTTGTTCTAAGACCACCCATCTCAAATCCTCTGGTTTATGTCTCAGCGACAAAAAATGGTTGGTAAGTTTGGTCGCTTGTTTGTTCCGTCTAATGGTGCTCTTATGTTCGTTGATGCGCGTTTTGATCTTTCGTGTGGTCATGCCCACATATCGCAATGAACAGGGGCAGGTTATGAGGTAAATAACTCTTTCTGTATTGCAATTGGTGTGCTTTTTCAGGATCCATGGTGTATCAGTACCAATTTCAATGGTTTTGGTGGGCTGAGTTTGTGGACAAGCAGAACACTGGCCGCATGGGAAATGTCCCTGTACTGGTGGTAAACTCCACAGGGTGTTGGTAACAGTAGGGGGTTTTACCCGAGGTCTTGTATGTACTAGACTATCTCTGAGGTTGGTACCTCTTTTGAAGGAGAAAAGGGGAGGTGGTAAAACCTCGTTCCCTATGTTTAATATCCGCCAGTGTTTCCGGATCGTTTTTTGTACATGGTTGGACCATGTGCTGAATGTATTGACAAAGGTCATTCTAGACAACGGTGGTTTTGGTACTGGAGGTTCTAGAAGTGCTCCCCGATGATTGTTGGTAGCTCTTTTCCAAGCACGTCTGACCAGACTTTTCGGGTATTGTCTATCTTGTAGCTGATTGGATAGATCTACTGCATGACGATTGAAAGTCGTTAAATCAGAACAGTTTCTGCGAATGCGCAGTTGCCTGAGCGGGGTACCGACGGAGAGGTGAGTCCTATACTCTACTTTTGTTGTTCAATTTCATTTATGCTATATAGACGAGCTGTTGGTTAGGCGCGAGCCCTACACACTATACTGCACGCTCCTTCACTCCTATGTAGACATAGCTTGAGCCTCTTCCATTATGGCTCTTCTGAACGATCGAGCACTACGGATGCACTATTCTGGGGCTGAACGCGGATTTGTAATACCTACTCTTGCATTATAGACCCACTCTCAATCCTCTGCAATAGGTTCAGTGGATTTTTAAATACATCAGCACACACACACATGTATATTTCTAAATCGTCTTATTAGACTTTTCTAGATTGTTTGACTCTGCCATGCTTTCATAATTGCATTTTCAAACAACACTACGTGGAAGCTTTTTCTCCCTCCCCCCACTTTAACTAAACAGGATAAATTACCTAGGGGCTATTTTACCTTTACTTTTTGATACTCTCTTCTTCATAGAGCGGTGCCTCACGTCCTGAGCGGATGCCAGGCGAGGCGAGGTACATACCCGAAAACTGACGGGTAAGTGCGGAAGCTGTCTATTGATATGACTATAATTGTGTTTAAACAATACATCTACTAGTATTGTGTTAATGGCCGCTAGTACATCATATCTAGCCGTGTTCTGTGTTTAATACTGATATTGTTTAGAAATGAGTAGATTTTCTTTTCTCCATTGTAACCAGGTTCCTTTCCCTCAAAAACTCCTGGGAAACGTACTAGAACAATCAGGTCGTATTGGGTACTCATCCCAATCATTAGTATACATAAGTTTCCTTTTTCACACGTTTTTGCAGTAGCGCATTTGGTCCTGATGAGAGCTTGGACTCCCTAGTCCAATAGCCGAAACATGTAGACCGCCACTCTGACAGTTATTTGTTAAGCTGTCCACGCACTGTTTTTAAAGTGGCATCAAGACAGCACCAGAATAAAATTGTTTGTGTTTTGATAGCCATTTTTAATAGCACTTTTTTCCTTTTATATTCTTGGCACTGCAAACCATCACCCCATCTTTGGCACCCACGACTGGGACTACCATATAACCACCATAATCACCTAAGTGGTTGGTTGTTATGGATCAGTTCAGAGTTCCCAGATGATGAATAGCCACCTTTGTGGGTGATGGGAACTCAACCCCTTTTTGGGTAAACCCCAGATGGTTTTCACTCAATTGAATATATCAGGTTTTCACACAGAACTTTTAGACCCACAGTATTTTTTGGTATGATGTTTGTTGACTGGGGATTTATACTGTAGTTGGTCTCTAAACCTATCCCTCGGACCCTCTCTACCCACACTCTCCCTTTTTGTGTAGGGTTTTTTGTATTGAGGTGAGAAAGTACCTCACGTAAGCATCACCAGGGGAGCTGCTGGTTGGTACTCACCAGTTTGCTCACGCTTCCATCATTGGTAACTTTCATGACTGTGAAGAAAGAAAAATAGTATCCTAATTTTTAGAAGTGAAGAGAAAGAAAGAGAAAGAAATAATATTCGCAAGAATGCACAGTAAGCGCTTGTGTCATTCTATGCCACTTTGTAGTGAGAAAAGAGAAAGAAAAAATGCTTCTCCAAGCTAAAATGCGTTATGACTCACTCGCAAATATACATACTTTATTGAATGCCATGAGCACATTTTCTCTACTACATACACCTTGCTGGTTGCTTCTTTACCCTTGTGTGATAAAATACAATTGAAGAAACCTAACAGTAACCAACTGGCTCAATGTCAGGGGAATTCAATGTGTAACCACCCACCTTCTCTCATGTACTCTTATCAATACTTTCATCAAATAACTTTATTCGGTTATTTGTTCCAAACCATCAAAGTATACAAAAAGTAAAACATTTATCTATTTACAATCTAAAAATATAAAAACAAGTGCATTTCCAGATCACAATTAAGAAAAGGCAATCGGAATGGTCAACCAGAGCCCTCATCAAACAACAGCTTTAGTACAGTCTACCTACTGGCAGCCACACTGCTTGCAAAAACATTAAGGAAAAAAGAAGCTTTCATACAACACAGTACATTGAGTACATTGTTCAACATAATGCAATCGGGACAGTTAATACTGCAACGCAACCTATGGTAAAAGCTTCTGTTGAATTATCCAGAAGGCAAATAAAAAACGGCTAACAGCAAAAACTATTGGCTCAGATACGTCCGCTTTTAAAATTCTATTCAGTTCTCTCAAGTGGTAAATGCGACACTTTACTCTCAATGTACCTTAGATGCGTAGCGCAAAGAAACAAAAGGGTTGCAGGGAAGGTGATGCGTCGGTTCCTTACACGCAGGGGAGTGGATGCGTCGGTTCCTTACTGCTGCGCAGGGGAGTTGATGCTCACTTCCTTACTGTGTGGAGAGCTGATGCATCAGTTTCTTACTGCTTTCCGGTGCGATGCGACACGCTGGCACCTCGATGTGATACTCTTCTCCTGTGCGATGCGACAAAATGGTGTCTGGGTTGCGATGCGAAAACGTTGGTGTGATGCGACACGCCCGGCGGCCGTGCGGCGACTCAATGATCTTTGGAGCCGCGACAGGCCCTGTGACGCGCTTCTCCGGTGATGCGACGATGAACTCTGCGGCAGCGTCCCGCATCTCCAGTGATGCGCCGCGCTTCAGCAATGCGATGATGACAGTGGCAGCGGCGGCTCGCTTCCTCGCCAATGTGATGACAGCAGCTGCAGCGGCGACACGCTTCTCGTTGTTGCATCGCGCTCCCAGCGACACGCAGTCTCTCAGAAGGCCCAGCACAACAGCAGGCACTTCAGTTCCCAGCAAGGGAACTCAGGGGGGAGCTGGTTGGTGAAGTCTTGTATCCCCGAGATTTCAGGCAGGAGGCAAGCTCTAGTTCAAGCCCTTGGATATTCTTCTTCAAGTTGATAGAAAGCACACTCAGTCCTTTTCTCCTCTCTTTGGCAATGAAGCAACCACTGCAGGCCAACCCCCAAACACACAGCACAGGGGTAGTCTCCTCCTTCAGTTTCCTGGTTCTTCTCCTCAGCAAAGGTTTGTCTTGATTCCCAGAAGTGATCTAAAGTTCTTGGGTCTGGGTCCCAATATTTATACTCCTTTTCCCTTTGTTCTCTGAAGGCAGAGAGGCCTTTGCCTAGTCCAAACCAGTTCTGGTCAGTCCTGGAGCACTTTATTGACATGTCTCCTTCTTTCCTTTCCCAGTGCAGGGCAGGGACATCAGACAGGAGGTGGAGCCAGCATTGTGGATGGAAGGCCCAGCCCTATTCAGGTTCCAGGTGCAGCTCCTCCCTCCCATTTAGATGCAGATCTCTCTATTCACCACTGGGCCACCTCACCCTGTCTCCTGGAATTCCCCAGCCCTGTCACTCAAACTCCAGACAAGGAATACACAACCTAGCAGAGGCAGGTTTGGATGGTTAGACAAGAAAATGCCTACTTTCTAAAAGTGGCATTTTCAAACACAGAATGTTAAAACCAACTTCACTAAAAGATGTATTTTATCATTCTGAGTTCAGGCATACTAAACTCGAATTTCTACCGTGTTCCCTGAGTCAGTTAGGATTATAAAATGTAATAACCAAACTGCCCATTCTGGCCTAAGGAGAACAGGTAGCCTTGCAATAAGGAAAAAGGAAAATGGCTGTAATTCACTATTAGGACATGCCACACACACCAGGGCATGTGCTACCTTTTACCTACAATGCACCCTGCCCTTGGGCCTACCATAGCGGTCACTAATATGTATAAAAGGGAAGGTTTTAGGGACTGGCAAGTGGGTGCACTTGCCCAGTCAGCATGGCAGTACCAGACTGCACACAGGCTCTGCAATGGCAGACCTGAGACACACTTTACAAGCTGCTCCGGTGAGTGGCACAATCAGTACTGCAAGCCCACCAGCAGCATTGGTTACAAGCCCTGGGCACACGCAGTGCACTATACTAGGGTCTGACAAGTAAACCAATCAAGCCAATCATGGAGTCACTAATCCATATATCAATTTACTATAGGGAGCACTTGCACTGTGGCACTGAACAGCAGTGGCACAGTGCCCAAAGCATCTACAACCAGCAAAAACACATGAGGCAACAGCGAAAAATGGATGGGAGACCCACGCCAATGGTGCTATGTCTAACAGAGTGGGTGTATGATTGTTTGTGGAATCTTAATATAGATTTAGATCTTTGACATAGGACTAGGTAGCTCTTGAGCTGATGTTCCCAACTGAGTGACTCATTCAATCCTATGCCAAGGTAATCAAAATGTTTTACCCATTCAAGGGGTTCGCATACGATCTTGATCTTACGTAGGCCTCCCTGTACTTTCCCAAACACCATATATTTTGTCTTAGAGGTATTAAGTTCCAATCGCCTGTCCCTGCAAAATTCTAAACATCTATCCAATAAAATTTGCTGAACCATAGGTGTTGTGGATATTAATAAGGAGTCATCTGCAAAAAGCAGGAGAGGGACTTTCTCACCATTCAGGGAGGGGGGAGTCGTTCCTGCAGCCCATTAACCAATTCCTTTCACAGACTGCTCCAGAGACCCCCGGCCATGTCCTGAGGGCCCGTTCTCATGCATATACTGTAAATACCAAACATCTTTCATAACATCCAGCAATAAGATGCTAAAAAAAAGGGAACAAACTCCATCCAAAGGGACCAAAGAGACGAAGTGTCTTCTTCTAAATGTTCGCTCCCCACCTAGACATCAACTAGAGGTATGGGACCTAATACATACAATTCAACCTGATCTTTGTTTCCTTACGGAAACCTGGTTGAAACCCCATACAGTCCCCGTTATTGCTGTCAGGGTTCCTCTGGGCTATAAGATCGTCCATTTTGACCGTCCAGAGAAAACTGGTGGCGGCCTAGTCATTATACACAAAGATTACCTGAAGATCATCACGCTAGAACAGAGGCACAACTCTCTCTTTGAAATATTAATTTTCAAAATGCAATATGCCTCAAATAGATTCTGGAAAGGAGCCCTAGTCTATCGCCCCCCTGGGCCCTCTACAGGTTTCCCTCTAGCATTACTGGAGCTTCTGGCCCCACATTTTAAAGCAAAAGAAGATTTTCTTCTCCTTGGCGATTTCAATGTCCATATTGATAACCCCACACTCCCTGAAACGACCTCCTTGGTCTCCGAATTATCCTCCCTTGGACTGACATTACAAAACCATGAGCCCACCCATATAGGAGGTCACCTTCTTGATCTGGTTTTCACCAACTTTCCTCAGGTACAATGTTCCTCCCCGGTTCATATAATTTGGTCCGACCACTTCATCGTGGAATTCTCCATATCTAAAGCGGATAAGCCCCTTAAAATAAACTCCTTTCCACCAGTCTGGCGTCGACAGTGGTATAAAGTCACCATAGAGGAATTGCAAAATGAATGGAAGCAGCCCATTCCCATAGAGACCGACAGCATACAGACTGTTTTAACCAAGTTCAACAATTCCCTTAAGGAAGCTATTGATAAAATAGCACCTTTAAAACTACACAAACAATACCCTGCCACCAAACAGGAAATCTGGTATACCGAGGAGCTTAGAATAGAAAAACAAAATTGCAGGAGATTGGAAAAGAAGTGGAGAAAAACACGAACTGAAGAAAACAAGAGATCACACTATGAGGCTCAGACTAAATACTACAAAAACATCAAATGCTCGGAGGAAAAGCCTCTCCCAACAAATCGCTGACGCGGGAAATCGATCTAAGGAACTATTTAAAATTCTCCAGGAATTTGTAAAGCCAACTGCATGCAAAAGTCCTGATGACTTTTCCCAACAACTATGTGACGAAATTTCATTATTTTTTTAAAATAAAATTAATTCTATCTACGACAACATTTTACTGGCCTCCAATCAAAATCAAAATAGTGACAACTCCTCATTCTCATCCATTTTGCCCATACGGAGTAAAACCACACTTATGATGTTCCCAGCAGTCACTGACTCCGATCTCACCTCTTTAATGAGCCATATAAAATCTGGTTCCCCAGAGGATTTTCTATCAGCTATAATAATAGCCTCTCTGCATACAATGCTTAGGCCCCACATTCTAAATCTGATCAACCATTCCCTCAGAGAAGGATCTGTGCCCACTGAATGGAAAAAAGCAGTGGTGAACCCAATCCGGAAGAACGCAGCTATTCCATGGACCGATCTTTCCAATCTACGACCCATTTCCCTCCTCCCCATTCTCAGCAAAATGACCGAGAGACATGTAAACACTTACCTGTCCAAGTACATCGAGGCAGCGGAGGGCCTAGACCTTTCTCAATCTGGATTTAGGCCCAATCACAGCACAGAGTCTGCCCTCCTCTCAGTGACTGATACCATCAAGATGTCACTGGATGGAGGAAACTCACTGATTCTAGTGCTGTTAGATTTATCCGCTGCCTTCGACACTGTATCCCATGAGATACTTCTCGATCGCCTGAGGGAGAGGGGAGTAGAAGGAGTGGCTCTTTCCAGGCTAGAAAGCTTTCTTTCGGATCGCCATCAAGAGGTAAGACTGGGCTCCCACCATTCCATCTCAAGAGAGCTCACTAAAGCAGTGCCACAGGGCTCTTGCCTAAGCCCCACACTCTTCAATATGTATGTGTCCCCCCTGGCGGATATAGTAAGATCTTATGGGTTCACACCGATGTCATACGCTGACGACACTCAGCTTTTGTTCCCCTTTAAAACCTTCACGCCCACAATACAAAAATCTTTTGCGGACGGCATGAGGGCAATATCTCACTGGATGGCCACCAATCGCCTCCAGTGTAATGTAAGCAAAACTGAGGTTATGTTGTTTGGGGATGCCACACTTTTGTGGTCCCCAGACTGGTGGCCCCTGGATTTAGGACCAACCCCAAGCCCCAAACAAATTGTCAAAAATCTTGGCGTACGTCTAGATAGACCTCTTCTGTTCAAAGAGCACACAAACCAAGTAGCAGGTTCATGTTTTCAGATCATTGGACTGCTACGACGAGTCTTCCCATTTCTATCTGATTCTTATAGGAAGACTCTTATCCAGGCTCTGGTCATAAGTAGACTAGACTACTGTAACGGATTGTTGGTCTCGGCAAATGAAGAACAACTACAGAGACTACAGGTGGTCCTGAACACTGCGGCTAGATTAGTTCTCAACGCCCCGCAAAGGTCCGCATCTCTTCCCCTTTTGACAAAGCTTCATTGGATGCCGATTAGACAGCGTGTAATATTTAAAATCTGCTGTACTATCCATGGATGTCTGTTTGGCGATGGACCTAAATATTTAAAAGAAATATTTAAACGCTACATACCCAGTCGAACACTGCGCTCTAGCACTCAACAACAACTTCAGGTTCCTAGGATAAAAAAAGTCAGGCAGGGAGGACGAGCTCTATCCTACAAAGGTCCCATCCTTTGGAATTCACTGCCCCTTGCTCTGAAAAACACTATTAATTTCCAATCCTTTAAGAAGTCCCTGAAAACGTTCCTATTTGTAGCCTGTTAGGTTCTCTTCTTGCCTTTTCATTTCTCTGTTTAAGTATCAGATATTGGCTTCTTGGTTATGCATAAGCGCGGAGATACCCCTTCGGGGGTTGACTTCCAGCGCTATACAAGACCAAAAATAAATAAATAAATAAACCTACTCGCCACATCATTAATGAACAGAGAAAACAACGTGGGGGCGAGAACACACCCCTGATGCAACCCTCACTGTATCGGTATCTTCTCTGTTAATTCGCCATTTTTCCCCCATCTGACCTGGGCGTAGTTGTCCCTGTGAAGTTTGGCTATCAGTGTTACCTATTCTGCTGGAGCACCTAGATCGAGCAGTATCTTCCATAACAAGTCGCGCGGTACTAAATTAAAAGCAGCTCTCAGATCCACGAATGCTACATAGAGCTTCTGTTTTCATATTTCCATGTTAATAAAGTGAATCTGAAAGCTTGGTCGCACGTGCTTATTTTAGAATAGAAACTCGCCTGATAAGGGGACAATATCATGTTATCGTCCATCCAACCTTGAAGTTTATCTAAAACTTGTCGAGCAAAAATCCTTTGTAAATTGTCAATCAGACTGATAGGTCGAAAATTGGAGGGGATAGCAGCATCGCCCTTTTTATAAATGGTGATTATCTCAGCTCCCCTCCATCTTTCTGGAATATCCCCACCAACCACTATGCAATTAGACAAAAGATTTATATATGTGGCCCATATCAGGTTCTGATTTGTACAGATCACCCAGTATCAGGTCGGGACCGGGGGTTTACCTGCCTTTAATCTACTAATTGCTGACAGGGTATCTTCTAGGCTAAAAACCAATGGTGTATCATTTGCAGTCACCGCAGGGGCAGTATTAACAAAATAATGATCAGCCCTGGGGGTATTTAAGATACCCAGGTCCTCAGTCCCAGAGTATCATTTTGAAAAATGGTCCACCCAAGCCTCCGGCTGAATATGATAACTAAGGGTGGAAACATTCTCCGAGCTACCCTTTGGGACTATATGCCAAAAAAGGGGACTGTCTTTACATTTTGCAGCTGAAACCAGATATTGCCAATTTTTATCTGCAAAATCTCGCTTAACTTTGCTTAGCACAGCTTTATAACTGTTACGAGCCAGGATTACTTCGGCTCTATTATGCTCCCTGACTGCTAGTTGCAGAACCCCCTTGGCTCTCTTGTATTTGTTATTAAACCATTTTTTCCCCTGTACTAACAGGCCTTCTGCCAGAGCTATTTTTGGTGAAAACAGTTTGTAGAACTTCCAAAATATTTCGGTGCACTGATGTAATATGCGTTAATTCAGGGGATTGTGTTCTCCCCACACTACTGCACAGGTTAGTTAAAAACAGTACAAAAAGCTTATATATTCTAGTGTATAAGTCCTGATCAGCTTAGACTTTAGGCCAGGTGACTCTTTTACGGTTGTTAGTTACATGAGGCTCTTCAAGTCTAGAAATGTAACTTGAGGGGTTCCTATCCAGGTCCATGCCCCTCATTTTTAACAACAAAGAATTATGGTCGCTATCGGTCCTCTGTTCGATAGTCACATCTTCCACTAACAACCACATTCTTACATCAAGAAAAATATAATCAAAAATACGTGTGCAGGCGCCCCTTTTTAAAGTGGCCTGTCTTCCTAAATCGGATGCAGTTCCCCCATTACAAGCCCTCAGGCTCCTGCCTGTAATTAAAGAAGCAATCGGCAAGGAGACAGATGATAGGCGTTGGCCATATTCACCAGCAACCAGGTTAGGAATACCCCATACCTCATTCTCTTGCTCGAGTAAAGTACTTAGTAAGAAAGAGGGTTCAAATGAAGCGTTAAAATCCCCGGCAACTATCATTTTACAATTGGATTGATGGACTCCCACCAAATCATCTAGCGGTGAAAGTATAGAAGATTCGCTGCTATATGATTCTGACCTAGCATAAACATTAAACAAAGTCAGAATTAAACCGGTCGAGAAGACAAGCTGAATCCCCATAACATCTTGAGAATTTATTAGTAATTGCTTACACTTGCAGGCTAAAGTATTTTTTACAAGGGTTAACTGCCTGCCGCTAGCCCTACCCATTGTTTTAGGCGGGTTAGCTTCCACACTATATGTAGTATAGCCATTTATGTGCACCCGATCTACGGCCCAGGTCTCTTGAAAGACACAGATATCGTTTTTTCCTATATAAGAAAACCATTCTGGATCTTGGAGTTCAGAATGAATCCCCGCCAGGTTCCAGGATATTAATGTTAATCTATTATTCGCCTCGTTATTAACTATGGGTAAACACCCATAAATATCTACACTACATGATGGAACATTGTCACTGATTGAATCAATTGAGCTTATTGATGGATAATATTGCAACGAGGGCATGGTCATAGCTGTACTAGTGATATTATTGGAAAATACATCGGTATTTACAGTCAATTGCAGATTACTAACAATCGGTTTAACAATATGGCTGTTGGCCTGAGGGTTGAAAATTGACTCATTATCAGTAACCAGGTGATCTGGGTGGAGATAACCCTTGTTATTCTCTAATTGAGCACAGACAGAAACTTCAGTATTGGACTCGCCCCTTGTGTAGCTATTAGAAGATCGTGACTGCGTAATCTTATCTGACATTATTGTAGTGTGGAAATATGGATTTTTATGATCAGTTATGTCCCCTATCTTGGACCCCAACGGTTTCATGTATGAATCACAAGTACATGTATGTTCCCTCCAGTTCCAGTTATGAAGACGCAAACACATGTGCGTCCACCGTCAACATGTCCTCTTTCAGATCCGCCATGAATGGGCCGGATATTCCATTCCTAAGTATGAAAGGCCACCGGCTTTATATGGTTCACTTATGCAATTTTACAGTCCAGGCAAGTAGGCCCTGATTCTGCCATCAAGCTTTTTCTGCCTTCTGCCTCTGAAAGCTCCAGTCTGAGCTCGCATCTGTATCCATGAACTTTGTCCTACTCTCTGCGCAGCTAACGGTGCCTGACATCAGCCTGTTGCCTGCAAAAAAAAACTGTATTTCACCTTCGAAATTATCTGCTCCGCTCCCTACCCAATGCATTCCTGTCTAGTAGTTTAAGTAAACATTCTTCCAGCTACCGAGCAAAAGGCCCGGCTTCTCTGTCATTATGCAAGTAATTCATAGCCCTGTTACTATGGAAGATTTCTGCCCTCGCATCTAGTATAGACACTTAGACGCTTGTACACGCACTCACAGTCAGTATAGAATAGATTTTGTTCGGAAGACCTTTCTTTTTGGATAACACAGTTCTTTAAACATAGGATGTTAGATATGATTTGGGATTAGGTTGACTTGACCCTCCAGACTTCTGTCGCCACATGTAGAGCTAAATGTCAAGTCCCCTTCACCCCCTAGTTGCACGTCAATCACACGTCATGCCGCTGCGCGCGCATTTCTGCCGAATATTTCTGCTGACATTGCGAAATTCTTTCATGGAACCACTCTATTATGACATCATACCTGATGACGTTCTTTAGTTACGCCCAGTTACACCCACTTTTGCTACGCATGTATGTTTTATCTTTACTATCAATTGTTACGCCTCCTCCATCTGTTTCACTGTAATGCCTATTGTATAAAAATGATTACTTGTCAATAAAGTAACGTCTTCACTTCCTGAACCTTCGTGGTGATGGAATATGGAGCTCCTCAATTTAAATTGATCTTGGAATAAAGCCCGTTCCGAACCTCTAATACCACGGATTCTGCCTCTTATTTTACTGAGCTATTGTTATAGATTTTCCGCATCAAATTAAGTTCCGGTAATTAAATTATTTACCACATAAATGGCGCCCGAACAGGGACACTTTCTCATCTCACGCGCCGGCGGTGCGTTGCAGGCCCGGTCTCCTGTCACAGCTGGACGGACAACAACGCGTACCCACAGGATTTCCTGTATCTCCCTCCTGCCGAGCGGGGGTAACTGAGGCTGCGATCAACACCCAGACGAGGCGGTGAGAAGTGCGAAGTATCCCGACCAGAGCCTAGCTGAGAGAGCAAGATCCGAGGTATACAGAGGCCCACCAGTTTCCGAAGTTTCCGAAGTTTCGAGTCGAGTCCAGTCCGGTTCAAGTCCAGTTCAGTTCCGAGGCCTTCCGTTCCGAGCTACCCGGTGAGTACCATTATCGGGGAGGCGTTCTGACGTGCACATAGTTTGTGCCGGTCAAGACGGGTTTGGGTACACAAATCCGGTCTGCACTGTTTCAGCAGTGTATCTGTACTGTTTAGCAGTATATCAAGTATGTCTAGTATATAATTCAGAATTACCCAGTTAGTATCGAGTATTATGCTTAGTGACTAGTTCCCTAAATGGCCATCATTGTCTATTTTATTTAAATGTTAAATGTTAAAATGTTTTAAATACGTTCTGTATACTGTGGTGTGAATGACTGTTCATTATTGTGTTTTATGGTATTAAACGTGTTCAAAATTAGGTATCAGATCAGTTCTCAATATGCCGCTCTTTTCGAAATTAAGACAGATTAAAACCAGAAAAGGGGTACTCGAAGAAGCTGTTCCCATTCCTCCTAGGGACACTCCAGGGTACTTCATGTATCATAAACATGGCCTAGACGCCATATTATTTCTTGATCTATGGGTAGACTACACCAAGGAATTACCAGAAAGTCAGAGGTGGCCCGCAGCTGGGACCTGGGATGCAGATTGCATTATGAAAGTAGAAGAAGAATTATGGAAAAAGAAAGCTAGACAGTCACAGAAAGATGCCATTGAATTATGGCGTAAAGAATCATATAGACGCACAGAAAAAGCGCTCAGACAGGAAGAGAAAAGTAAGGAGAATTCAAATAAAGTTCGAGAAAGTGTATTAATTGAAGAAGGTACTCGAGTAAAGTCAGAACAAACAGACAGACAAAGAAATGCCCTTGTGAATGGTATGTATCCTCTTCTGGCCGAAGGATTACCTAAGGCTACTCCGGAGATACCAAAAGACTTGCCACCCCCATTGTTTCCGATAAAAGCACATCCCAAAGGGCATCCCAGAACCACAGAAGATGTTTTTCTTTCCTCTTATTTAGACGACGCAGCTCCCGAGTATGCTAATGCTGCGCCACATAGGCCGCCTGCCGAGGGGGTTCAACGCCAAGACCCTCCTTCGTCTGTACCTCTGCAACAGCAAACTCCGACACAAGTTCCGGCAAGCACATCTGTTTCTACATCCGCATCCACACCTATGGTTGCTATATCACGTTCAACGAATCCTTTCACATCCAGCACCCCAGGTGGTGCTACCGGAGGTACATCAAGCATTTTTTCCACGCCGCCTAGAACAAATAAACTTTCCTTTCAAGAATTAGCCCACCAACGTACACCCAAACTAGTAACTCCCAACACGCTCAAGGAACTTCTAATAGATTGTAGATATGACCCTGTGCCCGGAAAAGGGGACGAAATGATGCTGGCATCGTTACGTATCCGACGAGCTGCAATATACTTAGGGAAGCTACCAGGAATGACTGCACATTTAGAAAATATATATCACTTTGTTCAGTCAGGGCGAGACCCTGAGAGTATTAACAGAGCCATGGAGTACCAAAAAGTGGAAATCCAGGGGGAACTGTTACGTTTCCTCATAAACTGTGTGATCAGAAATCAAGATCAACCAGGGGTAAATCCGGAAGAAATGCAAATTCTTACCACATGGGGTAAGAATATATCAGAGGGGAGACACGATAAACGATCATGTATAGTAGCTATGAGCCGAAAGATCCGCAAAGAAATAGAACGAATACACGAGGAAAGATTAGCAGTAGACGAACCAGAACAAACCGAGGACGAGGAAGAATTAGAACTGCCCACAGGACAGTTAGAAACTATGGCCTATGTAGGTAGAGGAAGATCTTGCAATAATACTAGATGCTTTAATGATCCGATATGTCCGATACGTCCAGATAATAACAGAAAATTCCAAACTCCTATAATAAATACAAGGTCCCCCGAACATTCGTTCCAAGCCGCAGACAAATTACTCCGAGAACGAAGGGGTTATCATATACTCGATTCTATGGACGAACAAGAATTAGCCAGGTCAGCCGTACACTGGGTTGATAGTCCTGGAAAATATGGTGATGATACACTAGCACATACGTTTTTGAACCTCGCCCCAGATGAACAGCGTTTAGCTGGTATCTATATGATTCAACAACTCCTTATATTATATAAAAGCCAACACTCCGATCCTGGCCCCTTACCTGATATATTGACTGAATTACTCACGAATAAATGGAGAGGTTCCGGTACTAAGTTAATTAGAGAAATACTAGAATCCAGAAAGCAGTACATCCTTTTTGTATGTCCTGAACATGTCTCACTGCCTATCAAGGAAAGAACGACGTATTACATGGATAGACAAAATCCCTTACGCGAAGTGCACCCGATAAAGGGTGATGACAATGAGTTTAAACGTGTGTTTGTATACACACCCATATCCAAAATAGAACTATTAGAAATGAAGAAAGTGGTACCCAGTCATGACAAAGACCCAGCGGGTTTCCATCGTGAAATTAAAGATATGTTACTCATGGGAGAATATACCTACCCCGACATTATGACAATATTGAAGGTATTAATGCCTGCGGGCATTTACGAAAAACTGAAGGAAAAGGATTGGGAGGTGGGAGACCAGAAGATAGATTGGACAGCATTAGAAAACGAAGAAAAAGCTCGAGGTCCAGGTTCAGGGCTCGGGGACAAGACCAAAGCACTACCAGGTTTACTAGTACAGGTACTGCCACGTTTATTAACTACGAAAAAGGAAGACTGGGGTGCAATCTCAGCCTGTAAACAGAAATCAGATGAAGACACTAGTGATTTCTATTCCCGATTTGAAAAATGTTTTGGTATAAATAGTGGAATAAAAGCAAGTAGCGAGTCGTATCCACATCTGTTTGTGACAAAATTAGTTGAAAATGCCTTGCCCCAAGTTAAGAATAGAGTTTTGAAATTCGAGAGTACCTGGCAAGGTAACACTCCTTCACAAATGTTACAAATGCTACAGTACCATCACAATAGAATTAGAGAAGAACAAGAACATGAACATAGGCGCATGAAAGACACGAAAATGAAAATGCTAGTTTCCCAGACAGTTCCAGCTGACGGTCATAAAAAGGGTATAACACAGTCCAGTGTTTCAGCAGGTCCTGTAAAAGGGACGTGCAACTATTGTAAACAGCCAGGTCATTATGTACACGATTGTCCCGTTTTAAAACATAATATCGCCATAGGTAACACAAAAGAAAGACCAAGACCACTTAGACAGGATCAGAATCAACAAGGAACTCCGCAGCATGCACAGTCCATGCCGGCTCCGCAACAGTCTATGCCAGCTCCACCACCGCAGCCTATTGCTGCCACACAAACAACGACCCGACAGATGTATCAGACCGCACAGTATGACTATCCTGATTATCAACGATACTCATGAAACAGCCTAGAGAGGGAAGTTGGCTTACCCCTTATTGAGGTCCCTGTAGATCAAGAAGGACCTTATGTGCACAGTGAACTATTAGGCCAAGATAGAAAATTCTTACTTGATACAGGGGCAAGCCGAACAACAATAAAACGTAGTGAAGTTCCAGGGGCACCCCTCTCAGGCTCACAGAATATTTCCCTTGGCTTTTCAGGAAAACCTATCATTAACGAAGTAACACAGCCTCTTCCACTTACGATTGGTCCCTTGACACGAACTACAGATTTATTACTTACTAAATCATGTCCAGAAAACTTGTTAGGCATAAAAACTTTGAAAGCTCTCGGAGCTATAATATGTTGTTCTCCAGAAGGAGTAAGATTGTTTTTACGTGATTTCAAAGGGCACTACGTGTCCCGAGACATGGATCACCGACTGCAGACTTTACCGACACATTTATGGGCACAAGGCCCTACAGATGTTGGTTGCATGAACATTACACCATATCGAGTCACACTAAAGGCAGGAGTGGTACTTCCACGAATACGACAATACAAGTTACCCCCGGATGCTGTAGTGGCTTTACTGAAAATCATTGACGAGCTTATTACCCAAGGAGTGGTTGTGGAAACTGACTCCAATGTATGTAATTCACCGATAATTCCGATTCTTAAACGAACCGATCCAACAGCCCCGCCAGTATACCGATTGGTTATTGATCTGCGCGAATTAAATAAATGCATAGTACCACAATACCCCGTAGTCTCAGACATTTCTTCATTACTGACAGCCATTGATTCCAAAGCGACATTATTTACTGTAATTGATCTCAAAAATGCCTTCTTCAGCGTCCCGATAGATCCGGAAAGCCAATACTTGTTCGGATTTAGTTTAAATGGACGAAGCTTTAAATTCACACGCGCACCTCAAGGATTTACAGAAAGCCCCAGCATATATAGCCAAGCACTGAAACGAGAACTCGACAGTATCCACATGCCAGTCAACACTGCCCTGCTTCAATATGTCGATGATCTGCTGATCACCGCTAGAAGCGAACCTGAATGTGAAAAAGCCTCACTGACGGTATTACAATTTTTGGCCGAAAAGGGGCACAAGGTGTCCCCTTCTAAGCTGCAATTCTGTGTCCAGCGAGTTGTTTACCTTGGTCACTCGCTGTCCAAGGAGGGAAGGCAGCTTACATCAGATCGCATCCAGTTAATTGCAAATATGCCGATACCCAAGACACAAAAGGAGGTGCGGGCTTTCATAGGCCTCACTTCATATTGTAGGCAGTGGATCCCTCAGTATGCATTTCTAGCAAAACCCCTCATTCAATTGACAACACAGGAGGCAGCCACATCGACTGTTCTCCCTTGGACTCAGGAACATACACAAGCTTTTGAAAGCCTAAAGAAAGCCTTATGCCAAGCACCTGTTTTAGCAACACCATGTTACAATAAACAGTTTACACTCTTCGTTACAGAACGCGAAGGTACTGCCTTGTCAGTACTCACACAGGAACAAGCAGGATCACACAAACCATGTGCTTATTTTTCTAGTACATTAGATCCCGTAGCTCAGGCTTTGCCTGCGTGCCTGAAATCAGTGGCAGCAACAGCTTTAGCAATCAGACAAAGCGATGCCATAGTATTAGGACATCCATTGACAGTACAAGTACCACATGCAGTAGAGGTTCTCTTGAACCGCACACAAACACAACACTTGACTATAGCACGACTTACTGGTTACGAATTAACATTGTTTCAGCCACATATAGAAATCAGACGTTGTAGTACATTGAATCCTGCCACACTGTTACCTATAAATGGAACAGACCCACTTGCACATGATTGTATTGAAGTTATCACTATCACGACGAAACCCAGACAAGATTTAACAGACGTCCCATTGTTAGACCCAGACCTGACGTTGTATGTAGATGGTTCATGTATGAGAACAGGTACAGGAGAGCTAGTGGCCGCTTACGCAGTCACAACAGACACTGAAATCATTGAAACAAATTGCATAAATACCTTGTCAGCTCAAGCCGCAGAGCTCATCGCTCTGACACAAGCCTGTATTCAAGCCACAAATAAAAAAGTCAACATATACACTGATTCACGTTATGCATTCGGAGTTGTACATGACTTCGGCGTGCTGTGGCGAGGGAGAGGTTATTTAACTTCTCACGGTGCCCACATTCAGCACGGACCCCTTATTCATGCCTTATTAGATGCAATACATCTACCCACTGCAATATCAATTATGAAATGTAAAGCTCATACGAAAGTTACTGATATCATTTCTCAAGGCAATGATCTAGCTGACAGAACAGCTAAACAGACTGCTCAAACTCAAACATCCGACATGACAAAGACAATAGTCCCGACACCAACATATTGTATGACGGTTAAGGATCCCGCTCTTGACGTAATTGACATACAGACACATGCTACACCAGACGAAATAAAGAAATGGACTGAATTAGGAGGGATCCAAACGGATCAAGGATGGATGACGAAGGAAAAATCTGTGTGGTTCCTTCCTGATTCAATGGTCCAAGTCGTTATTAACACTGTACATAGTCCAGCGCATCTAGGAGAAAAAGCTATGCTAGACAGCATTCAACACATTTGGTTCAACAAACATTTACGAGCAGCAGCTAAACAAAAAGTCCGTACCTGTATGATCTGTTGTCAGTTTAACCCAGGTAAAAGCATTCCCGTAGAGCAGGGTGGATTTCAGCCTCCTGATCACCCTTTTGAAGTCCTCCAGATGGATTATATCCAGATGGAACGATGTCGAGGATTCAAATATGTTCTCGTAGTTGTCTGTGCTCTTTCCCGTTGGACAGAGGCATACCCGGTTTCAGATTACACTGCCCCGACTACTGCCAAACAGTTGGTTCGAGAATTCTTCCCACGGTACGGTTTACCACGTGTTGTCTACTCAGATAACGGCCAGCCGTTCTCATCCGAACTAATGAAACACGTTTCACTTTTGTTAGGCTATCAGTGGAAATTTCACTGTGTCCGACACCCCGAGGCAGCAGGTCTCGTGGAAAGACATAATCAGACCCTGAAAATTAGATTGTCCAAAATTTGTAGAGAGAAAGGTGTCGACTGGGTAGTAGCCTTACCCGTTGCACTCTTTTACATGAGAATGGTAGCACACTCTCGAACAGGGCTATCCCCTTATGAAGTGATCTTCGGTAGACCACCAAATATGTGGGGGACGCCTATACCACGCAAAATAACTGATATTGACTGTAATATGCTGACAGATTACTTGGCTTCCTTGATGTCTGCACTACAATCTTGTCGTTCACAGGTAGCTGCAGCCTTTCCCGACAACACCGAGGTGAAACCCCATGACGTAATTCCAGGAGACTTGGTGTTAGTGAGGAACTTTGATCGGAAGTCTCAGCTAGATCCTAGGTGGAAATCGCCTCAACTCGTATTGCTAACGACGAGGACAGCCGTGAAGATCGAAGGTCGAAAAGGCTGGATACATTCAAGTCATATCAAGAAATTTCATGGACTACCGTCAGACGTAAACGACACACCTTGCGTGTCTTCACCGATTGACTCTAAACTTCCTTTGGTTGAACTGAATAACCATGAACAATATAAACTAAAACTTCGGTCTAACAAGTCAGGCAATTTGATTGTTTAAGTCCTCTCCAAGGTGAATCGGTCGAATTTGTCTCTGACATGTACCCCTTAGACCTATATAGAGAAAGAAACGGAAGGATAAAGTTGAAACGACATGCGTACTGTAAATCACTGCGTAGTCATTGCACAGTGACGTTATTAATTTTGTTTTTCTTAAGTCTTTTAATAATTACTGCAAGTATATTGTTGCACATATATTATCCTATTTTTAGACATGTTTATAATGTTACTGCTGAACATTCTTTTAGTGAATTACCTCCGCATGAGTTGTCTTATAGATTTGCGCTGCGCAATAACACTTTTATTAGTATGTTACATCATTCCCATCAGGTTAGCAATGCTACAAATTGTTGGATATGTGGCCGACTCCCTCCCTTTCCGAACTATAAAGGAATTCTGCCTCTCTTTCCATACCCGTTCACACACAACGGCTCCTGTGGAGCATGGTTTAGTTTAATTAATTCCCTAGATTCGAATTCTGCAGTTTACCAGAATAACTGGGTATGGGGAAATCTGAACTTAGTTTTACTCAAAGTCTGTCACCCTAACAAGGAGGGACTTCCCAAAAGAACAGGAACTGATCTAGAAAATGAAGTATATGGATTAGGTAATTTTACGCTTAATCTCATGATCCTAAATGTCGAATCCGAAGCTACACCAATTTTGCCCACCATGTCAGTATTTCCAGTTAAAGGTGAATTATGTGTAAGAAAGAATGGTTCCATACATATGGGCCATAGTAGATGCACCACTGTAATAGAATTTAGTGATCAAGGCAAGTCTACATTTAGAGCTTCCCGCCATTCCTACTTCATATGTGGTCAGACGGCATACATACGTTTGCCACTAGATTGGGATGGTACCTGCTACATCGGATTCCTTTTGCCACCTGTTTTCCTAGCTCCTCCTGATTATCACAGAAACACTCATTTAGTACACAATAGAGAAAGGAGAGATCTCCCAATAGTCGATTACACTGAGACCGCATGGGAAAAATACACAGATTTCAATAAAGGTCTCTTTCCCTATATAGGTACAGTTACCAATAGTAAGCTGATACGTAGATTAACCAGAACCCTTGAAGCAGTAGTGAACGAAACTATTTCCGCCTTACGCAATTTAACAGAAGAGCAGTCTGCTATGCGGATTGTTGTGCTTCAAAATCGTCTTGTCCTTGACGTCATCCTGGCCGATAGGGGCGGAGCTTGTAGGGTCATCGGATCAAGTTGTTGCATTTTCATACCAGAAAATTCGCCATCTGTATATAAAGCCATAACTCGTCTTCATAAGATTGTAAGCCAGATACACCAGAATCCAGGCACTTGGACTTGGTCCGGTTGGTTTTGGAGTGTATTATCTACCTTTGGATGGAATGTCCTATCCTTCCTAGGTATTGGCTTTCTCCTACTATTCAGTTGCTGTCTATGTCTACAATGTGGACCAGCGATCTGTGGTCTGTGTGCCACATCGTGTATTCCACCACCAAGATTTCATTCATCACGGAAGAAGAAAGAAGAACAAATGATGCTATATGAACAGATCGATGGATTGATGAAGATTGATATCTCTTAACGGGCAAGTAGGGGACAAGGAGGGAATGTGGAAATATGGATTTTTATGATCAGTTATGTCCCCTATCTTGGACCCCAACGGTTTCATGTATAAATCACAAGTACATGTATGTTCCCTCCAGTTCCAGTTATGAAGACGCAAACACATGTGCGTCCACCGTCAACATGTCCTCTTTCAGATCCGCCATGAATGGGCCGGATATTCCATTCCTAAGTATGAAAGGCCACCGGCTTTATATGGTTCACTTATGCCATTTTACAGTCCAGGCAAGTAGGCCCTGATTCTGCCATCAAGCTTTTTCTGCCTTCTGCCTCTGAAAGCTCCAGTCTGAGCTCGCATCTGTATCCATGAACTTTGTCCTACTCTCTGCGCAGCTAACGGTGCCTGACATCAGCCTGTTGCCTGCAAAAAAAAACTGTATTTCACCTTCGAAATTATCTGCTCCGCTCCCTACCCAATGCATTCCTGTCTAGTAGTTTAAGTAAACATTCTTCCAGCTACCGAGCAAAAGGCCCGGCTTCTCTGTCATTATGCAAGTAATTCATAGCCCTGTTACTATGGAAGATTTCTGCCCTCGCATCTAGTATAGACACTTAGACGCTTGTACACGCACTCACAGTCAGTATAGAATAGATTTTGTTCGGAAGACCTTTCTTTTTGGATAACACAGTTCTTTAAACATAGGATGTTAGATATGATTTGGGATTAGGTTGACTTGACCCTCCAGACTTCTGTCGCCACATGTAGAGCTAAATGTCAAGTCCCCTTCACCCCCTAGTTGCACGTCAATCACACGTCATGCCGCTGCGCGCGCATTTCTGCCGAATATTTCTGCTGACATTGCGAAATTCTTTCATGGAACCACTCTATTATGACATCATACCTGATGACGTTCTTTAGTTACGCCCAGTTACACCCACTTTTGCTACGCATGTATGTTTTATCTTTACTATCAATTGTTACGCCTCCTCCATCTGTTTCACTGTAATGCCTATTGTATAAAAATGATTACTTGTCAATAAAGTAACGTCTTCACTTCCTGAACCTTCGTGGTGATGGAATATGGAGCTCCTCAATTTAAATTGATCTTGGAATAAAGCCCGTTCCGAACCTCTAATACCACGGATTCTGCCTCTTATTTTACTGAGCTATTGTTATAGATTTTCCGCATCAAATTAAGTTCCGGTAATTAAATTATTTACCACAGTAGATAAACTGCTATTATTTGACCAAAGCATTACTGGGCTACGGCAGGAAGAGCTGGTAATATTCCTGAGTCAATCTACCTCTTGTAGTTCGGAAACTGACCCCTGCCTTAATTTAGGGCACTGTTGTGCGTCTGTCTCGGGCATGCAGTTCTTAAATCGAATAGATAAGTTGCTTTGAGAATTTGTCCTGATGTCTAGGGCCACTAAGTCATCAGCCATCCTGGAGTCTTTCATAGTAAGGCCTATCTCATCAAAAACAGAGTTCTGAGGAGAAATTCCTTGGGCGTGGACAATATCATCTCTGATAACTGAACAGCAACCTTTAGTGTGCCTGATCCAGTAAATAACTTTATTGATCAAAGACTCTTCAGATTCATACTTGATATTAGGCTGCAGTTTAGGCACCCTGATCATAGCACCTTGATTTCTTTTGCTAAAAGCCCTATTTCGAGGGCAAGGGGTGGGAATATAATTCCGCTCTCTGCTTGTTGAAACATATTGGGAATTAGAAATCCGTGTTTGACTTAATCGCTGTGGCTGCCAAGGATTGGATGATCTGGAATTGATTAGAGTATAATAATTCCTCTGCTGGGGAGAATGAGCTCTTATACTTCGCAGGGGGTACAAGGGATGCTGGAAAAGTGGTTGTGGGCTTCGGGGTCCACTGTTGCTACTAGCTACCTCAAAAGGTTCATGGATCACCTGGGGGGTAGGAAAACTGCTGCGCTTCTGATAGTTTAGTCAGAGTAGACGGACTATGCTGAGTAACTGATTTAACACTATCATTCGTGCTTTTGAGTTTACTTAAAGTGGCAGTCAGTCTAAGTATAGCACTTTTAAGCTCTCCCACTTTGGATCTCAGTTCATTAATCAAAGCCGTGCACTCCGTGCTTGTATGTGCTAATGATCCAGACAACAAGGTCTCTGCGAGGAGACTAGAGGAGGGACCAGAGACAATAACATCATCATCACCTAAGTTAGACAAAGATAAAAAACGATTACTACAATGAACGATGTCAGTTATAACACATGAGGAAGCACATAAAGAAGGGGAGTCCGGCACATCCAGACTAAGTGGCTTCCCCTGAGTATTAATTGCAGTCATGGCATGTGCAGCACCTTTCCAAACATGCTAGGTATGCGCGGCTGGGCAATAGATGTGCCTGCTGGAATTAAATGTGAAGTCATTTTGGGCTCGCGAGGTACTGGTGCATCCGAAAGTAACAGTTCTTCACATTCAAAAATTAAATTGTCGATTCGGTCGATCACACAGTTCCCTCCAACAGCTTTTGCCATCCTTTGGTTTTCTTGGTTTTTATGGCGACTGAGGACCCCTCAACTGTCTTCCTCTTCCCCATGATGAATATTTTTAGGCTTTAAACAAGATGCAATTAAACAGCACGCAAGTGCAAAACTCCTTGGAAAGCACATACAGGTAGTATCTCACGTAAGCATCACCTGCTGGTTGGTACTCACCAGTTTGCTCACGCTTTCATCATTGGTAACTTTCATGACCGTGAAGAAAGAAAAATAGTCGCCTAATTTTTAGAAGCGAAGAAAGAGAAAGAGAAAAAAATAACATTTGCAAGAATACACAGTAAGTGCTTGTGTCATTTTATTCCAACTGGACCCCGTAGTGAGAAAATAGAAAGAAAAAATGCTTCTCCAAGCTAAAATACGTTGTGACTCACTCGCAAATATACATACTTTATTGAGTGCCATGAGTACGTTTTCTCTACTACAAACACCTTGCTGGTTGCTTCTTTACCCTTGTGTGATAAAATACAATTGAAGAAACCAAACAGTAACCAACTGGCTCAATGTCAGGGGAATTCAATTTGTAACCACCCACCTCCTTCCATGTACTCTTATCAATAATGTATGGAGAGCAAGAGTCTGCCCAGATTGTATCCTTCACCGATGTCATTGACAGCATTATCGAAAATAACCATTACTTCAACTTCTCCCTCATCAGCAGAATTCTCATCCTCAAAGCATTCTCTTATCACATGTACAGAACGCTTCCAATTTTCAGAAGATGAAGAACCAGCTTTACACATGCGTGCGAAAAGACCTATATTTTTGTATTCTTAGCATTTTTCCCTGATGGCAACACATTTATCTGAGTCTGCAGTGTGTCTTATGCTACCACATCTGTAACAAACTCGGTTGTGTTTAGCAAGCTTGTTTTCATGCTATTTTCCTTTCTCTTAGATGGATTTTTTCTACAACACAAACCTTAGCAGCATCAGATTTCTCCTTCACTTGGTCAGTGCTCAATTCCTTAACATATCTGGAAGTGTTTTCTATGCGTCTAGCTACTTCTATGGTTTTCAGTAGAGACGGATCCTTCATGTCCAACAACCTATCTTGAATTTTAATATTATTTGTCCTGTTTTTAAATGTATACCTTATAATCTCCTCCTGTAAGAATCTACAAGTAGACGCAAAGGTTCTTAATATGGAAATGTACTGTTCCACTGACTACCCAGGTAATTGTGACCTAGAGAAAAATGTGTACCTCTCTACCACTATACTGACTTTCTTACCATAGTTTTACTCCAAGGCTTTCACGACTTGTTCGTCGATTGGTATTTCCTCATCACATTGCACCTCTTCACCTTCACCACTTTCCCCACCATCCCCATTACCTGCTTTATCACCAACATTAATGGAATTTACTCTTGTAGTGATGGGTAATGTTTTCAGCACCTTTCTGCCTTCTACCCCCAGATTATGCTTCAGTCAATCAATCAATCAATCAGGGATTTTAAAAGCACGCTACTCACCCGGGAGGGTCTCAAGGTGCTGGGGGGTTCAGCTCCGGATCTGTTGAGAAGCCAGACCTTGAGGTTCTTCCTGAAGGTGTGCAGAGAGGGGGTGCGTCTGATGTTGACTGGGAGATCGTTCCAGGTCTTTGCTGCGACGTAGGAGAAGGTTCTTCTGCCTGCTCTGGTTCTGCGGATACATGGGGTCTCTGCCAGGGTGAGGTCGGCGGAGCGGAGGTTCCTTTCGGGTACATGGAAGAGACTCTTTCGTTGAGGTATTTGGGTCTGATGTTGTGGAGGGATTTGTAGGCGTGGGTGGGTAGCTTGAAGGTTACTCTCTTCTCGATTGGGATCCAGTGGAGGTCTCATAGATGCAGGGTCATGTGCTACTGTTGTGGGGTTCCGAGGGCGAGTCTGGCTGCGGTGTTCTGGATGGGTTGGAGCTTGTGTAGCAGGGTTTTGTTGATTCCAGTGTAGAGGGTGTTACCATAGTCCAGTCTGCTAGTTACGAGTGTGTGGGTGACGGTCTTTCTGCATTCATGGGGGATCCACTTGAAGGTCTTGCGGAGGATGCGGAGGGAGTTGAAGCAAGTAGAGGCGACGGCGTTGATCTAGCGGGTCATGGTGAGGGAGGAGTCTAGAATGATGCAGAGGTTCCGGACGTGGTCCGTCGGGGTGGGTGGGTTTCCGAAAGCAGGGGGCCACCAGGAGCTGTCCCATGCTGTGGGGGAGGGACCAAGGACGAGGACCTTGGTCTTCTGAGAGTTCAGTTTTAGGCAGCTGTCGTTCATCAAGGCTGCGACGCCTTTCATTCCTTCTTGAAGGCTGAGTCTGGTGTCTTCGGGGTTCTTCGTGAGAGAGAGGATGAGCTGGGTGTCATTGGTGTAAGATACTATGCTGATCCCATGCTGTCTGATGATGGCGGTGAGTGGGGCCATGTAGATGCTGAAAAGTGTGGGGCTGAGCGAGGATCCTTGGGGTACTCCACAGTTAATCTCTGTAGGTTTGGAGAGGAAGGGAGGGAGCCTGGTCCTTTGGGTTCTGCTGGAGAGAAAGGAGAGGATCCAGTCGAGAGTGGTTCCTCGTGTACCAGCTTCGTGGAGTCTGGCTGCGAGAGTGCGGTGTGAGACGGTGTTGAAGGCCGCAGAGAGGTCTAGTAGGATGAGAGCCGCAGTTTGGCCCTGGTCAAGGAGGATGCGGATGTCATCAGTGGCGGCGAGGAGGACGGTTTCGGTGCTGTGGTTGCTGCGAAAACCGGACTGGGAGGAGTAAAGCATTCTCTTCGATGAAGGTGGTCAGTTGGGTGTTGATGAACCTCTCTGTGACTTTGGCTGTGAAGGGAAGGAGAGAGATGGGCCGTCTGGTCGGCCGAGGGTTTCTTGAGGAGGGGCTTGACTTCTGCCCGCTTACAGTCATCGGGGAAGATGCCGGATTCGAGGGAGGCGTTGATGGTCCGCCCTTGTTCGGGAGCTATGGTGGCGGTGGCTCTGTGGTAGGTGTACGTTGGGCAGGGGTCCGTGAGGGCTCCTGAGTGGGTGTTCTTCATGGTCTTGGTGGTGTCTTCAGTGGTAGCAGGTTTCCAGGTGGTGATGGCCGGCCGGTTGTCGGTGGTGGAGAGGGGGTTGGTGTCAGGAGTCTGTTCGCTGAAGTTGTCGTAGAGGGCCTTGATTTTCAGGTGGAAGTAGGAACTGAGCTTGTTGCAGAGGTCCTGGGATGGAGTGACATCCGTGGCTTCGCTGGGGGGTTTGGTGAACTGCCATATGACGTTGAAGAGTTCTTTTGCGTTACTTGTGTTGGAGTGTATTTTGGTCCTCTTGGTGGCTCTAATGCGCTGGTGGTATTCATTCATGGCGTTCCTGTAGTTGTTCAGGTCTTCAGTGGCTTTCTTGTTCTGCCAGAGTTTCTTGAGGTGTCTGCAGGAGCGTCTGGCTTCTTGGAGGTCGGTGGTGAACCAGGCAGCCTTCAAGGGGTGTTGATTGATGGGGTGGCAGAGGGGTGTGAGCTTGTCAGTGCAGCTGGAGATCCAGAGGTGTAGTTCTTTGGCTACGGAGTTGGCGTCGGTCGTAGCGGAGGGGGAGTCGTGGAGGAGGGTGGTGTTGAGGAGTTCCTCTGTAATCTTGCTCCAGCAGGCGCTGGGCGGGTTTGGATGCGATGGTGGTATTGAAGGTGAAGTGTACGCAGTGGTGGTTTGTCCAGAGGGGCTGCATGGTGTGGCTGAAGTGGATGTTTGTCCCTCCTGCGAAGATGGGATCGAGGGTGTGTCTGGCTCTGTGGGTGGGGGTGGGGGTTTGACGAGCAGCTTCAGTCAGCGGTTGGTGAGGTTGTCAAGGAGGGTGGAGGAGTCGGGGTTGTTGCAGTTTTCGAGGTGGAAGTTCAGGTTCAGATGACGATGTAGTCCATGGAGGCGATGGCGTGAGGTGCGACAAGGTCGTAATGGTGGTGGAGGAAAAGGGGTGAGGCCCTGGGGGTCTGTAGATGAGGGTCCCGTGCAGCGTGGTTCTGGGGTTGGTTTGGATCTGGAAGTGGAGGTGCTCTGTGTTGGAGAGGGAGTCACTAGTGCTGGAGGTGGAGAGTCGGAGGGATCTCATGTGTGCGATGGCGAGTCCTCCTCGTGGGCGGAGTGGGCAGTCCTTTCTTTGGGTCTTGTATTCGTCAGGGATGGCAGTGGTGATGTCAGGGGCCGAGGTGGTGTCGGTCCATGTTTCCGTGAAGAAGGCGATGTCTGGCGAGAGGGTGTCGAGCAGGTCCCAGATCTCTGTGGCGTGTCTGTGGAGGGAGCGTATGTTGAGGGGTATGCACATCAGGGCATCGGTAGTGCGGGCATCTGTCGTGGGTTCAGCGGTCATGGGGGGTTGTTGATGGTGAAGGATTGATGGCAGTGTTGGCAGGAGAACTGGCCGTGGGTGGGGTTTGGCGTTGATCTGTGGCAGTTGTTGTGTCTTCCGGGGTTGAGTGCGAGAAGGGCAGGTGAGTGGTAGTGGTGGATGGTCGGAGAACCAGGGTCCCTGGCGTTGGCCGCGGTCTGGAACGGGTGCAGACGGGCTTGCTTCTGGAACACCTTCGGCGCACCAGCGGTGCACCCGCTGCGCGCGGCCGCCATCAAGGAGGTGGGAAGCAGGAGGCGGGAAACCGGCAGGGGGGCAGCAGCGGCAGGAAGGACACAGGGCAGAAAACGGGCACAAAAAAGACAGAGAGGAATAAAATACAAATCAGAAGACAGAGGATGCAGAAAACGGCCATAGGGCGACAGAAAACAGAGAATGGCACAGAGACCAACACGGGCACAAGAGAGACAGGAAACAAGAAAAGGTGGCACAGAGACAGACACAGACAACAGCGGCCAGCAGAAGAGCAAGGCTCTCCCACTGGCCCACCAGGGTTGAGGTGTAGGCAGGAGCCTGCGGGTGGAGGAGGGCCTCAACACCTACCTGAGCAGCAGCAGCGCCCAGAGCAACAGTGATGGCACTGGATAGCGGAGCTGCGGGGGGAGAGCAGGTCTCTGACCAGGAGGTCAGGGGTCTTGCTCGCACTCCCTCGCAGCAGTCACCATTAGGGGGCGGGGGTGGGAAGCGCAGCTGGGAAGTGGGAAGCGGGAGGTGGGCAACCGGCGGGGGTAGGGGTCGCGGGGGCAGCAGCGGCAAGATGGGCACAGGGCAGAAAATAGGCACAAAAAAGACAGAGAGGGAGACAGAGAGGAATCAAATACAAATCAGAAGACAGAGAGGATGCAGAAAACAGGCATAAGGAGATAGAAAACAGAGATTGGCACAAAGACACACACGTACACAAGAGAGACAGGAAACCAGAAAAGGTGGCACAGAGACATACACAGACAACAGTGGCCAGCAAGGCTCTCCCACTGGGCCACCAGGGAAGAGGCGCAGGCAGGAGCCTGCGGGTGGAGGAGGGCCTCAACACCTACCTGAGCACCAGCAGCGCCCAGAACAACAGTGATGGCACTTGATAGCGGAGCTGCGGGGGGAGAGCAGGTCTTTAGGGAAATGTACAGATTCAGTAATGAGAGCAACAGAAATGAAACCTAATTGTTGCCACCACATGAACTGCCGGTGCAAAATAAGTAACTTCAAATAACAGGACTGAAAAGAGAGGCGCGACAGATGACTTCATCTCCCGTCATGCACATTGGTATTGCGCATGCGTCTAGCGGAACTAAAGGCTGGTCACTTGATGCGCTCCCTCCTCCATGACCGCCTCCTTGACAGGCCGGGCTGCACCCTCTCCTCTGGACCCCCGGTCTCACTCACCGCGTGCCTTCTTGGTTGGAAACAACCGCTAAGCCTTCTCTAGGAAACG
This sequence comes from Triturus cristatus, assembly GCF_964204655.1. Taxonomy (NCBI): domain Eukaryota; kingdom Metazoa; phylum Chordata; class Amphibia; order Caudata; family Salamandridae; genus Triturus; species Triturus cristatus. The sequence continues at coordinate 1,862,187,125 of NC_140590.1, forward strand.
CAGAGCCGCCTTCTTGATGCCTGTTCTGGATGGCAGTTAACGCTATGGCAATACAGCGCTCTGCTTCGTCCCTGTTCGAGTAATGCTACCTTCCGGAAAGCTACAAAATCTTCACCACCTATTGCCTCTAAGTAGGTTTCAAAAGACTCTAACCAATCTTCCCATGGAATAGTAGGTTCCCCAGGATTTTGTAAATATTTGGGAGGGGCTAAAATAGCAGACGACATGTCCATATTGTTAATATTGAGCTAGCAGTGAATCTAGAATCCCTAACATTTATAAATTATACCGAATATACTAGAAGGTAAATGGTGTCACAAATATAATAACAGCACAAGGTACCCTTAATGCTTGAAAGGAAACAAATTACTGTGGTTTAAATCGAGAAAAAAAATAAACCAAAATAATTTAAGTAGTGACAGTGGTCAGCGCTGTTCAGGTCAGTTACACCTTGTTCGTAAGATGCAGTCAGTTTCACTGATGAAGCTGCAACATCAGCAGAAGTTCCTTGCTCATGGGACGCGTAAAATCAGAAGAAGTTCCTTCCTTGTAGGATGTGTTTGTCATTTTCCTCTTTTTTTTTTTTATAACACAAAGCGTCCCAGGCAGAGTTAGCGTTGCTTCAGACACGAACAGTTGCTAGGTAACGTCATCAAACGCAGAGTTCACGTCGCTTGGCAGCGTAATGACACGTCACTTCAATTGTGACATCACGCCATATTCTCACGCAACACGCTGGAGCCTCACGTCGCCTTTGTGATGCGCGTCTCTTCACTCGTCGTGCACAGAACTGGAATGGAGAGATCGTCGCGTACGGGACCAGAATGGAAGGATCAGGAACACGCCAGAGCTTGCCGGTAAGCCCATTCTGAATGTTAACAAATCGCAGGCCGTTAGCCACGCCGGAGTTCAACACGGAGCGCAAACATGTACGCTCACAGCCATATTAACACATTCACCCCAATACATGCTAAACATACCGCTGCATCCTCCCTTCACTGGTCAAGACGTTCGGTACTTGGCAAGCGCTCACACCACTTCAGCCAAATCACCAGGGTTGCACAGTCAACTCCAACGACTTCCCCAGGCACAGCTGCTCAACCAGCCGCTTAATTCAATCTTGCTCCTCCACGCTGCACAAAACAGCTGGGCTTAAACCTCCCGCACTGTTCCCCATCGTGGACACATAGTTGCACATCCAACCAATCGACAGTTTGGACACTTGATAGCCCAGGGGTCACAAAATCAGCATTAAATCCGGATCAGCTTCTCCCTATCCAGTGTGCCCTCTGGGAAACACCATTCAAGCCCTCAGCACCACTTTTAAGAGGCGCAGACAGTGGTGTTGGATAGGAGAACTTTATTGAGATAGGAGGAACAACCCCTGGACATGTCCTCACAACAGCAACTGTCCCCTACTCTTCCCCGCTTCTAGAACCTCTGCAAACTGGTGAAAACATAACTACAATGTATAAGCAGTTGCTAGGACACAACAATAACATCACTCCAACATCTGAAATTAAATCATTGATGACAACACTGTGACTGGTGGGGGCATATGTTACACATAACGGAAAGGCTGAATTTAGTGTTTTGTGTTGGGTAGTGGTTTACGGTACTAGGAGTAGTTTTAGGGTTATGGGATGGATAGTGGTTAAGGGTGGTAAGGATAATTTTAAAGTTTAGGGGTGGGTGATGGTAAGGGTACATTTAGGGTTTAGGGGTGGGTAATGGTAAAGGGTGGTAAGGAACAAGTTGTTTCAGTAACGTCTCACTCTGCTATTCTTTAGAATAGTCATATTCTAATTCATACATTCACCAATTCTTCAAATTTAGAGCAGTGGGGGCATGAAAACATGTGATTGGTTATCGTTTTGTATAGTCCAGAAATCACCCATTCACATGTGCCCCAAGTTTCAAAGTCGGGCAAGTGTGGTTATTTGTGCCCCATACAGATTCCTGTGTTTGCCCACAGTTTAACTTTTTGTGTATGTTGTAGTCTATGTGAAACATCCCATGGGTCAGGTTCTCTCTGAACCAGGATACAAGCAACCCAACATCAGTTTTGCCCTGAGTGGGGTTCTTTAGTTGGGTGTAACATGGTTCCAGTGGTACAGTGAGCAAGGGAACTACATCTAGGCATATCAGTGACCACTTAGTGGGTTCCATCAAATACACAAACGTTGCTTCCAATAAGTGTAACTACTGGTCTACCTGTTTTGCCCTGATTTGGCCTCTTCAGTATGGCAAAACTAGTTTTGAACTAGTCTTGGATCCAGCTGAGAGAGGACATGGTTTTGCAGTTCGGGCCGAACTGTTCGTATTGGAACAGGTTCAAGACTGGGTCTAATCTGAGGGGTGGGTATTCTCGTACGCAACTTCTTCCCCTTCCAGGTGCATAGGGTCACTCGCAATCCACTCTGCAGATTTGTCATGGTCTCGGGCCTGTGGGAGGGTAGGTCCCTCAATGTAACTTCCCTATATGTGCCTCCCAGACTTCACTCCACGACACTGACCGACCTGGGCTCACATATATTAAACCTGCCTGGGGGTGACTTATTGGTGGGGGGTCATTGTAATGCACGCCATGAAATGGTTCTAAACCCTTGGTACCTCAAGGTGCTGACGATTAGAGACAAACTCACAGAGACCACCAACAATTATTTCACCAAGAATGATGGTTCTGTTGATTCAGACGTGATGCTGTAGAAGGCCTACAAAACGGTGATTCGAGGCAGCGGGGTGGCGGCGTTAGCGGGACATAGGAAAGAAAAGCCAAAACAACTGGAAGAGATAGAAAGTAAGATTGCCCTTCTTGAACGTGATCTCGTGACATCAGACACTCCAGATGGGGGAAGCGCGCGTGATTCCTTGACCTCTGGTCAGGTAGCACTCTCCCCAGCAGAGCCGCACTTCAGCAGGATCGCCGAGTTTTGAGCCTCTCACCCCAGGGTTCGAGGCTGCTGCGGTACCTCGGTTTTCCCCCTGCTATTCCTAAATTGTGCCTGACTGTTGCCTGCTTATAGTATTTTACTGTTCTTAGTGGTACTGTCTCTCTCTGTATTTTGCGGATCTCTCGCGTCCGTTCTGCCTACTTTCCCGCTGCTGCTGCTGCCCCACCCCCGTTCAGCCCCACTCCCGCCTCCCACTCTTCTACTCCCACCCCCCTCCTCTACTAAATGGTGACCACTGCGGGGGAGCGCGCGTGATTTCTTGACACTTCAGCCGGATTGCCGAGTTTTGAGCCTCTCTCCCCAGGGTTCGAGGCTGCTGCGGTACCTCGGTATTGCTGTTTTCCCCCTGCTGTTCCTAAATTGTGCCTGACTGTTGCCTGCTTATTGTATTTTACTGTTCTTAGTGGTACTGTCTCTCTGTATTTTGTGGATCTCCTGTGTCCGTTCTGCCTACTTTCCTGCCGCTGCTGTCCCTGCGGCCCCGCCCCCCGTTCAGCCCCGCTCCTGCCTCCCACTCCTCTGCTCCTGCCCCCCTCCCCTACTAAATGGTCACGCCTAAGGCAAGCCCGTCTGCGTCCGTCCGAGACTCGACCGCGACCAGCACCAGGAACCCTGGTTCTCCTGGTCCCCACCGCTACGACTCAGCCAGCCTCCACGCTCTCAACCCCGTAGGCCACGCCGACTGCGTAAGATCCTCGCCCAACACGACCCATGAGCAGTTCTCTTGCGGACACTGACGAAGATCCTTCACCGTCGACAAGACGCCCGCAGCCGCCGAAGGGCCACCTAATGAACGACCCACTGAAACCATGACCTGCATCCTTCTCAATGTGCACTCGCTACACCGACACGCCGTAGAGATCTGGGACTTGATCGCCACCCTCTCGCCTGACATCGCATTCTTCACGGAAACCTGGACCAACGCCACCTTCGGCCCGACATCGTCACAGCAATCTCATACGGCTACAAGATCCAGAGATAGGACTGCCCACACCACCCAGGAGGAGGACTCGCCATCGCACACAAGAACCTCCTCCGACTCTCCACATCCAGCACGAGCGACCCACACTCCAACACGGAACACCTCCATTTCCAAATCCAGACAAGCCCCAGGACCACGCTATGTGGCACCCTCATCTACAGACCGCCAGGACCCCGTGTCCAGCCCACAACCACCATCGCCGAGCTCGCTGCACCTCACGCCATCACCTCCACAGACTACATCCTGCTCGGGGACCTGAACTTCCACCTAGAGAACAGCCAGGACCCCAAATCCACCACACTCCTCAAGAACCTCGCCAACCTAGGACTGAAACAGCTCGTCAGCACTCCCACCCACAGAGCGGGTCACACCCTCGACCCCATCTTCGTGGGAGGATCAAACATCCGCTTCAGCCACACCACCCAGCCCCTCTGGACGGACCACCACTGCATCCATTTCACTTTCAACACCACCACCGCACCCGCGCCCGCCTCGACGGAACTGGAGTAATGTCACCGAGGAACACCTGAACTCTGCCCTCCTCCAAGACCCATCCCAAGGCCACAACCGACACCAACTCCACAGCCAGGGATTTCCACCGCTGGGTCTCCTGCTGCACCGACAAGCTGGCACCTCTCCGACACACCGCCAAACAACGCCCGCTGAAGGCCGCCTGGTTCACCTCCAAACTCCAAGAAGCCAGAAGCGCCTGCAGACGTTTGGAGAAAACCTGGTGGAACCAGAAGACCGCGGAAGCACGGAAGAACCACAAGAGCGCCATGAAGGTCTACCACCAGCCTATAAGGGACACCAAAAGAACCTTCATCAGAGACAAAGTCAAGACCCACGCATCCAACACCAAGGAACTGTCCGACGTCATTCAGCAGTTCGCAAAACTCACCTGCGAAGCCACTGACATCACACCCTCCCAGGAACTCTGCGACAAACTCAGCTCCAACTTCCACCTGAAGATCAAGGCCCTCTACGACAACTTCAGCGAGCCTGCAGAAGACAGCACCACACCACCCACCACTGCTGAGAAGCCAACCATCACCTCCTGGGCCCCCGCGTCCGTCGAGCTCCTCTCCTCAACCATGAAGAAGATACACTCAGGAGCCCCAACGGACCTCTGCCCCCTCACATCTTCCACAGGGCCGCCACTGTCATCGCACCCGAACTAGGACGGACTATCAACTCCTCCCTCAGATCCGTCATCCGCCCAGACGACTGGAAACATGCGGAGGTGAAACCCCTCCTCAAGAAACCAACGGCCGACCCCACTGACCTGAAGAACTACCGGCCCATCTCTCTGCTCCCCTTCGCAGCCAAAGTCACTGAAAGACTCATGAACGCCCGGCTGACCGCCTTCATCGAAGAAAATTCCGTCCTAGACGCATCCCAGTCTGGCTTCCACAGCAACCACAGCACCGAGACCGCCCTCCTCTCCGCAACCGACAACACCCGCATGCTGCTAGACCAGGGACACACCGCAGCCCTCATCCTCCTAGACCTCTCTGCAGCCTTCGACACCATCTCACATCGCACGCTAGCCACCAGACTCCACTACTCAGGGATACAGGGATCCGCCCTCGACTGTATCCAATCCTTCCTCTGCGGCAGAACCCAGGGGATCAGACTCCCCCCTTCCTATCCGATCCCCCTGACACTATCTGCGGAGTACCCCAAGGATCTTCACTAAGCCCGACGCTCTTCAACATCTACATGGCCCCTATCGACGCCATGGTCAGACAGCACGGGCTTAGCATCATATCCTACGCCGACGATACCCAGCTCATCATCTCCCTCACCAAGAACCCAGAAGACACCAGACTCTGCTTCCAGGAAGGAATGAGAAACGTAGCAGCCGGGATGAAGGACAGCTGCCTAAAACTCAACTCTGAGAAGACCGAGGTCCTCATCCTCGGACCCTGCACCTCCGCCTGGGACAGCACCTGGTGGCCCTCGGGATTCCACCCACCCCAACAGACCACGCTCGGAACATCGGCATAATCCACGACTCCTCCCTCTCCATGAAGCGCCAGATCAACACCGTCGCGTCCACCAGTTTAAACTGCTTCCGCATCCTCCGTAACACCTTCAAATGGATCCCCCCAACTGCAGAAAGACCGTCACCCACACACTCATAACCAGCAGACTAGACTACGGCAATGCCGTCTGTGCCGGAATCAAAAAAACTCTTCTACACAAACTCCAAACCATCCAGAACGCTGCAGCCAGGCTCGTCCTAGGGACACCTCGCCACGAACATATGACCCTACACCTCATAAGCCTCCACTGGCTAGCCGTTGGGAAGAGGGTCACCTTCAAACTCTTTACCCACGCCTACAAATCCCTCAACAACATCGGCCCCAAATATCCCAACGACCGAGTATGTTTCCACGTACCCAAGAGGAACCTCTGCTCCGCCGACCTCGCCCTGGCAGAGGTCCCCCGCATCCGCAGAAAATGAACCGGCGGGAGAGCTTTCTCCTACATCGCAGCCAAGACCTGGAACGAGCTCCCGGTCAAAATCAGACACTCCCCAACCCTCCATACGTTCAGGAAGGACCTCAAGACCTGGCTGTTCTACTGACCCGGATCTGCTACTCCCCCCGCGCCTTGAGACCCTCACGGGCGAGTAGCGCGCTATATAAACCACTGATTGATTGATTGATACCACACATAAACTGTTCTTGAAACAGAGTATAGAAACATCGCTGAAGATGCAACTAAGGCCCATTATCATGCCACTCAGCATCGTGTATATGATATTGGCGATAAGGCTAGCAAACTGTTAGCCTGGTTAGATAAACGGGAAATGGCCAACCGATGGGTGGCTGAGATTATAGGCCAATATGGTACGAAACTGCAGGACAGATCTGGGATTGCGAGAGCATTTGCGGACCACTTTGAGCGGGTCTACACCGCTACTCAGGCCTCCACCCACACAGACTCTTAAGCATTGCTAGCCACTCTGGAACTACCCGTTCAAGAACCCCAGTATGTAAAAGACCTAGATGCCGACTTGACAAACGAGGTATCCAAGGCGATTGGCACCCTGCAATCCAGAAAGGCCATGGGCCCCAGTGGCCTCTCAATTGAACTTTACAAATCTAATGCCTCTACGACTGCCCCATACCTCATACGGCTGTACGAGGAGAGCTTGACCAAGGGTGTCTTGCCTGAAACACAGAGACTAGCCAACATTGTTGTCATACATAAAAAGGGTAAAACCCCCAAGCAGTGTAGCTCGTACAGGCTTATCTCCCTCCTAGACCCAGAAGTAAAAATACTGGCTAAAATTCTGGCTTGGCGTCTTTCACCTTATCTTCATAAACTGATACACCCGGACCAATCAGGTTTTATGCCGGCTAGGAATACTGCGCTGAATCTTCGACGCCTTTACAGAGTTCTGGGTAGAGCCTCCACAATTCAAGAAGACTTGATGATCATGTCTTTAAATGCCAAAATGACATTCAACATGATTGAGTGGCCCTTCTTATTTGCCGCACTTGAAATATACAGGTTTGGGGATCGTTTTTTGTCCTGGGTGCGTCTTCTTTACTCGACACCGCTAGCCCGAATCACAGTAAATGGAGGGCGGTTAGCAACATTCGCATTGCAGAAAGGTACAAGGCAGCGTTGGCCCCCTTCGCCCTTACTTTTTGCTTTGGCCCTGAAGCCCCTGGCGCTCTGGATCAGGGGAGACCCCCTCATCAGAGGCCTCAATTGGTCGGTAGACTGGATGGATAAAATCTCCCTTTATGCCGATGATATTTTGCTCTATTTGGCCAGACCCCGGTTTTCTATTCACTGTGTACTTCATATATTTGCCCTATTTCAAAAGTACTTGGGCTATACTATTAATTGGGATAAATCCCTGGTGTATGTTCTGAGCAGGGAGCGCCCAACCCTACATATGGGCTGCGATGCCAAGATAGTCACAGTCAGCTTTTTGTACTTGGGAATATACATTACTGTCAACTCTACAGTATTCTATGATCAAAATCTTGCTCCGCCTTTGCGACGCTTTCATTTTGACGTGCAACACTGGAAGACTCTACCTCTCACTTTACTAGGCGGGGCCGCCCTCTATAAGATGAAGGCGCTGCCCCGCTTTCTCTATGCCCTACAAAACAGACCCTATTTGGTCCCATCACAATACTTTCACGCTATTGAATCGGAGGTGCGCGCCTTGATCTGAAACAATGGAATCCCCCCCCCCCCCTCGACTAGCTCTGGACAAACTTACTAAAAGTTGGTACGACTGAGGTATCGCCCTGCCTGCTATTAAAAGCTACTATTGGGCCTCGCAGCTAGTGGTTCTTAATCATTGGGTGCACCGACCAGTTACAAATCCCACTTATGGGATGAACAGAATAACATGCTCCACGGTAACTATTCCAGGGCACTCTATGGAGGGGGGAAACATGCACCCAAACACACTCAAACTTCCACCACAATTGCTATATAGCATACGGCGACAGCCGCCCTCGGGTGGAAAGCCAAAATCACACAAGTCACCACATTGCTTGACGCATACCAGCTGGGTGTGTTATCAAAACAACCAGGATTGGATAAGTGGGACATGATAGGTCTCTCGAGAGTTGGTGACTTATGGGTAGGGGGCAAGGTGATCCCGTTCAGTGATCTTCAACGGGATTATCAATTGCAATGCGGAGAAACTTTTCGCTACCTTCAAGCCCGCATTGCACTACAAAGAGTGATACCCAGGGGGACTGACCTGTCATTCTCATCGCCCCTAGAGGTCAGACTATTAGACGACTTCCTCCATGAAAAAGCGATTTCACTGACATATCGTAAAATACTTAATAATACACTGGATACACTTGGGGGAAATTTGTGCAAAATGAGCGGATGATGTCGGGGATATTAGTGACGAAGACTGGCAGGAGGCCCTGGATTCTCCCCACGAGGTGGCGACTGACTTGTCGAGAACCGAGAGATTGTGGTTCTCCCTGGGTTGTATGGTGGCAAAACACAACATTGCCAGAACATGGAAAGGAGTGGCCAAGCCATGGTTCAGAGACTGGGAATCTGATATGGATTGGTGAATGCAGGCGGAGAGGGTCATATATGAAGGCAGAGGATGCCCACAAAAATGGACTAGAATCTGGGGTTCTTCGAATGTAAGCAGAAGAAATTGATATGTCCACTTTCAGTGATACTCCCCCACTGTAAGCAGACCACGAAGCCGAGTAATGTTTTGTCTACGACGTGATATATGAGACACGCGACTGCATTGTACATCCTGTGAATCAATATGACGATTGCTGTATTATCGCAATGAGATTGTTGAAAATGATAGAGACTGCACTGCACTTTCTTTTTCTTTGACCGTGTTGCTTTTTATTTTGTTCACGCAATAAAAAGATTTATAAAATAAAAAAAATAAAAACTGGGTCTAATCTGAGGCAGCATGGTGGGCAAAAGAACGATGGGTTGGAACGCTACCACAAGCGAATGCCAGTGGTTAGACCTATTGCAAGCATTCTCCCATCACCTTTTGGTTGTTTAATGTTAACATTCCTCTGAAGCAGTATTTTTAGGCAATTCAACCCTCTACTTCCACCCCTGCGTCCATAACCGGGCAAACAGCCATAGTGTCAAGTCTCTCAGTTGAAGTGGACCGCTGCATCACAGGCTTAATGTGCAGGGGTTAAGAATATCTACAGCGTTTGAATACAACCAGGGATCATTTACCACGGTCTCATTCATGGAGGGCATTTACGGTATCCCTCCTGAAGTAGAGCACAGGTTTGAGTGGAGAGTTGTATTTATTTAACTTAGGAATCTGGTATTATCTGTTTTACTCTCCTGAGGGTCAATGCCTTGTGACTTCCTAGAGGCGCCCTCTCTCCGAGGTCGAGATGTTTCTGTCCAGTCCTTCAGATGGATGGTGGAGTGTTCAAGTCTGGTCGCAGTTGAGTTGTATCCATATCCGATTATCAAGGTATCTTTCTAGGCTGCCTGGATCTGGAAATTCCATGGTGCAACCTTTATATGTTAGCAACATAGTGGCAAGTTCTAGCAGAATGTAAAAAATGGCCATCTTCCTAAGTTGTTTTTAAAACGAGAAAGCAATTTCTTTTTGTAGCTTTTTGTTAAAAACATCCTGAAAGGCGTATATTTTGAGGTCGCCAAACACAAATGTCCCTATATGTGTTGCCTCTTGAAGTTTCCGTGTTTCCTGCTGATACTGAAGAAATCAGACTATTATTTCGTTGGAGTATTCAGTTTACCAGAGTTCTGTACCCTGACTCTGTCCACATGTGGGAATTCTAGCCGCAGATCAGACAAGCTGATGAGTTCAGGAAGAAACTCTTCAAAAAGGCTACCATGATGCCGGTTTCCATCTTTTCTGGTGCTCCAGAGAAGGGAAGGTTGTTTCTCCTGTTCCTGTCTTCTACTTATGGCAGCTTCACTTGTATGTGCCAGTGTACCTTTTCCCAGGCTATGGCTGTTAAAATCATGTGTTCTACCTTTGCTTGTCTCACCTCTTTCACCAACAGGAGTGTGTTGAATGATGCTCAATCGGTTCATAGGGACAACAGTCAGGGGTTCTCACTGTGTTCTCTTCAATGGTTGACCAGAAAACTTTGACGGAGAGGAGTTTCTTTACGGTTGTGTCTAAAGCGGTCTCCTTTAACATGGCATTCAGAGGCATTGCCAGTTTCCTGCTTTTACTTGTGGCCAATTCCATGAAGAGTAATTGCCTGGCAGGTTTTGACACTGGGCCGAGGTATGCTGTTGAGAAGGCCTCTGATATCAAACCTCGGAGAGCATACAAGTAATGCTGTTCTTCTGTGTAACAGGAAAGGAACACTACTGCATTTTTGGTTATCCAACCATGGTCTATGTCTGGAACATGAACACCTACTCCACCTTACACCATCACAAGAGTCTTTAGGCCCTTAGGAATCAAACAGGCATACCATAAACATCAGTTTATAATATGGATACTATACCTTTGAGCATACTTCCTATTATTTTATTACTTAGATTCCCAACAGATGTTGTCTCTCAATTGTTAATAGGCGACACTTAGAAAAACAGTGATGGATGTTGCAGTGACATAAACCCAGTTACATGTGGCAAATACTGCTCCTACTCACACTCATGGATATTTTAGACAATGATTGGCGTTTAAAAGTATTGCACATCATAATCTGACACTATGTCCGCATGAACTACTGCATTAAATTTGGGGTTAGAAACATGAGTGATTTAGCTTGGGTGTGTATCAGGAATGAATGCCCACGTGAACTGGCCTGCCATTGCCGCCTCGCCTTCAGAGGACTATGAAGCATGACATGCTCCATTTCGTGACTTTGTGCCGCAATACAAATGCAACACCAAGGCCTGGCAGATGCATTTACACTGGTGGATGTTTCTTTAGTCAGTGTCGTCCGCTTGTGGTCAATTTCCTGAGGATGTATTTATGAGTAGGTATAAGGAGGGGGATCTCCCTTTGACAGAGTAAGTTTGGAATATTCTGTATCCATGATTGATCTAATCTTGCCAATTATATACTGACCTTTGGTGCTATATCCCCATCATGTGACTACAAGGAGAGTCTCCAGCGTTTCTTCCATGGGGCAATGTACTCCCCGAGTTAGAGTAGGCTGTCTGATTGTGTGGGTCGAGAGTGTGTCACTATAAGCACTACATTACAGTCTTTGTGCTGTGGCTTTTCAAATGTGTATTTGCAGTGTAACATAAACTTCGAGCATACATTAGTGTGCAATACACAATGATGGTAGCTTTTACCTTTAAAGTTTTTTTAAATGTTGTCCTGTATGTCTAACATTTTGTTTCATTGTAAATTACAGGTTCTAAATCGATGCAAAACGTGATTACCGTTTACTCCCAGCAAGTATACCATCTGAGTGTGCTGTATGTAGGGTCTATCTATGGGCAGAGTCGTCTGTTCATATTTGAGATTGAGGTTCTGATAAATGCTGTGGACTCTGCATGAGGAAGAAATATGTTTACCAGTGCAGGAGTACTAGCTCTCCTGCGCAACCTGTACATTTCATTTGTAGGTATTTCCTCAGTATTCAAGGTATAAAGATATATTCTAGACACCCTTGATATTTTTAAACCTCATTGATGAGATGCCACTTCACCTAGTTAAAATGCCAAAGTCCTTCCTGACAAGTAGAAACGCATTTGTTGTCATCATCATTCTTAGTGAATTGTGAAGCCAGAGGAACGAACATGACACTGTTGTATATCGAGAGTCTATGGCCAAGGTCTACAAGGTTTGAATTCCCAACCTATGGGTTTAGGGACTGGGCTCAGGGCACACACAAAAAGCGAAAAGGAGGGAAGGTGAATATTCTGTGGAAACAAAGATGTAAAAAACGCAAGGTTTTTTAAAATTGACCTCACCCACTAATGGTGGCATGCTCCATTATAGGGCTGCTACAACGTGCCTGCGCAGACCAACGCCTGGGATGGAGCAAGGGGATATGGGGAAGAAAGTACATACATAGAAAGGGATCTACTCTGCAGAACAACAAGAAATGAATGGTGTGATGGCCTAAGCACTTTTTATTACTGGACTCCCAGGTTAGGATTAAAAATGAAGATGGAGAATAAATGGGGGTAAGTGGTGCTGTTCCATCCCCCTTATTTGCTCTCTTGTCGACATGTTTTGATCACTAACAATCATTCAAAAGGGTTGTTCGGACTTCCTCAGGACTAAAGTTCCCACTTATTTATCCGCTCCCACCTAACAGTTCTGGTTATGGGAATGGGAATATTTTTATCCACAATATAATGACCTTGCTTGTCACTTTCTAAGTAAACACGCAACGGGTATTCCTGCAATGAAATAAATCACTCCCTTGAAGTAGTGAGTAACACGGGGACAAACAGATGGGGGCACTTCCACTTTAACACATTAATAATCTATGATCTTTTCTCATCGGAACAAATACTTATTTCCGATCGGACCATAAGAACGGAACTTTGTTATAAGAGTCTGGAACAGAGACGCCGGTATGACTGGCTATAACAGGGGCAGTGAGAGGTGTGACTGAGTGGCATTTCTCCCTCTGTTAAAATGTGCGAAAAACAGTTTAAAGTGCGCATTTTCCCGGTGGTCCTTCCCCAACATGGAGGTGGTGTTTGGCTCCTCTTAGGACCTGGCACTCTCTAGCTCTGAACAGAACATGTGACCAGGGTCACATGATCAGGTAGGGTGCATTTAGAGCAAAAATGCTCAGGGGACTGCACCTACACGGGGTAGCAGGGAGTGCTATCAAGGGGCATCCCTCCTTGGAAGTAGTAATACGGGGACACATGGATGGGGCACTTGCACTCTTTTAACACTTTAAGACTCAACAACCTTATCGCATTGGGGCGGACTATTAATTTCGGATCAGACCATGTGACCAGAACTATGTGAGATTTGTTTGATACACAATATCTAGAAACACAGACAAATCTAAATAGAGGGGCACACAAACCCTGGCCCGGTAGTGCTAATTAACTGGATCACAGAGACTCATTCTAGAATCGGCGTTCTTTATAACTCTGGGCATTATTGCAGACCTGCTTGCCAGATTGAAATAAACAAAACGGCATGATGTGCTAGGAAATTAGTAGACCTTAGAAGTTTAGGGGTATTTAACATGTATTTTATCCTATGTGAAAGAGTGTGACTACAGGGAGACACTCTCGTTTGCACTCCAGTTTCAGAGAAAAGCTTATTGAAACTTGGTAATTGATATTCTTTGCATTTCAGCTTTTCTGACCGGCACTTTAAACCTGGGCGATGTTCGAATGTGGAGGTGGATTACCCATTTACACTTAAAGACACAGGCTGTAAGAGATTCTGTGTTAGGAATGAGGCAGTCTCTCTCACATCAACAATTGAACCATGCACGTGTGGGTTCTACTCGGTGGATGTCTGCACCATGTTCTTAACGAGAAATGCATTTTTTAAAATTCATTTATGTTGTTTGTCATTGCAGGAATTCCCGTTGTGTGTTTACCTAGAAAGTGACAAGCAAGGTCATTATATTATGGATAAATATATCCATATCCTCATTACCAGAACTATTTGGTAAGGATGGATAAATAAGCAGGATCTTTAGTCCTGAGGAAGGCCGAACAACCCTTTTGAGTGATATTTTGTGGCCGGAACATGTCCACGAGAGAGCAGATAAGAGGAATGAAGGGGCAATAATTACCAGCATCTCATCTTCATTTTTAATCCTCTACTGGGAGTCCAATGATAAAGAGTGTTTAGGCCATCCCAGAGGTAGTTTTAATCACACCATTCATATCTTCTTGTTCTGAAGAGTAGATCCCTTTACATATGTATGTACTGTCTTCCCCATATCCCCGTGCCTCCACCCAAACCTTGGTCTGCGCAGCAATGTTGGTGTAGCCGTATAATGAAGCATGCCACCATTAGTGGGTGAGGGCAATTTTAAAGAACCATAGGCTTGTACTTTGTGATATTCTTGTTTTCACAGAATATTCACATTCCCTCATTTTCCCTTTTTTGTGTGTGCATGATTTCTAACAAAGGGAGGATGGAAAAGGAGATGTACCTCTCTCCCCTTTTTTGTGTGTTGGAACTGAGTTTAGTGCACCATCGCTTGAGGTTGGTAGCCCCACAGAATCCATTGACCATTCCTGCAGGCATGTTTGTGCTTTCTGAAATACAAACAGTCTCTTAAATGATTCAAAGAAGCAGTGGCAATCTAAATGATCTTTCATTAATTAGTTACACACTTAAGGACCACTGGAAACAGAATATGCATTTTGGTATATTTATTTCAAGAAAACAATTTAAAACTCCTGAATCTAGTGCAAACCGTATTTTTTGGCAACATGACAAAGTAAAAATTAAAAGCAGTTAAGCATTTCTTGAACAGTGAAAACAACAGGGGAAAATTATGACATGCATGCACCATAGGCTATCCATGGTCTGAGTGAGAGGATGTGACCTTTACGTCCTTCGTACTCCGGCAGTAGTATAAAGGACAAAGAAGGGAAAGCCTCCACACATACAGAATTAAATGTTTACATCATCATATCAAACTTTATTTTGGCACATTGCTATAGAAAGACATACAATTAAAAGGTATTTGGACAGAATATCAAGTCACACAAACATTGAGTTTTTAATATTGTGATACTAAAATAGCGTGGTGCAGAAATATTGTTTACAAAAACATCGATTTTTTTATGGTAAGTAATATAGTTGTCAAAAATATCTGTGTTGTTAATATCATTTACAAAACTATAGTTGTAAAAAATATTGTTTTAAATTTTTTTATGTATTTCTGTTTAAATTGTTTATGTAATTGTTAATGTTTTTGAATATAGTTTGTACTTTTTAGTTATTTTTAAATTTTATTTACTCGAGGAATAGCGTGGAAAGGTAATTATGTAATAATTACTCATTAACTTTGTAAATTACTTATTCATTGAGTTTGTAGGAGAAAAGGGTGGGAAGTTATTTAAGTAATTATAAAGCAAAAATTAACTATTATCTCAGACTGCTACTGTACAACTATCAAAATGTACTTTGGAATGACCTCAATAGACTTGTTAGTCAAACTGGAAGCTTGACATATTACTCAAAGCACATGGCCTGTGTTGGCGGATGGTCTTTTCTTATGATGAAGTAGTTATGACAGCGGTGTTGACTTAATTACATTTGTTAAAGATCTAAAACTGTTTCCATTTTGTGAAGCTGATCAGCTTAGCCTTGAAAGAGCATAAATTAGTCATCTCTTCTGTCCAGATGCATCACCTGGTGAGAAGCGAGGCTCCCTTTATTTCTGAATCTTTTCCCACATGCTGGCCATTGAAATGGTTTCTCATGTGTGTCCCCAAATGTCTTTTTTATCACTATAGGTTTTTCTACATTCTGAGCATTGATAAGGTATCTTGCCTGTGTGTGTTCTCTGGTGATCTGTGAGACTTCCTTTAGTACTGAATCTTTTCCAATATTCAATACATTGATAAGGTTTCTCACTTGCATGCTCAATGAGAGTTAATTTCATAATTAAGCTTTTGTCACATTCTGGGCACTGATGAGGTTTCACACATGCATGTGTCCTCTTGTGTTCAGTAAGACTTCCGTTCTCAGTGAACCTTTCTCAAATTCACTGCATTAATGTGGGTTCTGTGCTATATGGTCACTTCGGTGATAAGTTTTTCTTTCTAACTGAATCTTTTCCCGCTTTCATTGCAGGAGCAGGTTTTTCATCTGTGTGAATTTCCTGATGTATAATAAGTTTTCCTTTCAGCCTGAATCATTTCCCACATTCTGAGCGTTGATATGGTTTTTCAACAGTGTGTCCTCTGGTGCTTTGTAAGACCTTCATTCCAACTGAAACTTTTTTCACATTCTGGGCATCGATATGGCTTCTCACCTGTGAGTACCCTCTGGTGATGTCTTTTATTTACACTGAAACATTTCCCACATTCACTGCACTCATGCGATTTCTTACCAGTGTGTGCCCTCTTATGAATTATGAGACTTGCTTTCACAAAGAATCTTTACCAACATTCCAAACATTGATAAGGCTTCTCATCTGTGTGTGCTCTGTAATGAACAACAAGATCTACTTTCACCCTGAAACGTTTCCAACATTCACCACACTGATGTGGTTTCTCACCTGTGTCTGCCTTCTTATGAATTACAAGTGTTGCTTTTGTACAGAAAAGTTTCCCATACTATGAGCATTGATGAAGTTTCAAACCTTTATGCATCATCTCACTGAACTTTTTCTCACATTCTGTGCATCAATATGGTTTATCTCCTGTGTGTGCCCTCTGGGGACATATACAACTTATTTTGGAACAGCACCTTTTCCCACATTTACTGCACTGATAAGGGTTTTAATCTGTATGCACGATTTGCTGTTTATTAAGACATTGCTTACGTATGAAGCATTTCCCACATTCTGAGTACTGATATGGTTTTTCACCAGTGTGTGTCCTCTGGTGAATTGTAAGATCTCCTTTCCAACAGAATCTTTTCTCACATTCAAAGCATTCATGTGGTTTCTCACCTGTGTGAACTCTCTGGTGATCAGTAAGCCTTCCTTTTGAACTGAAACTTTCCCCACATTTACTGTACTCATATGATTCTTCACCTGTGTGTACCCTCTGATGACTTATGAGACATGCTTTCACAAGGAATCTTTTCGAACATTCCAAGCATTGATTAGGCTTCTCATATGTGTGTGCTCTGTAATGAACAACAAGATCTGCTCTCTCACTGAACCTTTTTCTACATGCTGAGCATTGATATGGTTTTTCACCCGTGTGTGCCCTAATGTGTTTTCTAAGACCTGCTTTTTCAGAATAGTGTTTCCCACATTATGAGCATTGATATGGTGTTTTACCCGTGTGTGCCCTAATGTGTCTTCTAAGACCTGCTTTCTCAGAATAGCATTTCCTACATTCTGAGCACTGATGAGGTTTCTCACTTGTGTGTCTTCTCTGGTGAAAAGTACAATATTGCTTCGTTCTGAACTCCTTTCCACTTTCTGAGCATCGATAAGGGTTCTTGCAAATGTGTTCCCTTTGGTAAGCAATATAATGGTCCTTTCTACTGAACCTTTTGTCTTCATTCAGAGTTATTATAAGGTTTCTTGCTTGTGTGTATTTTCTGATGAAGAGTAACCTTTTGTTCACTTTTAAATTGTTTGCCACACTCGGAGTACTGATAAAGACTTACTCCTGTATGTGTGTAGTAGTGCCTAAATAAACCTTCCTTTCGCCTGAAGCATTTTCCACATTCAGTACACTGATAGGGTGTCATGTCTGTGTGTGTTCTATGGTGCCTAGTAAGGATTTGTTTCTGACTAAAGCTTTTCTCACATACAGTACATTGATACGGTTTCTCACCAGTGTGTATTCTCTCATGCCTAGTAAGGTTCACTTTCATACTAAAGCTCCTCCCACATTCAGTGCACGGATAAGGTTTCATTTCGGTGTGTATTCTGTGGTGGACAGTAAGATGTGTTTTCAGACGAAAGCTTTTCTCACATTCAGCACATGGATACGGTTTCTCACCAGTGTGTATTCTCTCATGCACAGTAAGGCTTTCTTTACGAGTGAAGCTTTTTCTACATTCACTGCATTTATAAGGGGTCTCTCCAGTATGTGTTTTTTCATGCCTAATAAGACTTGCTATGTGTCCGAAGTTTTGATAACATTCACTGCACTGATAAGGTTTCTCGCCCGTGTGCACTCTTTGATGTACAATTAAATGATTTTTCCGAATAAAACTTTTCATACATTCAGTGCACTGGTACGGTTTCTCATTTCTATGAACTGTCCAGTGCATAGTAAGAGTATTTTTCAAACTGAATGTTTCACTACATTCGGTACATGCATAAGGTTTCTCGTCTGAATGAGTTCTTTGGTGCTCAGACATCATTCTACGTACCTTAAAGCATTTGTTACCCTGCTGTACATATGTACGTTTTCTTGCCTGTATGCCCTCTCTGGTTGGCTTTAACAAGATCTTTCTTACTCAAGCCTTCCCCACACTTGGCATGTACATCAGGTTTCTCATTGGTATGGGTTGCCTGATACCCTGCAACACTTTCACTTCTTTGATGCAATTTTCACATTTAGTACATTGATATTTATCTGAGGTATGCATTCATTTGTTGACAGAAAAGGTTTCTGTGTGATTGAGGCTTTTCCAGAATACACTGCTTTGATTATTGCTCATTTCATCTGCAAATGCTTAACATTATTAACTAAATTGGCCTTAAATGTGATCAATATTCTAGGTGATTCTTCTGAAAGAAAAACATTTTCATGCTGATGAACACTTTAACAACTATTTCCAGATTTACTTTGTGTGCCTGACATGTAAGATCTCATATTCTTTTGACTAGGTGTCACAGAAAATTGACAATATTACTTTTTCATGAATTAAGCTGCCGGTAGTTTTAGTCTTTCTGAGAATTGTTGCTTTTCAGTTCACACTTGAGTCGTCACCTATAAATCAAAAGAAGAATCATAGCATTAGCTTTATTCATGTTAACACAACATTTTCTACATGATACAGGGTATTTCAGTGTGGTATGAATGTTATGGCTATGTGTTGGTATGGAAAAGTACCTCATGGTGATGGGCATGCACCCCTGCCCTGACTGCCCCAATTGTGAAGATGTATGAATCTCTGATTTGATTTTTGCTGTCATGGGTGAATACAGATCATGAGTGTGTTCCTTGATAAGGGTCTGTCTCACAAGTGTGGTCTTTTTTGACTGGGACGGATGCCCACAGTGCTACCCTCATAGTGCTGATGCTTTTTCCAGAAGTTAAGCAGCACAAGCGCGGTAGTGGCAGCATATCGTGCAGTGATCAGCAGAAGTGAGCAGGTCCTTTTTACCTGTGTCACTGGGGAGAGGCCAACAGGCTCACTCATTTAAAGTTCTGCTGCTGTGCGCTTAACTCACCTTTGGCTTACATTGGCTTGGTGTGGAGTGCTGTACAGTGTGTGTGTAGTACACGTGCTGCTTGTATGTGTGCCTGTGAATGGTACAATACATGAAAGATGTAATGCTCTGCAGTTTGTGTATATTATATTCATGTGTGTCTGTGAATGCTAAAATTAGCGGGGTGCGAAGCGAGGTATTTGGTCTATGTTTATGAAAAGAACCAATGAAGCTCACTATGATATCTTAACTTTTTTTTTTATTGGATCAATTAGGAAATTTGAATTCTCATAAGTGCTAGAGATAGTCAAAGAAAAAACAACAGGAGCATAACCCGTAAACCTCGTTGAGATAGGGTAATAATGTAAGAAACAACAACAACTCTCAACTGGTATCATTCGACCAAGACAAATAATTTGCATGTAAAAAACATTACAAAGGAGAAAAGGAAGACTCAAGAAGAGAATGATTTAAGAAAAAACATACTGTATTAAGTTAGGAAAAAATTACTTACATAAAAACATGTATAAATTTGAATAATCCAAAAAATGAAGCAGTAATAGCAGCACTGTACATACAGTAAATATACCATAAAGACAACCCGGACTTGTACTTGGTGCTTAAAGTGTATGTGACACGAAGACGGCGACGCAAGTGACAAGGTGAGATCAGCAAGGGACGGCGCAATGTGAAGTGAAAGTGAACAATAAAACGATAATTACAAGGTTCTGAATTCAATTTTTGACATTACAGAATTATTTATACATCAATTTGAAGAACCATAAAGCCATCAGTTAAGCTGAAAAAGTCGACGGCGTTTCGATCCTGATTAAATTGGGATCATCGTCAGGACAGGGTTGAATTATTCATCACAGTGCTAAGTGGATGAAGCTTCAAGGTTAAGGAAACGGAAGGTTGTGGTCACGAGGGATCCATGATCATGAAGGACTAGAACGGGGAGGAAGGTGGAGAATCCGAGGGAGGGGGAGGCGGCGTAGTAATTACTTTTTGCTGGAGCCCTGGTGACTGAGACACCTCCCGGACGTCTTATTCATTAGGCAGTCCTGACCGCCCCCATCCCCCGGAATACGGTTTTCCTCTGGACACCGTATACATTAGGTTGTCCTAGCCGCCTCCCCCTCCCTCGGATTCTCCACCTTCCTCCCCGTTCTAGTCCTTCATGATCATGGATCCCTCGTGACCACAACCTTCCGTTTCAAGCCCCTTATCGTTGTATATGATACGAATACACATACAATAATTGTTTACACCTGACCAGTCTTTACGCATTTACGGCCACGAGTTCAATCTCGCTTACCCAGACCTGCTGACCGTGATTACTCCCCTGGATTCAGCGCCCCGCCCCCTGTCACTTAGTCCCAGAACTACTTTGGACCCTCTCTCTCCTACGTTCCTTAACCTTGAAGCTTCATCCACTTAGCACTGTGATGAATAATTCAACCCTGTCCTGACGATGATCCCAATTTAATCAGGATCGAAACGCCGTCGACTTTTTCAGCTTAACTGATGGCTTTATGGTTCTTCAAATTGATGTATAAATAATTCTGTAATGTCAAAAATTGAATTCAGAACCTTGTAATTATCGTTTTATTATTCACTTTCACTTCACATTGCGCCGTCCCTTGCTGATCTCACCTTGTCACTTGCGTCGCCGTCTTCGTGTCACATACACTTTAAGCACCAAGTACAAGTCCGGGTTGTCTTTATGGTATATTTACTGTATGTACAGTGCTGCTATTACTGCTTCATTTTTTGGATTATTCAAATTTATACATGTTTTTATGTAAGTAATTTTTTCCTAACTTAATACAGTATGTTTTTTCTTAAATCATTCTCTTCTTGAGTCTTCCTTTTCTCCTTTGTAATGTTTTTTACATGCAAATTATTTGTCTTGGTCGAATGATACCAGTTGAGAGTTGTTGTTGTTTCTTACAGAGATAGTCAAGGCGCACAATACGTTTCTGGCACATATTTGGTTAACACTTTAGAAGGAAAGCAAGCCAATTTAATTTGTTCAGCGGTACTGCCTAATTTATGCATTAATGCACTGATTGAAGAATTGGGTTTATATACTAAAGAGCACACAAGTAGGGCTAATGACTCCTGGAGCCAGGAGGCGTTGGCATACAGTGTTGGATTTGTGGGGTATTACAAATTCTTTCAAAACCTAATAGCACAATTGCAGCATAGATAGTGCACTGAGATGGAGGGAACAATAGCTTTATCTTTTTAACACGGTAACTGGCTGTTATATATATATATATATATATATATATATATAGTAGATAGTTAGGACCACGTTTCCATAGGATAAGGATTGTTTGACTTGCCTATATCTTTCGTGCAGTTTGACGAATATTCGCAAACGTTTCCCAAAAAAGTGCCCCAGTGAATCTTGTTCTGTATGGAGATTTCAGGGTTTCTAGATAAATAAAATTAAAGCAGCAATAATAAAGCTAGATGCAGAAAAGGCATTCGATCAAGTTCAGTGGAATGTCATTTTTGCAGTCTTAGAAAAATTTGCCTTTCCATCTAAATTCTGTCAGGTAGTAAAAAATCTTTATTATATTGCAAGGGCGTTTATAATTATTAACAGATCTACAGCAGGATCTATCTTAATCAGTCGTGGGACGCACCAGGGTTGTCCCCTTTCCCTTATTTTGTTTTCTTTATTGAGCCTTTGGCATGTGCTATTCGGCAAGACAGCACTATTAAAGCTCTAATCTCAGCATCAGCAAAACTTAAACTCTTTGCTGATGATCTGGTTCTTTATAAAGCAGTAGACAAGGATAATATTTCTCGAGCCTTCTCCACAATAAGCAAATATACGGCAATAGGGGGTTAGAAAATCAACCATTCAAAGTCAGAGGCGCTACTTTTTAACTGCATTTCAGAAATATTATCGACCTCTATGCATGTTCATCATTCACAAACTTAGGTAGTAAGATATTTGGGGATCTTTGTAACCGCTAAACTAGAAGACTTATTTTCAATAACTTTTATCATAATGTTAAATAAAATGCATAATCTTCTAAAACAGTTACAAAACCTGTCTATGTCTATTATGGGGTGAGTGGCACTTATTAACATGAAACTTCTCCCACTATTTTTATTCTCAAATATTATGATTACGATTCCCCAAACCTTTTATGATGCTATTAATATGGAAATTAAACACTTTATTTGGCAGGGGAAAAAGCAGAGACTAAAAATTCAAGCTCTACAGCTAGATGTGGATGTAGGTGGCCTAGCCCTTCCTAATTTAAAAGTATACTATCAGTCGTTACTGCTTAATTGGCCAATTATTAATTCCACTAAGGACTAACAGGAGGCCAATTTCTATTTGAATCTTATGATAAAAGACTCAAAGGTAGGCCTTTTTAAATTTCTAGGCATTCCTAGGTTATCTACAAAATCGACATATAAGACTTCTCCGGTTATATAGTGCTTTAAAAAAAAAATCTGGGATTCATATGAAATCCCCTGGCTTCATCTTCTGTTAGAAATATCAGACTGTATTCCATTGGGGCTAAGGTGGCCTCTGCAAACATGCATTCAATGGACTAGTTTGAGGTTTCATAGATTACAGGATTTTTTCAGTGGGGGGGACTTATCACAATGGCAGGAAATAGTGAATCAGAATCCCAACATTAAGGTGTATTATTTCTTTAGCTTTGTTAAAATTAAACAGTTTTGATCAGAAAGAACAGGGAAAGAGGAATTTATTGAGATGCATCTTGGGAACCATAAGGTATCTCCAGAATTAAAGAAGTAGGCAATTGGTACAGACTACTCAAACCAGCAGCAAATAAATTGGAGATCTCAGACCATTTGGAGGAAATACAAACTTCTACAGGCTGTTGTATAACTTTCTCACAATGGCAGGGATATAATCGATGGAGCTGCAAGGCAGTAAGACCAGCCAATTTAAGGAGAATGGCGCTGTTTAGTAAATGGATGATTATTACACCTCCATCAAACTCAATATTATTTATCCCGGGGTAGAATCAAAATGTTTTAGATGCAGGCAAGCCTATGGAGGTTGGCTTCTTATAGCATTTACATGCACCCATTTAATTAAATTCTGGCAAGACAGAAGCGTCTGCTACTCTATTTGGCATGCTTGAGATAGCTGAAGAACTATTAGACAGCGTTGATTTATTTTTATCGCCATCTTAGTAGCAAGGTTTCCTTTTAGCAAACTGGAAATCGGAGACAACTCCTACAGTTTCCCAATGGTTCTTGAAAATGCAAAGGGAATACACTAGATAAGTTCTGTATGGTAAAAGGGTGGGCTCCACAGTTAAGCTAAGTAGAATATGGAAGAATTGGGAATTGACCTACTAATTAAACAAGCATTGGCATAGCCAATAGGTCTCGCTTTTGGCACCTTATAAGTAATTAGTTATGCAGCAGAATATCCTTGGTGCAACAACACCAACTGTTGCATGGTTAAACACTTATAAGTGTACACTTATAACACTGGAAGGGGAATAATGCGGGGGAAGGCGGAGGTGGTTTGTGGGGCGGGTGGTCAGCGCGGAGTGGCATAATGGGGCTCCACCCCCGGATGCCACCTTGCATTTGATTACGACAAATGCATTTGTAAACGGTGATTGGAACAGACGCGGTGTCTTGCTGAACAATGGTGCGGCTGAGCGCAATCCACAAATAGTGTCCTCATTCCATTAGCGGTTGGTAGCAGCTTTTGCAAGATTTGGTATTACCAATGAATAATGAATGAATACACGGCTCCTAGCGACAATGTGGTTTACTCTCTGATGGGTTGCATCCGCGGCCGCCTCTGCCGGCCGGAGGAGTCGGGTGTGAAGTGTGCGCATCTGGTTGCGGGGGGCCGTGTGTGTGGGTGGTTGTGGTGCTTGAATGTGGCTTATGAATGCAATTGTTCAGGGATGAAGTGCGACAGAGGGATGAGGAGGACCACAGTGAGGTTGGGGGTGAAGTTTTGGATGGGTGGGCTCCGGGGTGCACATGGGAATGCTTGGGTGCAGGAAAGGGCGCTCGAGAAAGGGGGTGGGTCTCGGGCTGTGGGATGCTCAGTTGAGGGTTGCGGAGGCGTAGATGGTGGGGCTCGGGAGCACAGGGTGGCGTAACAAGACAGTGGGGATGGCGGGGTTTCCTGGGAGGAAGGGGGCTTATGCTCGGAGCTGCCGATCTTGGAGGGGGGTGGGGGCTGGGTTTGGGTCTCGGCGTGGTTCAACGTCCTGGGTTCCTGGGCAGGGTGATTGGTCTCGTCGGCGGGCTCAGCTGGAAGGGGGAAAGGAGGGGACACCGTGATTAGGCAGCCTGGGGAAGGGGCAGCGAGGGGTTTCATTGTGAAGTTAAGGAGAGCGCTGGGAATGCCGGGTGGGAAAGCGGCGGAGTGCAGGAGCAACAGGGGGGGGGGCTTGTAGGAGGGGACGTATGCATGAGTTGGGTAGTCTTCATGCCATAGCCTTTCATACTTCTGAGCCCAGTGTGGTTGGTTACAGTTTCTGCGGGTGCTCGGGAGACATGGCGGGGGGCCGGGCATAGTAATGGGAGGGGTGAAGGGGTGTATTGCAAGGGAGGATGTGGGGAGGGCCGAGGGTGATGGGCGCAGGGGTGCCGGGCAGACTGTCACCCTCAAAGGTGGGAGGTAATAGTGCCTGGCTGGGGGGAACTTGGGGGCAGTGGGGCTGAGGGTGTGCTGTTTCCAAGGGGAGGTTGGGTGCAGCTGCACCCGAGGCTAGGCCCAGGGCCACCTGACAGACCTTGCAGCGGCGAGCGTGGAGGATGGTGGTATGGTTTGGTTGCCATTCAGGAGGATGGAGGTGTTGCCGGGCTCGATCTGCTAACGGGGGGCAAGTTGTGGAGAGTTGGGAAGGAAGCGGAGATTTCAGTGAGCGGGGGAGGAGGGCTTGGGGGGCAAACTAGGGATGGGTGACTCGCATGGCTCGGGAGGTGGCAGAAGGGGGGATGGGTACAGGGGGGCGCCCAATAGGGGGGAATTGTGTCCCGGACTGACACTGAGACTAAATGGCAGGGATCTGGTACTGGGTAGCATAGCAGAGGCACGATGCAACTGGCAACATAGGTGGGGATTGATAGATATGTAGACAGCACAACACCCCAGGACCCGAGATTACTTCTTTTTCTCAGCCCTGCACGAATTGCATGCCCGATTGGATGCCATACTGTGCTCCCCTGATGTGCATGAGGGGGTTTGAAGCAGTGAATACCTCACTAGGACGATATTCCACCACAATCCTGAGTTGATAAGCTCGCAATGGTTCCGCGCGCAACCCAAAATCTGGAAGACCAGGTGTTCCATGCAGCGATAGACACAGCTATAGTTCATTATTTCCAAGAAAATGCTAACATTGCAGCAAATTCATTAGTGGAGTGGGATGCATTTAAAACAGTTATTAGAAGATGCTGTATATCTGAGATGATGGGTACAAGAAAGGTACTACCCCAGGACTACAGCACCTAAGAGAACTAGAAAAAGTTAGACCTGAGAAAGTGGACAAGCAGAGGGAACTCCTGGAGGCTAGAGAGGCAGTGGCAGTCCAGGTAGAATGCCTTTGTTGCTTCGATTACAAAAAATACATAACCCGTGCTTACTCGGAGAGGGACAAGGCAGGTGCTCTTCTGGCTTGGCTGGCTAACCCTGCCAGGAGAGGCATGGTGATCCTGGAACTTAGGGAACAAGATGGAGCAGTGATGTATGACCAACAGGGAACATTTTTTTGTTTTTAACATATTACAAGGACTTATACCAGAGTAAGTTGGTCCCAGTGGAGGAGGAGTTGCATGAATTCATACGAGATGTGGAACTACCAGGTCTGGCTGAGGAAGTTGCAGATACCCTGGGGCGGGAAGTCGAGATTGGGGAAGTGAGGGGGGCTATTAAGAATATGGCATAGAATAAAACACCTGGCACAGATGGCCTACCAATTGAATTTTACCTAGCACACATCGATGTGTTGGCCCCCAGGCTAGTAAAGTTATACAATGATGCAAAACAAGTGGGACACCTGCCCGTATCTACTAGAGAGGCGATCATCATACCACTGCTCAAACCGGGGAAGTCACCATGGGATAAAACCGCGTATCACCAGCTCTCTATGCTCAACTTAGACTACAAAATACTGAGCAGGATATTGGCAACTCGCTTACTCCCTCACATGACCACTCTAAAACACAAAGACCAATCCGAGTTCATCCCCACCAGAAACACAGCGCTTAATATTCGGCGCCTTTTGCGAGTGCTGGAGGCTGACTCCTATAGGAAAGATATTGGGACAATCTTCGCAGTTGATATAGAAAAAGCGTTTGATAGCCTAGAATGGCCATATTTGTTCCATGTGATGTGGTAGTTCGGGCTGGGAGACAACTTTGTGGGCTGGACAGATATCCTGTATTCTGACTCGACTGCTGGAGTTAAAACTGGTGGGCCGATATCGGATATCTGCAACGTGGGACGAGGAATGAGACAGTGGTGCTACCTTTCCCCCTTACTGTTTGCCCTGGCGATGGGAGCTGCTAGCAGTAAAAGCTCGATTAGGGCAATCCTATCAGGATCTTAACGTTGATGGGCAGATCCACCACAATGTCCTGTATGCCGATGACCTTTTATTATTTCTGGCGGATTCAAGGGGGGTGCTGCAGGGAGCGAAAGAATTGCTACGGGGACTCAGAAGGGTTGCAGGGCTAAAGGTGAACTGGGCAAAGTCTTGCCTGTTCCCTGCAAAAGAGGGCAAGATAGGCCCACAGGAAACAGAGGGGGTGAGGTGGGAAGATAGGTGCCTGTCGTACCTGGGCACTCAAATATACCACACTCAGGACGACATGCTAGAGGGTAACATAGGGAAGCCCATCAGAGGAGCAAAATGCAACTTCGACTTCTGGAGCTCCTTGCCGCTATCTGAAGCCGGCAGAGTAGCTCTGCTTAAAATGGTGACCCTACCGAGGTTATTCTATTACTTTGGGACCTTGCTGGTCTGGATACCAACAAAGTACTTTGCCCAACTCAGGTCAATGATCACGGGATTTCTATGGGGCAATGGTAGACGCAGAGTGGTGCTTGTTCTCATGCGGCAAAGAGCAGAGGGAGGAATGGCAGTGCCTGATTTTGAGGCCTATTATCTAGCGGCACAATTCCAATGGCTCACGCAATGGGTGGTTAACTGTCTCAGGGGGAAAGAAGAACGGAAGGAAGACTGTGTTACCTTAAAACTGGTATCCCAAATCATATTACGGCTTCCTGTTCAAACCCCAAGCCTCACCACGGAGTTTGACACAGCACAACGGTACTGGAATAGGAGCTTGCAGCGGGCCAAGATTAGACACCCTTATAGCCCGGAAATCCCGTTACTTAGGTGTGCAGCCTTGCCACATGGGGGTAATTGGCAGAGATTGACAACATGGGCGACACAAGGGTTGGCTAACATAGGAGACCTATATGAGGAGGAGGCCATGATCCCGTTCAATGACCTGCAGGCCTGGTATGAGCTACCTGGGGGGGCTTTCCTGTTGTATCCTGCCCTCACTGCGGTCATACAAAAACATTGGGCAGAGGGACTTACTGAACCAAAAACGTCACTGTGCTGCCAATATGTGGTTTTGGCGGCAGGTACGTTCAAGGTGCTTACGTGCTTATACAAGCCCATAATGCGGGAAACATTACTGCCTTTATCGGAGTTGCGACTGAAGTGGTAGGCGGACCTTGAAGAAGCTATCCCAGAAAAAAGCTGGGGCAAATTAGTGGAGAAAGCTTGGAAGAGCACCAGAAACACCAGATTTCAGTTGGTGCATTTTTACATTCTACATAGAGCATACCTCACCCCGGAAAAGATTAACAAGTATTTCCCGACTCAAGCAGCTGCTTGCCCGAGATGCAATAGAGAAGGAGCAAATTTTAGGCATATGTTCTGGGACTGCCCACACCTGATTAATTTCTGGGGGGAGGGGATGACATTGCTGACTGACATCAGCGACCGAGAAATAGAGACGTCTCAGAAATGCTGCATATTACACTTGTTCCGTCATAAATCCAAAAATAAAATCCAGAGTAAGTTCTTAGATATGGGCCTACTACTGGCCAAAAGAGACATCACCATGCATTGGAAAGCGAAGCAGGGTCCCAGCATAGCAAGATGAAAAACAGAAATCGTTAAGTGGGCAGAATGTGAAGGTGTGATCAGAATGCAAATAGCAAAAAGAACGGGAAGCGAGAGAGCACTGGAGGCAGCAAGAGCTTGGGAAACGTTTGTTGTAGCACTTAAGGTCCCAGAGGATAATGAGGAGGATGACTCAATAGATGAACCCCCGGTAGGAGTAGACTAAGCTGCCTGAGTATGAGTGAATCTTTGTTGGACCCGGCCTCGTAGAATGGCCCTCCGTGCCCCCGCACCACCGAAACCTGGTACTTGCAGCCCAAGCACACGGCCCAGCCGAACCTCCCCACCAGGACACACGCACCGACCCGGACGTCCCCGTCCATGGCCTCTCTCCTTTCGGCCACCCCGGGCCCGCGTGCCCACTTCATGCACCAAGATGGCCGCCCGGCCCCAGCGCGACCCGGGCCTAGAGGCGCCACTCCGGCTGGAGGACATCACGCTTCCAGGGGATGAGAGAGGGAGGAGCAGTTTCTATCGCACCTCTGAACTCCCCCGGGACGATGGGTTTCGATCGGGCCTCCGGCCTCCCTGAGGGCTGGCTCCGTGCCTGCTGGGTGTCTGGGACTCCTCCCGACCCGGCCCTGAAAGGATCAAAAGACTATAGCAGGAAATCCCGACAAGCGACCCCCAGGTGACAAGACCCCTGCCTGCACAGACTCCGGACATCAAAGAGGGGTCGACATATAACAAGGGGTGCTCTGGGTCTGTCCGGCAGATTCGACGCTGGAACAACGAGAGCCCGCCGACGTGGTCGCGGCTCCTGGAACTTGGACCCACCTGAGCCCTGCTGAGTGACTCGTGGCTCCCTGAAGATCGTAAGACCTCCGAACTTGTACCTGAGCCCTGCTGAGTGACTCGCGGCTCCCTGAAGATCGTAAGACCTCCGAACTTGTACCTGAGCCCTGCTGAGTGACTCGCGGCTCCCTGAAGATCGTAAGACCTCCGACCTTGTACCTGAGCCCTGCTGAGTGACTCGCAGCTCCCTGAAGATCGTAAGACCTCCGAACCTGTACCTGAGCCCGCTGAGTGACTCGCGGCTCCAACCGACTCTCACGGTCCCGCCGGACCCCGACTACAACATCGTATCCCCCAGCTCGAGGATTGTGAGCTGTGCGCCGGATACGTCCCTGCTTGAACCTTTACCAGAGACTGTCCCGCTACCCCCTACCCCTTCCGAGACTCTTGAGCCCGTGCTCACCTTGTACATATTTGCAGTGATAATCTACTTGATAAAGATTGTTTTCTCAGAATACCCGGTGTGGTCACTCTGTCGTGTGGTGCCAGAAGTACGATCCTAGATACAAGATTCCTCCCCCTGGGGAGTCTCCCGCCAGTGCCCGGCTACGATACCTTGAGGGTGGGTCTCAGGGTAGTCAGGACCCCTTCCAGGCTCCTCTGAGGTCGCCGTCTAACATTGGTGGCAAGCGACGGGATTCGGGCCCATCACCTAGAGATCGTACCGTGAACAACGGAAGCACTACCGACAAAGATGGCAGAAGGAAGCGCCGTGAGCCCCGCAGAAACCAGCGCCAACAGGGTGTTCCAGGTGGAGCAGCTAGAAGAATACACACACAAAGAGCTAAAGCAATTTTGCAAAGAACTTAAAATCGCTACCACTGGTCTCAACACTAAAGAGGATTTGCAGAAAGCACTGAAAACTTGGGTGGAGACCGGGGCCTCCCACCCGGAAGGCACGGGGGAGCGCCCCGACGAAGCCGAACCCCCCCAAAGTGAAAGCAGTAGCAATCAGGTGCGAGGCATCGTACCAGACGGGGGCCTATCCCCGGAAGAGCTCGCGGACAGAGAGAGAAGCCGCAATCATGAACTCGAGTTAGCCAAACTCAAAATCGAGGGCGAATTGAAGTTAGCGGAAAAAAAGCTAGCAGTAGAGCAAATGCGTGTACAAGGCGAACTAGAAGAAAAGAAGCTCCAAAGGGAGCACGAAGGAAGGAAGCTCCAACTAGAGCACGAACGCAGCTTGAAAGAAATCGAGCTCAAGGCCAGAAACGAGGAAGGAAGGCCCCCGGGAAACCGAGAGACGGCCTCCCCAGCGGAACAGAAGGTCCACATCCCCAAGGATGTGGTCAAGGAATATTATAAAAACGATGACATTCAGCAATGGTTCAGGGCCTACGAGGTCGCCATGACCTCCCATCGGATCCCGCAGAAGGACTGGGGGGCGGGGTTGTGGGGGCGGTTTCTGAGCGAAGGAAGGGACACCCTGCTCGACCTACCCCTCTCCCTGCAGACCTCCTACAGCCACATGAAAGAGGCTCTACTCACAAGATACGGCCTCACCCCAGAAATGTACCGTCAGCGATTCCGGGACTGCAGGAAGATCCCGGGCACCACCTGGGTGGAGTATGTAAACTTTTTCAGTCAGGCCTTCGATGGGTGGATCGAGGGCAGCAAAGTCACCTCCCTTGCCGAACTCACTGACCTCATGTTGTGGGAACATCTGGCTGCGAACTGCTTCATAGAACTACGTCAGCATCTGCTTGACAGCAAGCTCACAGATCCCCGAAAGCTGGCTGTGGAGGCCGACCGCTGGACCAACACCCGGGTCTCCCGGGGCATGGTAGGAGAGTACCCCCGAGCCGGTCAGGGACCACCCCGCCAGAGAGGGGGAGGGAACCAGGGAGGGCCGAGAGAGTCCCAGCCTAGCCCCCCGAAGACACAACCTCCACCTTTCCCGGCGCCCCCCCCACCGGTGACAGGGCCCCCTGGGAGACGGGGACACCGGGTGACCGTCACATGTTTCCGTTGCCAGAAACCCAGGCACTACGCCAATGACCCAGAGTGCCCCATGGCCACCCAAGTCTCCCCTACCACCCCTGCGAGACAGATAGCCAACGTAGCTCTGGGGGAGGAGGTTGAGGAAGCCGAGGAGTGGGAACCCGCAGCGATGGCCCTAGTATCCCTGGGAGATAGAGAGATGATCCCTGGTAGCCTCCTACCCTCCAACACACAGAAATACGGGCAGCTCGTCAAGATCAATGGCCACCAGGTAGAGGCCCTGCGGGACACCGGGGCCAGTATCACCGTGTCCTCAGGCACCTAGTCCCCGAGGAGCAGATCCTCCCCAACGTCTTTTGCCCCGTAATATCCGCAGACAATAGAGAAAGTATGTGTCAGGTAGCCCTGGTGCCGTTTGAGTGGGGAGGGGTGATAGGTAAACTCAAGGTGGCCGTAAGAACCTCCCAGCCGGTCGACTGCCTCTTAGGGAACGACCTGGAGAGTTCTCCCTGGAAGCACGTCGAGCGCAAGGCCCACCTAGGAATGATGGGACTCCCCGAGTGGGTGTGCGCCACCACCCGATCTATGTCAGCCCGACTCACTCCCCGGAGAGAAGTCGAGAACACCCCGATCGAAGAGACCAGTACAGTCCCCGCCGAGGGTCCTCCCGTCCCCCCATCAGAAGGGTCCGTCGCCCGCGACGAACCCGCACCATCCGACCCCGCCCCCCGAGTTGGGAGATCTACCCGAGTTGGCCCATTGGCGCCACGAGGGCGGGCCCACTCGGGAAGAGTTTTGCCGGGAGCAAGCCACTTGTCCTTCCCTGGTCGGGCTCCGGCGCCAGGCCGAGGGCCAAGCCGCAGGTGACCAGACCGGGACACACCGAATCTAAGTCGGTGGAGCTGGGATCCGGACGGGTACTGGTGGTACCCCTCCGCTTCTGAGATTTCCTCCTGGGCTTAGCCCACGACGTCCCCCTCGCCGGCCACCTGGGTCAGGACAAGACCTACAGCCGTCTCGTGACCCATTTTTACTGGCCTAGAATGAGAGCAGCGGTAGAAGCCCACTGCAAGTCCTGCCCCACGTGCCAGGCTAGTGGGAAGAGTGGGGGAAAGTGCAAGGCTCCCCTCCAACCCTTCCCGGTCGTCAGTACCCCTTTTGAACGAGTCGGAATCGACATCGTGGGACCACTGGACCCCCCCACCTCCCAAGGCCACCGTTTCATCTTGGTCCTCGTGGACCACGCCACCCGCTAACCTGAGGCTATTCCCCTACGCACCATTACGGCCCCCGTGGTGGGCCGGGCCCTGATGGGGATCTTTTCCAGGGTGGGTTTTCCCCGCGAGGTCGTGAGCGATCGCGGCACTAATTTTATCTCGAAGTATATGACGTCCCTGTGGCAACAATGTGGGGTGTCCTATAAGTTCACCACCCCGTACCATCCCCAAGGGAACGGCCTAGTAGAAAGGTTTAATAGGACTTTGAAAGGGATGATCGCTGGCCTAGAAGAGCCCCTCCGGCGTAAGTGGGACGTCCTGCTCCCCTGCCTCTTGTTCGCTTACCGGGAGGTCCCCCAGAAGTCCTTAGGGTTCAGCCCGTTTGAATTACTCTATGGACACCCGTCCGAGGTCCCCTCAGTTTGGTTAAGGAAGGGTGGGAGGCAGCACCCCAGACCACCCCCCGAGATGTGTTCCAATACGTCCTGGCCCTCCGGAACCAGACCAGGGAGTTCCGAGAACTGGCCGAGGCCAACCTGGAGGCAAGTCAAGAAGAGATGAAGCGCTGGTACGACCAGAATGCCACTCTGGTCGAGTTCCAGCCGGGCCAGCAGGTGTGGGTCATGGCCCCCGTGAAGCCTGGCGCCCTCCAGGACCGATGGACTGGGCCCTACAAAGTGGTTGAGCGGAAGAGTGAAGTCACATACTTGGTGGACGTCCAGTCGCCTCGGGATCCCCTCCGGGTCCTGCACGTGAACCGCCTTAAGCCTCACTTCCAGCAGACAGAACTGAGCCTCCTGCTGGCCACCGATGACGGGGCCGAAGATGAGTCGGATCCCCTCCCGGACCTCCTGTGTGTCAAGGAGCAGGATGGCTCCGTAGAAGGGGTGAACCTCTCCCCAGCCCTCACTGCCCAGCAACAAGCGGACTGCCGCCAGCTCCTAAGACAATTTTCCGACCTCTTCTCCCTGACCCCCCGGGTCACCAACTGGTGTGTTCATGACGTGGACACCGGGGACAGCCCGCCGGTGAGACACCGAGCCTACCGGGTTCCTGACCGGGTCCGGTCCTGCATTCAAGAGGAGGTCTCGAAGATGTTGACCCTGGGGGTGATCGAGCCCTCTGACAGTCCCTGGGCCAGCCCCGTGGTCCTGGTCCCGAAGGCAGCGGCCCCCGGTGTCGCCCCCGAGCTCCGATTCTGCGTGGACTACTGGGGGCTCAATGACGTTACCCGAGCCGATGCCCACCCCATTCCACGAGCCGACGAACTCATTGACCGACTAGGGGCAGCCCGGTTCCTCAGCACATTCGACCTCACCTGCGGATACTGGCAGATTGCGCTCACCGAAGGGGCCAAGGAGCGGTCCGCTTTCTCCACCCCCGATGGGCACTACCGCTTCCGCGTAATGCCCTTCGGGATGAAAAATGCCCCGGCCACTTTCCAGCGACTGGTGAATAGGGTCCTGGCCGGGCTAGAACAGTTCAGCGCGGCATATCTGGACGACATCGCTGTCTTCAGTTCAGAGTGGAGTGAGCACCTCCAGCACCTCCGGAGGGTGCTAACCGCCCTGCGCCAGGCAGGCCTCACAGTAAAAGCCAGCAAGTGCCAGATCGGGCAAGGATCCGTGGTCTACCTGGGGCACCAGGTCGGGAGCGGCCAGGTCGCCCCTCTACAGCCAAAGATCGACGCCATCCTGGCCTGGGAACCACCCATCACCCAAACGGAGGTCCGAGCCTTTCTGGGACTCACGGGCTACTACCGAAGATTCATTCAGGGTATGGCAGCCTTGTCGGCCCTCTCACAGAACTCACGTCTAAAAGACAGCCAAAGAAAGTGCAGTGGACGGCTGCCTGCCAGGAAGCTTTCGATGCCCTAAAAAAGGCCATGTGTACTGCCCCCGTCCTCCAGGCTCCCGACTACGCCAAGGAGTTCATAGTCCAGACCGATGCCTCCGAGCATGGCATTGGGGCCGTCCTATCACAAGTGAATGACCAAGGCCTAGACCAGCCCGTCGCCTTCCTCAGTCGGCGGCTGTTGCCCCGAGAACAGAGATGGAGCACCATAGAGCGCGAAGCCTTTGCCGTGGTCTGGGCACTCAAAAAGCTACGACCCTACCTGTTCGGCACCCATTTCAGAGTCCAAACTGACCATCGGCCCTTGCGATGGCTCATGCAGATCGAGGAGAAAACCCCAAGCTACTGCGGTGGTCAATCTCCCTCCAGGGGATGGATTTCACCGTAGAACACCGCCCTGGTACGGACCACGCCAATGCTGACGGCCTCTCCCGGTTCTTCCGCCTCAGCGAAGAGAACCCCCCAAGCTGATGGGCAGTTCTCTCCGGCTTTCAGCTGGGGGGGGACGCGTGTTGGACCCGGCCTCGTAGAATGGCCCTCCGTGCCCCCGCACCACCGAAACCTGGTACTTGCAGCCCAAGCACACGGCCCAGCCGAACCTCCCCACCAGGACACACGCACCGACCCGGACGTCCCCGTCCATGGCCTCTCTCCTTTCGGCCACCCCGGGCCCGCGTGCCCACTTCATGCACCAAGATGGCCGCCCGGCCCCAGCGCGACCCGGGCCTAGAGGCGCCACTCCGGCTGGAGGACATCACGCTTCCAGGGGATGAGAGAGGGAGGAGCAGTTTCTATCGCACCTCTGAACTCCCCCGGGACGATGGGTTTCGATCGGGCCTCCGGCCTCCCTGAGGGCTGGCTCCGTGCCTGCTGGGTGTCTGGGACTCCTCCCGACCCGGCCCTGAAAGGATCAAAAGACTATAGCAGGAAATCCCGACAAGCGACCCCCAGGTGACAAGACCCCTGCCTGCACAGACTCCGGACATCAAAGAGGGGTCGACATATAACAAGGGGTGCTCTGGGTCTGTCCGGCAGATTCGACGCTGGAACAACGAGAGCCCGCCGACGTGGTCGCGGCTCCTGGAACTTGGACCCACCTGAGCCCTGCTGAGTGACTCGCGGCTCCCTGAAGATCGTAAGACCTCCGAACTTGTACCTGAGCCCTGCTGAGTGACTCGCGGCTCCCTGAAGATCGTAAGACCTCCGAACTTGTACCCGAGCCTGCTGAGTGACTCGCAGCTCCCTGAAGATCGTAAGACCTCCGAACCTGTACCTGAGCCCGCTGAGTGACTCGCGGCTCCAACCGACTTTCACGGTCCCGCCGGACCCCGACTACAACATCGTATCCCCCAGCTCGAGGATTGTGAGCTGTGCGCCGGATACGTCCCTGCTTGAACCTTTACCAGAGACTGTCCCGCTACCCCCTACCCCTTCCGAGACTCTTGAGCCCGTGCTCACCTTGTACATATTTGCAGTGATAACCTACTTGATAAAGATTGTTTTCTCAGAATACCCGGTGTGGTCACTCTGTCGTGTGGTGCCAGAAGTACGATCCTAGATACGAGATTCCTCCCCCTGGGGAGTCTCCCGCCAGTGCCCGGCTACGATACCTTGAGGGTGGGTCTCAGGGTAGTCAGGACCGCTTCCAGGCTCCTCTGAGGTCGCCGTCTAACAATCTTAGAACCATGGAACTCACTAGCAAGCACAACACATTGCCACTCCGTCTGATTGAGATTCCCTAACCAGTTACCCCACTAAATACTGCAGCTCAACCTGGAGTTGTGGGATACCGCAAATTAGCGACCTGAGTACAAGGGACATGCCTGGAAGGGGGGGGGGGGGAAAGAGTTGTGGGAAGGGAGGTTAAGGACGGGACTGAAGGCAAGCCTAAAAATCCCAGAATCAAACACTATCCAACGTATGTAAACTGAAATGTGGGAGAACAAAGGAACAGCTGAGAGTACTATGTTGACCAGCAACCCTCATGTTTGATTACTGCCTTAATTAAGTTCCCGGCCGTTCAATTGTAAGCCTGAACTATACTGAGATTCTTGTATAATGGATAACTTGAACCTTTGCAAAACCCAATAAAGTTTGTTTAAAACATATAGTAGCGACTGGCACTGTGTAACATATGCAAATATATAAAAGCCCTTGGTCTTTATTTGCTTGCAGTTACAATAATCTCTTCACATTACTCATAACCCCTTACCTTTAACCTCCGTAGCCCTCTCATACCTTTGACCCCTTGCACTTAGCCCTTTACCGTTACACCTTTAAGCATTACCTCTTTACAATTAATACATTGGCCCCTTATACTTACCCTGTACCAAAAAACCCTTTTAACCCCTTACCATACCCCTAAACCCTGCTCTTTTACCACTTCACTACCTTTGTACTTTTGACTCCTTACACAGTGACTTACCCCCTAACTCCTAACCCCACAACCCTTGCCCTTAATATATCAATTTACCATTAAACCTTACTCCTTTGCTATTACATTACTCTTAATCTTAATTGTTTACCGCACTACCCATTACCCCATCCTCTCATCCTTAGTCTATCCTCAAAAAAATATACATATAATATTACTTATATATTTTTCTTTATAATTGAAAAAGAAATGTCCATGTAGAACTGGCCCGACAATGAAACTAAGACAAGCGGAGTTGGGGCGTGACCACAACCAAGATTGCCGGATTCTGTCAGTGCTGTATTTTTCAGGCATCATAACATGAACTAAAGCAGTACTAGCAGTCATATAGACCCTGAAGTGGGGTGCACCAGCCGCAGACACCTCATGAGCAATTCCTGCTAGCATGTCTTGTTCCAAAATAAACCAGAAAGGGGGAGGTGGCATGGTGCTGTAATAGCCCAATATCTGATTAGGCTCCAGTGCTTCATTCACAGCATAAACAACCTTTCTAATGGACTGGCTAGCCAGTGCAGCTCAATGCACATCAACTGGATAAGGTGTCGTAAGAGACACTGGGCTCCAGACAACCTGGTATCTGGCCCTACCAGATGCCCTGGAAGTGGTGAGGCGCAGTGATAAACTTTAAGACAGCAACACGACTGAGCACATTACTGGACAGAACCCTTGGCAGGAGGATTTCACTCCTGTGAAGGAGGCGGCAGAAAGGTAGCTCTTGACAAAGAGAGGATACTGTGAAGTAACTTGTTGTCCTCAGCCCTTTTGCATTTTCCTCTCTCAGAAGTAGCATGGTTAACCCATTACTGTGGAGCTATATTGCATTGTTTTTGTGACATGATCACATACCGTACTTTCACTGTTGACCTGAACTCCATGAAATCGCTTGCTGTCTAGACTCCATGGGGAACCCTGTATTATGCTAAAGTGGTTGGATGCCAAAGGACACACTTTGCAAACTGTTCACACTGAAATTTGAGGGTTGTATCAACTGGTTCAGGACTACTCTCCCTGCTTGAGACAACTGGGGTAGAGTGAATGAAATGAAATGAAATGAATTGAAATTTTGTACTTGTAAAGCGCACTGCTGCCCCAGCGACGGGGCGTCCTGGCGCTGTACTCATACCGCTGTGGAGCCCTTCCTGGCTTTTCCCTGTGAAATGTGCACTTCTGGGCACCCCCAAGGTGAAGCCAGGCATCCCAGCGCTGTTGGGGCCGTTGTGGAGATTAAGCAAGCTATTGCTCAGAGTTGCAGAGTGGGACCCATGATTAGAATAGGCACCGAGGCGAGAATTATCAGGTCCGAGGAAATTGAGCCCAAGACCCGCCGGGCGGGAATTGAACCCTGGTCCCAGGCCAGACCTCTGCATCAGGATCTGCCGCTCTAACCATTGAGCCACACTTCTCCACGAGTGACCAGAGAAGTTAGGATTAGGGATATTTAGATAAAAGTTCAAATATGTACCATTCCAGTCACTTAGTGCAAAGCCCGTCATTCACCAACTGATTGCTACTGAGTGAGCAGTAGAAGTTGAGGACCCATTCTGCTGCCTGGTACACACCTGGTGTAGATGACGGCCATTGTTCTGAGGCTCTGGGAAGACATGTCAAAAAGTGGAAGTCCCATGAACATGACAGATCACATGATTGCACCACCCACCTCGATGCAAACAAGCATGTCCACGCACTCCTGAATATCCCACTCCAATGTTGACACAGAAACCACACACACACTTCTCTTTGAGGAAGCAGTGGCTGGAAGATCAAGACTGGTCTCTTCTGCAAACCCACCTAAAGGCATGGCGAAATAACTTTGGAAACTTTCTGGAGGGCACTAACATCATTTAAATCAATCATCTTGTCAGTCCAGGGGGATGTTATGTCAACAGTGGCAGAGGTAAAGTCCATGAGAGCTGATCTGGCCTTGTTTCTGTCTAAACTAGAAAACACAGAGAAGCACATGAGGACGGACAGAGCACTTCAATAGAGGACAGGATCTGGAGCAGGTGGGCTGGCATCAAAAATCAACTGAAATAGAAGACAAAAAGGAGCTACAATGTGATATTTTCAGGAGTACCAAGTGGTATGAAGAAGGCAGACATGTTTACTTTTCTGTTGTACCTCATCCTGGAACTCGCACAACAATCTTTCGCACCTCCCTCAGAATTTCAAAGGACCCATACAGTCTCTGAACAGTGTCAAAATTAAATAAAACAAGATCAGTTGTTTTCTGCAACATCAGCAGCTGTCATATCTTTACCGGAAAAAATCCCCAGATGGAGCTGATGTTGCACAAGTTTCATAATATCTGTATCTTGTCTGACTGCTCCTAGGAGACCAACATAAAGAGGAAAACGTTCCCCGAGTTTAAACTGAGTTTACGTAAGTGGTAAAAATAGAGCATTTCACAAACTGGAAAACCACAAGGCATTTCTGCATATGTTGCT
This sequence comes from Triturus cristatus, assembly GCF_964204655.1. Lineage (NCBI taxonomy): Eukaryota > Metazoa > Chordata > Amphibia > Caudata > Salamandridae > Triturus > Triturus cristatus. Next base: position 1,862,226,389 of record NC_140590.1, read on the forward strand.
TGTAGTGGACAGGGATACAGCGCAATCTCAGACATAGGGGAGAGGAGTTGTCCTCACGGCTAGGGTGGTCAACCTCGAATCTGGGAAACTGGGTTCAAGTCTCGGCAAGGACACTGAACATCCTGTGATTCTGGGCAAATCACGTAATATTCCCATGCCTAAAAAAAATGAATGTGTCCCATGTAATGCAACTGGTGCTATGTAAAGCGCTCTGATACCTGATTCGGGTCAAGTTCACGCTATATAAAACTCTGTAAAATAAAATAACAAATAAAAATGTGAGTGTAACATCAAACCTGGTACTTTTAACAACGCAGAAAACATTTTCCCAGTCCGACTACACAGCTTCTCAAAGGGAGAGGGTGAAATCAGTAACGAGAAGATGGGTTGATAGAGATGTCTCAGAAGGGGGGGGGATGACCCAAACAGAGACAAGTCCAGAACTCCCCTGAAATCCTGAAGAACAAACAGATCTAGTCATTCTCTCCCTTTCACATTCCACTTACCCCCATATTTGAAGCAATGGATGGTTTGGCCTCTCGTGTCCTCTAGAGTTTCTAGCACTTTGTGGTGCGAATCCGATGGGGATATGAGATGTTACTCAGGTGGGTGGAAAAATACTGAACTGCATGACCTCTTTCATGCATAACGCAGCTCGCGTGTCCGATTTACTCATGCTAGGCAGGTCTGAGATGAATGTATGTCGTTACTACGCATTCTGTTGCAACGCATGCCTTTACCACGCATGCGTTACAACCGAATGATTTTTCTACGCATATCCTTTACCACGCATTTTGGGGGGGGGGGTCCAAACCCCCTTTTTTTTTTTTTGGCCTTTTTCTCACGTCTTCGCCGACACTAAAAAGGACTGACGCATTTTTTCGGATGAGGCAGAAGACGTTCCGTGAAGACATTGCTTACGTGGTAAAGACGGCCGTGAAAGCAATACGCTGTGTAAAGACGTTTACGAGGTAAGTGTACCGTTGTAAACGTAACGCGTAGAAAAGCCTTCGTGGTAAAGGCTGTTTCCCGTCTGAGATATGCTTGGACAATGGTGGAGAGGTAAGAATCGGTTGCTTTGTTGAACCTACGGTTATGCTCAACCATCAAATTGCAAGGCAACGGTCTTAACATGCAAGAATCTATTGTGCCATATGCTGCTCTTGAATACAGTTACTGTTTATAGAGGCATGGGCACAAATAATGACCGGTTGATGCCATATTGGTCTCATGTGCAGGAAGGTTGGGATCAGAGATAAGCTTGCCAGTTAAAAGTTCTATTACTAGAGAGTAAAGCAGACCTTGGTACATTTCAAAACATCATGCATGAAAGTAAGCTAGTTCTGTGGGACTGCACATCACTCCTGGTTTCCCGATTTCTCCAACCCACCAACCGGCTTTCATCCCTACTGGAATTTCACACATTGATTTTTCAAATTCTTGTACTCCCCTCATGGATCACATTTCATAAACATATGATTAAAAAAAAAAGATAAAATGTTAAAATACAGTTCTCCCTAGCTCAGTAAAGTACATTATACCTCCCCTTTGGAATTGGAAACAATGGGAATAGAAAATGAGATGTGGCGGTTCGGTGGAAATGCGGGTCTAGCCTACGTTCTGTGGGACAAATGTTGCACATATATCTCATTAAAGTGTTTGCAGTTAGTACACTGGTAAAACACAGTAATAGAATTGCAATACACAGCAACACCATTGTTCTAATCCTCTTAATATGTGATTAGACTAATTATTTGTTGCCCTTTCTCAAATTCTCCAATAAAGTGACCTCTGAATCACTGCCATCATCTTGTTCCATAATCAGGGCTCCATTACTTTGAATCATGTTCCCCTTTTATTATTCTTTATTAATCCAAAACATTACTTTTGTTTGGTGGCTTCTGTATACCATAATAGTCTTCTATAAACGAATATCTACAGTTATCATTACACTTCCAAGAATTTAAGTCCAAAGATTACAGGGTTCCTTCAGTTTTCCCAGTCAGCTGTTATATATTACTCGGAATAGTTCTAATTTATCAATATTTCATGTCCACCTCATATTGTGTTGGGCTGATTTGTTACAACACTCACTTGTTATTGATGACTGGTTGCACTGTAAAGGAAGGCTTTTCGCCCCTAATCTCTATATCACAGTGATTAACCCACTGCACACCTATAATGCGGCATTCTTAATATAAGACAACATATTTTGGGTAGCCACTTTCCTACTGTATCTCATATGAAGTACTTTTAGAGAGAATAATTACACGCCTATTAACGTACCTCGATCCACAATAGCAAGAATTCTAGGGTTTCATTATAGCACCATCCGCTCAGGTTATTTTATGCCACGCTTTTCAGACTAGTTGTTCCCCAGCAGGTCCCTCCACTCGTCTTCTGAAACGGTAGACACATTCACCAACTAGTCAAAAACATTTTTACATTCTTCACTTTTTCCTATGCATCAAACAACCAAGATCTGATATCTCTTAATTATCCGCTCTGAAAACCCCTTTTGTTGAAATTCTAGTTGAAAATCAACTTGTTTAATGGATGTTTTCTTCCATCTTTTATGTCATTACTACAATTAACAAACATTGTTTACTCTATTATTATGCAACGCCTCTTTTTAAGACTCCCACACTAACATTCATAGGGTGCCTATCTACTTACCAATGCAAGCGCAGTAATCACCCCGGGACAACATTAAAGTCTTGATGCGCCCTGATGCTTATTTTATTTATGTCAGAGTCTTGTCTGTACCTAGAAGTGAAACATATTCTTCAATCCCACATTAACATAGTCTCTGCTCCCAAACGAGCCAATCAACAGTAACAATCTTTCTCTCTAACCAGTTGTGCGATCCCCACATACAGATTCAAATGTCTGTGCATATGAATAATTTGTTCATACCCGTTCTTCTCAAGTTAGGTTTAAGAAACACGATCTATGAGGTGACGTACAAGAATTAGGAAATGTGGATTAAATAAAAAAAAAATTACATAATTGCAGAGGTGTTTTTTGCAACACACATAGTAATAAGTCACAGTACGGAAATATCTGTTTTAATTATATTAACGGTTTGCCTATCTGGAAGGGAAATTAAATTTGTTGAACGGAAGAGTTTGTTGAACTGCAAGAGTATTACACTCATTGTTGAACGGTATTAAAATCCTGTCCCATGCGACATAGAGCTGTTACTCTCTTTTGGAGTTATTATTTTATACATTAACCAGCTGCCTAGATCTAGAAAACATATATACACGATCCCCAGAAGAGTATTACACTCTCATTTTCCTACCGCTCGAGCAGGTCACTGCCAGCAGTTCACAGTGGAGTAATTGCCTCAGTTAGATACACACTCAATACATCCCCGTGTCAAAGAACATACTAAGAACATACCTTCTTAAGCCAAGGGCAAGACTCTTAAACTACCATCCTTGAATGTTAAATGTGAATAAACAGATGCACTACATAAAGTAGAGGCAAGTCCTATCCTACCTTTCCTCAAAATCCCGATACTGCACTTGTTCAATCAATGTACTTTTCACCCTTAGAATTAGTCAATCTGAAGACAGACTTCATGGGAAAGGTGATCAGCCGCAGCAGAACTACTAGCGCCAATAGGGCACCGACACCAAGTAGTAGCTACATTGCAGCAAGTAATCTACAATACAGTTTCTTAAGAATCTGGACTGTTCTACAAGGTCAATTCATGTTTACAAAAACTGACACCCTTGGGACTGAGCTTATATAAAGGTTTGGTTTATTCTCCAATTACTGCTAAGCACCTGTTTCTTCCAACACTTTCTAGAATCATCACAGAATTTAGTTTCATATGAGCAGCAGCTGGAAGTGGGGTAGGAGAAACACTGGAACCTTGTGATAGATATATTATCAGATTGCTTGGGTCTACAGGGAAAGGCCACTTCTAACAACCGAGCTGTTGTGCATGCCCTTATGGGTGAGCACAGCCTCCTGGACTACTGGCACTTCACAAATCCCAGAGAGAGAGAGAGAGAGAAAACACCTTGGTAGCATGCGGTCAGGGTACATGTTTTAAAACGGACTACTTTTTGACATCCAACCTGATCATCGAAAGGACTGTCCACTTCTCGACACTGAAGGCAGGATTTTTTGACTATGCTCCATTTACACCAGAACTAGATGTAGGCCACGTAACTCCACAACGCAAACTGTGAAGGCTGAATATTAAAAAATATAAGGCCAGCTGTACAACCGTTTTTGGTGGTCGCAAACGGGCAATCGGCCCGTTTGTGACCACTCAATAGGTCTGTGCAATGTACAAACCCTATTTTGCAAGTCGGTAATCTATTACTGACTGGCAAAATAGGGTTTACAATTCGCTATTAGGAAAGGTCGTGCCAAGGACATCCCTTTCTAACAGTGAGTCGCACTTCTATGTGTGATTGTTTTGCAACCGCAATTGCTGTCGCAAAACACTTGCAGTTTACCACCTATTATAAAAAGGTGATAAGCCACTCACAAACGGAAAAGGCTTCCCCTTTTGTGACTGGCAGCAACAATATCTTTTAAGAGCAGGCAGTGCTCCCACGAACCACTGCATGCTCTTAAAAAATGAAACAGAAAAGTTTCATTTTTAAATGCAGCCCGTTTTCCTTTAAGAAAAATGGGCTGCATTTTTTTTTAAACTGCTTTATTGGAAAAGTAGTCACAGAGCTGACGGTCTGCTGACTCCGGCAGGCCACCATCCCTGTGAGTGCTGGCCATTCCCAATGGGGTTGCAAATTGGGACTGCCTCATGAATATTAATGAGGCAGGTTGTTTGCGACCCCATTGGGAATCAAAACAGTGTCTGAGACACTGTTGTACATCCATTTTGCGAGCCGCAAAACGACACAATTTGCGACTCGCAAAATGGAAGGGTTGTACATCTGACCCATAGAGCTCAAGTTGCTCTCTAAGGTCTGATTTTTTTAAATCATTGAAAGGCATTGCAAAGGACTTACTCAACACAATCAATGTGACTCTTCAAAAGAAGAAAGTCTAAACTACATACTCAAATATTGACCATATGTCAGAACACAATGGAAAATACGCACAGTGATCACATGGTAAAAAATTCTGATAAGTGGACGTGAGTGTTTAGATCTAATAAAAGACAACCCAGGATCATGGCAATTTGGCTGGAAATTTATGAGCCCGGTCCAACTCTGTCCGTTAAAATGTGAATGACGTTTCTACACTGTCAATTACTTTTAAGGCCTTCATCAGGACAGGAATCACTTAGGAATCAATAGAGTAAGAAGAATATAGGTAGCTTCCAGAATAAATCAAAATCACTCTGTAGGCTAGTGGACCATTAGGAGATGACCTATGTACTACCCTGGGAGTCAATATCCTGAAAATGAAATTCATAAGGCACGAGTAAGTGCCTTCATATAGAACCCGCAACCGAGGAAGGACAAGAAAAAAAGGTGAGTACTCCGGGTACAATCAGGCAGTGGTTAATTTGTAAAATAAAAAGTGCCGGGCTCTCCTCAGCAGGCAGCGCTAACAGGAGAAATGTGCTGGTGCAAACTGCCTTCTGACTAGAGCCCTGGCACTTATTAACCTGGAGAGGACTTGGCCTAATGAGTAGAGCTACTGATTTCGGAGCTGGAGAACCCTGATCTAGTCTCGGCGTGGCTCAACATCCTGTGAGTCTGGGGAAAATCATGTGCGTTCTAAATAAGTGTGTCCTTAACTGGTGCTATAAGCACCGGTGCCGAGGATTAGGTGCAGGTGCTGCGCACCGGAAAGCACCGGCTCAAATTAAGCACTGCAATCAGGTAACACAGGAACCCCCTAGCAGGGCCATGTGCAAAAGGGAAAAGGAATAAGAGAATACTCCACTGCGACGCAAAAAGGAAAAACAACTCATCCCAAGTTACTAAGGAATTCATATTCACCGAAAAACCCTTTATATTGCCGTGTTGTATACCCTGACAAATCATGCCCAATCAATCAATAACATATTCCCATTTACTAGATTATAATGTTCCCAAAATTGCCAGGCTGTTGCTTACTCGTTGTGGGCAGGAAAAGCAGCACTCCCCAACCAATGAGGACAAGTACATGAAATCAAGCCAGCGCCAGGACCCCTGGTTCTCCGAGGCGTCACCGCTACGACTCAACCACCCTCCACGCACTCAACCCAGGTGGACACACCGACTGCGTAAGATCCTCTCCAAACACCACCCAAGGACAGTTCTCATGCAGAGTCTACCGCAGCTCCTTCACCTTCGACATGACCCCCACTACCGCCGAAGGCCCGCCTGACGCAAGCAACACCGACACCCTGACGTGCATCCTCAACAACGTGCACTCCCTCCACCCACACGCCATAGAGATCTGGGACCTGATGGACACAATCTCGCCTTCTTCACCGAAACCTGGACCAGCTCCACCTCTGGCCCGATATCGCGACTGCCATCCCCGACGGCTACAAGATCCAGAGAAAGGACCGCCCCCACCGCCCAGGAGGAGGACTCACCATCGCCAAGCCCTCCTCAGCCTCTCCACGTCAAGCACGAGCGACCCCCACTCCAACACAGAACACCTCAACTTCCAGGTCCAGGCCAGCCCCAGGACCAGTCCGCAACCACCATAGCCGAGCTTGCCGCACACCACGCAATCACCTCCATGGACTACATTCTACTCGGGGACCTGAATTTCCAACTAGACAACCGCAACGACCCCGACACCACCGCTCTCCTCAACAACCTCGACAACCTCAGACTGAAGCAGCTGGCCAACACGCCCACGCAGTGGTGGACACACTCTCGACCCTATCTTTGCGGGAGGAACAAACATCCGGTTCAGCCACACCACCCAACCTCCTTGGACTGACCACCACTGCGTCCATTTCACCTTCAACACCACCACCGCACCCAAGCCCCTGCCGTGACCGCCACAAAGAAACTGGAGCGAAGTCACAGAAGAACTCCTCCTCACCACCCTCCTCCAAGACCCCCCCCAGCACCACGACCAACACCAACCCCGCAGCCACAGAACTTCACCGATGGATCTCCCGCTGCGCTGACAAACTCGCACCCCTCCGACACCCCCGCCAAACAAGGCCCGCAGACGGCCACCACGAAGCTACAGGAAGCCAGACGCGCCTGCAGACACCTAGAGAAATCCTGGCGAAACCAGAGAACAACAGAAGCACGAAAAAACCACAGGAGCGCCCTGAAGGAATATCACCAGCGCATAAGGGACACCAAACGGACCTTCATAAGAGACAAAGTCCAGACCAACGCTACCAACGCCAAGGAAACTGTTCAACGTCATACAGCAGTTCACGAAACCCCCCAGCGAAGCCACGGAGGTCACACCTTACCAGCAACTCTGCAAAAAACTCAGCTCTTACTTCCACCTGAAGATCAAGGCCCTCTATGACAACTTCAACGAACCTACGCCTGACAACACCTCCCACCCCCCAATGCTGCCGATAGGCCAAACATCATGACCGGGAATCCCGCTACTGTCGAACAAACAACAAACACCATGCAGAAAACCCACTCAGGAGTCCCCACGGAACACTGCCGACCGCACATATTCCACAGAGCTGCTGCCGCCATCGCACCCTAACTGGGACGGACCATCAACGCCTCCCTCATGTCCGGCATCTTCCCAGACGACTGGAAACGGGTGGAGGTTAAACCCCTCCTTAAGAAACCCACGGCCGACCCAACAGATCTGAAAAACTACCAGCCCATCTCTCTCCTCCCTTTCACGGCGAAAGTCACTGAGCGACTCGTGAACGCCCAGCTGACCAACTTCATCGAAGAGAACTCCATCCTAGATGCCCCCCAGTCTGGATTCCGCAGCAACCACAGCACCAAGACCTCTCTCCTCGCCGCCACTGACGACATCCGCTTGCTACTCGACCAGGGACACACCACGGCCCTCATCCTCCTAGACCTTTCCCTAGCCTTCGACACCGTGTCTCATCGCACCCCTGCAGCCAGAGTTCACGATGTAGGGATACAAGGAACGGCCCTCGACTGGATCTCCCAGAGGATCAGACTCCCTCCCTTTCTCTCCGAACCCACTGATATCAACTGCGGAGTACCCCAAGGCTCTTCTCTCAGCCCCACGTTCTTCAACGTCTACATGGCCCCCCTCGCCAGATAGCATGGGATCAGCATTGTATCCTATGCCGACGACACCCAGCTCATTCTCTCAATCACGAAGAATCTCGAAGACACCAGACTCTGCTTCCAGGAAGGAATGAAGAACGTGGCAGCCTGGATGAAAGACAGCTGCTTGAAGCTCAACTCAGAGAAGACAGGTCCTCATCCTCGGATCCTGCAACTCCCCCTGGGACAACACCTGGTGGCCCTCCACCCTCGGGAATCCACCCACTCCCACCGACCACGCACGCAACCTCAGCATCATCCTTGACTCCTCCCTCTCCATGAACCGCCAGATCAACGCCGTCGCCTCCACCAGCTTCAACTGCCTGCGCATCCTCCGCAAAACCTTCAAGTGGATCCCCCCGACTGCAGAAAGACCGTCACCCATGCACTCATAACCAGCAGACTGGACTACGGCAACGCCCTGTACACCGGAATCAACAAAAGCCTACTACACAGACTCCAGACCATCCAGAACGCCGCTGCCAGACTCGTCCTCGGAACGCCACGTCACGAACACATGCCCCTCCCTACTCATTCGAAAGGTGCCACCCTAGACTGGATCACTGCTAAGGAATCAGTGGTCAAACTTATCTCCATTGATCCTTGTGATTGGTCTGATCACCACGCCATCACCTTCCTCCTGCCCAGCACCCACAAATCATGGACACCTCAACCCGTGATTCCCAAACGATGGGTTAGGGACACCAAGAACCTCGACCAGGAGAAACTGGCAGCGCGTTGTGAGTCTGACCTCCCCCCCCCCCACACACAGTGCACATCGGTCGCCAACCTAACGGACCATTACTCCTCCACCATATCCGACATTCTCGATGTCCTGGCACCTCTAAAATTAAAAAGAACCCAGATCAAAGACAGAAATCCCTGGTTCAGCGGATCCCTCAACAAGGAGAGGAGATCCCTTCGGCAGACTGAACGAATCTGGAAACAACACCCATCTGCAGCACATCTAAAACTTCTCCGACAGGCCAGAAAAGCCTACAATAAGAAAATCCTCAACACTAAAAAAGAATTCTTCAGAACTGAACTGGAGACCGCCAAAAATCGACCTTGCAAGCTGTTCGACTTGGTCAAACACCAATCCAACAAAAGAACGAAAACCTCCAAAGAAACACCAAAACCTCTAATATCAAGCGAGGATTTCTCTTCCTTCTTCTGCGAAAAAATCTCTGCCCTTGGAATTGAACTTAAATCCGCAACCCACCACAAAAATCAAGATCTGCCAGCTCCACCTCTTCTCTCCGCGTTGTCCTCCCAAACCTCACCCAAAAACCTAGCGCACTGGTCCAACTTTAGAATCTATGACAATCACTCTATGTGGAGAATTCTTGCCTCCTTAAAACCGAACAATCACTTTAATGATCCTCTCCCCTCTAACTGCCTAGCTGCCGCCTCTCAGGCTATCATCCCTACCTGGACCTCATTAATCAATGCCTCCCTCCTACAGGGTTCAATTCCTGATTCACTCAAGGCGGGCCAAGTTGTTCCCATCCTAAAAAAAAAAACACGCTGGACCCTGCCTCCGCTGAGAACTATAGACCCATATCCAACATCCCACTCCTTGCCAACAGCAGCTAAGCCTACACATCAACAACTTTCACCTGCTAGAGGACTTCCAATCAGGTTTCAGACCTGGACACAGCATGGAAACCACCCTCCTCCACATTGTGGATGATGCCCTCCAAGCCCTAGACCTAGGCAAAACCTGTCTCCTAATCCTTCTAGACCTTTCCTCCGCCTTTGATACGGTTAACCACGAAATTCTCCTAGAACGCCTCAAACTCAGGATGGGGTTGGATGACACCCTCCTTGAATGGTTTAGATCCTTCCTCCAAAACCGCTCACAGAGAGTCCTCATCAACAGTGATCTATCCGCCCCCTCTCCGATTTCTGTTGGAGTACCCAAAGGATCAACCCTCTCCCCTACCCTCTTCAACCTTTACCTTGAACCTCTCACCAATGTGCTTCAAGCCGCCAACATCTCCTACCTAATGTGCGCCGACGATACACAGGTCTACATAAAAATCTCTTAACCCGAGGACATTTTCTCCCTAAACGAGGCCCTGAAGCGGACAGTCCATTGGCTCACCGCCAACCAGCTTAAACTCAACGCAAATAAAACTGAATTTCTTCTGATCTCCCCACCCAAACCCAATCCAGACATCCGGTAATGGATCAAGACCATCACTGCACTAAACTGCCCTCCTACCATTGTTGACTCGGCGAAGTCCCTTGGAATAACCCTTGACGGCAGCCTGAATATGCGTGGCCATATAAACTCAATGGCTAAAACGGCTAGATTCCAACTGAGCTACCTAAGAAACCTGAAACCCTTTCTTGGTGTGTCCGACCTTAAAATGGCAACCCAAGCTCTAGTCATTTCCAGACTTGAATATGGATGCTCTACTCTTGCAGGGCTAGCCAAGAACTCTCTGGCCCCATTGAAACCCTGCCTCAACACCGCCGCCAGACTCCTAACGGGTTAAAAATAATTTGACCACATCTCTCCCCACATCAAAGCTCTGAACTGGCTTACCCTAGAGGCCAGAATACAATTTAAACTGGCCTGCATTACTCACAAAGCTCTGTACTCGAATTCCCCTACATTTCTCGCACAAAAACTTGTGATATCCGGAGGAGCCAGAAACTCCTGATCTGCCAAAGACCTGCTGCTGCAACCAGCACGCTTCCGGAAGAAAAAACCTACAATCTGGCCTTCTCTGGGGCCGCACCAAGAATCTGGAACACTCTCCCACCCGCCATCAGAAGACTTCCGTCATTGGCACACTTTAAGAAGGAAACCAAAACCTTCTTAATGGGAAAATACATCATCTAATGAATACTTTACAATCACCTCATCGACACCGCGGCATTATCCACGGCCTCCACGGATGATACATTTTTCTGCACTCCTGGGCTTCTCCTTGAGAAAAGGGTCAACTTCAAACTCCTCATCCACGCCTACAAATCCCTCTACAACACCAGACCCAAATACCGCAACGAGAGAGTATCCTACCACGTACCCAAGAGGAACCTCCGCTCTGCCGACCTTGCACTGGAAGAGGTCCCCCGCATCCGCAGAAACAGAACGGGCGGGAGAGCTTTCTCCTACATAGCAGCCAAGACCTGGATAGAGCTCCCCATGAACATCAGATGCTCGCCAACCCTGCATACCTTCAGGAAGGACCTCAAGACCTGGCTCTTCGACTGATACGGAGCTGCCTTCCCCCGCGGAGCTGCCCCCCCCCCCCCAGAACCTTGAGACCCTCACGGGTGAGTAATGTGCTTTATAAACCCGTGATTGATTGATTGATTGGTTTAAAGCAGGTAATTCTCCAGGCCCAGTCTTGAAAAGTCAGTAAACTGGTATGGCCTTTCTAAGGAGTTGAAGCCTTTGTCAGCATTCAGTAGGATCCAAACAGCATCAACATCAGGTGTGATGTCGTGTAGCATAGCGAAGAAAGTGTGGACATTATGGCCACTTGACCTACCTGGAAAGAAGTCCAACCGGTCCAGAAAGGGGAATTTGTTCATAAACGGCAAAGATGCCAGGATCAATACCTAGCCAAGAGGTTTATTGCTTATATTCAATAATGACAAAGCTTGAACGAGAAGCAGACTACTGGTTCCTTACCAGGCTTAAGAAGCTGTGTCACCACAGCCTTCCTGTTTGGGGGCGTTGGTGGGTAGAGCCTCCTCATACATGACCAGCAAGTAGGGGGTTGGAGTGTCTTGAACTGGTTTTAAAACTTAGAAGTGAGGCCAACAAGCCCAGCAGCCCTGCCACTTGCCAGGCAATCACCTGTGTTCTTAATCTCCTCCTCAGACTAAGGTTCCAGCAAAGGGTCATCCATCCACACCAGTGCACCTGGTGAGGTAGGTGTTTAAAGGTGTAGCGTGAATATTGTGTGGTGAAGTGCAAAGATGTAGATCGAAGTCAGTAAAGGTGTTCAGGATGTCGCCAATGGCAGCAGTCCTTTCTCTTTCCGGCTTTAAAAATCAGAGATATGGAGGGGAGTTTAGTTTGAGTAACCAGGCAAGAGTCCTACCCCGCTCCTTATATTTATGAGCCAGTACGTGTTTACCCAGGAAGTTCACCTCTATCCACGGTTTCTCCCAGAACGTGACCAAGCGCTCATTCATTTTTAAAAGTGATGCAGCTGTACTTACTTGTGCATTACGGTCCTTTAGATCTCCCTTTCAAGGGAAGGTTGTGCCTGGACGGATCATAAAACCAAGGCATGTTTAGAGGTTGAGAAACCCACAAATATTTTCTTAAAGGCTTCCCTATTTTAGAACACTGGGACAAAGATCCCACAGTAATACTAAAAGATTCAACAAACGCAGATCTGATTTCAGTCCGGAAAGCTGCACCTAGCACGACGTCCGAAGGAAAGCACTACTGGCAAGGACAGCAGTTATCAGACCCCAGACAGATCTACAGTATGACAGGTCAATGGTCTGAGGGAGTGTGCACCATAAATATCAGGAGAGAGCACTGGTCATTAGCCAATAATCTATTCAAGAATAAGAATTTGGTACAAAAGAGTAATTGGGCACTATTGGCATGTCTCCTTTGCTAAGCTGAAAAACACAGGAACCATTTAAGAGCGAAGAAGTGCGTTCTGCAGGGGTCGAGGTGAGTTTCCTGTAAAAGTGATACCACATCTATGTTACGACGGTTCAGACAGGCCACCACAAGTCTGCCTTTCTTCGTTTTTTTGGGGCTCTAATGTCTGTATTTGCAGGCTTCTTTGGGGATGTGGGTGTTTTCCTGCTGCGATTACTCTGCGTATGCAGAAATTGCCTTGCCTCCTGCACCAGCGCTGTGAGATCTGAGAACAAGGAAAGATTGGAGCTCTGATATTGAAAAGTGCCTCGCTCCCCACCAAAATGCAAGTGCTTGGAAAAATACTCTCTAACAAACAGCTCAGTGAGGAGATCTTCCACGATGGACTCAAGACTCTGCACAGCTGTGGTTCAGGAAGGCCAACTATCCTCACATTTGTGCATCTAGAACATGATCCGAAATCCACTTTCTTAGCATTGATAAATGGTTAATTTCATCTCCATATGTGACAGAGGTTTGGAGGAAATGACGGCCACAAACCCAACCTCCGAGAGGCGTGGCTCTACTTGACCAATCCTAGTATTATGCTTGTCCAGGCATTCCTTCATTGCGTTGAAACAGCCAGAAAGTAAGTCGATTTTGGCACTGATCACTTTCATGCTATTCCTTAGTTCTAAAAGGATCTAGCTGGAGTCCTGCTCTGCCTAATCTACGGCGGGGACTAGTGAGAAGTCTCAATTTTCTTGGGTTGTCCTGCCATGGGTAGCCCTCTTTTTATTATTAAATGACAGTTTGCTCAGCTTAGGATGGCATTTCCCCATTTTGATGGTACAAGAAGGCATAGGCAAAAATCAATTACATAATCTGCGGTTAGGGGAGCACATTGGTGTTGAAGAAAATAAGGTATGGAGTTTGAGCTCAACTTACCAAGAAGGGCTGAGTGGATACAGTATTGTAGCCATCGGGCATAGTGATGGAGCATCGATCACATCCACTCGCAACTCCACAATCACACTCTTTGAATCAATATGACAGGAAGATTTCAGCCTCACTGTGGGATGACGTATGATGTCAGAGAAACAGCAGTCCCTAAGCAGTGTGCGCAATAAAGTCCACCTGGAGGCTTGGTGTGGCCAGGATCAGCTGGCCAGTCAGAATAGCCATGCCGCAGGAATATGGAGAGTCCGTGAATGAGCCGCGGTCCACCTCTGATTGTGCTGGGGGGGTTAGGGGGTATTGCTCAACACCAGTGCCGGGCAACATCCTCACGAGGAGAACAAAGTTGTTGGCTCCTGCTCTCCAGACACATGGAGACTCGGCAAATAGCACTGCGCCACACTCATTCCCTCCCATGGCATTGGACAGCAGCACAGACCGGGCCCAGGCACAAATGCCGCCACTGAGCTCCAGGAAACCAGTCACAGTCAGAAAGGAAATGGGACAATGTGCAGCTCTAGATGGATGATGTGCCAGGTGGCGAGAGTCTGAGAACTACATGGCTATCTCGGTCAGACACTGATAACACACCAGCCAGAAGAATGTTTTTTTTAAAGAAAATCATCTGGTGGCATTTTAGGACATAGGGGAAGAAACTGATTTCCATAAATACAGACTCTACTGGCTATCTGAAGCAAGATAGTCAAATACCAAAGACATAAGGAGGTAGTTGTCCAGCAGTGAAACCACAGGTACTGTGTGTTGAGCTGTTAGAGGGAGAGTTGGAGTAGAGATTGGTAGAATTGTGATTGCAACTTGTTTGGGTCATCTGATATGACTTCCTCTTGCAACATTCACACCAAGAGGAATAACATTTGACTCAGAAGACCGAACAGTGTACAGAGAGACAGACCAAGAATCAACATCTCCAAATCCCATTTCACCTGTCTACGGGGCTTCAGCGGTGTGCCTCTGGTAAACAACCTCTGAGGGGAGGAGCACCTCCAGTGGAGCCTGCAGCTCCCCCCACCCGGCTTCGGTTTGTCTTCCAACACACATTAATTCTGTAACAATCCACTTACTGACTTTTGAGTCATGGCCCCAACATGTACTCTGAGCTCCTGCCAGCAGGGTGTGAATGAACCTCTGGGGTAACAGAAGGGTTCACAAACACCAAAAATTACAAGCTCCTGCAAAGTTCTTCATTTTTGGTTAATCAAAAACCTTGTTCTATACTAACATATGACAGGCTCACAATCCAAGCACATTGGGAATTCTGCTGAACTAAAAGGCACACCTGAAATTACTGATGTCTTAGCTATTGTTAATTTGGTGATGCATATTGGGATTTCATGAATTCAGAGTTGTTCCATGTATAATGGAAAATTGCCAACTGGTGGAATCTATTTTACCTCGCTGGGGTGGACGGTAATTCTCCCTCACTGGGCCACTTTATGGGGACACATTCTACCAGGTTTAACATAGTGAAT
This sequence comes from Triturus cristatus, assembly GCF_964204655.1. Classification (NCBI taxonomy): domain Eukaryota; kingdom Metazoa; phylum Chordata; class Amphibia; order Caudata; family Salamandridae; genus Triturus; species Triturus cristatus. Next base: position 1,862,241,574 of record NC_140590.1, read on the forward strand.
GTGTCCCCCAGATTACCGTGAGATTATTTTGCATTGGATAAAAGCAGATTCAAGGTTACTGCATTACTCAGATTTACTGATTTGCGCAGAATGGACTGTGATCCCACAGATCGTGGATTCTGAGTCTGTGGGAATGCAGGTACTAGATGCCCCTCTCTGTGCAGGGCCCGCATAGTGCGGACTGAGAGAGTGACTCCAGGATTCCACATCACTCCCATTAACTAATGTGTAAACCAAGCTGAGGTGACAGAGTTCTGAGAAATGTTCAATCTCTTGGCTTTAACCTCCGTAGCGACAGTTTTACATTTGTTTGCCTCTATATACCTTTTCTTATGAATTGTATTTCTTCTTTGGCGCATAATGGGTTAAGGGGCAGGATGTATAATAAGCACTTTGAAAATCCCTTGAGGGGAATCTCCTGCCCCATGGGGTTCAAAGCCCAACTCCTCAATCCATACCAGAGCCCACACAGATCCCAGCCCCTGGGGCATCAGAGCAGTTATCGGGCCCTGGCCATAGATGGTAAAGCCCCCCCCCTCCCCCCCCCGCCCCTGGGGACCCCCATACTGGTAACTGCTAATACACACGTATCACTCTGCATCAGTGACCCACATGAACTGTCACACACTGAGGCATCACCGGGCGGGGGAACGAGCGCCTGGCTTACAACTGCGCGGCCCTTTGAACGACTGCATTCTTGGGTCAGTGACACTAGCACAGCATCGGAGCACACCACTGCTGGCGACGAGGACTCATGAATGAGTGACTCTCACGGCAGCTCTGACAGCCCTCGGACCACAGGACTCACCGCCTCCGGCTGAGACACTCCTTCACCGGGGCCCGGTGCCGATGATACGCCAGGGAGAGGATGATATTCAGCGGTCACTAGTTAGACATCACCAACGGAGAGCACGTTATCTGCTCCCTCTTAGAGATGGCGCAGGTCCCTGGCAATCATTCTACTGCGCATGCCCAGAAGGCACGGTAAAAACAGACACCCAGACAGTGATGACTGACCAAGAGATATTGTACTAGTACGCATGCCCAGAAGACGAGATCCGAAAACACATGCCCAGACAGTGATGACGGAGAAAGAGGCATTGTACTGGTGCGCATGCCCAGAAGACGTGATCCGAAAACACTTGCCCAGACAGTGATGACGGACTAAGAGATATTGTACTGGTGCGCAAGCCCAGAAGATAAGTTTGGAAAGCCACATGCCCAGACAGTGATGACGGACCAAGCGACATTGTACTAGTGCGCATGCCCACAAGACGAGATACTAATCACCATGTTACATTCTTATTTCGACTCCACGCACAAGCCAAGACAAAATGACCGAGCTCAGTTATAACAAGCATTTTCAATGCAATAGGTCTCGCATTTACGCAAGTTTAAGCTATTGGCATTGTAAATGACAATTCCTTTCATTTATGTTTTAAAAAACAAAAATAATACGCATTGTCTTTTACAATGTCAATAGCTTAAACTTGCGGTCCGTCGGCTACGCTGCCGACTGTGGTGCAGGAAACCAGGGTTCGAGCCTCGAGGTCGCGTCCACATCCTGTGATTCTGGGCAAATCACTTAATCTCCCCGTGCCTGAATGTGTAATGTAAATACGGTGCTATGTAAGGCGCTCCAATACCTTCGGGTCGAGTTCGCGCTATATAATTATGCAACAAAAAAAAAAATGTGCGACCTATTGCATTGCAAATGCTTGTTATTTTTTTCTGTACTGGATGGAGGTCGCATTTCGTCACTGAAGGTAAGGGAAGGAGGAGACAAGGGGGCGAAGGACGGGAGCAGAGGTGTGAGGAAGATGGTGAGGGGATCGGGAAGAGGGGTGGAACTAAAGATGGGGAGAGGAAGCTTTGGGGGCACAAAGAGTGGGGTGGAACTAAAGATAGGGGGAATGGGCATGTCGAGGAATGAGGGTATCGATCGAGTGATGAGGGGAGTGGAAGAGGAGCAAGGGCGGAGAAAGGTGCGATTGAAGTAAATGGGGAACAGGAGGAGGGACAGGAGTAAAGGGGGAAGTGGAGAACATGATGGAGAGGTGTGGATCTAAAAATGGTGGAGGAGGCAAAAGGGGTGTGAGGGTTAGAGGGGTGCATGAGGGGCGTGCAAGCAAAGGTGAGGGGGTGCACCACAAGGGACAGGAATAAACATTGGGGAGAGGATGTGGTCCGTCGGCTAAACTGCCGGCTTTGGTGCTGGAAACCAGAGTTCGAGCCTCAAGGTCGCGTTCACATCCTGTGATTCTGGGCAAATCCCTTAATTTCCCCGTGCCTGAATGTGTAATGTAAATACGGTGCTAATGTAAAAGCGCTCCAATACCTTCGGGTCGAGTTCGCGCTATATAAAAATATATAAATAAATAAACATGAGGAGAAGCGAGTGGGGAGTAGAGGGAGGTGAGGAGTTAATGCGGAGGGGGGTGGGAGGAGAAGGTGGCTTAGAGGGGCACAGGGAGGGGGTGCAAGCAAAGGTGTTTAGAGAAGGAGCAACAGGGAGGGACAGAATAAGGATGTGTGCAGGTAGAGATGGACACACCGAGGGACGGTGGGGTGTGGGTTGGGTGGGTGGCAATGAAAGGGATTGTGGACACAAGCAGAGTGGTGGAACCAAAGGGAGACGAAAGGATGAGGGACGGGGTGGATCGTAAAGATAAGGCGAGAAGAAGGGAACCACCTGCGGGATCACAGTAATGACGGGTTGAGGGAGTAGGGGGGTTACTGGGGGGGGGTCAAAACCTGGAGCTGCCTAGGCCAGTAGACATTCAACAGCAGTTCTTTCATGATGATACTCTTGCTTTTGCCCACCCCACATATGCCACACACTCTCTGCAAGGTATACAATGCTATTAAGCATATGGAAAACAGATGTGCTCCCTCATATTAATTAAAAAGGCACTGAAATAGCTGGAAAACCATAATTTTATGGCAAGACCGGAGGCTCCTATTATGCTTTCTTTTCTTGCATTTATTCCAATAGCAGCAAGATAAGTATAAAAACTACACTCCCCATAAGGCTGTAGGAGAAAACTACTGGCCAATGGGGAGAACAATAACGTAAAATAAACCAATCAGGTCAGGCCAACCATATAAGGACCTATCTGACCGCAAGCAGTCCTCTTTTCTTGCTGCTTGCAGTCAGATAAATCGATTATTTTGTTTCTCCTTTATTAAATTCTGTACTTCCAATTGTTGGGGCAAATTGAATGTATAACTGTTGCTTTGTTTACGCTTTGTTTCACGCGCGTTTAATGCGCTAGGTTGCCGTGGTTACGGCTTCGTTGTGAACTGCGTGTTTAGCTTCCCCCTCAGCTTCAAATTCAGCGCGTCTGCTCGCGCGCGCGCTTTGTTTACCTTTGCCGGTTTTCTCCCCTCACGTTTGCTGCCTCAGTGACGCCTCGCCTTTTCTGCCGTTTTTCAGCGCTGTCTGCCCCTGTTTTGTAGCTTTGCCTACACGGTCTCCTCAGCGCTCCTCTGCCTGTTTCTGTGACACGCCTCCTCAAACTCTTTTTTTCACCGGCAAGCTCGTTGGTACACGCCCCCTTTGTTCTTCTGTCTGGATTAACCCCTTATTTGCCAGTTTTGTTATAATGGAGATTTCCAGCTCTCCTGAGCTTGACAATGAGGAAAACACTAATTTTAAATCAGATTTAAGCCACTTTATTAATTCTTCTGTAGAGACTGCAGTTGAACACTCCATGCAGAGAGTGTCAAAGACCATGGAAAATTCTTTAATCCATATAATGACCAAAGCTTTGGCCCAGTCTGCGGGGGAAAGCAGAAAACGAAAACTGGTTCCTTCCACTCTTTTACCCCAAAAAGTGTCACATGTGGTTAGCGAGGTTTCCTCGCGCAAGATTGAGGATGCTATTCCTCCCAGGCCTCAGTCAAAGGAGGGGTCTACTTTGACATTTGGCAAAAGTAAAGCCAAGCTTAAAAATGTGGAGGTTCCTAAGAAGCTGGTCATTAATACCATCCAGGATACGGATGATGATGATTTGTGTGACACAGACGAAGACACTCTTTTTGATCTTTTTGGTGTTGGCGATTCTTCGCCCAAGAAGCAGAAGTTATCACCCTTTGAGTCCGAACCTATCCTGGACTCAGAGGGAATGCCTATGTTTGATCCTGCTTTGATTAGACATCCAAATTCTACGGAATGGTTTCCCATTCCCCATGTGGGAGAGTATGTATCTTCCAAACTGCGAGAACCTCTGGATAAATCAGTCAGAGCTAAATTGAAATCTGAATGCCCCAAACCTTCTTTGGCCTCCAACATTACGGTCACTCCCGCTATTGACCAACCGCCCCTCACCTTCTTTTCTAAGTTCGGTAAGGATCCTCGTAAGGGGGTGGACAGAGCATGGTCCTCTTGTCAGGACAAACTCTTGGATATGGTGGGCCCCCTTGCCCGCATTCTGGATCTGGCAGAGTCGGCGTGCTCTGAGGAGTTGGTGCTAAATCCTGAAGAGGTTTCGCTTTGGGCTCAGCGTACCTTTTGTTTATTGGGCAACGCCAATGCCGCCATTACACATGAAAGGCGCAAAGGTCTCCTAATTAAGTTAGACCCTAAGTTAGCCAATTTGGCTTCTCAGGACCCTGGAGTCAAGGCGGACGGTTTACTCTTTGGTGATTCTTTGGTCAAAGACCTGTCTAAATTTGTTTCCACTTTCGCCTCTCTTGACAAGGCTCAGCTTTCCATCAAAAAAGTTTTTTCCCCTCGGGTTTTTGGCAGGGCCGGCAGAGGCAGGAGCCGCTCTTCCGGCCGCTTTTCCACCTACCAAGGTTCCAGAGGCGCCTCCAATGCCGGATTTCAAGAGTACAAGCCTCAGTTTTACCCCCAACGTGGCCGTGGCTTCTGGGGACGTGGACAGAGGGGCCACAAAGGCAACAACAACAACTCCAACTTCTCCCAACAAGGTAAGCCTGTCTTCTGGCCCTCCCGTGGGAGGGCGTTTAGCTCTCTTTCTAAGCAAATGGCAAACTTTAACCTCAGACCCTTGGGTTCTCAGTTCTGTCCAAGGCTATCTCATAGAGTTTTACGCTCCTCCTTTCCAGGATACTTTGCCTCCTCCTCTGGTTTTTTCCGCCGACGTGTCGCGCTTGATCTCTCAAGAAATTCTTTCCCTGTTGGCAAAGAAAGCTATCCAAAGACTCCCATTCGATCCCTCGGGCTTTCTCAGCACCTTGTTTCTGGTTCGCAAAAAGAACAAAAAGATGCGTCCTGTTATCAACCTCAAAGTCTTCAATCAGTTTGTTGTTTACAGGCATTTCAAAATGGAGACCATTATCCATTTGCGAGACACTCTGCGAGCCAGCGATTGGTTGGTCCGCTTGGACCTTCAAGATGCATATCTGACAGTTCCTATCCATCCCTCGCATTCCAAGTTCCTCCAGTTTCAATGGCTGGGCGTCACTTATCGGTTTTGTTCGCTCCCCTTCGGGCTTTCTTCGGCTCCTTGGTGTTTCACCAAACTCATGAAACCTGTGGTGGCTTATCTTCGAGCTTTGGGAATTCGCCTGATCATCTATCTCGACGATATTCTTCTTATGAATGCGAGCAAACCAGGTCTCTTGCGGGACCTTCAGGTGACCCAATCCCTTCTGCTCTCGGTTTTCTGATCAATCCGGAGAAATCCATGTTGATTCCTTCTCAAAGTGTGGAGTTCCTGGGGTTTCGCGTGGAGTCTCCATCAGCGTCTCTCTTTCTCCCTACCGAAAAGATCGCAGCTATCCGTTCAGAAATTTCTCAAGTTCTTTCTCTTTCCCGAATCTCCCTTCGCTCCCTCGCAAGGATCGTGGGGCTTCTCTCTGCCTCCATTCAAGCCATCTTCCCAGGTCCTCTTCATTATCGGGCCCTTCATCGCCTAAAAATACGACATCTACGTCAGGGGCTGGCTTACTCAGATCTTATCCTCCTAGACCGAGACTCGCGTTCCGAACTGCAATGGTTGATAGACCATTTAGATGCGTGGAACGGAAGGACTATCTTCGCCACGGCCCCAGATCTTGTATTAGAATCAGATGCCAGTCTGGCGGGTTGGGGCGCCTGTTGTGGACCAATATCGACTGGAGGTACATGGTCTCTAGAGGAGTCGTCATTGCACATCAACTGTTTAGAGATGCTTGCAGGCTCCTTTGCAATCCGCAGTCTCGCAAAAAACAAGGTAAATTGTTCCATTCTTCTCAGGATGGACAATGTTTCTGCGGTCCGTTACATCAACCGTCTCGGTGGCACAAGATCCAAACCCCTTGCGGAACTCGCCAAGAGTCTATGGCATTACTGTCTCTTCCACAATCTCTCCCTCCAAGCCGAGTATCTCCCCGGCGATCTCAATTCCGTCGCGGATTGGCACTCTCGGTATCTCCGGGATTCCAGCGACTGGAGAATACTTCCCTCCATGTTTCATTCTCTCTCTCTCAAGTGGGGCCCTTTCTTCATCGACCTGTTTGCGTCCCGCCTCAATTCCCAGTTACCTCGTCTTTACAGCTGGCGCCCGGATCCGCTAGCTTTAGCGACCGATGCGTTCCTTCAGGATTGGTCACTTCATCTCAATTACGCTTTTCCTCCTTTTCTTATGATCAACAGGGTCCTTTCCCAGATTCGACGCCAGCAAACGTCCTTAGTCATGGTAGTGCCCTTTTGGCAATCCCAGATATGGTTTCCTTCTCTTTTGGAACTAGCAGTGGACTTTCCGGTCCTTCTCCCTCATTCCACAGACCTTCTTCTGAACCCTCGAGGTTCCCCTCACACCCTCATTCTGGATCGGTCCCTGACTCTTTCGGCCTGGAAGCTCTCCGGCCTCTCTCTACTGACCATCTCCTTTCTCAGGAAGCTTCACTCTTTATCAGCCGGGCCTGGGCTCCCGGTACTTCCAGAGCATACAAATCCGCTTGGTCTCTTTGGTCAAGCTGGTGTCTGGAACAGTCTATCGATCCCTTTTCAGCCTCTGTGACTTTTGTGGTTAATTTTCTGGCCACGGAGGCCAGCGCTGGCAAGTCCTATCGCACGGTGAACCTGTACAGATCAGCCATTTCACTTAATCATCATCCCATCGACAATAAGCCGGTTGGCTCTCATCCGTTGGTTTGCCGTTTGTTAAGAGGAGTCCGATTTTCCAAACCTCCGTTGGCGAAGTATTCTTCTTTATGGGATGTTAATTTGGTTTTTAAATTGTTTATGGATTGGCCTGACAATGCTGCTCTATCCCTGAAAATGTTATCTGCAAAACTTACTATGTTGTTGTGTTTAGTCTCCATTAAACGTGTCTCTGATGTTAGGGCTTTAGACCTTTCTTCAAGGCAATTTTCTCCTACTGGAGTGTTGTTTCAAGTGCAGAGACGCACAAAAACAAATTTACAGTCAGTGTTTTACCCTTACTTTCCAGCTCAACCGAAATTATGTGTAGGTCACTGCTTAAAAGCCTATGAACAAAAATCTGCTGACTTTAGGACTTCTTCCCATACCCAATTGCTCATTTCTTTCTGCAAACCTCACCTTCCTGTTTCTTCTGCTACTCTGGCCCGTTGGGTCCGTTGGATCATGTCTCTTGCGGGCATTGATGCTTCTGTGTTTGGTGCTCATTCTACCAGGGGTGCCATGGCTTCCAAAGCCTTTTGGTCAGGCTCGCGCCTAGAGGATATCCTTAAGTCAGCAGATTGGTCTAATGATAATGTTTTCAAGACCTTCTATTGTAAACCTGTGATTACTGCTTCTTCTCTGGTTGTTGATATGCTTTGAACTAGCATAATAGGAGCCTCCGGTCTTGCCATAAAACGTAGATTTTCCTAATAAGTTATGACGGAAAGTCTTAATTTTATTAAAGACACGGAGGCGAGTATTATCCCTCCACAACAGCTCTAATTTGTTCTGTTTCCCCCCCTTAGGTACTCCAGCATTACCACCGCCTTCCTCGTGAGTCTTGTCCTACCTCACCGGAGTTCTCGACGTTGACGTCCATCTGTCTGCCAACTTGGTTTCCTCAGGATGTTTCGTCCATGGTGTTCCTCACTCAAGAACTGTTTACCTGGATATTGACTGTTTACCTACTGTTATTTTTGGTTCCTTTGTTTTCGTCTTCTTCCTAACTCGCACAAGAAAAGAGGACTGCTTGCGGTCAGATAGGTCCTTATATGGTTGGCCTGACCTGATTGGTTTATTTTACGTTATTGTTCTCCCCATTGGCCAGTAGTTTTCACCTACAGCCTTCTGGGGAGTGTAGTTTTTATACTTATCTTGCTGCTATTGGAATAAATGCAAAAAAAGAAAGCATAATACTCGCCTCCGTGTCTTTAATTAAATTAAGACTTTCCGTCATAACTTATAAGGAAAATCTACATTGCACGAGGTAAAATATGACCAAGTCAAGTTCTGCAAACGAGGCGCTATCAAACCACTGCAGCCCATTCGCTGAAATGTAAATCAGACTCTGTGACAGAGGTGTCCAAGAGGGCAGGTATCAACGGGGTCAAGGGTAATAGGCCATTACTTATTTCGCGACAGGTGATTAAAGGTGTGCATAGGAGCCCGGCCCCCAGGGCACCACAAGTGTCAGAGATCCCCAGCCATCTACAAATGGAAGGATCGCCGTGCCTACTTTAATGAGACTTAGATCTGATCTAAAAATAATACCCAGCGCAGCTTCAGATGTGATGATTTGGGATGAGTTTGTAAAGGTTTGAAAAAAGTTGAGAGAAGCTGGGGAACTTTTGGGAAATGTTAGGAACTATTGAGAAGTAACGTTAAAGCTTTGAGAACTTTATAATGAGCTGAGCAATTAAAAAACTGCTGTAAATTGGGGCTAGCAATGTTTAAAGAACGACGGTGAACGTCGACGAGCATGTCAATGCAGCCGGCCGGGGTTTTCTTTTTGATGTTTGAACCACTATTGCACGCAGTGGTGCGGAACAAGAAATGCGGGAATATTCAGAAACATAATGAATATTATTAAATTCCCTTTAAAATGAGATGGAAGACTGAAAACAACTAGTAATTCAAATAGTCAGAAGTTTTGAGGAGAAGCGTCTGAAGGGTGGGCGGTGCGTCTAAGTTTGTGAATGACTTGGAAGCGATGGGGAACCTCTGTAGAGACAAATAAGAGACGTGAACATGTAAGAAGCAGGACTCTTCCTTACCAGAGTGCTCCCATGCGAGAAGAGGAGTGCGGCGAGTCGGCCTGCAGCGCCTTGAAGATGGCAATGGAGAGAAGTGCGTCTGCTCTGAGCCCTTTTCCTGCTCCACCTGATCATTCTTCACAGACTTCCGCCTTCGGGGCTGGTACTTCTAGTCCGGGTGGTCCTTCTTCTGCTGTACCCGCAGCCTCTCGGCTACCTCCATGAAGGGGCGCTTCCCCCCTCATTCAGTAACCTGAGGGTAAACTAGAACAGCGACAGGTCAGCTGACCGCTGGTGGGCGCTACAAAGGCAAGCACATCATGCAACGGCACTGTCCGTGGTACGAGTGCTCAACGGACACTCCAGTTAGCAAACACAAATGAGTTAGAACATGCTCCCTCACTGCCCGCTCCCCCATAGTTACCCAGACATTACATGCCATGTTCTATAGCGTCTTGAAACAGCCTCGTCAGCATGCAGCGCTGCACGGCTGACTTCCATAACAACAAGGACAACTTGTGAAGGCTGATTGTTTCCAGTGTTTATTATTCTACTTCTGTCCACAACCTCGAACACAAATGCCCCTTAATCCTTCCGACACCCACATGCACGCGCTACGACTTTGTTCTAGTATTTATCTTTCAAACTGCACAGGGAAATATTTAGCAAGGATGCATTAAAACCCGTTTAATCACTGAACGGCGCCTCCACCACTTTCCAGTCAAGGGAGGGGAGGCTTCATTCAAACAATGTCATAAAAGTAACCACGAGGACACCGTTTGAGTCGTAACTGTGGGGTTGGCAGCAGGAGGTGTGGTCTCGAAACACTACGCTCGGTTTCCGCTCACCCTGGGGACCCTCCCCGCATACAAGTCCGCACTGCAAGACACAGCGTGCGCTTCTTTCTGTGCACGGAGTTCTTTATTAACATTCTGCACGACGAGTGCGGACTGCCTACCTCCGCCATGACCTCCACCCCCACCTTCCTGCACACCGCATGAGCGAATGCCTCGCTCTGGCTGAATTTCTGCCTTTACAGTGCCGTTGTTCAGCTGTATATGCCGCCCTCGCATGCATGCATTCTAAGCGAGGCTGACAGCGGGAGGCAGGGCTGCCTCGGAAAGAGATGTCAAAAGCCCGTTCAGAAAAAGCACTCACAGCAAAAAAAAAAACACGCCTGTGAGTGGTGCGCGCGCGCGCCACAGGGAACATGTGTTTTCAATTATCGCGCCCGTGTAACACCTTACTCTTAAGACAGTTGGAAAGCAAATGGTTAATCAAATTGAGGGCAGTGGACCAGGGTCTCAACACGGATAGGGAACTTCATACTTTTCTATAAACCTGGTGAGATCAGCAATCGAATTAAAATGGGCGATATATTAATATCAGATGACAAGAGACTGTCCCAATAAAGTTTGATTGTGTCCCTTTAAATGATTATACGGTCAGGTAGTATTTGTAACCATCAAACCCCTCTCTCTTCTTTCTGTTATTTTGCATGTCTGTACATGTTGTGTTAAAGTTTCTTACCGATGTTTTCAAATATGACAAGTGAAATGAGAATATTTTAAAGGATATATAAAGTGACAATTTGCCCTCTTTCATGGCTAAGGGGTCTTTCTCACTTGTGTATCCTTTCTTTTTCATCTCGTTTGCTCTCATTTTTTTTTTTCTCATTCTCCAATCAGGCTTATTAGGCAGCCTTTTATGAATATCTGGGCTTTGCACGGGCTTGTTTGTTGTCTTTCTATCTAAAGAACATAATAGGAGGATTTTTATGTTCTTTGTTCTCAATCATGGCAATTCGAACCTTTGGTTCCTGAAATACAAACGAACTTACTTACGTTGAGGATGTTGACTCTTACGTACTTTTCAATAGTTTTCGACTGTTGCTTCCCGTAGTTTGCACATTCTGTGCCTTATACATAGTTAGATACTACAGTATTATCAGTGGTATGTGGCTTTCTGGGTGCATTTAGCTTTTTTTACACCATTCAAATATGGCGCTCCAGGCTTCGGAGGATTTTCCGATATAGTCCACTTTCTTTTTCGTATGTGTGTGTTCACGTTTTATAACGCGAACCCTGTGAAGGGAGCCATATGCTTTCTCTTCGCTCGGAGACAAGACAAGAACTCCGTGTCTGGTATGTTGGGATCTTCATTCAACCTGTTGGCTATACCATGGTGACATTGGATTAAATCTCTCTGAAATTGCCGTTATTTGACTTAATTTTAATATTTTTCTTTTGGCAAACACCTTACATATTGGTTTTGAAATAAGTTCGTCAATCGGGCACTAATACCTTTTTTAACTGTATGGATTAGTTCTCATTTTTGCTAAAACTTAGAAAATGAGAAGACTGGAAGTTTTTTCTGGTCTAGAGCACCACATAAGATATTTGGGATTTGCCAAATGAGGGTTTTCTTTTAAATATATTGTTCATGTTTCGGTTCGCGTTCGTTTCCGGTTTTTTCTTTTCTAATACTCGTGGCCACATTTTAAGTCAGTGTAAATAGAGCACGGTGACACTATGTATTTTGTGTGTCACTTGAAGAGTATAACTGTTTCCATTGAATATTAGTCTTTGGGATAGAGGTCAATATGACGTATGTTTATTACATATAGGTTTAACATGACCTGACGAAGGCGCTTACAGTGACGTAAGGTACATGATCCGGGGAGCTCTGCGACCTATATACTTTAAGGAGTCTACAACACCCGGTTGGCATATACTGCCTTGCATTTATGTTTGACGAACTATGGACATCATCAATGGAGTCATTTACTTGTGTTAGGTGAGAGTAATTGATAAGGGATCACCTTATACTTTTTTCTTTTTCTTGTTCCTTTGGTCCTTGGTGTTGGTTTCGTTTTTTTGATAGTGTTATTGACACTTTTTTCTTTGGTGTTGGTTGTCACTCTATGAGGATGAACAAGCATGACTCTGTCTATCATAAGACAAACTGAGTGGTATATTATATATGTTGAAGTGTATTGAATATGAAACATGATTTATTTATTTTCTTAAAAAGTAAAGGGTTTTAATATTTTAAATGCCTTGACAGCGTATACAAATGATTATTACTATGTTAATGAGGAAATATATAGTGGGTGATTGCTTTTTTGTATGTGATGGTTTTCTTTTTCTATGTATTGTTTACAGCCTTGAAAAAGTCTTTATGGACGAAACACGTGTCGGCTGTTTTGTGCACATATCTGGATTGTGAAAGAAGAATCATTAAAGAAATATGCAAGCGAAATTTTGAAAAATGACTAATGGACTTTAATTTTGACACGCTCAAACTAATTGTTGATACCAGCTTCTCTGGTTCATTACAGTTTATGTGTGCCTCGGCAAATGTGTTATAAGTTTGTAGATTCCAGAGAGATTCCTGTCTCTTTTGGAGTTTTGGTTTATCCTCCAAAGGCAGAGGAGGATTACATGCTTGAGAGCACCTCTAATACAAATTGTATGGGAATAAACCTATTGACTATAGGACTTAGTGGATGTGCATTTAAAGGTTCTGGCTAGCTTCTGCTTGGTTCTTTGTGTGAAAGACAATAATTGAAACCACATGGCCTTTGGTGCGCGTAACAGACACCAATAGGCCATGGGCGGAGTAATGCGCCCGCCGTTGGCCTATTGCATGCCGTCTTTCAGAAAAACACGCACCAAAGGCCAATCCCGGAAGCCAAAAGGAAAAGCACACGCACGAGCGTGTGCGATTCCAGGCTCCGTTTCTAAACCCCCTACAAAAGGGCTCTCACCTGCGCGAGCAGTGCTGCGCCCTGCAACGCAGGGCGCGAGCCCTAAAAAGCAATGCCAAAGCTCACAAGTCTCGCTTATGCTTTGTCAGTGTTTTATTTGGCCACGTAGTATAGCAAAGTCGTTGCTGTGCAGCTAGTGTTGCCACCTGACCGCTGTTCTACCAGCACAATCAGTATTTTAATGTACAAAAATAAACAAAATCACCTAAAGCCGGTGTTTTTAGTCCTTATCTGTATATAATATGTGTGGTTAAAGCAGATGCATGGTTCAGGAAAGCGTGGTTACGCTTGCATTGAAACAGCACAAGTGGCTCTGTCCGCGTTGTTCCTGCTGTTTCCCATATACATTTGCAGCCCTGTCAAGTACCAGACATCAGGGGTTAGACTACAGGATTTTAGTGCCGGTGTGTGCATCACTGTGCTAAAATACATTAGTCATGTTTACAGAGCTCTCTGACACTGGTGATGATCATGAGGTGCTCCAAGCAGCCATATATGCAGCAGTTAATCTGTGCGCACTGCACCTACTAAACTGCCTGCTTATCGGCCTGGGCATAGTCAAACTTGTTGCTCCAAGTTTTTCGAAGGGAATTGCAAAGAAAACCCAGCCGCTTAGGAGGTTGTGGAAATCATTCTAAATTATTCCCTAAAACTAGCGATCATTGCGCCGGATAGTTCCCTGTGTGATGGAGGTGTTTATACTTATACATGTTGGTTCGCAAAAGAAAAAAAGTTAAAAAAAGAAAAGACCCAGTGTGGATGCGCCATTAGTTGGGCTAAGCCAAAGATGGCTCCATGTTCTATCATTGTGCTTTCCTTTCTACTATGTGTTGTTAATATATCGAATGTGGGTCCTAGTTGCTTACAGACTATTTGTATAAACCACTTTCATGTTTCTCCAGATTTGCCGAGGGCTAATCATGAGTTTAAGTAAAATGGCTCCATGGTATGCCATCGTTCAGTCTGTTGCGTCTTGAAATAATAGGACTGACACAGTAGTGCTGCTACGTTTTGTTTATTTCTTTTAACCCCTGTACTACCACCTCGTCCTTCCCCATTCTCTGTCCACCCTTCCGGGTCCTGTCTCCCCGCCTCCTCCTCCCTTCCCACATCTCTTCCTGCCTGGACCTAGCACCGCACACAGGAGCCAGGCATGACGACATTACATCTCCCCCTTCTTAAATGTTCAGTGCTCACTTGTTCACAGTTCTTCAATAAGCCGGGTGGGTCGCCGTATGGTTCTCTGCAGACGGCGTGGAAGGTGCAATTCTCTTGACTATCTTGAGCTTGCCAAGGCTTCGGTCTTTCACAGTTGTCTATTTCTCGACCTGAGTCATCGGTGTCATGTTCTGACTTTTCTGCTTGGGTGTAAACTGTGGGATTGCATTTCTTGAGGTGTGACACATTACGTGTGATACTCTTGTCCTCAGATACGGACGTGACCATGGTTCCTTTTCGACTCGTCACCCGTAGGGGTTGGTCACGATATTGACTGTCAGTTTTTGTCTTTTGTTCTTGTCTGGCTAGCACCCAGTCTCCTTCCTGGATGTCGGAAGTTCTGGCGTTTCAGCGATCATCTGCATACTCTTTCATTTTTGCTTTCTTGGTCTTATCGAGTTCCACCAGTGCCACGTGATCTGGGGACTGGAACGCACAACGGCACCTGCGATGGGTATCCTGGTGCACAGTGTCCTTCCCAGCATCAGGGTAGCTGGACATTTGTTGGTGGTGCTGTGGGGTGTGGTTCGATAAGCTCGCAACACCTCTTTGAGTGCGAGTTGGACATCTCGCCGGGCCAGTTCTGCTTGCTGAATGGTTTTCTTTATTGTGGCCATAAACCTCTCTACCATCCCATTGGCTTGAGGCCACATGGGGATGATCTTCCGGTGCTTGAAGTTAAGGTGCTTTGCAAATTCTGTGAAATCATGTCCATTGAAAAGGCGGGCCATTATCCATCTTCACTACTGTGGGGATTCTCCACGCTGCAAATGTTTTGTCCAGGACTGGTATGATGGTGGTTGCTTTTGTTGATGATACTTGGTGAGCAATAGGGAATCTTGAGTATTCATTCATGATGATGATGATGTACTTCCCGGACTTCAAAGGGCCGAAGAAATCAACGGCTACCTGTTGCCATATGCTGTCTGGGAGGTCGGACATTTGAAGCGGGGCATAATTCTTCTCGGCCTACTAGTTGACATTGAGGACAGTCTTGAAGCGTGGTCTCTACCATTTGATCAAGGGAAGGGAACCACACTCGCTCCCGTAGTGCTTTTTTTTGTTGCCACTACGCCTCTGTGTCCTTCATGTGCCAAGTTGACAACTCCTTGTCGTAGCTGTTGTGGGATGACAATCTGTCTGTCTCTTAGTAGCAGTCCATTGTTTTTGATTGTGAGGTCATCTTTGACATGTCAGAAGGACACTAGTTCCTGTGTGTTAACATTTTTGTCGGTTGATGTTCCCTCCAGGTGTCTCCAGAAACTTGTGTGAATGCGATGCATTATGTTTTGAAGCGTGGCATCCTTTGCAGTGGCTTCTGTGATTGCTTCCAATGGGACGGCTGGTGGTCTCGCTTGATCGATGATGAAGTGAATGTATTCTTCAGCCAGCGAGTGTCTGGTTCGTGTTGAGGCCCTGGGGTGTCTTGACGTGTAATCAGCTGGGTTTTCTGCCTTCTCTGGCTTGTGGATAATGGTATTCTTGAAGGCGAATGACCCAGTACACTATCTGAGGTGGCATCTTCGCTCGGGGATTTCCAAATATAGTTATGAGAGCTTGATGGTCTGTGATTACAGTGAAGTGCTTCCCATAGATGAAAATGTGGAAGTGTTTTTCTGGCTGTGAGTACGCTTTTTCAGTGTCCGTGAGACTGCAGCTGGCTTATGTTACGATGTGTCGCTGGTCGCCTTCTTCTTCGTACTGGGCTAAGATGCGTCTGAGTTCTATTGGGCTCACATCCACAGTGATTTCTGTTTTCTTGCGAGGATTAAAATATGCTAGGTTAATGGCAGGACTCACTGCTGTCTTGATTTTGTTGAACGCCTGCTCACATTTAGCTGACCATCGGAAAATTTGACCTTGTTTTGTGAGTTCCCGCAGAGGATAGCTAATGGTGCGTGGGTACGGTGCGTTTCACACGTACTCCTACGGCACTAGCAGAATAGTGATACAGACCGTACACACGCAATGAATGCGTGGGTACGGTGCGTTTCACACATACCCCTCCGGCACCAGTAGAATAGTGAAACGGTCCGTACACACGCAATGAATGCGTGGGTACGGTGCGTTGCACACGTACTCCTACGGCACCAGTAGAATAGTGATACGGACCGTACACACGCAATGAATGCGTGGGTACGGTGCGTTTCACACATACTCCTACAGCACCAGTAGAATAGTGAGATAGACCGTACACACGCAATGAATGCGTGGGTACGGTGCGTTTCACATGTACCCCTACGGCACCAGTTGTACGGTGCTTTCACACGCACCCCTACGGCACCAGTTGTACGGTGCTTTCACACGTACCCCTACGGCACAGTTGTACGGTGCATTACACACGTACCCCTACGGCACCAGTTGTACGGTGCTTTCACACGTACCCCTACGGCATCAGTTGTACGGTGCGTTACACACGTACCCCTACGGCACCAGTTGTACGGTGCATTGCACACGTACCCCTACGGCACCAGTCGAATAGTGATACGGACCGTACACACGCAATGAATGCGTGGGTACGGTGCGTTTCACCCGTACCCCGTTACGGCACCAGTACATTTGGGATACGAGGCGTACACACACCAGGGATGTGGGGTTACGGGCTGGCCCTACATGTTACCTTCATATTGGTGTGTGTGTAGGTCCAGGCCAGCAGTGTACTGCTCCAAGGGGGTGGGTGGGTGGGTGCAGAGGATTCCCAGCAGTGGCTAGCCATATGGGGGTGGCTGCAGATGAATACCAGCAGTGTCCAGACATATGGGGATGGGTGCAGAGGACTCCCAGCAGTGGACAGAGACATGGGGGTCGGTGCAGAGGAGTCCCAGCAGTGGTCAGCCATATAGGGGTGGCTGTAGATGAATACCCGCAGTGTCCAGCCATATGGGGGTGGCTGCAGATGAATACCAGCAGTGTCCAGACATATGGGGGTGGGTGCAGAGGACTCCCATCAGTGGACAGAGATATGGGGGTGGGTGCATATGACTACCAGCAGTGGACTGCAATATGAGGGGTGGGTGCAGAGGACTCCCAGCAGTAGACAGAGACATGGGGGTGGGTACAGAGGACTCCCAGCAGTGGACTGAGATATGGGGGTGGGTGCATATGACTACCAGCAGTGGCCTGCAATATATGGGGTGGGTGCAGAGGACTCCCAGAAGTGGACAGAGACACGGGGGTGGGTGCAGAGGACTCCCAGCAGTGGTCAGCCATATAGGGGTGGCTGTAGATGAATACCCGCAGTGTCCAGCCATATGGTGTGGCTGCAGATGAATACCAGCAGTGTCCAGACATATGGGGGTGGGTGCAGAGGACTCCCAGCAGTGAACAGAGACACGGGGGTGGGTGCAGAGGACTCCCAGCAGTGGACAGAGATATGGGGGTGGGTGCATATGACTACCAGCAGTGGCCTGCAATATGAGGGGTGGGTGCAGAGGACTCCCATCAGTGGACAGAGACATGGGGGTGGGTGCAGAGGACTCCCACCAGTGGACAGAGATATGGGGGGGGGTGCATATGACTACCAGCAGTGGCCTGCAATGTGAGGGGTGGGTGCAGAGGACTACCAGCAGAGGACAGAGATAGGGGGGTGTACATCATTATCAGATGACCACACCTACATGGTGGTATGGACGCATCCCTAACTTTGGACTATGATGATAGTGCCATAACAGCACATCACTGACAGCAGTGTCCCACTCCCAGGAGGATGGATGTCTTTCACCCACTGCATGACACACCACATGTGGGTGTGAGGACATATAACACATGCATACCCACCCATGGCGAATGCAGCACAATACACACCCTGATTTCATGCCACAAGACTGTATAGTCATGTAACTGCCTACAAAACTAAGATAGCCAAAGGGAACACACACTGTCACGCACATCCCAGGAGTGATAGGAATGTCCAGGTGCTGGTCCAGCCGCCAAGATGTTGTCTCTCATGGAAGGAATAGGGTGGAATTCCCCTAGATACAATGGCAGTGTCCAGCCATATGGTGTGGCTGCAGATGAATACCAGCAGTGTCCAGACATATGGGGGTGGATGCAGAGGACTCCCAGCAGTGAACAGAGACACGGGGGTGGGTGCAGAGGACTCCCAGCAGTGGACAGAGATATGGGGGTGGGTGCATATGACTACCAGCAGTGGCCTGCAATATGAGGGGTGGGTGCAGAGGACTCCCAGCAGTGGACAGAGACATGGGGGTGGGTGCAGAGGACTCCCAGCAGTGGTCAGCCATATAGGGGTGGCTGTAGATGAATACCCGCAGTGTCCAGCCATATGGGGGTGGCTGCAGATGAATACCAGCAGTGTCCAGACATATGGGGTGGGTGCAGAGGACTCCCATCAGTGGACAGAGACATGGGGGTGGGTGCAGAGGACTCCCACCAGTGGACAGAGATATGGGGGTGGGTGCATATGACTACCAGCAGTGGCCTGCAATGTGAGGGGTGGGTGCAGAGGACTACCAGCAGAGGACAGAGATAGGGGGGTGTACATCATTATCAGATGACCACACCTACATGGTGGTATGGACGCATCCCTAACTTTGGACTATGATGATAGTGCCATAACAACACATCACTGACAGCAGTGTCCCACTCCCAGGAGGATGGATGTCTTTCACCCACTGCATGACACACCACATGTGGGTGTGAGGACATATAACACATGCATACCCACCCATGGCGAATGCAGCACAATACACACCCTGATTTCATGCCACAAGACTGTATAGTCATGTAACTGCCTACAAAACTAAGATAGCCAAAGGGAACACACACTGTCACGCACATCCCAGGAGTGATAGGAATGTCCAGGTGCTGGTCCAGCCGCCAAGATGTTGTCTCTCATGGAAGGAATAGGGTGGAATTCCCCTAGATACAATGACCACAATTGTGAGTCAGGCGCCCAAATACCATGCATAACAAGTACCATTTGTGTGGTAGGCCGTGATTACACACATGCATAGTGCTGAAAAGGGTGAATTTGTCCCTGAAGGCATTTCTACATACCCAAAACACAAGTACAGTGACTAGCAAGGATGGCACAGATGATTCAGCAGGAGACATCGGTGAGCAGGCATGGCCATTGTTGAAGGGATCCGTCACCAACAAAGGAAATGTGGACACAGGTCAGCACAACAATTGTGCAACTGTTTGCAGGGAAGATGTCAGGTGCCACAAAGGAAGGAACACTCCTTGGGACAATGTCTCAAAACAAAATGAACACACACTACCAATGATTCTTTGCAGACACATTGTGATGGCACACAGATACCATGGTCCACCTCATGACCATCATACAAAAACATTTCTCAGAACCCTAACACATTACCCGAACACCAACTCCAGGAGCCTCATCACCAACATCAAGTACCTAAAATGCAATAGTGTTGAAAGTAAAACAAAAGGCTTTATTCAGCACAAACCAAAAAATTCAAAAAAGAGGCTATTTACAGAGGCCAATGGCCAGTCCATATGTCAAGTCCAAGGGGGGATGTAGGGGACCGCGTCTACCCCTAGCTTGCCTGCACAAATGAACCGCCAGGTTCGTCGGACGGGGGTGGGGCATCATCTTGGGCAGTACCAGGCACCGCAGGGACAGGAGGGGGAAGGGTATGTGTGGTGGGTGCAGGGGTGGACGTCTCCAGCACAGGGGGTGGGGCAGCGCCGAAGGTGGAGGCGAGCTCGGCACTGCACACCGCTGCCAGTACGTCCATCCTAACCCCTGAACCTGAGGATTCCCCAGGGTCAAGGGAGGGTGTGGTGGGCGAGGGATGGGGTGCAGCACTCCTGGGGGAGGGGGTCGACATGGTGGAGGACTCAACTCTCGTGCCCGGGGACTTCCTCGCCCGCTTGTGGGGTGGTGGCTCAGCAGGGGCGAGGTCCAGCTCACCCAGAAAGAGCTGCTTGGGTGAGCGTTTGGCCGTGGAGCCAAGGGGAGTGGTTTTGGAGGGACAGGGTTGTGAGGACTGCAGACTGCGACTGTGGCTGCGTGTATGTCGTCTGTCCCCAGACCCTGTGGGTGTGCCTATATCCCCCTGAGTGTGGGTGCCAGGAGGTGTGCGCTTTGCCTTACTTGGGGGTGTGCTGGCTGTGTCTGGTGGGGTGCGTGATTGTGACTGTCTGGGTGTGCGTTGGACAGGTATGGTAGAGGGAAGCGTGGATGGGTCCGGGGTGGGGGGGGACGGAGCGCTGCAGGAGAGTAACTGCTGCCGTCAGGGAAGAGTCCATGGACTGCAGAATCCTGCGTTGGTCAGTCATCGTTGCTGACATGCCCTCCATGAACGACACCATCTGTGTGAGCAGTTTAGTGTGGCCATGGAGGACATTCAGCACCGATGCCTGCCCAACCTGCAACTGCCGCAGTATGTCCACAGACTCTTCACTGAGGGCAGCAGGGGTGACAGGGGCAGGGGGTGCGGTGCCTGGGCCGAAGGAGACATGGTGGGCCTCTGCACGGACAGAAGGGACGGGAGCAACTGGGTGGGCGGAGAAGGTAATGGAGGAGGCGGGGACAGATGTGGGGATGCTGCCAGGTGGTGTTGCAGCCTCTGCCTCCTCGAGGAGGTCAGCGTCGGACCCGTCGGCGTCGTAGCTGGTATCGTCTCCAGACTGGTCCTCGGACTGACTCCCCTCGCCCTCCGTGCCACTGCCTCGTTCTGACTGTACAGCACTGGTGGCACTGTCGCTGGGTCCTTCCTCCAGGTCCGTACAGGTGTCTCCTTCGGTTTCTGATGATGATGCTGTGGGCAAGGAGAAGAAACAGAAATGCATCAGTCACCTGTATACATCTGACACATGAGCACTAGAACAATTGGTCACAGTGCATATCAGGCAATGCATCATGAGTAACAGCTACATTACTCCGCACATATGTAAGCCCTGTACTGTCCAGTTGGTAGACCCACTATGCCACTTGGACACAAGGAAAAAAATAACACACCAAGCCACAACTTGAATGAGAAATACACTGAGAAGCTAGTATCTGTGAACCGGTGAGCACAGCAATACAATGAAGTCATGCCACCTCTTGTTTACCCTGAAAGAAACAGTAGTGGTGCACCCAAGGTAAACTAACACACCTCAATACTCAAGGTGTCACCATACTCAGAGACCTGCAAGTACTTTGGAACACAAAACGAAAAAACTTGGTACCTTGGGACTCACAATACTTTACACAATCGACATGTTTTGAATGTGGCAATTCGCCATTTCGTGAAAAGAACACTCATGTGCCTGCATGAAATATGTCTCACAAGGCAGTGCACACAAAACTACATTTACATTGTCATTGAAGAAGCTGGCACCTTTTCTAAGAAGTCATTGTTAGAAATAAATGGTGTTGCAGAAAGTACATATACATGGGCCCACGGAGGTCTTGATGTCTTGAGACTCGTTAGTTTGTATCACCAACAACAAAGGAGTCTCACAAAATCAAGACCACTGTGGGAACATGTATATGGAGAATGTGCAACACCATTTAATTCCAACAGTGGCTTCTTTGAAAAGGTGCCAGCGTGTTCCATGAAAGTGGAAATGTCGTTTGGTGTGCACTTCCTTGGGAGACATCTTTCATGCAGGCACATTAGTGTTCTTAACACAAATCATCAAATTAACACATTTAAAACATGAAGAACTGTTGACAAGGGCTGTGAGTGCCAAGGTACAATTTGTTTAGAGTAACAACTTGAATTATGTCAGTTGTCACATGGCCATCCGTCACCTGATTACACAGTTGGCTACACATATGACATACTGCCTGTCATCTGGAGTGGCACACATGTCCACACCCAGGACAATGCATAAGCTAATGGGCTTGCAATTGGGTTGTAAAAAAGCATAGCTGTACTGTGGAGACACCCTCATGGCAAGCCAGAATATCCACACAGCACACAAAGTCCAAACTGCATTGCATCTGAACCACACACAGGTGCAAAAAATGTATGAGCAGGAATCATGTTTTAAAAGAAATGACACAGGCTGCAAAGCACGAACATTAAGCACTGGCACCATCACAGGGGCACTGCACGGTGATTCTTTGTACAGCCAAATCAGGGGTGCCCATGTAGGCCTCTCCCGCACAACCCCCCCATACCTGAGTCAATGTGATTGATACAGATCAATAAGTGACACCTCTTAATCAGGGTTGCAAACACTGTGCAGCAACAATTGCTACATTGACACAACATCACCTTGTGGAGCTGCCAACACATATTTGTGACAAACAACCATCAACAGATTGTTGTGAATAGCCACACAGGCACTGCCCAGTGTGAGTATGCACAAGCAAAATGGTGTATCCCTGTCCAGTGGACACATGTAGCACACATTTGAAAAATACTAACTAGGCCAGGGAACAATGCCACAGAGGCAGACCTATGCTGAACCCACAGAGAATGTGCACAGTGTTGGATGACACACATGATTAGGAGGCCAGGGTGTCTCAGGGCACTGTAGTGGGCACACTGCTCCGTGTTCCTGGAATGAGCTGACTGTACCATGAGCAACCATCATGGCACTATGCATATCTCCCACTCATGCACATCATGTCTGAGGCCACAACATTGGTCATGCATGGTGCAAGGGTGTTCAGTTGAAACCTCACACTCCCATGTTGAGACTCATTATCCGTGCCAACAAATATGGATCCCCAACATAGTGAACAGGTCATGGCACAGGCAAGGTACCAACACAAGTCACAGACCACCCTCCCAAATGATGCGGAAAGCAATGTGCACTTTGATTTTCTGGGACCCTAGATGACCATGTGCAAATGTGATTACACACATACCAGGGGACACATGTCAAGGAGGGGAAGGGATGAAAAAGAGCACCAGGTGACATTGGGGAACAGAAAATGCACTGCACATATCAACTCTGGGAGTGTATCCAGGCTACAGAGCACTTCCAAAAGCTGGTGACACATAACACAACAAACAGCCATGTACCTACTCCCTCCTTGCTGTCGTATCTCCTGGAACTGCCTATCGAGGTCAGGGAAGACCACCGCCAGGACACGGGTCATGTGGGGGGTCAGGCGTCGGCGCCTGCCGTGGGGGCGAGGAGAGTCGATCCCCAGCTGGACCCGGGCGATCTGCCGGGTCCAGCACCGGATGTTATGCCACCTTTTGCGGACCTGTGGTAGTTGCCGAGTCCGATCCCCCGCCAATCTCACGGCCCTGACGATGTCCCGCCAGATCTCCATCTTCTCGTAGGCAGTTACCTGTCAGGATGACAAAGTGAGACTACATCACTACTCCTGCTCCATGTCCCAGAGACACACATTTGAACATCTTAGAAATGTTGAACAGGGCATAGGATGCTGACAGGAATTGCATCATTCTCAACGAGAAAATGGCCTGTGTGCAAGCCCCAATGCACTACATGGCATTGAAAGTCAACAGGTGGCATAAGGGGTGCGACACACTCACTGATCATGGCACAAACTGTGCAGCACATGTAACAGCAGGCTGATAGACGGCACGTGCCAAGCAGTCACACCCTCAGCAGACTACACAGACACACCCAGGCACAGATCACTCACCTGTCATTGACAACGGCGGATACAACCCTCACTCTGCACGTGTGCCACTTGCCTGTGGGGTGTCACAGGTGTCGAGCTAGCTCTGCAAGTCAGACACACAGCACGGCCTACTTGTCACATCAGATGGGTAGAGCTGTTGCCTCTTCCATGCAGCTGTGGTGCAACACTTCACATAGACACTCACCCACATGATAAGGAACATTCACCCACATCAATGTCCATGAGGTCGTACACATCATTTGGACACTCTCACCACAGGTCCACTCAGCTCATACACATCTGTGGGTACAGTCACCTGTCACACCGGGGGGCCACTGAATCTACTCAGGATAATAGGGAAAAAAAGCCACCAAGGATTTGCCAGGCTGAATGTGTCATGCACTATTCAGTGTATGTCACAGTAAGCACAATGCAAGTGAGGAGTGCACACAGGAACTACATCATGCGCTGCATGAGAGACTTAAGTATGTCCCCCCCCCGGGAGCCACTATAAACAACATAGCATGTCTGTCAGACCTGGACACAATGCCAGAAGTGACAGTCACACAACTGGTGCATAGGCAAAGGTAGTGGAGTCAGCACTCACCTGCTCCCCTGGTCTCCCATACAGCTTGGTGTACTGTGGAAGGAGGCAGTCCAGCAACGCCTCATTCTCCTCTAGGGTGAATGGCTGGGCCCTCTCCACAGTACGCGACATGGTCCAGAGGAAGCAGAGACAGCAGCAGTGTGGTTGACTGGAAAGTTGTGCAGGCAAGTGCCCTCTCATGGGTTCTGGCTGCCTTATATCTGTCTTGCTGAGGGGCATTCATTTAGAGGAGTACATAGTGATTGGTCAGAATCATTCGCATCGCACGTTTACTCCAATCTCTTTAAACATACACCAATGACACCCATTCGCATCGTTCTAATTTTGAGCATCATGTCAAGTCAACAACCACTTTGCAACATTGTATTTTTTCCCAACTGACTGTTCCAGGACACCTATTGGACACATTGCAACTGAAAACTCAGTTTCTATGACAATCAGCATGCATTTTGGGCCTAATACTTGTCCCCTATGTGTCCCCTATGTAATTTTGAAATCCACACACAGGTACGGTGCGTTTCACACGTACAGGTACGGCACCAGTACAATAGTGAAACGAAGTGTACACACGCAATGAATGGTACGGTGCGTTTCACACGTACAGGTACGGCACCAGTACAATAGTGATACGCGTACACATACAATGAATGGTACGGTGCGTTTCACACGTACAGGTATGGCACCAGTACAATAGTGAAACGAAGCGTACACACGCAATGAATGGTACGGTGCGTTTCACACGTACAGGTACGGCACCAGTACAATAGTGATACGCGTACACACGCAATGAATGGTACGGTGCATTTCACACGTACAGTTGTACGGTGCGTTACACACGTACCCCTACGGCACCAGTTGGACGGTGCATTACACACGTACCCCTACGGCACCAGTTGGACGATGCGTTACACACGTACCCCTATGGCACCAGTTGGATGGTGCATTACACACGTACCCCTACGGCACCAGTTGTACTGTGCGTTACACACGTACCCCTACGGCACCAGTACAATAGTGATACGAAGCTTACACACGCAATGAATGGTACAGTGTGTTTCACACGTACAGGTACGGCACCAGTACAATAGTGATACGCGTACACATGCAATGAATGGTACGGTGCGTTTCACACGTACAGGTATGGCACCAGTACAATAGTGAAACGAAGCGTACACACGCAATGAATGGTACGGTGCGTTTCACACGTACAGGTACGGCACCAGTACAATAGTGATACGCGTACACACGCAATGAATGGTACGGTGCATTTCACACGTACAGTTGTACGGTGCGTTACACACGTACCCCTACGGCACCAGTTGGACGGTGCATTACACACGTACCCCTACGGCACCAGTTGGACGATGCGTTACACACGTACCCCTATGGCACCAGTTGGATGGTGCATTACACACGTACCCCTACGGCACCAGTTGTACTGTGCGTTACACACGTACCCCTACGGCACCAGTACAATAGTGATACGAAGCTTACACACGTAATGAATGGTACAGTGTGTTTCACACGTACAGGTACGGCACCAGTACAATAGTGAAACGAAGCGTACACACGCAATGAATGCGGGGGGACGGTGCGTTTCACACGCTTACAATGGTGATCAGGCCCAGTTCTAGAGGGTGGGCCGGGTGGGCCAGGCCCACCCAAACATGAGCCTGGCCCACCCAAACATGAGCCTTGGCCCTCGCAGTGAATATGCCACAGATGTAATAAAAACTGTTCAGATAACTGATGATTTACGATCCTGCAGCAGAGAAACCATTTGTCTGTTGGTAGTTTTTAAATGCTGATAAACTGAATTTTATGGGAATAGCTCAGTGGGTTACTGCCTTTGTCACAGATATCCTTGTGTTACTTGCAGTTCAGAAGTTGCTATCCTAACTTAGGACAGTGACCTATGTACTGTCATCAAAGAGCTGCATTCAAACTTCGCTTTTTAGTGTTTTGTATTTTAGTTAGAACCTCTGCAGTCTTTCATTATTCTAATGTTACTAAAAAGAGTATGTTTGAGCAGTTATACATTTTTATCAGTACAGCCAACCCACAACCACTGGAGTACTCTTTAAATCCTGAGTTTGTGCTTCTCCAGACCAAACCCTCTTAAAATATCTTGCCCACCAGTACAGATGACGTGATTCCTACACCTTGTAATCCTCAATAATTTATATGACCTTCCCCGTAGACTGATTTAGTGTCTCTGTATAACGTGTGCTGTTATGTAAAGTACTGTGACACCTACACTCATATGAGTAGCGCTATACAACAAATTAAATGCATATGAGAGAGGGGCTACGGAGAGATGAGGGGCGCTGCTGGAGAGTGGCAGTGACGGAATCTGAGGAGGAGGAAATGGGGTGGGGGGAGCTACTGAGAGAAGAGGGACACTAGAGGAGGGTGGCAGTGAGGGAATCTGAGGAGGTCATGGGGTGGAGGAGCTATGGAGAGATGAGGGGCACTAGTGGAGGGTGGTAGTTAGGGAGTCTAAGGAGGAGGCCATGAGGGGGAGGGGCTACGGAGAGATGAAGGGCAATGTTGGAGGGTGGTAGTTAAGTTATCTACAGAGAAAGAGGTCATTGGCTGGGGCGCCACAAAAGACTTCCACACCAGCACTAGAGCCGGACCTGTCATGGCCTTTCTGTTTTTGTTTATTTAATTAACAGGCAGGTGATTAGGACAACTGTGGAACATACTTTAAAGTGCGTGCTAATTACATTCACGGCTATATTCAATGTTTCAACTTTGAAGGTGATTTTACTATTGTTTTCTACTGGGACTAATGAAAGTGGAACTGGGTGGTGGCTGATATGGTGCTGGGGCCCAAGGTCAGCTGTGAGATAAGGTGCAATGGAGAGGGGTGGTAGAAAAGTGGATAATCAAGCCTGTAAGGGAGTGGGCTGCAGAATTAGGGGTCAGGTGGAGGTAGTAATGAAGAAGGTTTCTCCCTGAAGGCTCACACAGAGGGAGCCTGAGTAGTGTCACTTGCTTGATACTCCCACCTTAGAGACCTCCTCTTCCCATCAAAGGGACATTACATAGAAAAAAACACTTTTTGAGAGTGATAACATTTAGAAAGAGACTTGGAAAAGAGTGCGTTTTACTGGGCCTTGTAAGACTAAGGAGAGATAAAGGAGGGCCCAGAAGCAGGCCTGGCTAGATATATAAGCGATAAATCAGGCCAGCAGTGGCCCACCCGAATGCACCCTTGGCTCACCCACATTACAATTCCTGGAGCTGGGCCTCATGGTTATACGAGGCGTACACACGCCAGGAATGGAGGGCTATGAGTCGCACAAGGATGTCCATAAAGTACTTGTCATTGCATACTTTCATGTGCAGGCACTAGGTGTGGTAGCCAGTGATATTGCACAGGTCATCTCATCTAGTTGCACAATTGATGTGTGATGACCTGTTGACACATGTCATGTGTGATGGGGCACTATGTGGCATACATCACCTTGACACTTGCCACATGTGTGTCTGTAGGCCAACTGTGTCATGCACAGCAGCAGTGGGATGGCACAGTCATCAACACCCGCACCTGTCTCCTGATGCCAGGGACAGGGACACTCTATCAACTGACATGTCACGATCAGCGTGCCCCTATGTGATTATATCAGGTGTGTGTCATGTGTTTCCATGAGCTTGCTGTCAGTGTTCCGTCAACTGCATCTGCTGTTGGTGCATCCAACATGGGTCTGTGTGGAGATGGGCATGGCACACATAAACGCACACCATGCCACATGTGGATTCCCACGGCTGTAGGGTCTGTGTGCATCGGACATCATATTTTCCCAGGCATACATGTCTGCGTTGTCTCAATGGCTGTGTTTTTCTGTTGTCACGTGTACCCCTTCATCGCAATGTGTTTGATATGTACATTTGACATTCCATGTGACCTGTGCGTGTGCCTTGCAGTCAGCTGTCTGGATGAGATGACATCCTTCCAATGCAGCTATGTGGATGTGTGTCACTCCGGTGATATCTCTGGCTGTTCACTCAGACTGGCCCCCAGCTCATTTCAGGGCATGTCATGTAGACTTGACAATCAACAGGTGTATCTGGCTTTTTGTAGGAGTGCCAGCAAGCTGGCATATGTGTCCTGGATGTATTGCACACACCCGACTCCATAGTTACCTGATGTGTAGTGTCGTAAATAAATTATTACGCGTTCTGAATTTCTATATATCAATATGATCATGCATGAAGCAAGAGGCTGAGTCCGTGGTATCAGGTTCAAAAGGGCTTTATTCAAATAACTCGAGTTATAGGGAGAATAGTTCCATCACCACAAGGGATCAGGACCAGGATTCTCAAAAAGGTATTCTCAAACTTTATTCACAGAGTACAGTATATATATGTTTGTAATAATATACGTAAGCAAGAGTGCTTCAGGCGGAGCAAGAGAGAATGAGATAAGAGCATGTGGGTGTGTAAGTAGGCGTGAAGGTGGGCGTCCACTCGATGATAATAGGTAAGTGTCATAGGTGGGTGGATGCCTAGAGGGGGTTGCGTGATCAGCTGGAACTTTACTGGAACTTTGCCTTACTTGTGCTCAACTCGAGCATGACGTGTAACTGACGTGTGAAAGGGTTGCTATGCAACCAGGGAGTCTGGAGTCTAGAAGTGAGGCCTTCAGTGTCAGGGCGACCAGCACATCTTGTATTATCTGGTATCTAAAGTCTGGAGCAGGGACTGATAAGTGACATAGGTTGCCCATCACCAAGGGCCAATGTGGCATTTATTTCTTCGTTTACTGCTGAAGTCTCACATGGGGGCTATGGGCTTTTCACTGACGTGAGCTTTGTAATCACACAAAAAGAGACAGGAAGGCTAGGCTTTCTCCTTTGCAGATGGGTCATGTTTATCCCTCCTTCTCCAGGCAGGAATGTGGTTTCGGTAGGAGTAAGCAGATAACCGTGCTCAATACTGTCTCGGACAGGGCCCCTTTGGCTGAGGCCCAAGTGTGCAAGGCCAAGGATACGCAGCTACAGCTTTCAGAGCGTTCTGAGGCCTGAAGCCTCTTTTCGGCTCTGGCTGGGCCACAATAATGGAAATGCGGGAAAACATGATGCAAAACGTGTAGGCCTCAGAGGAGATTTGTCGTTTCTCTCATGGGAGACTGGATTATGGCAGGCCACGTTATAGCATAAGCATCATGATAGACAGGCCATGGAGGGGAAATACATAGGTGACATGTATGTGCGCATGAGTGTGGGGGAACACACGGGGACACATAGGCCTCATGATATTTTATTTTCCTCATTCCCTCCTTGTCCCCTAGTGGACCCTCATGTCATATCTATTCTCATGAGACAGTCAATCTGTTCTTGCAGCATTATTTTACCATTTTCAATGCTTTGTAAATGGGGATGTGGAACACATGCAGTAGCACACAGGCCGCAAATGGCCGGGCCACACTGCAGACATAGGCAACAACTGAATATCATCAGTAGTATTAGTCCACAGACTGTCAACACTTTCCACCCCCATGCTGATATTATTTGCAAGAGCCAACTGGACCAAGTCCACGTGCCTGGGTCTTGGTGTATGCTTTGGGCAATCTTGTGGAGCCTTGTTATTGCTTTGTATACAGACGGTGCATTATTAGGTATGAAAACGCAACAGCTGGAACCGATGACCCTACAGGCCCCGCCCCTATCCGCTAGGATGACGTCAAGAACAAGACGATTCTGAAGAACGACCATTCTCATAGCAGACTGTTCCTGGGTCAAGTTCCCCAGGGCTGATGCAGTCTCATTAGCAACTGTTTCTAGAACCCTTGTTAGTCTGCGGATAAGTTTACTATTCTGGACGGGACCTATGAAGAAAAAGAATCCTTTGTTGAAATCTGTATATTGCTCCCAAGCTGTTTCAGTCTGGTCAATGCCAGAGGCATCGAGCCCTCGTCTGTGTCTGATAAGTGCTAGTTGAAGATTTTGATGATAGTTCGATGGGGCCAAGAAAACGGGTGGTAGAAGAAATGATATATAGCACGTCCCACCCCAGTCTAAGGGCAGTTGTACATAGGCTGTCTGGCCACAAACAAAGTAGGTGTGTCGTGATGCTCTGAAGTAAGACTTTCCTTTGTCTTTAAACACTAGTATAGTGTTACACTCGCTGTGCCCCAAATGTACAGAGCCTTCTTTTCTGACACACAAGTTCCCTTTTACTGGCAGGACTGTGATTGAGGATGGACCTAAATTGTGTATGGGCTTGACATTCAACACTATAAAGTCAAGGGTCGCATTTCCTTGCAGATACTCTTCATTTTCTAGATCGGTACCTTTCCTTTGGGTAAGACCTTCTTCATCTGGGAAACATGCTTTATTCATGACTTTATTCAAGTTACCCCATACCCAGTCGCCCCTACACTCCTTGTCTTGACATTCTTTGGCATCACCGTTGATGGATGTCATTAAGGCAAACCATGCTCCGCAAGAACCATTATGGGAGAATGGAAAAGGGAAAAGAGGCAACACTCCCTTCACCTTCTGATACGGGGGAAGTCGGCCACAGACCCAGCAGTCTGTAGCATTGCTAGTCTGATGTGAATGGTGCAGCATCTGAATAAAGGTATTGTTGCGTAAGGCAAGTCGATATGATAGCTCATGGGATGGCAGATCACTAAATGTGTGCTTTATGGTATCATTGGTAGAGTGTAAGAGTGAGGCAATAGGAGGAAAAATAGCATGTAGTATTAAGCTGATACATATCATCGTGATGCACAGAAGAGATAAAAATATCAAAGTCACTATACATCTACCACGTAATATTTTACAGTATTTGCTTTTCATCTTGCTCTTTTTCTCATCCGCGGTATCCAAGATCTTATGCAAGCCAGAATACATGTTCAACTGCTTCACCACCTAGTGGACTTAATTGATCAAACGGGTTCTGACTTTTTAGATCTAAGTTTAGTTTTGTACTCCTGCTGGGGAGTCTCCTCTAGTAAAGGGGGCTCAAAGTCTGAAGTCTTTATGTCTTTTTTAAACGAATCGTTATATCCAAAGTAGCGTTTACAATGATGAAGATGAACCCATCCTTTCCGTCCTTCGACTTTAACAGCGGTCCTCGTGGTCAATAATACCAATTTGGGCGTTTTCCACATTGGCTCAAGAGGGCTCGTTCTGTCAAAGTTCCTTATGAGAACATAATCCCCAGGAGCGAGGGAATGTTCCTTGACCTGGGTGTTGTCAGGGAAGGCGGCAGCAACCTGCGAACGACAAGAGAGTAGTGCAGACATCAAGGAAGCCAGGTAATCTGTCAGCATGTTACTATCAACATCAGTGATCTTTTTAGGCATTGGAGTGCCCCACATATTCGGTGGTCTACCAAAGACCACTTCATAGGGAGATAAGCCTGTTCTAGAATGGGCTACCATTCGCATGTAAAAGAGGGCAACCGGCAGGGCTACCATCCAATCCACACCTTTGTCTGCGCAAATCTTTGCTACTTTTATCTTTAAGGTCTGATTATGTCTTTCTACAAGGCCTGCTGCCTCAGGATGTCGTACACAATGGAACTTCCAGGTATACCCTAACAGAAGGGACACCTGTTTCATGAGTTCAGAGGAGAAAGGCTGACCGTTGTCGGAATACACGACATGCGGTAATCCATAACGTGGGAAAAACTCTCGCACCAGTTGTCTGGCGGTAGTTACAGCAGTATAATCAGGGACTGGATAGGCCTCTGTCCATCTTGATAGGGAACATACTACTACTAGGACATATTTGTAACCTCTGCATCTGTCCATTTGGATATAATCCATTTGGAGGACTTCAAAAGGATGGTCAGGTGGATGGAAACCACCTTGTTCCATTGGAATGCCTTTACCTGGATTGAATTGGCAACAGATCATACATGTTCTGACCTTTTGTTTCGCTGCTGCACGCAGGTGCTTGTTGAACCATATATTCTGTAAGCTGTCTAGCATTGCTTTCTCTCCTAAGTGTGCAGGACTATGTGCGGTATTTATGATCACTTGTACCATCGAATCAGGAAGAAACCATGTTTCTTTGCCCTTAGTCATCCAACCCTGATCAGTCAGTACCCCTCCTTGTTCCGACCATTTCTTTAATTCGTCTAGAGTAGCATGTGTCTGAATGTCTTGTACGTCCTTGGAAGGATCCCTAACTGTCATGGCTTTGGACATTAATGGTACCTGTGATTTCGTCATGTCTAGTGGGGTCTGAGCTGTCTGTTTAGCTGTTCGGTCTGCCAGATCATTGCCTTGAGAAATGGTATCTGTGGCTTTAGTATGTGCTTTGCATTTCAGGATAGCTATGGCTGTTGGTAAATGTATCGCTTCCAGAAGGGCTTGAATAAGGGGGCCATGCTGTATCTTGGCCCCGTGAGAAGTCAAGAAACCTCTTTCCCTCCATAGGACGCCGAAGTCATGAACTACCCCATATGCGTATTGTGAGTCAGTGTAAATGTTTACTCTCAGGTGCTTAGCTCTTATGCACGCTTGTGTCAGAGCGATGAGCTCTGCTGCTTGTGCTGACAGTATGTCTATTCTTTTAGTCTCTATGATTTCAGTAGCAGTGGTCACTGCATATGCTGCCACTAATTCTCCCGCCCCCGTCCTCATACATGAACCGTCAACATAGAGTGTTAGGTCAGGGTCTGGGAGTGCAACATCTGTCAAGTCTTGTCTTGGTTTTGTCACGGTATGTATCACTTCAACACAGTCATGTGGGGAAACGTTTTCTGTACTGGAGGGCAAAAGAGTAGCAGGATTCAGTATATTGCATCGTCTGATCTCTATGTGTGGTTGAAATAACGTCAGCTCATAACCTGTCAGTCTCGCTACAGTCAGGTGTTGTGTTTGTGTTCGGTTCAAGAGAACCTCTACTGCGTGTGGTACTTGTACTGTCAGGGGGTGGCCCAGCACTATCGAGTCACTTTGTCTTATGGCTAAGGCTGTTGCTGCAACAGATTTTAGGCACGCAGGCAAAGCCTGTGCTACTGGGTCCAATGTACTAGAGAAATAAGCACAGGGCTTGTGTTTTCCTGCATGATCTTGTGTGAGGACAGATAGTGCCGTTCCATCCCGCTCTGTCACAAAAAGCATAAAAGATTTGTTGTAATCAGGGATCGCTAAAACTGGTGCTTGACATAAAGCTCTTTTTAATTCTTCAAATGCCACAGTGTGTTCTTGTGTCCAAGGGAGGACTTTAGTAGAAGCTACCTCCTGTGTCGTCAACTGTATTAGGGGCTTGGCTATCAGAGCATACTGGGGAATCCACTGCCTGCAATATGAAGTGAGGCCAATGAATGCACGTACCTCCTTTTGTGTCTTGGGCTGTGAAAGGCCAGAAATCAATTGAATACGTTCTGGTGTCAGTCGCCTACCCTCCTTGGATAGCAAGTGCCCAAGGTACGCCACTTGCTGTCCACAGAATTGCAACTTCGAAGGGGACACCTTGTGCCCCTTGTCAGCCAGGAAATGTAAAACAGTGAGTGATGCACTTTCACAGTCAGTTTCCGATCGTGCAGTAATGAGAATGTCATCTACATACTGTATCAGTGCTGTAGTGGTAGGCATATGAATACTGTCTAGTTGTCTTTTGAGCGCCTGACTGTAGATGCTAGGACTTTCCGTGAAGCCCTGTGGTGCTCTTGTGAATCTGAAGCTGCGGCCTTTTAAACTGAAACCGAAAAGATATTGGCTGTCCGGATGTATTGGGATACTGAAAAAGGCGTTCTTCAGATCGATAACTGTAAAGAACGTAGCCTTCGCATCAATGGCAGTCAATAATGAAGAAATGTCCGGGACCACAGGGTACTGTGGCACCACACATTTGTTTAATTTTCGCAGATCCACAACTAATCTATAGACAGGTGATGCATTGGGATCAGTTCTTTTAAGAATAGGAAGAACAGGTGAATTGCATATGTTTGACTCTGTCTCTATCACCACCCCTTGTGCGATGAGTTCATCGATAATTTTCAGCAACCCTACTTCAGCTTCAGGTGGAATTTTATATTGTCGAATCCGTGGCAGCACCACTCCTTCCTTGAGGGTGACCTGGTATGGTGTAATGTTCATGAAACCTACGTCAGTCGGGCCTTGTGCCCATAGGTGCTGTGGTACATTTTGAAGCCTGATGTCAATATCTTTCATAACAAAATGTCCCTTGAAATCACGTAAATACAGTCGCACTCCTTCTGGCGAGCAACAGATAACTGCTGGTAATGGTAATGGTAAAAGTATTTCTAAAGCGCTGGCATTCATCCCGAAGGATATCATGGCGCTAAGATTGTACAATATACAGCGAGTTCATAGGGGTCAATACTAGTTTAGTGAGTCTTGGGGAACAACATGGTTTTAAGTTTCTTTCTAAAGATGAGGTAATCGTCGGTCAGTCTTAAGTCAATTGGTAGTTTGTTCCACATGTTTGCAGCCAGATGTGAGAAGGCACGGCCACCCGCCCTAGCCTTCTTTATACGGGTGGCTGCTGCTCTTGCGATAAATTGAGATCTAAGATTTCTGTTTGGAGCATAGAAATTGACTCTATTTTTCAGGATGGTCGGGCCGGTATCGTGTAATACTCTATAGGTGATGCACAGAATTTTGAAAGAGGCCCTTTCTCTCATAGGCAGCCAGTGCAGAGTTTTTAGGCAGCTAGTAGCGGAGTCGTATTTCTTTTTGTTGCATACGGCTTTTGCTGCCGCGTTCTGAACAATCTGAAGCTTTGAAAATAGATAGTCTGCCATGCCAACGAACAGGGAATTCCCATAATCGAGTCTACTGATTAATAGTGACTGGACTAGGATCTTTCTGCATTCCAGGGGAATCCAGGGAAATACTCTTCGTAGCATTTTCAGAATCGCGAACCCTTTACCACAGGTGATTGTTACATGGTCTTTCATTGACAATACATTGTCGATATGGACTCCCAGATTCTTTGCCATCAGAGTTGGTTTGGGGGGTGTGCCAAGGCTGTTGGGCCACCAGGTGTCATCCCAGAGCTGTTGGGAACCACCGAACAGTAGAATCTCCGATTTATCGGCATTTAGTTTCAGGCAATGATTGTGCATCCAACTAGATAGTTCGGAAAGGCAATTGAGCAGTCTGTTTTTAGAGCCATCATCGCCATCTAATGCTCCCAGTTCCTTTAATGTTTTTATGCCAAGTAAGTTTTCTGGACATGATTTAGTAAGCAGTAAGTCTGTTGTATGTATTAGTGGACCAACTCCTAAAGAGACTGGTTCTGAAACCTCATTGATAATAGGCTTTCCTGAAAAGCCCAGGGATATACTCTTTGAGCCCGAGAGGGGTGCCCCTGGAACCTCAGAATGACTGATGGTAGTTCTACTTGCCCCGGTGTCAATCAAAAACTTTTTATTCTTTCCTAGTAAACGTGCATGCACATAGGGACCCGCTTGGTCCACAGGAACTGGAATAAGGGGCAAGTCGAATTCCCTCTCTGGGCTTCTTCACGAATATGCTTGGTATTCTGGATAGTTAGTTTGAGCGTGCTCATACATTTGTGTTGTGGCGTGGGCTGGTGCAGGTGCATGGACAGGCGGCGGCGGCGGTGGAAATGTATCTGATGTCTGATGTGTGTTATTTTCTTTGGGAGGATAAGGACGTGGCTTAGTTTTACCTATCGCTATATTGTGTTTCAGGACCGCACATTCATTTACGAAGTGGCCTGGCTTCTTGCAATAATTACAGGTCCCATTATTTTGTTTCGTGCTATTCTTGTTCGTGTTTGTGTTTGCCGGGGTCGATTGGGCCACCAGCATCTTCATCTTTGTGTCTCTCATGCGTCTCTTGTCCTGTTCGTGTTCCTCTCTAATTCTGTTCTGGTGGTATTGTAACATCTGTAACATTTGTGAAGGGCTGTTTGCTTGCCAAGTACTCTCAACCTTCAGTAGCCTATACTTCACTTCTGGTAGGGAATTTTCTACTAGTTTGCTCACGAAAAGATGGGGATATGAATCACTACCGGGCTTAAGACCACTATTGATAGTGAAACATTTCTCGAACCTAGAGTAAAAATCGCTAGTGTCCTCGTCTGGTTTCTGTTTACAGGCCGAAATAGCATCCCAGTCTTCCTTCTTGGTAATTAGTAATCTGGGCAAAACTTGTACAAGGAGTTCAGGTAGGTCTTTAGCTCGGGGACCCAGACCAACCCCCGGGCCTCTTCCCACTTCCTCTCTTTCCAACAGATCCCAACTGAGCCTTTTCTCTCCCACCTCCCAGTCCTGTCCTTTCAGTTTCTCGTAAATACCAGCAGGCAATAGTACTTTTAATAACTTTAGAATGTCAGCATATGTATATTCTCCTAAGCGAAGAATGTCCTTTAGTTCTCGGTGAAAACCCCCCGGATCTTTATCATGGGATGGTAACATTTTCTTCATTTCCAGTATCTCTAATTGCGACAAAGGGGTGTAGACATACACCCGTTGCAGGTCATTGTTTGCATCCTTTACAGGATGAACCTCTCGTAGGGGGTTCAGCTTGTCGTACGACTGTTCCTTAACCTGGGGTGGAGCGGGAAGCAGGGATCTAGTCACGTATACTATATACTTGTGTCGCTGATCCAGAATGACATTAATCAGTTCAGTACCCATGTTCATCCACCTGTTATGTTATGTTATGTTATGTTAAGCCGCACTTTTTGAGCGCACGGCTACCCCAAAAGGGTGTCCCGGCGCTTTGGCAAAGAGGCCCAGAGAAACAAGAAACCAAAGGCAAACCTACTACAGTCACAGCAGGTTACTTGGTAAAGAACAGAGTCTTCAACTCCTTCCTGAAAGCCAGGAGGTTATTCGCTTTCCGAAGGGAGAGTGGGAGCTCGTTCCACAAGCAGGCTGTCACGTATTGGAAGGAACGACCTCCCATCCGAACACGTTTGACCACAGGCACCTCCATTTTAGCCAGGTCCGCCGACCTCAGCAACCTCCGCGGCACATAGAAAACAATACGCTTCCTCAGATAGTTAGGGCCAATCGCATGGAGGGCTTTAAATGCCAGAGTGAGGAGCTTAAATCTAATTCTCCCCGAAATTGTGAGCCAGTGCAGCCTAGCCAGGAGCGCAGAGGCACTAGCTCTCCTGGGCAGCCCATAGATAGCTCTGGCCGCCGAATTCTGAACAATCTGCAGTCTGGATAACAGATACTTGGGTAGGCCTGCAAAGAGTGCATTCGCATAGTCCAGGCGGGAGCCCACCAGCGCCTGGACTACATTCCTACGGTACTGCAGTGAGAGTAGAGGAAGAAATTTCCTAAGCATCTTGAGGATGCTGAAACATTTCCCTGCTAATCCCAGGATGTGTGGACGGAAAGATAGATCATCGTCAAACACCACTCCGAGATTTTTTACCTGAGAAGATGGTTTCTCTGGGGGGGACATGTCCTGGGGCCACCATGTCTTCCAGCCCGGATCAGGGGCACAGCCGAAAAAGAGCAGCTCAGATTTGTCTGAGTTGCATTTCAGGCTGTGCCGCTGAAACCACGCAAAGACTGCACTCAGACAGTCCTTGATTCTGCCTCCGTTAAAGGCCTCTCCCTTCCTGCAGGTGAACAAGAGCTGGGTGTCATCAGCGTATGAGATGACTCGGGCCCCAAACGCCTCCGCTACCTCCGCTAGAGTGGCCATGTATATGTTGAAGATAGTGGGGCTCAGGATAGAACCCTGAGGCACCCCCACCTCCAGCGAAAGCATTTCGGCCGAGAACGGCGGAGCCCAGATCACCTGTCGGCGGTCGGCAAGAAAGGATTGAAACCAGTCCAGCACCGTCCCTCGCAGACCAATCTCCCTGAGTCTTGAGAGGAGACCTGCGTGTGGGACGGTGTCGAATGCCGCCGATAGGTCCAACATAACTAGCATAGCCTTTCCCCCATGGTCGAGCGTCTCCCTGATGGCGTCGGTAACCTCTACCAGAGCCGTCTCCGTGCTGTAATTCGCACGAAAACCGGACTGGGAATCATGCAGCAGATTGTTGTTCTCAATAAAGGTGGTCAGAGTATGCTGAACATGTTTCTCCAACACCTTCGCCAGAGCAGGGAGGAGGGAGATTGGTCTATAGTTAGCGCATTGCAGGGGGTCAAGCAGAGGCTTTTTAACCAGCGGCAGAATGAGTGCGTGTTTCCATTGTCGTGGAACCACCCCTGAACTCAATGAAAGATTAAGCAGGGGGTTCAGCAAGCTGTTCAACGCTGAGGCCACCTTGCCCAAGCATTTCGCCGGACAAACATCCAGAGGCGAGCCAGATTGCAGCCTGGATAATAGCTCAAGCGATGTCTCACAGGACAACTGGGGAAAAACAGATAATAAAGGCCCAGATTCAGCCTGCGAGGGAGCTAAATAGTTCAACTTGTCCCCTAACACAACGTCAGCCGTTCGGGAATCCATCGTAGGAAAAGTGTCCTGAATCTTTGAGATTTTAGTCACAAAGAAGTCGGCGAGCTGTTTGATCCAGTCTTCCGTGTGTGAATGGACCGGGGTCCCTACTACAGGGTTGACAAACTCCTTCACAATCCTAAAGAGTTCCCGGCTCGTATTATCGGCTTTGTCAATTCTCTGCTCCAGATAATTCTTTTTGGCTGCGGCAATCTGCTTATAATAAGATTTTATCGCGTCGCGGTATTTCATTCGCTCCACAAGATCGTACTTGCGCCGCCACCGCCTTTCCAACTTTTTGCAGTCTTGTCGCATTGTACGTAAAGTGGAAGAGAACCAAGGAGCAGAATTAAGATGAGGTGCTGTTCTAGCAGGCTTCAAAGGGGCCAGCTCCTCAAATCTTGCCTGCATCCAGTTCTGGACCAGGATTAGGTCGGTTTCCAGAACCCCTGTCAATTGACACGGATATTGGCAGAGAGCCTCGGAGAGCATATCTGCTGTCACTAGGTGGAAGGCTCTAGATTGCCGGGAGCCTTCCTTCCGAGCCCTTTGACTAAGCTTAGATTTAAACACTAAGACAAAGTTTATCAGATAATGATCTGACCAAAGGACCGGGAGTGGAGGGGACACCTCAATAGGCTTAGAGGAAAAGATCACATCTAATGTGTGGCCTTTCTCGTGAGTGGGGCTATGGATAAAAGGGGCTAGCCCTAACATCGCTGTGATCTCACCTGTCTAGTATTATGTCGTCCAGCAACTTATACAATAGACCAGGACCAGAATATTGACTCTCATATAACGTGATCAAATGTTGGACCATGTAAACACCAGCTATGCGCTGTTCGTTTGGTGGGAGGCTCAAGAACGTTTGGGCTACGATATCATTATTATATATATCATATTGGGATATCCACAGGGTGGCTGATCGTGCTAATTCATTTTCGGTCGGGGTGAGGGGCTGATCGTTACCCAGCCATTTATTCACCGCTTTTTCGGTGATCTGGAACAAACTTTCAAGGGAATATCTTTCCTTTATGGCAGTTCCCTGTTTACGGTGATTGAGGCCCTTGGGCCTTTCGAATCGCCGGGCACGGCCCACATAATGTATTCTGTCTTTGTCCCCTGCTTCGTCATCAGAAGATAACTCAGCTGTTTCGTTCGGTCTTCCTTCATGTGATGCTATTATTGCCTTTCGGATTTTGGTCAACATGTTGTCTGTCTGGCCTGATTTATCATGCTGACCGGCATCTATGCGATCACTCCAACCAATATAACAACGGTCTACGTCACCATCACCTTCGTCTTTTTCCCTGATCAGACAATTAATTAGGAAGCGAAGGATATAGTTCTTAATAATTACCTTTCTATTTTGTACGGCTTCTGCTATACACTCAGGACCTTCCCCTGTTCTTATGAATGTGTACATTTTCTTTAGATGTTTATCCATATCTGGTAATTTTTCCAAATCTGCGACTGCTCGTCTAAGCCGTAATGAAAACACGAGCATTCTGCCCTTTCCTGGATCTGGGTCATATATACATTCGGAGATTGCTACTTTTACTGTCGGCCCCCCTCCTGATGTTGCCCCGGATCCTCCCTCCCCGCCGTCCTCGAGCTCCTGGAGCTGTTCTTGCGTTGGGGGTGCAGGGAAAATTCCGTCCACGTATGATGGTGGGGGTTCCTCTAGGTAGGTGTTAATGAACGTGTCGGATGCTGTTTGTTTTATTTTTCGGGGTACTTGCGGTGGCACTCTAACTGGTCTTTCTACTGGGGCCACTTTTGCTAGTTCCTCCGAAAGGACGGGATAAATACCAGCAACGGCAGTATTTCTTTCTCTTTCAGCCTGCTCTCTTTTTACCCGCTCCCCTTCTTCCTGTAATTTTTCTTCTTTGGCTTTTTCGGACTCCTGTCTACTTCTCTCTGCTTTGTGGAACTCTTTCTCTGTTCTTCTATGTGATTCCTTGCGCCATAACTCAATGGCATCCTTCTGAGCAGGTCTAGATTTTCTCTTCCATATCTCTTCCTCTACCTTCATGATGCATTCCGCATCCCACGTTCCCGTAATGGCCCATTTATACTTTGTCTCTAAATCCTTCGTGTAATCCACCCAAAGTTCTAAAAACAACACGGCATCTAAACCATGCTTACAGTACATGAAATGTCCAGGTGTGTCTCTAGGCGGAATGTTAACTGGTTCCTCTAGTACACCTTTCCTGGTACCTATCTTACGCAGTTTTGAAAATAACGGCATGTTGGAATGTAACCGAAAACAAAAATCACAATGAACAAAAAACCCAAAAATCACAATGAAACAAACTTACACATAAACCTGACACATTCAAACCTAACTGAACCTTACTAAGACAATAACATTCATACAGTTATATCGGTGCACCTGAAAACTTGGACTCTAAATCTTGAAACATTAATCCTTGAATGCATGCTCTTGAACATACCGGTCTCACAAGTGAGACACGTCTTTACCGTGTTCATTAAATGAACCCGTCATTATTGCAACCCCCATGAGAAACTCACCGGGAAGCAGAACTTGAACTTGAACTTGAAGTCCTCGGACACTTGACGCTGCGCAGGGAATGGCGTATCTTAGGTGGATCTCTAGAAACCTCGGACACAGCTCTCTCGCAGGTGGGCTCTGGGTCGGGACGATCCGCAATCCTCACCGCCTCGTATGGATGCCTGGTCACAGTCCGTCTCCTTCGTTGGCCTGAGGGAGTTGGCGGGAAAACCCGCGACGTGTACACTCGAAGTCCGTCACGGCTGTGGAAGGGGGCAAAACTGGACCTTCATCTCCGGCGCATGGGGAAGGAGATTTGTCCCTGTTCGGGCGCCATTTATGTCGTAAATAAATTATTACGCGTTCTGAATTTCTATATATCAATATGATCATGCATGAAGCAAGAGGCTGAGTCCGTGGTATCAGGTTCAAAAGGGCTTTATTCAAATAACTCGAGTTATAGGGAGAATAGTTCCATCACCACAAGGGATCAGGATTCTCAAAAAGGTATTCTCAAACTTTATTCACAGAGTACAGTATATATATGTTTGTAATAATATACGTAAGCAAGAGTGCTTCAGGAGGAGCAAGAGAGAATGAGATAAGAGCATGTGGGTGTGTAAGTAGGCGTGAAGGTGGGCGTCCACTCGATGATAATAGGTAAGTGTCATAGGTGGGTGGATGCCTAGAGGGGGTTGCGTGATCAGCTGGAAC
Organism: Triturus cristatus; assembly: GCF_964204655.1. NCBI lineage: Eukaryota > Metazoa > Chordata > Amphibia > Caudata > Salamandridae > Triturus > Triturus cristatus. The sequence goes on from NC_140590.1 coordinate 1,862,283,432, forward strand.
TTTACTGGAACTTTGCCTTACTTGTGCTCAACTCGAGCATGACGTGTAACTGACGTGTGAAAGGGTTGCTATGCAACCGGGGAGTCTGGAGTCTAGAAGTGAGGCCTTCAGTGTCAGGGCGACCAGCACATCTTGTATTATCTGGTATCTAAAGTCTGGAGCAGGGACTGATACGTGACATAGGTTGCCCATCACCAAGGGCCAATGTGGCATTTATTTCTTCGTTTACTGCTGAAGTCTCACATGGGGGCTATGGGCTTTTCACTGACGTGAGCTTTGTAATCACACAAAAAGAGACAGGAAGGCTAGGCTTTCTCCTTTGCAGATGGGTCATGTTTATCCCTCCTTCTCCAGGCAGGAATGTGGTTTCGGTAGGAGTAAGCAGATAACCGTGCTCAATGCTGTCTCGGACAGGGCCCCTTTGGCTGAGGCCCAAGTGTGCAAGGCCAATGATACGCAGCTACAGCTTTCAGAGCGTTCTGAGGCCTGAAGCCTCTTTTCGGCTCTGGCTGGGCCACAATAATGGAAATGCGGGAAAACATGATGCAAAACGTGTAGGCCTCAGAGCAGATTTGTCGTTTCTCTCATGGGAGACTGGATTATGGCAGGCCACGTTATAGCATAAGCATCATGATAGACAGGCCATGGAGGGGAAATACATAGGTGACATGTATGTGCGCATGAGTGTGGGGGAACACACGGGGACACATAGGCCTCATGATATTTTATTTTCCTCAGTAGTAGCAGTTTAGCATGTGCTATGTTCATTGACATTGATGTTGGCAGACTCTCAATCTTCATTTTTCCAAACAATGTCCTACAGGGCACCGCCTGTCCCAAGACCAATGCCAGACTTGGCTGCCATGAGGGAACGTGCCTGCATCCGCCGTTACAGATTGACTCGACAGTTGATTGAGGACTTGACAAACAAGCTGGCACCACACCTCCAACCGCGACACAGGTATCCTACTGCGCTGACCCCCAAGATGAAGGTGATGGCAACCCTACATTTTTTTGCCACAGGTACGTTTTAATTGACCATAGCTGATGTTGGTGGGATGTCACAGACAATGTTCAGCCGTATCCTGCGTGATGTTTTCGCAGCCATGTTGGAGCACCTTGATGAATTCATCAAATTTCCTACTCCTGAGGAGTTGACAGATGTCAAGGGTGATTTCTATGCCCTGGGAGGGATGCCCTATGTAATTGGGTCCATTGATGGGACACATGTGGCTTTGGTACCACCACAGGCACAGGAGCAAGCCTATCGCAACCGAAAACATTACCACTCAATAAATGCCCTTGTGGTGTGTCTTGCTAACATGCTGATTTCCCATGTCTGTGCACGTTTTCCAGGATCAGCACACGATGCCTACATCATGAGGTGTAGCAGGGTGCCACAAATGATGCTGCGGCTGCACAACGAACGAGCATGTCTTGTTGGTGGGTATACTCTGTTTGTCCTGTGTGTTGCGGTATCTTTGGCTCTTACGGCATCTCCTGACCCACTTATTTACATGATGTTTCCATGTAGGGGACTCTGGATATCCCAACATGCCATGGCTGCTGACACCTCTCCGCAACCCAAGAACAGCTGCAGATCACTGGTACAACAATGCACACGGGCAGACCAGGCGAGTGATTGAGAGGACGTTTGGACTACTGAAGAGCCGATTCCGGTGCCTTGACAAGACAGGCGGGTCCCTCCCATATGCACCGGAGAAGGTCTGCCAAATCTTCCTTGTGTGCTGCATGCTGCACAACATGGCAGTTCAGAACGCAGTGCCACTCATCCTGGATCCGGATGAGCAGGAACATCCACCCGTGGAGGATCAAGGGCTTGGTCACGAGGCTAGTGATGAGGAGGAGGAGGATGATATCCGGAGTCAGCTCATACGCAACTTCTTCTCATAATGGTGAGTCACTGGGTATGAGTGTGCAAGCTTGTAGCATTGAGTGGCATGTGTTGCAATGTGTGTGAACAGGTGACTGAATGCAAAGTGACTTTGATGTGTGTTCTGATGTGTCACTCAAGTGATGATGTCATGCCTCACAGTTTTGCGGAGATACTTTCTTTGAAATTTGCATGTGTCCAACATTGTTCATGTTTCGTAAATGACCATGTGTGCGACACGAATTGTTTTAGGTGACTTCTTGTGTGTCTGTCATTCCCAGGTTTTTGCGCTTGTTGTCTGCTCGTATCATCTTTGTCCTCCTGCTATTCCTCATGAGGATTGCAACGTGTGCTGAATCAGCGTTCCATGCACGGACATGTGGAAATGTCAGTTTGGGTAAGGATTACAACAAGGCTTTTTGGTGGTGGTACAGGTTGGCAATGTGTGGGGACTGCTTCTGTGCATGTTGTGGTACCATGCATACATGTCTTCACTATGGAGCATATAACATGTAGCATCACTCCCATGACATGATAGTCACCCTTCTTGACAGTCATCTGTAGTGGAGTGTGGAGTCTGATGAAGGCATCAATGTGTGTAAACCTTGCCGCTGAACCATTGCGGATGCTACGGGTGGACATAGTGTGGCACATCACAACAACAGGCTCTATGGGGAATTGCAGCCTCTCCGTGTGCAGCAGGATGTGTTTGGCTCATCCCCTTCACTTGTGTGCCACTTCAGTGGGATTTACATCATCCGTGTTGTGAAGGGGGGGGTCCAGCGTATGTCCCACATGTTATGTCAACTGACCTGTGACTCTGTTCATATGGATGTATCTCCCTTTGTGTGAGTTTGTGGAATAAAGGTGTTCAGCCCAATCCAAAGTGCCTCATCTCTGTCACTGCAGATCTCTTGCCAGTTTGCATGCGTCATCTATGGCATAATTGTCAAAGATTGAGCATCAATCAATCAATTAATCAATCAATGCATTTGTAAAGCGCGCTACATACCCGTGAGGGTCTCAAGGCGCTGGGGGGGGGGGGGGGGGGCGTTGCTACTGATCGAAGAGCCAGGTCTTGAGAAGTCTCCTGAAGGCCAGCAGGTCCTGGATCTGTCGTAGGTTGGCAGGGAGATCATTCCAGGTCTTGGCAGTGAGGTAGGAGAAGGATCTGCCTCCTGCGGTGGTTTTCCGGATGCGAGGAACTGTGGCGAGGGTGGCAGAGCGGAGGTTGCGGGTGGGGGTGTGGAAGCTGAGTCGGTTGTTGAGGTATGTTGGTCCGGTGTTGTGTAGCGCCTTGTGTGCATGGACAAGGAGCTTGAAGGTGATCCTCTTGTCGACTGGGAGCCAGTGCAGGCCTCTCAGGTGGGGGGCGATGTGGCCGCGTCGGGGGACGTCGAGAATCAGTCGTGCCGAGGCGTTCTGGATTCATTGTAGTCGTCTCCGGAACTTGGCTGTTGTGCCCGAGTACAGGGCGTTTCCGTAGTCGAGTCTGTTGGTGATGAGGGCCTGGGTGACGGTTTTTCTTGTGTCGGGAGGGATCCACTTGAAAATCCTGCAGAGCATTCGGAGGGTGCAGAAGCAGGATGCGGAGACGGCGTTGACTTGCTTCGTCATGGAGAGGGAGGAGTCGAGGATGACCCCCAGGTTGCGTGCGTGGTCGGTGGGTTCCGGGGGTGTGCCTAACGATGTGGGCCACCAGGAGTCGTCCCAGGCTGATGGGGTGGGTCCGAGGATGAGAACTTCCGTCTTGTCTGAATTCAGCTTCAGTCTGCTGTCCTTCATCCAGTCGGCGACGGCCTTCATTCCTCTGTGGAGGTTGGCTTTGGCGGTGTTGGGGTCTTCGGTGAGGGATATGATCAGCTGGGTGTCGTCGGCGTAGGAGATGATGTTGAGGCTGTGTTGTCTTGCGACGTGGGTGAGTGGAGCCATGTAGATATTGAACAGCGTTGGGCTGAGGGAGGAACCCTGTGGGATGCCACAGATGATCTCGGTGGTTCTTGAGCGGAATGGAGGGAGGCGGACGCTCTGGGTTCTGCCGGAGAGGAAGGATGTGGTCCAGGCCAGGGCCTTCTCTTGAATTCCGGCGTCATGGAGGCGCGCTGCTAGGGTGCGGTGGCAGACCGTGTCGAAGGCAGCTGATAGGTCCAGGAGGATGAGGGCGGCTGTTTCTCCTTTGTCCATCAGGATCCTGATGTCGTCAGTGGCGGCGATGAGGGCGGTCTCGGTGCTGTGGTTGCTGCGGAATCCAGATTGGGATGGGTCCAGGACGTTGTTGTCTTCGAGGTAGCGGGTCAGCTGTTTGTTGACAATTTTCTCTGTCACTTTTGCCGGGTACGGGAGCAGGGAGATGGGCCGGAAGTTCTTGAGGTCCTTGGGGTCCGCCTTGGGTTTCTTTAGAAGGGCATATGGGTGTATGTGTACTTTGGCAACATGCATGCAGTTCTTCATAGCTAAGAATCTCTATTGTGCATGAAGTACCTGGTTGTGTATGTATTTGTGCAGGTTGCTCCCCACAACGGGACGTGAAGGCCTGCTGATGGTGTGTCTCCTGTGCGCAGCTCCGCATTTTGTTGCCTGATCCTGTGGCCGTCATTTGTGGTGATTGTTCATACATTTTCGCGGAGTGACCCATGAGTAACCTGCCACTCCTTCCTTTATATACACCTGTTGCACTGTGCCTTTCTGACCTCCTTGTCTTTGTGTGCTACTTTTTGCCTAGTTTCTCACCCCTTCCGCCTGCTGCTGCCTCACCTGCGGCACCGCCCCACCGAGTGCCCTGATTCTGCAACCCACACGCCTATAAAATGCTCCTCCCTTCCCCCCTCCACCCATTCTAAATGCAGCCAGCAGCTTGTCTGTGCCACTGTTGCGCCAACGCCGTGCCAAAGGCAGGACCGTCTGCGCCTGCAACGTGCACAGTGCATGACCCTCTGGTCCTTGCATGACCCACGTCACACAACAGGCTCATGCTGCAGCCACCCTCCAAGCAATGTCCTCCAGACAATCAACCGCCTGCTTTCAGGCAACCCCCTAAGTGCACACACGACACCTTCGCATGCTGAGTTTGCAACTCCAACTGCCTACACAGCGCTGCCCCGCCTACCAGACCCTGTCAGAACAACCAGGTCATGTGCCTCCTACTCCACACCCGCTCCGTCCACCAGCACGCCATTGGACTCTGTTACCTCCTCAACACAACAGCCCCACACATCACCTTCATAACAGTAACCAGGACAAAAGCATCCTCAGCACACAACTTCTTCATTGCCATCTCAGACGGATACAAGATCACCCGCAGGGACGGCACCAACAATCCCGGAGGATGAATTGCAATTTATTCCCAAGTACACCCTCAGAGTCACAAATCCGGTTTTGCACCAAACCCCTGGCAACCCTCAGAGTAACACTCATCTACAGATCTCCAGGCCTACATCCACAATTCCACTTAGCCATCAACACGTACATCTGCACGCACACCCTCACCTCCACAGGCTACATGTGGCTGGGGGCCAGTAACTTCTTGCTGGAAGAGAACCACACCACCATCCATCATTGGTCCATCAACATTTGCATCCACGTCTCCGACAAGCAACACACTACCCCGCTACCGATCCCCCAAAGATGCTTGATGTAAGTCACCACAGACAAGCTATGTGAGACACTCAAAACAACACCACCGCCACACCCTGCAACCTCACACACTGGATCAGCAACTGATCCAACAATCTTGCCACATTGACGGAATTTCCTGGGAAGCACAACAACAGTTAAGCCACCTGGGACAAGGCAGACCTACTGGACTCATACAGATCTAGCCGGACTCTTGTGCAAACCTTGCAACACAAAGAACCATCATTTACTTTACAGCTCTGGAAAACGCCACACACAGCCATCACCATATCATCAGCAAGGACAAGTGGAGATCCTTCAGATAGGGCTGAGGCACCAAAACACACAACATCAAGGAGCTCATCAGCATTGTGAGTAAGACACCCCACCCTTGCAAGGCAGATCAAATCCCTTGCAACTTTCTACCACTGCAAGCTCATGGCCATACACAACAGCCTTGGGACACAGAGTCAGACAGCACTATTATCCGCAGGACAAACCCCCCTCAGGTTCTGGACTCCCGTCAGCAGCAAATACACCACCTGCCTCATGTGCACCATCCACTCTGGCTCTCCATCAGGCCCCTTCCCACACAACATCTCAACCACATCATTCCCCATCCTTGAAGCCCACGTCCAGCGCGTCATGAATGTCTCCTTTGAGTTTGCAACATTCCATGGGAACTGGAGGCATGCAGAGACCCAGGCCCTTCTTAAACAACGGACGGCAGTACCGCCGGAACTCCTAGAACATCACCCTGCTTCCCTACCCAGCAAATGTCATCAGGAAGACACTCAACGAGCAACTGACAAACTTCGTCCACGCAAACAGCTCCAGGCAACCGGCACCAGACCATCTTCCCCAGTAATCACACCACTGCAACCGTCATCATTGCCACCACCAACGACAACTATGCCCTGTTCAACAATGGTGAGACCACCCCCCTTGACCTCTCAACGGCATTCTACACCATGTGCTACCACACTGTCAGCTCACACATCTCCAACACTGGTATCCAGAGGAGGGCCCAGGATTAAATCAACAAGTAGATCACAAGCAAGGCCCAGGGAGTCGGCCTCCACCCTGCAGCATGTAGTACACTGGGGTCATCTGGCCCATGCCCCAGGGCTCATCTCTCAGCGTGACGATCTTCAATGTCTCCATGACCACCCTCTCCACCATCACATGCGCACACGACCTCATCATCATCTCGTATGCCATTGACACCAAGCTGCTCCTCAACCTCACAAAAGACCCAGCCATTGCCAGATCCAACCTTCAAGAAGGCATGAGATCCGTTGACGAATGGCTGAACATCAGCCACCTGAGGCTGGACTTGGACAGGACTGAGGTCATCATCTGAGGATTGTCCCCTTACGGCTGGGTCAACTCCTTGTGTCCCACCGGCCTGGGCACCGCACCAGCACCCAGTGGCCACGCACGCAAGCTGGTGTTCATCATGGACTCATCGCTCACAATTACCATGCAACTCACCACCATCTGTACCTCATGCTGCAACACCCTCCGCATGCTGTAAATGATCCACAGATAGATCCACTCCAAGGCAAGACAGACCGTCCCCCAGGTCCACGACACCGGCCGGGTCAATTACAGCACCGCCCTCTACGGAGGAACAACAGCAAAACTGCAGGAGAACTTGTCCACATCCATCTTCAACATCCCCCGCCCCAGCCACATCACCGTTCACCTGAGATAGCTACAATGGCTCACTGTCTGCTGCAGGATCACCTTCAGACTCCTCAACCACACTCAGGAGTCAGTCCACAACCCCAGACCCAAAACCGACCTTGGACGTCTGTCATCCAACACCCTGTTGGCCCAACTCCGTGCCGCGCACCTTGCCCTGGCCACCATTCATCACATCCACAGAACAACTGCATGCAGGAGATAGTTCTCCCACCTCGCTAAACAGACCAGGGACTCCCTCCCCGGGCACCTCCACATGACCCATGACCTCTACACCTTCATAATACTCTTCCAAATTGGTCTGTCTGGCAGTATTGCAAGCCCCCCCTCAGCAGCTTGAGGCCATCACGGGTGAGTATTGGGCTCCATGTCTGTATTTGAGGATACATTGTGACCCATGTGTGTCCTCGACCGGACTCAGATCCAAGTGTATGGATGGCTGTTGTTAGTTCCACACTCAGGCATACTTTGACATATCCCCACACGTATGTTGTGGACTCATGCTAAATAACGGCAACATAAAATTTCAATTATTAATTTTTTTATTATAGGTCTGGGGCGTGATTTGTGCACAGAAAAGGTGCAATACAGGGACCATAGAATCCAAAGTTCACAGGGGGAGATGGGATCCTTGGCATTTGAAGTCAGCAGAGTCCAGACCACAGTGTTTGGCATCATTGCTCAGACTGTGACCAGCAAGTCCATGTGGCAGATGATGTCAATCAATGAGGTGATGCTGTCACACATGAAGGCCAGGTGCCAGGCCAGGTGACCTGGGAGATGTGGATGGGCCGCTGCCTCTCACGGTCTTTTCCGTGGAGGAACCACCTTCCTCGGGGGACCCTCAGGTGCAGGCCTTGACGATGCTTGGGACGCTCCGTCGGACGAATCCTCCTCCTCCTCCCTCCATGTGGCTGGTGGTGGTCTTCACCTGGTGGCACAGGGAGGGTTGCCCATGTTGTCGGCGATCCGACGGAGTGAATGGCTTATGTCCCTTTGCACCGCCAGGAGCTCAACCAGTCTTGCCTTCTTCCGTTCTTGTTGACTGGCGTGTTGCTCGGCCTGCTTGTTCTTCATCTCTGTGATGGTCCCCTTTATCTCTGTGAGGGTCCCCCGTACCTGGCTGAACTCGCTGGTGTCACGCCGGTATGCGTCCATGATGTTGTCTATGTGTGACATACCGGTCCCTTCAGCTGACTGGTCAGGTTCTCACCGCCGCCTGCCTACACTCCCACCACCCCTGCCCACACGAGCCTGGGCTGCCGTTGTGGGCACATCGGGTCTACCTGACCCCTGAGGGATGGCAGTGGCGGTGTTGTCTGCCTCCTCCTAGGTGCCCGGCGCACCTTGTCCCTCCTGGTCAGACTGGCTCAGTTGTTCACTGCGGGCAGGGCTCCTCGGTGTCTCCTGGGATGTGGCAGGAATGGGGGTGGTGGTTGGCACAGATGTTCCTGAACCAGGTGCTGCAGAGGCTTGGACACCAGAGGGTCCGGGTCGGTCGGGGTCATCCGCGGAGTGTTGAGAGGCGTCGCTGCCGGTGGGATCAGGTTCCTCCCGAGCCTGGGACTGTGATTCTTCACCCCCATTGTTGGGGGGAGATTCATCACGTTGCCCTGTGTGTGAGAGACAGACAATGTTAATGCTGTTTCATGCAACATCCATGTTTCATACACATTCAAGTTGGCACTGTTCCTCCAGGTAGTTGTATGTGCCTAGCATTCTCCTCAATGTTCACTTGTGGATGGGTATGTTGCGGGGGACAGATTGATATGTTCTCCTTTGTCTTTGACATGTAGATTTTTGGCTTGGATGCTTCTTCGGCTATGTATTGGTCTTGTTGTGTTACATGTCCATTGTGACAGTGGGTAAATCCATTGCCTGTCCCGGGGGTGTCTGCTTGTGTAAGAGGTGTGTGTGAAAGGGCCTGCTGGTGGGTGTAGTGTGATTTGGCACTGGGGCTCCCAGGTGATGTAGCTGTCCCCCCATGGAGCATGCTGCCATGACAGTGAGTGTGAGTTCCTGTCCTAGATATCTGACCTTGTTGTCTTGGTGTTTGTGTTTGCACTGGTCACAGGAGGGCCTTGTGCTGCCTACACCTGGGCCAAGTGTCAGCTATCTTGTCAGTACTTTCCCAATCCCTGTGCATTGCGCATGGTGCATGGGTATGTACCTGGGCCATATGGGATGAGGGCAATTGTGTCTGATTTGGAGTTCAACAATGCGTTTTGTGACACCCACCCTCCCAGCACACCGGACATCCATTCTCGGGTTGGTGCTTCGTGTAGCATGGGACATAGCATGCCCTTGCTTTCTCAATGGGGCATACACGTTAGTGGCATTAGCGTTGTTTTTGACTGTGGTTCTGGACGGTGAGGGCTTGGGGGTAGTTGCGTGCATTTGGTGTAGTTGGGGTGTGGATGCCATTACCCCCATGTTACATAAGTTGTTTGTGTACTCACCAGGCTCTGGAACTCCTTGAAGTCCATGTACTCCCACCGGCGGAAGCAGGGCCATCACCTTCTCCTCCCAGGGATGGAAATGTACTGGTCTGCGGGGCCCACCACCTCCAGTGATGTTGCTCTAGGCGTAGTCGTCATTCATTTTTCGCTTGACCGACTTCCGCAGATCGTACCACCTGGCTTGGCATTCAGTCCTGGTCCTTCTGATGGGTGCAACAGCATTTACCCTATCGACGATCCTCTGCCACAGGCGTGATTTTTCGGCGATGCTGGTCTGTCTGACCAATGTTCCAAACAGCTGTGGCTCGACTCTGATGACTTCATTGACAAGGATCTCCAGCTCCTCCCTTGTGAACTTTGGATTCTTGTCTGTGGGCATGGTGTGGGGTGAGGATGGTTGTGGGTCTTAATGTGAAGGTGTGGGTCTGAATGTGAAGAGGGGGTATGTGTGAAGGAGGTTGTGTGAAAGTGTATATGTTAAGGCGGATGGGTGCAGTTGTTGGGAGTGTGCTCTCTAGCTGCAGTGAGTCTGTTGCAAAGGCTCATGGTTTGTGTGTGTGGGCCTCAGTTTGAATTTTTGGTGGGTGTGTTATAAGGGGTGGTTGTGAGTTTGCCACTCTGTTTGCCTGTTTGGATGTGGCCAGGTCAGTCATTTCCATTTTGTGTACACTGTAGACGTGTTTTGTGGTGTTGTGCGAGTCGAATAGACCCTCCTTGTGTTGTTTTACAGTGTACGTGGTTGAGTACGGTACAGGGGTACTATTCGTACAGGCACACACACCCATGCAGTGTGTTTGTACGGTGCGTACAACCACATTGGTGCGTACAACAACATTGGTGCATACAACAACATTGCGTATGTACGGTGCGTACACCGACATTGCGTATCTACACTGCGTACACCGACATTGCGTATGTACGGTGCGTACACCAACATTGCGTATGTACGGTGCGTACACCGACATTGCGTATGTACGGTGCGTACAACAACATTGGTGCGTACAACAACACTGCGTATGTACGGTGCGTACAACAACATTGGTACGTACAACAACATTGCGTATGTATGGTGCGTACATAGAGGGTAAAGCCATTCCCCGTGTACGGGACGTTTTCCGTACAATTCGGAAACCGGAAAGCCGGTCTGGATCGTACTTGTATGGTCGGACTGTATTTTTAGGATTCGCACGGAAAAGTGTCCAGGTCCGTCTCGTAAAACATTTCCCGATCTGATTCGTACGGATAGGCCAGATCCGTATGTATTTTTCCCATACAAATCGTACTTCATTGGTCGGACGGGACTTGTTCGATTCGTAGGGAAAAATTTACGGATACAAGTCGTACGAAAAAAAAAAATACAGGATCGGAATCGGCCCCATAATTGTTTGTCTCTGTGTAACGTTTGTGATGTAAAGTGCTCTGATACCCTACACTGGTATGAGTGGCGCTGTAAATCAAATTAAATGCATCTGAGAGAGAGTGTAGTTATGGAGCCTTGAGGGGCACTGTTAAAGGGTGGTAGTGAGGGAATCCATGGCGGAGGTGCTCATTGGGAAGGCACCAACAAACATTGTTGCACAGGGCGCCACCAATGTCAAAGCCGGCCCTGCCCTTGAGGCTAGTCCACTTCACCCATTGGTACCTCCATTGGACTTGTTTCAGCAGTAGTAGCTGCAACTAACCAAGGATTGGCAATGCAGGATTTGCACGCACACCAAACTAAGTTTGCAAACGTCACAGTCTCTCTGCTTCATGAACAAGCACTTTTAACATGTGCTGCCTGCTTCGGGGGGTCACGGGAATTATGCAGCAAAGGAGGACAAAATGAAGCCTCAGTGTTGACTAAATTATGCAGCAAAAAAAAGGCAGCAGCGTAATCCAGTATATTTTCTGATACTTTATTATTTTGAAATTTTACACATGCTAACAGTCTCAGGAAAGATTTTGCCTTATTAGTACTAGTGTAAAATATGAATGCAGCAGCGTGAAAGGTGACAAGTCAACCTTTGCGAAGGGCCGTCCACTTCGCAGCAACACAAGGAAAATTGTTTTGTAACTGTTGATCCGTTGTGTTTGTGTTATCTGTCAAATATGCCATAATTATATACAAAACATTTGCATAGTAAGGTATTTTGCTATTCATTTTTGAACTGCTCTTGTGGAAAAAGGGGGAGAAGTGCTGATGACAGAAACTCCATGGGTCGGAGACAAATGGCTTGCGATTCCACTTTTAAGCGTATTTGAGACATTCTGTGATTGGAAACATATCCCACTTTGAATGGATTTTAATGTCAGTAACTCATATTAAACCTTAAATAATCATGTGTGCCCATTGGTTGAATTAAATAACATCATTAGCTTTAACTGGTCAGTGAAATGTCAAACAAATACTAAAGATTGGAATGATTTTTGCATCCTGGCCACACCTCTGACTCAATCTTCTGGGTTATTCCCGCCCTCTGATTCTCCGCCCACAGTTCCCCTACTTTTTTTCCCCACTTCAACCACTGAGGATGGTAGATTTTACTTAGCGTGATCGGTGTCTGGTATGTACAATGTAAAAAGTTGAAAGTGAATCAGCTTACATCGGGCATTCCCAGAGGCCTTCTTCACCAGTTCACATATCTGTAAGCTGAACACCTGTGGCCATCTCTGGCCTTGAATGCAGCCTGGTTGTGTGCGATATTAGGGCCTTGTACATTAATGTAATGAGATGACGACAGGGCTTAAAGTGGGCCGGGTCTCACTGGTGCTGAGCACCGGCAGTTTTTTAAAGGGGGCCTCGAAACGGGTCTCTATCGGACTCTGTTTTGTCCCCTGGCACAGGCGGTCCGTTTTTTTCCGGACTGTAGTGACAGCAGGCACATTGATGTGCACTGCTCACTTGTCACTAGTAGAGAAGTTACGGCATAATGTCATGCCAGGTGAGTGTTGTAGGGGAAGGGAAATCCTTTAAAGGGAGTAATTTTCTCTCTGGATTTCCCTTCTCTTTTTGAAACTCAGGACCAGCAACATTGTCGTGGTGTCACCAAGGCTTTGAGTGGAAGCTTTTTCAATATTATATACAAGCCATAGTTGCAGTTTATTTATCTTATGCAACTAACAACCATTGACAAAGCCAATAGCCCTGACTTGTTGTAGGTATGTTGTTACTTGTATCATACATCTGGATGCAATGACAGAAACAGCAAAATACAAGTCGGGCGGCACACTATGCTAAGCACAGATTTTTAGCTTTCGTGTTTTTAAGCTACACCCTTAATTACATTGGCCACGCCCCTTTGAAAGACCCCCAGTTTTTCATCCTACTTAAAGCCCTGGATGACGATGCCCTGTGTCCAACTGCAGGACCCCCTCCTTCTCTTTTTCCAGTTGGACAAGAACCTCTTCCGGCCGTGCGGTCAATAGGCAAGGAGCTCATTGTAACAGACCAGCTCCATGGAACCCCGGCCATAGAGAGGGTTACAGCCTCGGAAGGAGGACCTGGATGTGACCCCAAGAAGGATGGAGGCCTTGGTCCTTTTTAGATCTTTACCCTCTCAAAGCCTTCCTGCAGAAGGACACATTCAAGATGCACACACGAACACCACTCCTGTCTGCCGAGTGCAAGGTTATTTTCCTGTGCATGAGTTAGCCACGTTCACGTTTTTACTCTCTTTCAGAAAATTCACAAATAGAAATGCAAGTTATGGTCTCTGCTTGCTTTGCTGAGCTTGTTAAATAACAACAGTTTAGCTTCCTTGCTGGAAGAACGGTAGTCTGCCAATTTTAGGTCTCGCTGAGCCCAGCGGATGCGCTGACTCGGAGAGACATTTTGGAGGTGAGTTTTCAAAGTGCTGCTGGCTGGCCTAGCGCTTGCGTTCACACGAGCGTGCACGTGCAAGCAGCTAGCCTTCAGCAGCACTTTGAAAACTCGTGCTTTAGCGCGTCATCGCGATCACTTTCGCTTTCAGAGCGATCACGATCACTTTCGCAGCCGCGTGGCGTTACTTTTACTGCCGCGCGGTTGACAGTGTCTGTTCCATCAATTTCGAACAATTTTTTGGATGCAATTGCAGTTACCAGCTTTTTTTCACTTCCACTGGGTCCTTCTTAGATATGTGTTATACCACAAGACGCTTGTGTATATTGCCTAATACTTTTTTTGCGCTTCATGCCATGCCATCTTTAGCTTTTAATTTCTTTGACTATTCTTTTGTTAAGTGCTACTGCATTCACATGGGATGTCATTCCAAAATGCAGCTTTCTTTTTAGGTGCAATGTTTGAACTCGCAAAGTTTTTGTTCTTGTGTCTGTTCACCTGAGCAATGAGGATTCCACCCCCTCCTCATCTGTGATACACAGTTTCCTTTTCCTCTCATCACTCCCTTTTTGTTCTTTAAGCCCAGGCTGGCAGGTCCTGAGTCTCCTGGCTTCCAAATTTTGTCATGTTTGCTACTTCGCACGGTAGGTGATGGCTGGTGTTATGCAAATTAATATTCTGATTGGTGGTCATCAAAAGTAACATGTTAGCACCGCCCATTTCTGCACTGTGACTCTGTGTGCTCTCATTGTTCGAAAACATTTTTGGGAAGAAGCTAGACTTTTGTAGGGCAGCTGCTTAGATTGCGTCACAGATCTTAAACTGGGATGTATCCCAGCTCCTCTGCTTTTCAACTTGCTGATGTCAATCACCATCTGTTGAGGCGGCTACAAAGGCGAGCTAGCCTAGTCTGGCTAGATCATGCCCAGAACCGATGCTATTGGGCTGTTTTCTCTCTTCCTCTCTGTACTCCTGCAGCTGCTTGAGGCTTGAATTCAACCTGCCAAGACAGAGCCTAATATTAAAATCTCGTGGCATTGCCTACTGTGCAAAGGCAAAGCATGCCAAGACTGGCATGCTGAGACACCTAATCTGAAAGTTAATCTCCAACTAGGACCTGAAGTTGCAGCACTGTTTTGCAACCGCAGTTAACGCCTTAGCAGCAGAAATCTGGAGCAGTAAAATACCTCCAGAACTCCAGTGGCATGGAGAGCATGGGTCACACGTGGAATGATAAATGCAAAAAGAACAATTGATGGACGGAATGCTGAACCATGTCAAACACTTGCTTTTTTGATCAGCATTTCGTCCATCAATTGTTTTTTTTTTGCATTTGTCACCCCGAGTGGGACGGGTATGCCCAGACGTGGGTCCCGTGCTCTCCATGCCACTGGAATCAAGCTATCCTGGTTGATGTGGGGTGAAACCCCGAAACCGGTCCTAGGATGCTTAGTTCCAGTCCAGGAAGTACCTGGCTTGGCAGTTCGGGCTGGACTGTTCCCATGAGGCACAGGGTCAAGACTGATTTGCATATGGCTGGGTTCAAACTGGAATGGCATGGTGAGCAAAAAAACGATGGATTTAGGCCGAGATCTCTGTACTGGGGTGAATGTATGACATTGTTCTGCATTCTGTCCATCAATTGTTGTTTTTGCATTTGTCTCCCTGAGTGGGACTGGTATGCCCAGACGTGGGTCCCGTGCTCTCCATGCCTCAAGATATCCTGGCTGAAGAGGGGTGAAACCCCGAAACCGGTCCTTGGATGTTTTTTTCCAGTACAGGGAGGACCTGGCCTGGCAGCTCATATTGGACTGTTCCTATGGGGAGGAGGGTCAAGACTGATTTGCATATGGCTGGGTTCGAACTGGAATGGTATGGTGACCAAAACATTGATGGATTTAGGCCCAGATCTCTGTACCGGGGTGAATGTATGACATTGTTCAGCATTCCGTCCATCAACTGTTGTTTTTGAAGGAGCTCTACATACGTACCACCACCGCACGCTGAAGTCAATTTTCCTTGGAACTCTTCCACAACCTCAGATGAGGATCAGCTGTGACAGATCTAATCTGGAACCTTTTAAAAATCCAAACACTCCACGCCTCAAAACTGGCAGAAAGGAGGGCAGGGGGCAATCTCTGAAGAGTTAGAGTACGCACAAGAAAGCTTGCTACCAAAGGTAGGTCACTCGTTCTTCTAATCACAGATTCTTATTCCAAAGCAGCACTTCTCAAAACGGGGTCGGTTTGAGGCGTAGACTTACGTGAAGCATCCCTGCAGAGGATATCACCCTTCCTGGGGACTTCATTGTTGATTCAGTAATGCCGTATAACAGTTTGTGCCGATACCTATGTGGCAAACTAGCAGATGACCAACATCGTAACAGCTCTCGAGGCATGATAATAGGTGCAGAGGGGAAAGATATGTGAGCCTCTTGAATAATGAAGGTTGATCAGGTAAATGTAGAAAGGCTGAAAGGTTTTATCAATAACCCTTAACAGTGCCCATGGCAAAGCCTTTGCTGGGCCATAGATAAAGCAAACATCAAAACATACAACTGTTGTGCCTGAAGAGGGTCAACTTGATGCCACTCACGGACCTCATGCAACAACCAGCAGAAGCAGGCCTGGCAGATGTAAATCAACCCACAAGAATAACACCCTCTACTTCTGCAGGCAAATCAAACCCACTCAACTGGTGCTGCTCTATCTTCACACATGAGGTGTAGGTTGTGGAGATATGGGGGCAGGACCCTGCCTGTTGCTGAGACAGGAGGTCCTCCCCAAGAGGTAGATGGACCAGAGGGCAAGTGCTCATGCTCAGTCGACTCTAGCACCGCACTATCGTGGCCCAATCCAGGGCTATCAGGATAATCTGAGCTCAGTCTCTCCTGATCATGTTCAGAACTGAGTGCAAGTCTGGCAGGGGTGGGAAGACCTAGAGGAAAAGGGAGTCACACTGTACGCAGAACGTGTCTCCTAGGAAATCTACATCTCAGTCGCAACCCTGCACATTCTTGGTAGTGGCAAAATTATCTATTCGAGGCATGCCCCACAAGGCAAAGACACCTTGAAGACACCATTTCTGTCCCGAGCTATGACATCTGCTGAGCTCATCTGTACTGGCATTCAGCAAAACCAAGAAATGGTTAGATATCTGAGAAACACCTTGGAGGTCCAACTACTTCCAGAGTCGCAGCTGTCCTCGCACCGGACTCATGACCACCGCACTGCTCCGCTTGCTACAGAACCATATTGTGGTTGTATTGTCAATCAAGACCTGAACGCTTTCCTTTTGATTGATGTACGAAAGAGTTTCAGAGTCAACCAACTAGCACGAAACTCCAGCAGGTTGATGTGGTGCCTTGGCACCATTGGGGACCCTGGGCCCTTTACCTGGACCGCCCCAGCCAGGAGGCAATGCTGTACTGTGAGTTTTTGGGTGGGGAAGGCACAACAACTTGCTGCAGGTCAGATTCCTTTATGACAACCACCACTGGAAGTCCCAGACTGCCCCTTATAAAATGGAGCTCTTGCTTAGAAGCAGCTCCAGTGCTGTGCCCTACGCAGGCGAAGGTTCCACTGATGGGCTTGGATGGGCACCAGGTCCAGGAAACCAAGTGTCAGAAGTTGGCCTGGTATATGCTGTCTACTAATTAAAGTGGGCACCCTGTACCAGTCCAAACAACCCCTTATGGTGATAGGTTAAAGACAACCTTTATTGAAAGCTATCCTAGTGGTAGCTATGGAGAGCAGCCTTCAGGCTAAATCTTGAAGGAATGTAAAACAGCTTGTTTCATCAGTCTATAATCTCTTGAATGATCAAATGAAAAGACAACCACACCAGGTATATATTAAAAATATATGTATTTAAGATAAATCACACCCCTCTAGTCTCTTTATGAGGCTGGAGTTCGAAGTACTTAAGTTACAAGTCAGTATTCAACAGTAAAAGCACAAATACAAGTTTGGGCCCTAGGGGCGTACCAAACCATGTACCAATAAAGTGGTATAAGAACCACGACTGAATTAGACACAATGCCTAGAGCCTTTAGAAGCGTTTGGGCCCCAATGAGCCACCCAAGGTAGTGACATAGGGGACCCACGGGGGACGCGTGCAGTGTTAGAACACAGGCACGAATTGCCGTTGACTTCTATGGGGAAAGTTGCGGTTGGAAAATTATAAGTTAAGGACACTTAGAGGACGACTACAAGAAAACCCTTTTGGACTTAGAGGTGTCTAGGGCCAACACCCACGGGAATACCGGAGTACTCGAGTTACCTCACCCAGGGAAGCCGAGTGTATAGGTGTCTTCTGGTGTCAGGTCGCGGCGTTGTTTTCAATGGAAGCTGGCAAAGAAGTGCTGCTGCCGTCAAAAGGAGAATTGTCTGAAGAGATCCAAGCCTGGATCGAGGATGGAAGGAACCTGAAAACAGAAGGGACAGAGTCTGGGTCACTTACCAGTGACCAGGGGCACGATAGTCCAATGCCCACAGATGTCGGGTGCTTCAGGTGAGTTGACGGGTGTCTTGACTCTTCAGCCACAAGGTCCAGGAGGTGTCAACGACGACCAGGAGCTGGATTCGAGCTGTCCCACGAAGTCTGTTGAGTGCTGTGGTGTCGGCGACCAGAATGGACCCAACAAGCCTTGGCAACGGCAAGTCAAGTGGAAATAGAAGAAAGACGTCGGTGCAGACCAGCAAGGTCTGGGGGACTCACCCAGTGAGGGTAAGTCAGGGCACGTCTGGAGCAATCAGGAAAGCCCAAGCAGAAAAGGAGTTGCCTTCGTGGGGACCCACTAGCCAATGGGCTAGCGATCGCGAAGGAGCCTCGAGCAGTCGCACTGGAAACTGGCCCACGGATCACTCGCGGAGTGGAGGCCAGAGATCTTCGGTGCAATAGGTGCCCAAAGCTGGGGCTACTCGGAGCCCAAAGCACAACTTCGAGGAAGACCAGGAAGATGATGTACCGGCAAAAGTTCACGGTGTCCAGGGGTCACGGTTCCACGTCACCCACGATAGCCACGGGCCTCAGCTTTGCTGTGGACTCAAGGTAGCCTCGGGGAAGTCTGGAAATCCACCTCTGGTGATGCAAAGACTTCGGGGTCCGGCGGGAGCTTCAGAGTTGCAGAACGGACAGTTGCTTCTTTGGTGCCTGCCAAGCAGGGGAGTCACTCTGAGGGATAAAAAAGTAGATTTCCCGTATATAAGGAGTATCGGACCCATATTATGTTAGCATGATGCATCTATACGTATACTCCCTGTTTGATATATATGCTTTTGCTTGGAGGAAATTCGTTTATTTCCTCCCTGTATATCTATTGCTAAGAGAGTAGGCCGAGAACTATACAGACGCCATCTTCTGATTATATGCTCGAGCACGGGCCGTGATCACGTGTTGATCACGTGCAGTTGTCAGGCCCCAGTTCATCTGAGTTACTGGTAGCAGCTGAAGGTAGGCTGTTTTACTCGACTGTTCTAAGACTCAAGGTCGCATCTGGCTTTGGGGGTGATAAGTGCATTCCTGGAGGCGCCGTGCCTACACTCCCAGGCACCAAGACAAAAGGGAGTCACCCCTCCTGACCTCATCAGTAATAGATAGTCAAGCCTTTGTACGGATCTGATGTGTGCCATATATAGTCCTTCCCTGGAGCTCGAGGGCCAACTGGTGTTTTTCTTTTTACAGTGCTTGTATGTGTTGAATCGAAAAGTATATAACCTCATGTTTGAATACGAGCCAACAGTCTTCTCGGCGCACCTGATGGGTGAGGTTCGGAGAGGCTCCTCTATAGAGTATTCTGTTTAATAAACGATTGAACCTTCTTCACTGCCAACCGACTGATTATTTGGTAATGGTACTGGGACTATTGGTAGGTATAGTCCAATAGTTTATTTTTTATGGTACATCAGTTGGCGACTCCGTCGGGACTCTGTGACTGGGTCGTCCTCCCCGTAAACGGGTGGTAAGGACAAGGGGTAATTCTGGTCGAGCGGGTGGACGGAAAAAGGATCCTTTAAAATGTAGCCATCTTTGGTATGAACTTAATCCGCTACCACGATCAGAGTATCCCCTGTTGCTATTGACCCTTCACCGGAGTCCTACGGGCATAACCCAGGAACTGACCGTGTTGGTCTTCAGGAGTTGGCAGTGGAGAACACGCGATTGTACCTGTGTGCACCAGGTGAGTGGAATTGTTTTGATGTACTTGGCATGCACTGTTGAGCAGTGCTTTTTTGAAGCAGTTAACTGTGACAGTATTTGGTGGTCAGTGAATCTTGGGGGTCTGACGGGACAGCATTGTGGTGGCTGCACATACAGATGCTTCACGGACCTTTTGTGAATAATAGAGATGCCGATCGGACGCCTGGTGTGGCACGTGTGGTGCACGCCCGGCCGGACTGCTCTCGGAAAAGTCTGTGGCTGTACCTGGGTAGCCTTGGGAACACATCTGAAGCGGTGCTAATGAAGCAGGCTTAGTCAGAATAGTCCCAAGAGTGAACCAGGAAGGCTGCAGTATGGTCTGTAGGTCGGTCTGTGGTTATACCTGTCTGATGGTCTCTTGGTAGTCTTTGGACTGCTTGATTTTGGTATCTGTCGGTCTTGGAATTTGAATTTGATTGATTCTCCACGAACAGGAGTCGACGGGCTCTGTTCTTTGTTTGAAAAGACGTCATTTTGAGTATTTGTTTTTGTATGTATATGTATATTACTGTCTCATGTATGTTTGAACGAGCGTGAGGTTGTATGTTTTGTGAATGTTTGAACATGGCCATGTTTGGAAATTTATTTTTATGACTGGATGAGGAACGTGTGACGACAATAACTATGCCGTGTTTTAGCAAATTGAGTTGTTTTGGATGTTGTTGCCGCCCTAATGAGACACATTTGGCTGAA
Organism: Triturus cristatus; assembly: GCF_964204655.1. Taxonomy (NCBI): domain Eukaryota; kingdom Metazoa; phylum Chordata; class Amphibia; order Caudata; family Salamandridae; genus Triturus; species Triturus cristatus. The sequence goes on from NC_140590.1 coordinate 1,862,303,800, forward strand.
AGTCAACCTGCCCCGCCTGAGGGCAGCCCAAGTTATGATATGTATGTAAAGCATGGTATTACACCTCTTTTGTTTAATACACTATGGTATAAATATACTAAAGATAATGTGGAATTACAATGGCCCTTAACCGGGTCTTTTGATGAGAAAAAGACACATTTTCTGCAGGATCGATTATTTTCTAAACGTAGTCGACAGTCAATGTTTGACTCCCTAAACCTGTGGCAGAAGGAAGCAAAGCGTAGACGTATGCGGGAGGAGAAAGTATGTAGGATGAAAGGAAATCAGACGATTATGCAGAAAGCTATAGCTTATGATAAAGCACGAACTGAACAAGGGATTGATTGTGCAGACAGACAATTTAGATTGAAAGTGGATAAGACTTATGTGGCTAGGACGGATGCGGAAGATAAGATAGAGGATTTATTGGATACTCGTCCACCTCCGCCTTATGCTCCACAGCGTATATATCCTGTTGTTCCCCTGACTCTAGTACAGGCCCCTTTGGCTTCCGCCCCTGTTGATTCCTTTTCCCTTGCCTCGCCGGGAACGCCCTCTGTTTTGTCTCCTTCAGTGTCTGAGACGGCTATTTTATTGCCTGTCACACTGCCGTCTTCCGTTACGGCCACAGCTATTTTGTCTCCCCCCACCCCCGTGTGGACCTCCCTTTCTGCGAGCACGACGCCATCTCCAGCTGTTTCGACTTCATTTCGTGCTCCGGGGGATCTCGACGCACAGAAGTTGTTTACCCGTTCGGCTGTAGGATCGACTGAGAAACAGATGATTGCGGATCAGTCATCCCAGTGGATGCGACAGCCTATCTACACTATAGCTGAAATATGGAACCCGCTTCGAGACTATGAGCCTGTTATGCAGCAACATGCCTTGAAACACATGGCTGCTCGTATTATTACTCTCTGGAAACAGTGTTTTCCAGCAGGGTTGGCCCCCCAAGTGATGTATGACATCCGGGACAGGGCTCATAAGTCTGAACTTAGCCCGGAGGAAGTGTATAGAAATGTGGAGATTCTATTAAATTATTGCGAACGGATGCATCAAAAGTGTTCCTCGTGGGACTCTCAGCATCCTATGCGAGAAGTCCACCCTATCTTTCATCCTGAAATACCGGAACTAAAGGATGACCATGGCGTGGTGACTAGACTTCATGTAGAGGCCCGAGTGCAGGAGCAATGGGTTTATACCCCCTGGAAGAGGAGTGAAGTCCTCTCGCTAAAATCACAATTACCCGACCCTCGTAAGAATCCCACGGCTTATTATAAAGAACTCACGGAGGCGGCCTCTTCGGCCGTTATGACCTTAGCTGACATAGAGCTATTTTTTGCATTGTTAGTTAACATTGACATATGGCGTCAGGTGCATGATCAGGACCATGCTCAAGAACTCGGCGGAACATGGGATCAGATAAAAGATTGGGACAAGGATCGTAAACCTGGGGATAAGCCGAAACCTGAAGTATTGGCATTACCTGGCCGTATTATCACTTACATGCATTCCTTAATTCCACCTCATAAGGTGGATTGGGACAAATTGACCACATGTAAACAGAAGAAAGATGAAAGTGTTTCTGATTTTTTCACTAGATTTGAGGGCGTATTCATTGATTTTAGTGGACAGGATTTATAGTTGGAAGGCGGTATACGATTATTTGTTAATCGTTTTGTGACCAATTTGTTACCAGAAGTCTCTGCACGGCTACAAGCCGCTGAAAGTACGTGGACCACTTCCACGCCCTCAGTAATATTGAGTATGGCCCAATATTACGAACATAGAGAAAATGAGAGTAAGGATGAGACGGAAAATAAAGCGAAGGATCTTAAAACACGGGTGTTGTTGCAGCAAGTTGCGCAAGGACGAGGCAGAGAGAGAGGTGGTAGAGGGTTTGTCCCGAGGGGGGCGGGAACTGGACGAGGCAGAGGGCCGGCTGTCGTTTTGGGAATAAACCAGTGTGCTTATTGTAAGGAGGAAGGGTATTGGCGATTTCAGTGTCCGTTGTTGCTGGCTCAGAACGGGGCTATGAGAAGTAGAGGAAGAGTATGGGGGAAGTGTGGATCGCAGTGATATGCGACGAGAAGAGGCGACGCAAGTTGGACAAGAAAATAATTATTTTGATAATCCAAGAGGTAGGCAGTATTATTATGAGGAGTGTGAAATGGACGCGACCGAAGGGTATGCTTGGACATGGGATAGCCATGGACAGAGTGAGGGCCAGGTGTCAGTACCCGTTGATCAGCAAGGACCTTATGTAGAGGCGCGTTTGATGGGGACATCTGAAAAGTTTTGAGTTGATACGGGTGCAATGAATAGTTCTATTCCTCATTCCCTGGTCCCAGGGGCTACTCTGTCCGGGCACAATAATGTTTCAGTAGGATTCTCTGGAATTTCGGTGGTGAGGACCGTCGCCAAACCTATTCCTTTTACAATTGGTCCTGTTACGATAGACTCCCCGTTTCTTTTGACTTCCCATTGTGGCGAAAATTTGTTGGGTTTGGATTTGCTGAAGAAATTACATGCTAAGATTCATTGTTCACCTGATGGTATTGACTTGACTATTAATTCCCTTGGGAAGCATACTTTGTAGTGTTTCACTAAAAATTAACCCCTCCCTCCTGAGTTTGCTGCTATTCCAGCAACATTGTGGGCCACTGGTGACACAGACGTAGGATTATTAAAAATTCCGCCCGTTTCTATTAATTTGAAGCGAAATGCCCGGCTTCCTCGTATACCTCAGTACAAAGTTTCTCCGGCAGGCGAGAAGGCTTTGCTCTTTATCATACAAGATTTGGTAAAAAAGGGTGTGGTAGAAGAGACAGCTGCTAATGTGTGTAACAGCCCCATTTTACCTATCTTAAAGAGAGCCCCTGTCGGAAGCGATCCTGATTATGCTGATACCTATCGTTTTGTGATTGATTTGCGTGAAATTAATAAAATAGTGGTGCCCCAATACCCTGTGGTTTCAGACATCACTACTATTCTCACTATGATTCCTCCTACGGCTAAATATTTCTCTGTGCTTGATTTAAAGAATGCTTTCTTTAGCATTCCGATTCATCCTGATAGCCGTCATATTTTCGGCTTTTCATTATCTTGTCGCAGCTTCCGGTTCTGCCGCACTCCCCAGGGGTACACAGAGAGTCCTAGTATTTATAGTCAAGCTTTGAAAACATTGTTGGATGATTTGGTCTTGCCCCCCGGTAATGTGCTTTTGCAATACATAGATGATTTGTTAGTGGCTTCCGATACCGAGGCAGGTTGTAAGAAGTCCACCGTACTATTATTGTCTCATTTGGCTGCTAATGGCAATAAAGTCTCCCTTTCTAAATTTCAATATTGTTGACAGGAGGTGACCTATCTCGGTCATCTACTGTCGAAGGAGGGGAGGAGACTAACCCCTGAGCATGTGACTACCATTTTTAATATGTCTGTACTCGTACTCAGCGTGATGTTCGTGCATTTCTCGGCATAACTTCTTACTGTCGCCAATGGATCCCTAATTTTTCCCTTCTTAATAAAACCTCTTCTGTATCTAACCACTAAAGACGTGCATGAACCTTTACCCTGGACTGATGCTTGTCAAGATGCTTTTGACTCTTTAAAATCTGCGCTTTGTTCTGCACCTGTTCTTGGTACTCCTGACTACCGTAAACCTTTTGTGCTTTATGTACACGAGGTGGACGGTTGTTCGCTGTCTGTGTTAACACAAGGATTTGGTGGTAAGCAGAGACCTTGTGCCTATTTCTCAGCGGTGTTTGATAACGTCGCCAGAGCACTTCCTAGCTGTTTAAGAGCTACTGCTGCGGTTGCGGTGGCTATTCGACAGTCGGAAGGGCTGACCTCACAGTGATGGTACCGCACGCTGTGGATATATTATTGAACAAAACAAAGACCCAGCACCTTACGAGTGCGCGTCTTACTGGATACAAATTGACTTTGTTTGCTCCACATATTACGATTAAACGATGTGTCACTCTGAACCCTGCTACATTACTACCCCTCCCTTTGAATGAAAAGAACAACGATGTTCATGATTGTATAGTTCGGACTGAAGAAGAAACGAAGGGACGGGTAGACCTGACTGACACTCCTCTACCTGACCCTCAAGGGGAGTTGTACGTCGATGGCTCTTGTTTCAAGTTACCAGATGGCACGACAACCGCTGCATATGCAATAACTACTCTTCATACTATAGTTGAGGCTTCTTGAGTACCCTATCAGTCAGCACAGGCGGCTGAATTAGTGGCATTGTTTCGGGCCTGTGAGTTAAGTGAAGGACTGAGAGTAAATATTTACACCGACAGCCAGTACACCTTTGGCGTGGCTCATAGTTTTGGCCGACTGTGGGCAGAGAGAGGTTTTCTTACTTCCCATGGTCAGCGAATACAGCAGGGCCCCTTGATTTTGCGATTACTGACCGCATTGACGTTACCAGAAATAGTGGCTGTAGTCAAATGTAGTGCACACAAGGCAGTGGTTGATGCAGTGGGGGAGGGTAATGCCTTTGCCGATCAAGTAGCTAAGGAAACTGTGAAATCCAAATTGACCTCAATGTTCGTGACTAGCTCTGCTAGGTGGGTGGCTGAAACAGAGATGTTTGATAATACCATGGAGAGTGTCCGAGAAATACAGAAAGAAGCTACCCCTATTGAACTGGCTCACTGGAAAGAGCGAATTGAGAGATTAGATGCAGATGGTTGTTGGATTGATCTGACAGAAAAGCAGCGGTGGCTGTTGCCTAATGCATTAGTGAATGTGGTGGTGACAATGGCACATGGTTCAGCTCATATTGGGGTGAAAGGTATTTGTGCAATATTAGATCCTGTATGGTACAATCCCAATATTTCTAGGACCGCTGCTCATTTGGTACAATATTGCATGGTCTGCTTACGACATAATCCAGGGGGCAGGGAGCCTGTTCTGAGAGGAAACTTTGCACCCCCATCTTTGCCTTTTGAGGTGCTTCAAATAGATTATATCCAGCTGCAGCGCGTCAACAATTTGAAGTATGTCCTGGTCGTGGTACGTGCTTTCAGTAAGTGGGTGGAAGCCTACCCGACAAAAGAAAATACTGCTTTGGCAACGGCAAAGGCGTTGGTAAAGGAGTATTTCCCTCGCTACGGATTGCCTCGCGTGATCTGGAGTGATAACAGAAGACATTTTAATGCAGAACTCATCACACATATATGTAATGGACTACAGATTAAACAAAAATTCCATGCGGCTCGACAACCCCAGTCTGCTGGGTTGGTCGAGAAGTATAATGGGATATTAAAGCTCAAATTAGCTAAAGTTCAAGAAAGTACTGGATTAAAATGGCCAGATGCTCTGCCGCTGGCATTAATGTCAATATGAGTTACCCCACATTCTCGTTCTGGTTTGTCTCCGTAGGAGGTAATTTTTGGGCGCTCTGCTAATGTTTGGGGCGTCCTGAGACCCAGAACATTTTGTGATATAGAGTATCCTATGCTGACAGACTATTTGTATGCGTTGACTAAAGATCTTCGTTACATTCATCAACAGGTCTCAGCAGTTTTGCAGCCCCTGCCGGAGGGTCCTGGACATCGCTTGGAACCAGGACAGTGGGTTCTGGTACGTAATTATCATCGAAAATCCAGCTTGGATCCTCGTTGGTCTGAACCGTTTCAAGTCTTGCTGGCCACGCGAACGGCGGTAAAGGTGAATGGCAAGCGACACTGGATTCATGTGTCACATCTGAAAAAGCTACCCCTCCCGCTTCCATATGATCAGCGAATCCAGGATGGGGTTTTGACTCAGGAAAGTGAGCGAGTTCCTCGATTCATCCCTTTTTCTGACGCCCAGGTAATTGGAGAAGGGCAAGGAGAAGGTGCACCGCGCTCGGAAGGGGCTCTGTCATCAGCACAATTGATCGCCCCAGATTCCGTTGTTTCTACAGCTAATTCAGAGGCTTGCATTGCCCCTGTTTCACTGGATTCATCATCCTCTGTTTTGTCCTCTGTTTTGTTCTCTGATCAAGAAGTGCCTGGCCATACTGCGTCGGCTCGAGGAGACTGGCATTGGCGGTCAGGTGTTGCAATGGTTCCGCTCCTTTTTAGATGACCGCTCCTTCTGTGTTGCCATCCCTCCCTTCAAGTCCAACTACCAACCACTGGCCATGGGGGTTCCGCAAGGGTCCTCGCTGAGTCCCACGTTGTTTAATCTTTACGTGAGACCGCTGGCGGATGTCGCTAGGCAGTGGGGCCTTACTTTGGTCTCATATGCTGACGACACTCAGCTGGCGGTTACTCTCAGTGGGGATGCGGAGATTGAGGCCCCCAGGTTTCAGTCCGGACTGAAGGCGGTGGCTAGTTGGCTGACAGGCAACTGCCTTCAGCTAAACGCCACTAAAACAGAGGTGATGGTCGTCGGGAAGGGAGTGGAGCTGTGGGGTGACCACTGGTGGCCCTCAGAGTTGGGACCTACTCCGATCCCGGTATCGGAAGTGAAAAATCTGGGGGTATGGCTGGATGCGGGCCTCTCCTTTGTAGGCCATACTAAAAGAACCGCGGCCTGTTGTTTTGGTCTCCTGAGGGGCTTGAGACCTGTTCTCAAGTTCTTTGACGCCCGACCAGGCAGCTGGTGATCCAGGCTACCATCATCTCCCGCCTGGATTACGCCAGCTCTCTCCTGGCCGGGGCTAACCAGGCTGAACTAACCCGCTTACAACGGGTTCAGAATGCTGCGGCGAGGGCGATCGTTGGCTTGCCCAGATTCTGCTCAGTTACAGGTGTCCTTCGCTCCCTACACTGGCTTCCGGTTAGGAAGCGCATCCTCTTCAAGGTATTGTGCCTTGCTTTTAAAATCTTGCGTGGTACAGGCCCGGAAATCCTGTCGAGTTGTCTGTCTTTCTATGTCCCTGCCCGTAGCCTTCGCTCTCAGGGTCTGGCCCTCGCGGTGGTTCCCAGATTTAGGCTTAGCCGCATGGGAGGCCGCTCGTTTAGGGTAATGGCTGCGTCAGCATGGAACTCCTTGCCTGTTGAAATCCGCGTGCTGGAGGACCTTCTGACCTTTCGGAGGGCTATAAAAACCTTCTTGTTTTAGCTGTCTTTTAGTATCTGTTTTTAGCCTGTGGTTGTGTTACGTGCTACCTTGTCTCTGCGCCAGGACGCTCCTTGGCTGGAGTATCTGTGCGCACAATAAATAGTCGTAACATAACATAACATAACATAACTCGATACAACCTGCGGTCCAGAAAACAACACGGTACACCAGGTGAACATGGTAGGAGATAGGGAGAGACTTGAGTGATAGGGTACAGACCTGTGCTATGAATGTCTGTTAGATACGCTTCTGGTGTACTGAGCGAGACACTGGACTGAACGCGCTGAGAGCCTTGAACATTTGTTTGCTCTGTTCAGAAAAAAAGACTGAATGTTCAAAGGGGCCCAGGCTGTGTTTTCTTTAAGGGTCGTGTGAGAACATAACTCCAACGTGAGAAGTTTGTTTTGGTATTATCTGCGATGAACGATTGGAGCCTGCCTGTGAGGATCTAACGGACACAGGAAAGAAGCACCCTCGGGCAGGTTGGACTGCATTGCCCTAGTTTATTGTTGGACTTTTAGTTAGCATGTATCCTTTGCTCGTTTTGTTCCTGAAGAGGAACGTCCTTTTGTACCATGCTATTTTCCTACATATATGCCTGTTTTTTCTAGTTGGACCAATCGTGTTAAAATTGCATTTGTAGCTACTATAGCAATATTGCTAGTTATTTTACTGGGAGTGTTTGTATATTTGGAATTTCGCCACCCTATGCATATTGTTTTAGGAACGACTACCCCACCTCCGGAACATGTGTTTCATACTTTAGCCCCTCATAAGGAAAGGCATCGTCAGACCTATGTGAAAAACGCATTCATTGAAATGCTTCATCAAGCACACAGTGCCACCAATACTACAAATTGCTGGGTTTGTGGTCTTTTACCATCTGTGATGCACAAGCACGATTTATTTATATCCCTACCCTTGTCTCATCTGGGAAGTTGCGAGGCTTAGTTCAAATTGCTTTCCATGATGTATATGCATTACACTGTGGGCGCTCAAAGGTTTTCAGAGAGGGATTATGAAATGATTTTAGCATATATTGAGGTTCATCAAGGATTCAACCCCGATGGGAATAATAGAGAGGGAACCTTAGATCCGAATGCCTGTATGAATATGTATATAACGCATGAAAATACCACTTGGTTGAAAAATGAAATTATGGACTTTGTTGAATTCAATTTCACTCAATATTATCGACACTTTCAGGACCGTAATGTTACTGAAGACAGGGCTATTCCAGTGCCTGTATTAAACAGTACCTCTACGTTTTGTGTTCAAGGAGCAGGGTACAAATCAGTAGGAGAAAGCCGATGTAATTACACTTATCGATTGCGTACTTTCAGCAGCTCTCCGTTGTTAACCCCTCCTAATGTATATTTTGTCTGTGGATAAAGAGCCTATACTTGGCTTCCGCGAGGTTGGACTGGACGTAGCTACCTGTCCTTCCTGTACCCTCCAGTCTATATTGCCCCTTCTAATTATCACAAGGATCACCGACTAGATAAACGTTGTGTGCTTAGTAGGAGAAATAAAAGAGAGATGGATACCACTGATATAGATCAGACCGATACTCCGCTGCAGCATTTTACCGACATTATGAAGGGAGTGTTACCCTTTTGGGGACCTATGCTTACTAGCCGAGAAGTACGACGTTTGACTAGAGTAGTTGAAGGGGTAATTAACACTACTGCAGGAATACTGACCAATATAACAGTAGAGCTACAGGCGACCAGACTCGTTTCGCTTCAAAACCATATGGTTTTGGACGTTATCTTGGCAGATCGAGGAGGAGCATGCCGTGTGATCGTCAGCTCTTGCTGTGTTTATATTCCTGACTCCGCCCCCTCCGTTCATGTGGCTATACAGAAGCTACATCGACTAGCTTCCGATATACATGTAGGAACTGGTCTCTCTCTGGTTGGTTCTGGGGTTTGCTGTCTACTTGGAGATGGAAACTTTTGATGGTGCTGGCATGTATAGCCGGTATCATAATCATGTGTTGTGTTTGTGTACAATGTGGACCTCCATGTTGCTCTTATTGCATGACAAAAGTCATTTCTTCTGTGTCTGGTCCATCCCCAACAGCGGTAAAAGCTCAGCTAGTTCAACAGGAGCTCAAAGACTTCATGCAGATTGATGAGGGAATATTTGAAGATTGAACGGTTTTTGTTAGCTACATCATGCTAAAAGGGCCGTTCTGAGGGATAAAAAAGTAGAGTTCCTGTATATAAGGAGTATCAGACCCATATTATGTTAGCAATTAGCATGATGCATCTATACGTATACTCCCTGTTTGATATATTTGCTTTTACTTGGAGGAATTTTGTATATTTCCTCCCTGTATATCTATTGCTAAGAGAGTAGGCCGAGAACTATACAGATGCCATCTTCTGATTATATGCTGGAGCACGGGCCGTGATCACGTGTTGATCACGTGCAGTTGTCAGGCCTCAGTTCATCTGAGTTACTGGTAGCAGCTGAAGGTAGGCTGTTTTACTCGACTGATGTAAGACTCAAGGTCGCATCTGGCTTTGGGGGCGATAAGCGCATTCCTGGAGGCGCCATGCCTACACTCCCAGGCACCAAGACGAAAGGGAGTCACCCCTCCTGACCTCCTGTGCAACAGATAGTCAAGCCTTTGTACGGATCTGATGTGTGCCATATATAGTCCTTCCCTGGAGCTCGAGGGCCAACTGGTGTTTTTCCTTTTACAGTGATTGTATGTGTTGAATTGAAAAGTATATAACATGTTTGAATACGAGCCAACAGTCTTCTCGGCGCACCTGATGGGTGAGGTTCTATAGAGTATTCTGTTTAATAAACGATTTAACCTTCTTCACTGCCAACTGACTGATTATTTGGTAATGGTACTGGAACTATTGGTAGGTATAGTCCAATAGTTTATTTTTTATGGTACATCAACTCATTGACCCCAAGGGAGATTTCTTCCGTCTTCTAGTTGAAATAGAAAGTCGAAGGTCCAGGATATATGTTGCAGAGTCTCGTCCAGGGTAATCTAAAGTCTCAAGGACTGGGTTCCTATACTTATACTAAGATAGGGGGTTGGACATACTCTGGGGACCCACCTATGGGAGGGTTTGGAAAGAAGGGTGGTTACACCCATTTCCTTTGTCCAGTTTTGCGCCAGAGCAGGGGCAGGTAGCTCCTGCAACCGGTTTGAACTGGACTATGCACAGCGACACCAAGTGTGCCCCCAGTGCAGGACTTCAAAGCACCAGAGAGTGCTCCCGCCCAGCCCCAATACACATCTGCCTGTCTGGGGAGGTGGTTACACCTCCCTTTGACAGGAGACCTATTGTCCAGGGCTCCACTGCCGGAGTTTCGGTCAGCAGCAGGAGGCCAGACCCGTGTCTGTGGCAGTGGCATCCATTTTGTGATGCTAGGGCTCTAGAAAGTCTTTATCGGTTAGACCAGTGGGTACATGTCTCTCCCTCTAGAAGGGTGGAATGCTACCCCCGCCACCAGACCTGGCGCAAGGGGGGGTAGTATTCCAAAGTGTTTGACACCAAACACAACATGTTTCCGTGCAGCCAGTCCAAAGTTAGCCTTTACCGCGAGGTTATAATGCACTTAAAAGTATATGGTCAGGCTGCACCACAAACAGCATCAGAGGAGGTACTCCGAACGCTGCAGAGGGGCTCTGTCTCACAGAAAAACCAAGCACTCTGCCTTCAGGATTGTTAAGGCCTGCCATAGGAGTGACTTATAGGTTTTATATGTGTGTGCAATGGTAGTGATATAGGTAGCCTATACCACAGTAAGGGGTGCATGCACCACCGTACCCAGGCTGCAGTAGCAGACCTGTGGTGTCATTTTGGAGTGCTTCCCAGGGGTGGCATAATACATGCTGCAGCCCCTGGTAGGCCTCTGAGGTATCTATGCCCTAGGTACATAGTATACCATAAACTAGGGACTTATAAGGCACTCCAGAATCCAATTAGAGATGTACCTAATCTACATGGAAACCCTTTTAGAGAGGAAGCAGCTAGGCTGTGGTCCTGATTAGCAGGGCCACAGCCAGACTAAGGTTGAAAAACAGTGAAACACCAGCATAAAGTGGGGGTACCCATGTGAAGTAGATCCTACTCTCCTACACCAGGAAGATACACAAGTCAGTCCAAAACATTGGAAGTATAACCTGTATATTCTGGACATGTTATTGGGGTGGCAAATTGTTAACTCAACTGTGTATGGCACCATGTCGTGGATGGCCCCAATGAAGGGAATTCTTTGCATTGGCTGCAATGGAACATGGCTTTGTCAATGTCTTGTAGCCATTTTGTACAAAAACGCGGCTTCTGTAAAACTACTCTGTTCAGTGGATTGATATGGTGAGATGAGGATCGATCAGTGTACTTGCAGAAGGGAGGATCCAAGGTGGGCGCCAGCTTTGTTCTGGCTTTTCCAGCAAATGAAGACACTGTTACTTCAACCCTGAGTTACTGAGCCTCGAGCAGGCTCGGTGGCTAGCTGCCACCGAGAAGAGACCCCAAGTACAGAAAGCATCTTGCACATTCTCCCGGCCAGTTTTGCACTTGGACCATCTACATTTTTTTCCGATGTTTTAGGTGACCAGTCTGACGCACAGCCTCCTATGCGAAGCGCACGTTCGAAGGCTGCTGAGAGGTTCAGTAGAATGAGGGCTGCAGTGTAGTCATGATTGAGGAGGGTGCGGATGTTGTCAGTGGCAGCTATGAGGGTGGTCTTGGTGCTGTGGTTGCGGTGGAATCTCGATTGAGAGGAGTTGAGGATGTTGTTGATTTCTATGAAGTGCATTAGGTGGGTGTTGACGACTTTCTCAATTACTTTGGCGGTGAAGGGGAGAAGAGAGATGGGCCTATGGTTCTTGAGGTCTGTCGGGTCTGTGGAGGGCTTCTTGAGGAGGGGTTTGACTTCGAGTCATCAGGGAATGTAGCTGTTTCCAAGGTGCAGTTGATGGTTCGTCGTAGTTCGGGTGTGATGGCGGCCCAGTGGAAGAATTGCTTCGGGCAGGGTGCTTCAGAGTGGATGCTTATCATAATCTTTGTGGTGTCTTCTGTGGTGCCCGGGGTCCAGGTGAGAAGGGTCAGCTGGGTGGGTAATTTTGCAGTAGGATCTGGTGAATTCTTGTATGATGGCGAAGAGTTCTTTGGAGTTGTGGGAGTTGGAGAAGAGGATTCTGTCCTGAATGAAGTTTATTTTGGTTGATTTGATGAGTTGGTGGTGAGCCGTGATGGCAGCCGTGTAGGCGGAGCATGCTTCTGGAGTTTTGCTGATCCTCCATGTTTTCTCCAGTTATCGGCAAGAGCGCTTGGATTCTCGGAGGTCTGTGGAGAACCAGGTGGCTCTTGCGTTGTGTTGTCTGGCGGAGTTCTGGAGGTGGACGAGTGTTGGCGCAGTTGGCGATCCATTGTTGAAGGTTGTTTTCTGTTGTGCTGGCATCTGTTGTGGTAGGGGGCGGAGTGCAGCTGAGGGCGGAGGTGAGATGTTCTACAGTGATTTTGCTCCAGTATCTGTGTGGGAGGCGTGGCATGAGCTTGTGTGCGGTGGGTCTCGAAAAGGAGAAATAGACGCAGTGATGGTCCGTCCAGAGCAGTTCCATGGTGTGACTGAAGCAGATGTTGTTTCCTCCAGCGAAGATGCGGTCAAGAGTGTGTCCAGCTATTTGGGTGGGGGTGGAGACGAGTTGTTTCAGTCCAATGTTGGCGAGATTCTCTAGGAAGGGGGTGGTGTTGGGGTTGCTGAGGTTGTCTAGGTGGAAGTTCAGGTCTCAGAGCAGTATGCAGTCTGTGGAGGCGAGGGCGTGGGAAGAGATGTAGTCTGCAATGGTGTTGGTGAAAGGGGAGCGGGGTCCGGGCAGTGTGTAGGAGAGTGTTCTGCGGAGTGTCGTTCTGGGGTTGGGCTGGATATAGAAGTGGATGTGTTCCATGGGGGGGGGAGGTGTTGTCTGAGTTGGAGATTGTCAGTCGGAGGGACCTTTTGTGAACAATGGCAAGGCCACCTCCGGGGCGATCTTTCCTCAGGATCTTGTATTAGTCGGCGATGGCGGTTGCAATGTCGGGTGTGGAGCTGGTGTTTATCCAGGTTTCCGTAAGGAAGGCGACGTCGGGCGAGTGAGTGTTGAGGAGGTCCCAAACTTCTACTGAGTGTCTGTGCAGGGAGCGCATGTTGAGGAGGATGCAGCTCAGGGGTTTGCGTGCAGTGGCTTTCGGTGCGATGGGGGTTGCTGTCTGGGTCCAGAGGTGGGTGAAGGTGTGGCGGCAGTGTCAATAGGAGAACGGGCCTTGAGAGTTGCTCGGCGTTGAGAGCTGGCAGTTGTTGTTGCATCCAGGGTTGGGGGTGTGGAGGGTGCTGGGGTCGGGGGTCGGGGGACCAGGGTCCCTGGTACTGGTCTCGGTCGGGTCGCAGACGGTGGCAGATGAGCTTGCCTTTGGTGCGCCTGCTGCAATTAAGAAGGGGGAGGGTGAGCAGCTGGGTGGGGGAGTTGGGAACACACGGGTGGAGGGGCCACGGGGGCAGGGGGAAAGAAAGGCAAGAAAAACAGAGGCAAACAGAGAAAGGCAGACAAAAAATGCAAAAACAGAAAACGACAGAAAAAACAGCAAAACAGACAAAGACAGAAAAAGGCTGACAGAGCGGACCAGCAGAGGAGCAGGCTCTTCCACCGGACGACCAGGGATGAGGCGCAGGCAGGAAGAGAGCCTGCTCTTGATAGCAAGAGGAGCTGGGGGTCGCGTTACAAAGGCGGCAAGGCCTTTGAAGCTTCCCTGCCACAGATGGCTCTCCCTGACCTGGGGGAGGAGTGGCCACCTCTGCCCAAGAAAGGCTTTGTTTCTGGGCTTAGGAAGCGAAGGCTCCCTTCACCAGGGGTACAGAAACATGTCTTGTGATTGAAGGCTGGTGTGTACCAGTCAGGGAACCCACCAGAAGCTGGTCGTTCTTCAGAGAGGATCTCTAAGATGCCAACGCGGTGGATACTCTGCTAGCGCAGACCGCATGACTCTTACTACCGACAATCACAGGTTATGTGTATTCCTTTAACTATCGTGAATTGTATTTAATCAGGCCTTGAGAAACACTTGAAACTGTATTTTATATTTTTAGCCTTGTGCTGCTATCACCCCCTTTTTAACTGCGCCGTATTTACTCTTTTATAAACTTTGGAAAGCACCTACCTGAAAGTAGTCGCCTGTGTCCTCGGTCCGCCACGGCTTGTGCCGTTTGAGCGGAGGGACGAGAAGGTGTCAATTTCACTTTGGGTCTGCCGGCTGGGCAGCTGCCAGGACCCCTGCCTGTTTTATTCTATATACAGTTTACCCTGTCTCCTCCTTTTAAATTAGTAAGCCATCAAAATGACTCTGTTCAAATACTCAGGTCAGGGGTTAAAAGATCTTAACCACTTATCTCTTAAACACTTAGCCACACTAGAAGTTGTAAGAACAAGTGGGGTGCAAAGGACCTTATGTCCTAACATACCAGCTCCCCCTAGTGAAACCCAAGTATCATGTAACTCCAACCACACTAAAATCTCCAAACCACTAAAAGCACTATATTTCAACCCGCGTTCCATCCCCAAACACGCTGTTGAACTATGGAGTCTCATTGACTCGGAATTACCAGATATCTGTTTTATCACGGAAACCTGGTTACACGAGCATGCTTCTCCAGACGTGGTCACTGCTTTTCCTCCACAATACAACATAATAAGAGTGGATAGGGAAAAGAATAGAGAAGGTGGCCTACTTATAGCCAATATTCCTGAACATCACCTCTTTAGAAACCATAAGCACGGACAAATTGGAACTATGTGTCTTTAAAATGGAGGGTCTGTTAGGAGGAACATGGAGAGGAGCATCAGTATATAGACCTCCCAGCCCCAAAAATGGCTTCCCATATAAGCTACTGGAGATAATTGCTCCACATGTATTAGTCTCAGATTTTTTCCTTCTGTTAGGAGATTTTAATTACCATGCAGAATTATTACAGGACCCAGACACAGATCAGTTAATCTCTAGTATCAGCACCCTGGAACTAGTCCAATTGGTAATTGGGCTCGCACATATTGCGGGTCACACGCTTGACTTACTGTTAACAAACTCTATAGAGGTTAAGGTTGAGTCTCCACTACCATTATTATGGTCGGACCACAGCCTATTAAAGTTTGTTATTTTAGACCATACCATCAATACGGTCCCCAGGAAGGAATCAGTTTGGCGACGATCTTGGCGCAAAGTCACCTTACCCCTTTTTACTACCTACTTCAGCCCAACCCAACCCAGTCTAAATGATAACATCGATCAAAGAGCAATTTCCCTAGAAAGAACAATAACTAATGCACTGGACAAAATTGCCCCTCTCACTAGAGTTACAGTTAAAACCCGAGCTGCTCCTTGGTTCACGGAACAATTAAAGTCAGCAAAGCTCTCCTGTAGGACTGCGGAGCGGAAATGGAGAAAAACTAAAGACCCAATAGATCGTGAATCATATAAAGGTGTTCACCACAAGTATATGTAAAACATAAGACAAACAAAAAAACTATTTCTCCTAAATCGTATTGAGGAGGCAGCAAACTCAAACAAAGAGCTCTACCAAATCTTATAAGAATTCTCTACTCCACCTGTTCAGACGCAACCCTCTACCTCTCAGGACTGGATAGATTCCCTCTCCAAATTTTTTGACGATAAGATCATAGCAATTCATAATTCCTTTCCCCCACTAGATACTATCAATGTCCCGGGAATTCTTTCCATAACTGCCTCTGATCCCCCCCACATTCTGGAAGAATTTACCCAGTATAGTTCTGAAGAAGTGACCAAAAGCTATCATAAAAGTAAAATCTTGTTCTCCTACAGACCCCCTGCCACCAAGAATCCTTCCAATCATAGCCCCAGCGTTGCTAGACAGCCTCACCGATTTATTTAACAAGTCATTGTCAAAATCGGAAGTTCCTAAAATATGGAAAACTGCCAGAGTCAGGCCTATACTAAAAAAAATCTACTGCAGACCCGAAACATCTTTCCAATTATCGTCCAATATCGTTGCTCCCCCATTTCGGTAAGATCCTCGAGTCACTGGTCAATAAACAACTCGTTGTCCATCTTGAGAGCCGGGGACTGCTAGACCCCTCACAAGCGGGTTTCAGGGCAGCTCATAGTACCGAAATAGCTCTGCTGGAAGTAACTGACAAGATCAGACTGGCATTGGACAGGGAGCAGTCATCTATCCTCGTCCTGCTAGATCTATCAGCAACGTTCAACACCATCTCCCACAGCATTCTTGAACATCAGCTTTGGGAGATTGGTGTCAGGGGAAAGGCTTTACAGTGGCTCAAAAACTATCTAACCGATCGTAGTATGATAGTACAGGTGGGAAATACCATCTTGTGTAGTAGATCAGTCAGGATGGGAGTACCACAGGGCTCTATTTTGGGCCCGACACTCTTCAACCTTTACGTGACCCACTTAGCCAAAGTGATTAGATCCTATGGCCTTGATGTCGTGTCGTATGCCGACGAAACTCAGATCCTGATCCCTCTTGGCCCAGATCCAATGGAAACTAAGTCCTGTTTCAAGGACTGTATGTCTCACATTGATAAGTGGATGTGCACCAACCACCTGCAGCTAAATGGAGGAAAAACCGAGATAATGCTCTATGGCAGGGCTCATGAGCACTGGTCACATGACTGGTGGCCCTCAAGCCTTGGCCCCTGTCCTACCCCAACACAGACGGTGCGAAATCTTGGCTTTCAAATGGACAATAAATTGTCAATGAAAGACCACATTAATAAGACAGTTAGCTCCTGCTTTGGCATCATGCGTAACTTGCGCAAAGTTTTCAAATGGATTCCGTCGGAGGCGAGAAAACCCCTAGTCCAGGGACTTATTATCAGCCGTATGGACTATGGGAACGCCCTGCTGGCATCCACAAATGAAAACCTTCTTTCAAGGATGCAGGTTCTGCAGATCCCCACCTGAAACTCCTACACTGGCTGCCTGTAAGAAAACGAATACGCTTTAAGATTCTTTGCTTAACGCATAAGAATATGTACATAAAATGTCCGGGCTTTTGGGCCAAAAAGTTAAGCTGGTATCAACCTGGCAGAACTTTGAGATCCAGTAACCTAGCACTTCTCGCATCTCCCAGAATTCGTACCACCACAAATGGAGGGAGATCTTTCTCCTTCCTTGCCCCGGCATTTTGGAACAAACTGCCCCCACATCTACACACCATAAATGATCATAACTGTTTTCGTAGGAAGTTAAAGACATGGCTGTTCGACATCTAACTGCACCAAATCTAGTTCATCTCAGAGTCATCCACCAGCGCCATGAGACTTTCGAGTGATATGTGCGCTAAACAAATATCGCATGATTTGATTTGATTGTATAATAAACCCACACTGGCATCAGTGTGGGTTTAATGTGCTGAGAAGTTTCATACCAAACTTCCCAGAATTCAGTAAAGCCATTATGGTACTGTGGAGTTCGTAATAACAAACTCCCAGACCATATACTCTTTATGGCTTTACTGCATTAACAATGTCTAAGAATGGATTTAGACAATGTAGGGGTACAATGCTCATGAAACTGTACCCTCACCAGTGATATAGTGCACCCAGCTACAGGCATGTCTTACCTATACCATAGGCAGTGGGTTGCAGGCACGGCACACAGGAATGTGTGCCATGTCGACTCTTCACTTTTCTCTGCACCAAAACACGCAGCCTGAAATGGCATTGTGTGTGTGTGTGTGTGTGTGTGTGTGTGTGTGTGTGTGTGTGTGTGTGTGTGTTAGGGTACAGGACCACTAAGAGTGGCAAAATATGTGCTGCAGCCCTCTGAGGCCTTCCCTGGTCACAACGTCCCTGGTACCCATGGTACCTTTTACAAGGGACTTACATGTGACCAGAGAGGTGCCAATTGGGGGTATAAAGGTACAGTTTTGAGAAAGAACACAAGCCCTGTGAACCTGATTGGCAGGCATTCAGGGCACATCAAGTCAAAGTGCATCAGAAATCTGGCAAAAAGGGGGGGGGGGTTACTGCAACAGAAATCCAGCTTCTGACAACTAGTACGCTTGGACACACGTTGAGGTCAGTAGTGGCAGACAGAATATTTAGGCCTGACTAGCACTCAATGAACTCTCTTGTCTGGCAAAACTGGTTGTTGCGATTCCTTTCTATTTGCATTAGTTCACACATGGTAGCACTCTTTCCTAAACCTTGACTGTTTTATCCCCTGTTCGGCTATCCTCCATCCTCCAGATTCCTCACCTGTTGTGACTTGTTAACTGTCACTACCCTTACCCTTCTGTTTAGTTTTTTATTCCTGCCCTGACTGTGGTGGTCTTCATCTTTGTCTCCTGTGATGGTTTTATGCTCCATAAGCATCTAGTTACAGGATATCGTCAGCTTGCACCGGGTAATTCGGGTCTGTGGTATTTAAATGTCTTAATTCCCTTCTGCTGTATGTCCCATGAGTAATTTATACTCTCTCAACTTTAGGTAGAGACCCGACCTTGATAGTTTGGACTCAAGATCTCGTGATTAGGAAATCCAGTATGGATCTTCAACAACCAACCGCACCATATTTTACCCTTAGCCTGGGTCTGTGTTATCATTCGTAACCTCATTGAACGGGGTGACTTGACATCTCAGGGGGAGTCGGTGTCACACACCTGTCAATGTAGCACTTAGCCCAATGTTCCTGAGACTGAAGTTAGACTAGTAAATAAGATCTCTCCCAATATATACATTGTTGGGCTGGAGTTAGAATTGTATATCTGACCCCACCAGAGGAAGCACGGACTGGAATCAGAAAAGCAAATCTGACCGAATCCCCATATAATGTAATTACTTTTTATATTTAGTTTTTTAATGATTTTTTATGTTATTTATAACATTCATTTTGATTGCTTTAAATCACTCATGTGTTTTAAAGTGTATTAATAATAGCACGTTTATATTATTTTATCATTTTATATGATTTTTTATATCATTTCATACTTAGCATTATTTTTATAATTAATTTATTTTGCTTTATAATTTTATACCCGATTTTCGAAATAAATTTTTAAAATCATTTTAGCATTCTTTGTATTTTTTACAATTTGTAAAAGGTAAATTATTGTTTAGATGATTGTTATATTGTTTTAAACATTTTACTTTAAATAAAATAACTTAGTTCATGTTTAAAATACAATATTGTTAAATATTCTTAAGTGCATATACTTACCAGCGTATGCAAATATTTTGTTCCACAAATGTTTTACAGTTGATATTCTTGTACTTTTACGCTATACCTTTGTGAAGTCGAAATTTGAGTTGTAGATATTCTGTCAATATTTTTTACCATTTCCTATATCTCCATCAAATGAGGGTAGGTGTGTGATATCCGTATGCTCGCATTCTCAGAGTGAGTAGCTGAATGCAATAGTGTATGGCACGCAATGTCTTCTTCCCTTCAGAAGCAAGGCGACCAATACCTTATACTAGAAGTAAACGAAAATAACCCACTGCTAAAGTGTCTTCTCTGATCTAGCTGAGAAACTTCCTTTATAGCGCTGAGAAGGAGAACAAATCTATTTGTACAGGAGAGAACCTAAAAGAAGATAAGGGAGAAAGAGAAATTGCTGTAAAGGGAAGGACAAGCGAAACTCAGATGATGTTCGATTCGTAAGCCCCAGCAGTGCTCCCTGAATCAGATTGTCTCCCAGATTTAGGACACCAGAGGCTGGGTAAGCTGCTGCAAAGGACTGCTGAGAGGAAAGAAAGGTTCCAGGCACAACTAATATTTTACAGTTCTTGCACCGTAATCTACCCAGGATTATGTGGTGCGTCAGCATCTGTGGTACTGATACGGCATCTTGCTTCTTGTGGGGTTTCTAGCTTTAACCTAAGTGGCTTCCATTTGAGTACTTTGTTATAGTTTAACCCTAATTATGAGTTGTGCAAAGAGGAATGTTTGTGTAGAATGTGCTCTGCACAATCGCAAGTGGGCCATTCTTCCTGCACCCTGGGTCTCCAGGTGTGGCACATGGACCCCTCACCAGCCTCCTTGCACACATTAAACACAGCTCAGGAAGGACATATCCAAGACGTACCCTCTTTATATCCAACCTGTCCTCGACTAGTGTCCGCATATCAAGCATACTCATTACCATGGACGACCCAGCAGAAATACAGGGACCACCCTGGTGCTCGGTGTCTCCTGCTGCTCTGTGTCTCCTGGTGCTCGATGTCTTCTGGTGCTCGGTGTCTCCTGGTGCTCGGTGTCTCCTGTGCTCGATGTCTCCTGGTGCTCGGTGTCTCCTGGTGCTTGGTGTCTCCTGGTACTCGGTGTCTCCTGGTGCTCGGTGTCTCCTGGTGCTCGGTGTCTCCTGGTACTCGGTGTCTCCTGGTGCTCGATGTCTCCTGGTAGGCTCGGTGTCTCCTGGTGCTCAGTGTCTCCTGGTGTTTGCTGTCTCCTGGTGCTCAGAGTCTCCTGGTGCTCGGTGTCTCCTGTGCTCGATGACTCCTGGTGCTCGTTGTCTCCTGGTGCTCGGTGTCTCCAGGTGCTCAGTGTCTCCTGGTGCTCGGTGTTTCCTGGTGCTCGGTGTCTCCTGGTGCTCGATGTCTCCTGGTGCTCAATGTCTCCTGGTGCTCAATGTCTCCTGGTGCTCGGTGTCTGCTGGTGCTCGATGTCTCCTGGTGCTCGGTGTCTCCTGGTGCTCGTTGTCTCCTGGTGCTCGGTGTTTCCTGGTGCTCGATGTCTCCTGGTGCTCCATGTCTCCTGGTGTTCGTTGTCACCTTTGCTCCTCACCACGTGAACTAATTTTGGCTTCCATCTGCATGGGATTTTACTCAGTTTCTGAATGCTCTATAAGTGGGCTTGCAGACTTTAGACAGACTTCAGGGTGGGCACCCTCTACTTTTCTTCTTGTGACCATCATGTAATGAACATTCTTATGCAACATCAATGACTGTCAATCTTGAAAAGATGCAGGATGAACAACAAGGCATAGTTCATACTTTGTTCAGGGCTCTTTTGTTCCCCAGCTAGGTTTGTGGCTTCAGGTTGTTTCAGAATATGGAACACATTTGATTAACTTATTATTTTGATTTCATCATCGAAGACCAGAAACTTTACAAGCAACAAGATTCAGAGTTGCAGCTCTGATATTAATGATTTGATGAATTAGATATTATATTAATATACACAGATCTATTACAGACTGAAACTCTATTTTTCTTTCTGACATCCTTAAAGGGTGATCATTTGTCAGCTGGTGGCTCCCATGGGAGGGTGCCCCTACGTTCCAATATCCGAGTTTCTACATAATATCTCTTTTGGATCACAGAGATAACGGACGCACTGCAGACTATGCATGCGAGCGACTGCCAGGGGTTAGACTTATTGCAAGCATTCCTCCCATCACCTTTTGTGTGTTTGATGTAACGTCCTACGAGGCAACGTATGCCTGGACTTGGGCCCCATGGTCCCTCGAACACTGGAACCAAGCTGCACCTTACTGACAATCCCCAATCATGAGGAAAGCAGTCTTGGTTGCATGTGTTCTGGTGAACCGTTCCTACTGGAGCAGGGTCAAGACTGATTTGCACTTGGCCGGGTCAAAACCGAGGTGGCATGGTGAGCAAAACTACGTGTTTGATTGCTACCCGGAGCAGTTCCTAGAGATTGGACTTATTGCAAGCATTCCTTCCATCACCTTTTGAGTGTTTGATGCTACAACCTAATTGACAAGGCTTTGCCCCGACATTGGTCCCGTGTTCACTGAGCCACTAGAACCAGGCTACACCCAGCAAACGAGCCCCAATCACGGTGAAACCGATCTTGGATTGCTT
The DNA here is from genome assembly GCF_964204655.1 of Triturus cristatus. NCBI lineage: Eukaryota > Metazoa > Chordata > Amphibia > Caudata > Salamandridae > Triturus > Triturus cristatus. The sequence goes on from NC_140590.1 coordinate 1,862,325,716, forward strand.
ATTTTCTGGTTCAGTGAGGACCTGGCCTGGCACTTCGCGCTGGACGTTTCCTATTGGAGCAAGGGTCTAGGCTGGTTTGCATATGGTTGGTCCAAACAGAGGTGGCTTGGTCGGCAAAAGAACGATGGGTTGGCATGCTACCCCAAGCGATTGCAAGTGGTTAGACTTATTGCAGGCATTCCTCCCATTTCCTTTTGTGTTTGACTCTGCAGACTATTCACTGTGCAGACCTATCTGTTTTTGAGTCACACTTGGAGGATTGTATTGTTTCAGCAGCTGGGATGACCAGACCGGTGATAATGGCCAAAACTAATGAAGAGGATTACACCTAATGAATGTTTATGGCTTCTGTTGTAAGACATCTTATTTTTCCACTTGCCACCTAACTGACTCTTCTGTTTATCCTGAACTGGATAAAAAGTTTCCCATCGCTGCTCATCCACAGACGTTTGTTATCATACAGCCGAACCAATTGACAAGCTTACTGATTAGAAAGGATGGGTGGGCCCCAATTACTTGCTGCACACTGTTTTGAAAACTCAAGTCTGACACAAAAACATGCATTGTGACAATTTCTCATTATAAAGTTTAAGAGCATTCAAGACTCACGAGTGGCTGGCGGAACAACGACCATGCGGTGGAGGTCAGTGAGACCAATGGAATGAATGATTAGTTAAGGAAGAGATGCGAGGGATTTAACCCGATGTTGAAATTCCAGATTATGAATTGGTGAATTTGGGATTTTAAGCTAAATGGTGAATAAAGCTTTGAAAAGCATTAGATTCTCTCTGTTTATAATCGGCTCATTTTGGAAGGATTAATGTGATGGTGGAACTAAGAGAACTTTTTGCAGTTTTCAATAGGATATTCTTAATCCATTAGCTCGTGAGTAGATCTGATTAAGTCCTGAAAAAGCAGCAGTTCACTTTAAGCTGCGAAACATGTGTTGCGTGTACAACATCAAATAAACCAATTATTGCACTCGGTATGAATGGAAAGTGGCTCTACTGAAATCTGAAATTGTTTGGCTGTACTACATCAATAACATTTAAATAAGTCACACGTAAAGATACAAACGTGCAAAGTGTAAATGAAGAACTGATCAAATCAATAATGTATTAATAGGTTCAAGAAATACATTTGAAGGTTCTTTAATTTAAAAAGTGTTTTTGTTTCTCCACCAATTTGCAACATTTAGGGGCCGATTCCGATGTCGGACGGACTCAGGTCCGTCCAACATCGGTCAGGAGCAGTAACCGACTGAGCTGCTGTCGTCGGTTACGGCCCGGCAAGTACGATGTTAAGTCGCACTCGTATACTTCACAATGCAAGCATGCATTCCGAGTGGAATGCATGCTTGCGTTGTGAAAAGCAGGGGTGCATTTCATCCCTGCACCCCAAGGTGTCTGCCACCGGGTGCAGGGATCCACTGAGGGGCACGAAAAGGCAGTGAATAACTGCCATCGTACTCCCTCGGTCGTAAAGAGGCGGCCGGGGGAGTACTGAGGGATTTCCGGACGGTGGACGGGCTCTCCAAGCCTGTCTGCCATCCGGAAATCCGAGTCGGATTCCTTTCCGACCGAGCCCATCAGAATGACTCGGTCGGAAAGGCATCCGGCCGACACGTTCCGATTCGGTATGAAGGGCTCCAACCATTGTTCGGAGCCCTTCTGGCCGAAATCGGGTTCGGCCCCTTATTGTTACAGTGGTTCATGAATAGTAGATAGGCAGGTTGCTGTTGGCGACCTCCTCACTTCTGTGATTGGCTCCAAAAAACAGGAATAGTGAGCTGCACACAACAGCAGACCACCATTCCTGCATTTGCATTCCCAAATAGGAAACTTTCTTTGTTTAAAGAAGTCTGTGTTTCTTGAAGGAACTGGTGCTGCTTAGAAAAAACATATTTCCTAATTGGAGATCATCAGGGCAGCAGGCAGCGATCCCCGGCACGGCACAATTGCAAAACATGAAACTGCCACGACGACTGCCTCCCCTTTGCAAATGAGGTACCACCTCTTTTGATGTATTGGTAACTTTTCAATCGTAAACTACTGCAATTGTGGGCACACACCATTGGCACATCTCATTTCAAATCACAATTAGGAGAGGGCACCATTGTCATTCCACTTACTAATTGCAATCTGGAACGAATCGAGAGGAGTTGGATTGAGTCACAAACCCTGTTTTTCTATTTGAAAAGGCTTGTCTGGCTGCAATATGCTTTATGTTTCACAATTCTTTTGTGGGAGATTAAAATATAGCAATGCATAGGAGAAAGAGGGCAGGAAACACAAGGTACCATATGTGAAACAGTAATAATATAAGAAAAAACAGTACAAGTTGAAAGAGAGCGCGAGGTACATAGAATATGTTGTTCCCACAAGGCAGGGGGCCTTGAAGAACAAGGAAAGACGATATCAAGGAATGGTCAGTGGGGTGGGGGGGATGTGAGATGACAAAAAGAAACAAATAGAGGGAAGCAAGCAGAGAAAATATACACACATCCACATGCCTGGGGGAGCAAATGGGGAAGAGAGGTAAAAAGAAAAGATGAGAGACAAAGAAGAAGAGAGATGTGAAAAAGGTGGAAGTGGGAGAAAAAAGTGGGGGAAGTAGGCACACAGCCTTCAAGGATCATGACCAGATAAAATTGTAGGGGCAGTGTCAGTGTGATATAATATCTGATCATCCTTTTGGGGGACAGGGGCACTCTCAATTAACCCTTTCCATGCGCATGACCGAATGGTTCTGTCATGCGCCACAGTACTTGGGAGGTGGGGGTAGAGCTTTTACCAATGTAATGACGATCACCCGCTGAGGTCATTACATTGAATCTGAAACGAGCCGATAGGCTTGTTTCAGTTTCACTGTATAGGTGCTTGTGTTGCTGTCTCATCCCCCCGAGCACTGGAACACATGGGAGAGGGATCATTGGAAAAGGAAGACTCTTCCCTTTCCAATGGTGCCCCTCCCTAATGGATCCCTGGCGATCCCCAAGCAGGGATCCACCCACTAGGCACCAGGGAGAGAGGAGCAACCCCTTGGGAAAGGGCTTTTGCTCCCCCCCCCAATATTTGTATATAGTCTTTCTGCCCCCCTAGGGTGTGGATAATGGCAATAGCCCCAAATCTGTCCCCCTGGGGAAGCAGAAATCCCACTACACATGAGGGATTTATTTTATTTGTGTATATAGGCGGGGCTGCCCAAACTGCGCATGCCAATGACCCCACCCTCCCCCAAACAACCTCCACAGTCTATCTTCTCCCCCCTAGAGATAAAATGGGGGTTATTACCCCTGATCTGACCACAGGGGGTATCAAGGCCAGTAGACACCAGGACAGCAGTTTTGAAAGTTTTAAATAAAAGAGGGGTGAGGCTGCCCACAATGGGCATGAGCATGCCCCACCAAAATGTATTTGGAAACAGTCTTTCTGCCCCTCGTGGGGTGGGGGGGCATAAAGCACACTAGGCACCAAGAATTTTTCTTTATGTACATTTATGGGTGGAGGCTACCCAAAATGGGCATGTCAATGAACCCATCCCCCTAAAAAATTGCCACAGTCTCTCTGCCCCTCCCCCCAAATGAGGCAGAAAGCCCACTAGGAGGCCAGAGACAATTGTTTTTGTAGGTCAGGGGTGGAGGCTTCCTAGAATGGGCATGCCAATGCCCCACCCCCTAAAAGATTTGCCACAGCCTTTCTGCTCCCCCTGTGAGAGGCAAATGGGGGCAATAAACCCTGATCAGCCCCCCGGGGGGCTCAAAGCCCACTAGGCACCAGGGATTATGTTTTCTTTATACGTAGGGGTAGGGAGTTGCTCAAAATGGAAATACCAGTGCCCCTAACACAAATTGGGCAGTCTTTCTCCCCCCTTGGGGATAAGATGGTCTGCTCCACAGGGGGCAGAAAGCCCACTAGACACCAGGGATATGTTATGTCAGAGAGCAGCCCCATAGACAAGGGTCGCTCCACTTTTTTCTAGGGATAAATCTTGGCTGTTTCTGCCCCTCTTGGGGGCAGATCAGCAATATTTGTAGGCTTGTCTGACCCCAAGAAGGGCTGAAAACCACTAGATACCAGGGAAAGTGTCTGTGTGTGTATCAACTGGAGTTCTGCTGACGATCTGCATGTACTGGAGTTTGGCTGGCAGTATGTGTACTGGCATTTTGCTGGCGGTGTGTGTGGACTTGCACTTGGCTAGTGGTGAGTATGTGGACTAGCACTTGGTGGTGGTGCGTGTAGACTGGTACTTGCTTGGCATTGTGTGCACATTGGCGCTTGGCTGGTGGTGTGCATGGATGGTGCTTGGCTGGTGGTGTGCGTGGATGGTGATGGGCTGGCGATGTGCATAGTGGCGGCTCCTCCACTATGGCAGAGGGGCGTTGCCCCCCAAAAATGGCAGGAAAGGAAAAATAAAATGATGATAAACACTTGTTTAATTTTTCTTTTGTTGCCCAGTCTTGGGGCCAGGGGCAGGGCGGGTGAATGAGGGGAGTGGTAGATGCACTCCCTTCCCTGCGCATGATGGTTAGGCTGGCTGTCTCAGGTCGGACAAACCGACATGCGCAGTGAAAGCTCTCTCCAACCCAGCAATGCCGCTGGGTTGAACAGAGCAGGCACAGACTCACAGTCTGTCTTGGAGAGCAAATCGAGGGCGCTCAGGCCAATTCTGAAGCTGCTCTCATGCATGAGATCTAGAGAAACCTGCCGACCCCAGACAGTTCTGTGAGCTGGACGCCTGGCGGAGTCCAGGAAGGTGCGGCTTGCGTGGATCTCCCAACGTTTTCCTATCCAAAACCCCCTGCAAACCTCAAATTTAGCTAAAAAAAATCACGCTTTCCTCATTTTTTTGTGTGAGAAAGTTAAGGGATCACCGGGCTGCCACAAATTTCCTACTACTCAGCATTCCCCCAGGTATCCCGATAAAAATGGTACCTCAATTGTGTGGGTAGGCTTAGTGCCTGCAACAGGAAGTGGCTCAAAATGTACAGAGGAGACTTCAAAATTGTCAATAACAAAACTACCTGGTTTTGAGAGGGAGTCACCTGCATTTTTGATCCCGGGCTCGCCGGCTATCCAGGGAAACCTACTTTTTAGCTAATAAAAATCATGTTTTCCTCACTTTTCTGTGTGGGAATGTTGTGGGATCACTGGGCTGCCACAAATTTCCGACCACCCAGCGTTCCCCCAGGTCTCCTGATAATAATTGTACCTCACTTGTGTGGGTAGACCTTGTGCCGGTGACAGGAAATGGCTCAAAGCATACTGTGGAGACTTCAAAATTATCGATCGGTAAACTGTCTGGTTTTGCGAGGGAGTCACCTACATTTTTGGTCCCGGGCACAGCAGCCATCTAGGAAAACCTACAAAATCCAGACAGTTCTGGAAACTAGACACCCAAGGGAGTCCGGAGAGGTGTGGCTTGCGTGAATACCCCAACATTTTCTTACCCCCAAAAAAGCTGGAAATTTTTTCCTGCATGTTCTAATACTTGTTTGTTATATTTATTTATTTTTGTTACAGGGGGGCATAAACAATGGGAGGGTGGATGTTGGGAAATACTACCTGAATTACAACATAAGCAGCAGACGGATATTAGGGGCGAATCCACAGATGCTAGATTCAGAGGGCATATTGTGGTGATGTTCAGTTAAGCTGAGGTGATGGTGTACTGGTGCAGAGGTGCTGCTCAGGTGATGCTGAATGATTGTTATGTGGTGCTGAGGTGGTGCTGAGAGATGTTTAGTTGGTGGTGCTGCACTGAGGCTCAAGTGATGCTGAGCTAGTGTTCAGGTGGTGCCGAGTGATGCTGAGTTGGTGCTGTGCTGAGTTGATGCTGCACTAATAAACACAGGGCAGTGTCCAAAGAGACAAAACTAAACATACCTTGGTGGACAATGCCAGCTATGTTACCGGAACATCAAAGCAATGCCTCCGTTAATAACAATACATTCTAATTCGCTACCAACTGTGCAGATGATAGTTTAGAAAGAAGTTGTGCGCATTATAATTAAAAGGCGCTTGAAACTGACCAGGTGTATTGTTTGTAAAAAAGAGACATTTAAAGCCCATTACAATCAAATTAAACATGGACGGGGGAAAGTCACTTTGCAGCAGCACTGTAACCTTGTAACAACGCTTATTGTGTTTGCCTCTAACTAACGGGGAGGAAGCTTAAACTCTTTTGCAGATTGCTGCATATTAAGACTTTGGATATGTTAGATGGATTGGGGAGAGGTCACCTTGCCTTAGACCTGAGCAATACTAAGGACATTTATGGTGTGTGCCTTTAATGATCTGTAGGCGGAGGTGAGGGAAGGAACCTTGCAGTACAATAGGAATGTTGGAGATCCAGGTTTTAAACAGGTTAAATGAGTTGGGGAGAAGTCACCCTGCAGTAGATTTTCGTAAATGTAAAGTGAAATTTGGTGAATAATGTTCCGGTTGGAGAGAGATTGCAGTTTTATCTAGTGGCTGTTTCCACTCATGGTAAAATTGCGCAGAGGATTAAGATGCCTGCTGCAAAGAACATTTGTATTTGTATTTATTAGTATTTATAAAGCGCATCATTCATCCCGAAGGACATCACGGCGCTCGGACAAAATTTAGTGTAATGGAGTTGGTCTTTGATAGGATCAGTACCTAGGGAACAGGCTGGTTTTCAATTTTTTCCTGAACCGCAAGTAGTCATCTGTCAGGCGAAGATCAAGGGGTAGGTTGTTCCAAAGGACCTCAGCTAATTTGGAAAAGGCCCGGTCACCCATCCTGACGCTGGATGTGCGTTTGACTGAGGCGAGAGATTGAGGACATGATCTCAGGTTGCGCGAAGGGACATGGAATTGTAGCTTATCTTGCAAAATGTGTGGTCCTTTTTTATGCGCAAAACAAAGGAGCTTGAAACTCGCTCTTTGGCGAACAGGTAGCCAATGTAATTCCTTCAAGCAGTGGGATGCTGAACTGTATTTTATTTTATTGCAAATTAATTTTGCTTCGGCGTTCTGGAGCACCTGGAGTCTGGAGAATAAATAGTCGGCCATGCCAACATAAAGGGCATTGCCGTAGTCCAGTCTGCTCAAGAGCAGAGCCTGTGCTACAGTTTGTCTGCAATTAGATGGGATCCAGGGAGAGTCATCTGAACAATTTAGTGTAGAAAAAGCTTTTCCGCACAAAGTGCGTACTTGGTCCTGCATAGATAGAGTGTCATCGAAGATGATGCCAAGATTTTTTGCCGCTCGCTTGGATTCTGGGGCGGTGCCTAGTGCCTGGGGCCACCAACTATTTTCCCAAATCGCCTGGGCACTCCCAAAGAGCAGAATTTCAGACTTCCCGGCGTTTAGTTTTAAACTGTGCTGGGACATCCAGCCTGCGAGTTCAGTGAGATAATTTATTAAATTGTTCTTAGTCTCGATGTTGGTCAATCTGTTTATCAGGGGGATCACTAATTGAGTATCGTCGGCGTAGGAGCTGATGTCAAAACCCCACATCCTACTAATATCCACCAGAGATGATACATATGCAGTGAAAAGGGTGGGACTTAGGGTAGCTTCCTGCGGGACGGCATACCTAATGATCTTTGAGGTGGAGGTGCAGGATGCCATTTGAATTGTTTAGGTTTGATCTTTCAGAAAAGAAGCAAACCATGACAGGGCTTTAGAACAGATCCCTTTTTTGTGTAGGATTTGAAGTAGTTTAGTGTGTGATAGGGTATCAAAAGCCGTACAAGAACATGTCCTTGTTCCTTGTGTGTCCAGAGGTTTTCAGGCAACAATAGAAATGTAAAGGTAACTTTGGTGAACGATGTTCCTGCGGGAGAGAGATCGAAGTTTTATCCAGTGGCTGTTTCCTCTCCTGCAGTAGCGCAGAGGGTGATGATACCTGCTGCAAAGAACACGTCCTTGTGTGTCCAGAGGTTTTCAGGCAACAATAAAAATGTAAAGGTAACTTTGGCGATAAATGTTCCTGCTGGAGAGAGACGCATTATTGCACAACCCTTTTGAATATGATTGGCAAAACTAATTCTGTGCAACTAATCCTGTCCCTAGGGAGAAAGAGAAATTGCTGTAAAGGGAAGGACAAGCGAAACTCAGATGATGTTCGATTCGTAAGCCCCAGCAGTGCTCCCTGAATCAGATTGTCTCCCAGATTTAGGACACCAGAGGCTGGGTAAGCTGCTGCAAAGGACTGCTGAGAGGAAAGAAAGGTTCCAGGCACAACTAATATTTTACAGTTCTTGCACCGTAATCTACCCAGGATTATGTGGTGCGTCAGCATCTGTGGTACTGATACGGCATCTTGCTTCTTGTGGGGTTTCTAGCTTTAACCTAAGTGGCTTCCATTTGAGTACTTTGTTATAGTTTAACCCTAATTATGAGTTGTGCAAAGAGGAATGTTTGTGTAGAATGTGCTCTGCACAATCGCAAGTGGGCCATTCTTCCTGCACCCTGGGTCTCCAGGTGTGGCACATGGACCCCTCACCAGCCTCCTTGCACACATTAAACACAGCTCAGGAAGGACATATCCAAGACGTACCCTCTTTATATCCAACCTGTCCTCGACTAGTGTCCGCATATCAAGCATACTCATTACCATGGACGACCCAGCAGAAATACAGGGACCACCCTGGTGCTCGGTGTCTCCTGCTGCTCTGTGTCTCCTGGTGCTCGATGTCTTCTGGTGCTCGGTGTCTCCTGGTGCTCGGTGTCTCCTGTGCTCGATGTCTCCTGGTGCTCGGTGTCTCCTGGTGCTTGGTGTCTCCTGGTACTCGGTGTCTCCTGGTGCTCGGTGTCTCCTGGTGCTCGGTGTCTCCTGGTACTCGGTGTCTCCTGGTGCTCGATGTCTCCTGGTAGGCTCGGTGTCTCCTGGTGCTCAGTGTCTCCTGGTGTTTGCTGTCTCCTGGTGCTCAGAGTCTCCTGGTGCTCGGTGTCTCCTGTGCTCGATGACTCCTGGTGCTCGTTGTCTCCTGGTGCTCGGTGTCTCCAGGTGCTCAGTGTCTCCTGGTGCTCGGTGTTTCCTGGTGCTCGGTGTCTCCTGGTGCTCGATGTCTCCTGGTGCTCAATGTCTCCTGGTGCTCAATGTCTCCTGGTGCTCGGTGTCTGCTGGTGCTCGATGTCTCCTGGTGCTCGGTGTCTCCTGGTGCTCGTTGTCTCCTGGTGCTCGGTGTTTCCTGGTGCTCGATGTCTCCTGGTGCTCCATGTCTCCTGGTGTTCGTTGTCACCTTTGCTCCTCACCACGTGAACTAATTTTGGCTTCCATCTGCATGGGATTTTACTCAGTTTCTGAATGCTCTATAAGTGGGCTTGCAGACTTTAGACAGACTTCAGGGTGGGCACCCTCTACTTTTCTTCTTGTGACCATCATGTAATGAACATTCTTATGCAACATCAATGACTGTCAATCTTGAAAAGATGCAGGATGAACAACAAGGCATAGTTCATACTTTGTTCAGGGCTCTTTTGTTCCCCAGCTAGGTTTGTGGCTTCAGGTTGTTTCAGAATATGGAACACATTTGATTAACTTATTATTTTGATTTCATCATCGAAGACCAGAAACTTTACAAGCAACAAGATTCAGAGTTGCAGCTCTGATATTAATGATTTGATGAATTAGATATTATATTAATATACACAGATCTATTACAGACTGAAACTCTATTTTTCTTTCTGACATCCTTAAAGGGTGATCATTTGTCAGCTGGTGGCTCCCATGGGAGGGTGCCCCTACGTTCCAATATCCGAGTTTCTACATAATATCTCTTTTGGATCACAGAGATAACGGACGCACTGCAGACTATGCATGCGAGCGACTGCCAGGGGTTAGACTTATTGCAAGCATTCCTCCCATCACCTTTTGTGTGTTTGATGTAACGTCCTACGAGGCAACGTATGCCTGGACTTGGGCCCCATGGTCCCTCGAACACTGGAACCAAGCTGCACCTTACTGACAATCCCCAATCATGAGGAAAGCAGTCTTGGTTGCATGTGTTCTGGTGAACCGTTCCTACTGGAGCAGGGTCAAGACTGATTTGCACTTGGCCGGGTCAAAACCGAGGTGGCATGGTGAGCAAAACTACGTGTTTGATTGCTACCCGGAGCAGTTCCTAGAGATTGGACTTATTGCAAGCATTCCTTCCATCACCTTTTGAGTGTTTGATGCTACAACCTAATTGACAAGGCTTTGCCCCGACATTGGTCCCGTGTTCACTGAGCCACTAGAACCAGGCTACACCCAGCAAACGAGCCCCAATCACGGTGAAACCGATCTTGGATTGCTTATTTTCTGGTTCAGTGAGGACCTGGCCTGGCACTTCGCGCTGGACGTTTCCTATTGGAGCAAGGGTCTAGGCTGGTTTGCATATGGTTGGTCCAAACAGAGGTGGCTTGGTCGGCAAAAGAACGATGGGTTGGCATGCTACCCCAAGCGATTGCAAGTGGTTAGACTTATTGCAGGCATTCCTCCCATTTCCTTTTGTGTTTGACTCTGCAGACTATTCACTGTGCAGACCTATCTGTTTTTGAGTCACACTTGGAGGATTGTATTGTTTCAGCAGCTGGGATGACCAGACCGGTGATAATGGCCAAAACTAATGAAGAGGATTACACCTAATGAATGTTTATGGCTTCTGTTGTAAGACATCTTATTTTTCCACTTGCCACCTAACTGACTCTTCTGTTTATCCTGAACTGGATAAAAAGTTTCCCATCGCTGCTCATCCACAGACGTTTGTTATCATACAGCCGAACCAATTGACAAGCTTACTGATTAGAAAGGATGGGTGGGCCCCAATTACTTGCTGCACACTGTTTTGAAAACTCAAGTCTGACACAAAAACATGCATTGTGACAATTTCTCATTATAAAGTTTAAGAGCATTCAAGACTCACGAGTGGCTGGCGGAACAACGACCATGCGGTGGAGGTCAGTGAGACCAATGGAATGAATGATTAGTTAAGGAAGAGATGCGAGGGATTTAACCCGATGTTGAAATTCCAGATTATGAATTGGTGAATTTGGGATTTTAAGCTAAATGGTGAATAAAGCTTTGAAAAGCATTAGATTCTCTCTGTTTATAATCGGCTCATTTTGGAAGGATTAATGTGATGGTGGAACTAAGAGAACTTTTTGCAGTTTTCAATAGGATATTCTTAATCCATTAGCTCGTGAGTAGATCTGATTAAGTCCTGAAAAAGCAGCAGTTCACTTTAAGCTGCGAAACATGTGTTGCGTGTACAACATCAAATAAACCAATTATTGCACTCGGTATGAATGGAAAGTGGCTCTACTGAAATCTGAAATTGTTTGGCTGTACTACATCAATAACATTTAAATAAGTCACACGTAAAGATACAAACGTGCAAAGTGTAAATGAAGAACTGATCAAATCAATAATGTATTAATAGGTTCAAGAAATACATTTGAAGGTTCTTTAATTTAAAAAGTGTTTTTGTTTCTCCACCAATTTGCAACATTTAGGGGCCGATTCCGATGTCGGACGGACTCAGGTCCGTCCAACATCGGTCAGGAGCAGTAACCGACTGAGCTGCTGTCGTCGGTTACGGCCCGGCAAGTACGATGTTAAGTCGCACTCGTATACTTCACAATGCAAGCATGCATTCCGAGTGGAATGCATGCTTGCGTTGTGAAAAGCAGGGGTGCATTTCATCCCTGCACCCCAAGGTGTCTGCCACCGGGTGCAGGGATCCACTGAGGGGCACGAAAAGGCAGTGAATAACTGCCATCGTACTCCCTCGGTCGTAAAGAGGCGGCCGGGGGAGTACTGAGGGATTTCCGGACGGTGGACGGGCTCTCCAAGCCTGTCTGCCATCCGGAAATCCGAGTCGGATTCCTTTCCGACCGAGCCCATCAGAATGACTCGGTCGGAAAGGCATCCGGCCGACACGTTCCGATTCGGTATGAAGGGCTCCAACCATTGTTCGGAGCCCTTCTGGCCGAAATCGGGTTCGGCCCCTTATTGTTACAGTGGTTCATGAATAGTAGATAGGCAGGTTGCTGTTGGCGACCTCCTCACTTCTGTGATTGGCTCCAAAAAACAGGAATAGTGAGCTGCACACAACAGCAGACCACCATTCCTGCATTTGCATTCCCAAATAGGAAACTTTCTTTGTTTAAAGAAGTCTGTGTTTCTTGAAGGAACTGGTGCTGCTTAGAAAAAACATATTTCCTAATTGGAGATCATCAGGGCAGCAGGCAGCGATCCCCGGCACGGCACAATTGCAAAACATGAAACTGCCACGACGACTGCCTCCCCTTTGCAAATGAGGTACCACCTCTTTTGATGTATTGGTAACTTTTCAATCGTAAACTACTGCAATTGTGGGCACACACCATTGGCACATCTCATTTCAAATCACAATTAGGAGAGGGCACCATTGTCATTCCACTTACTAATTGCAATCTGGAACGAATCGAGAGGAGTTGGATTGAGTCACAAACCCTGTTTTTCTATTTGAAAAGGCTTGTCTGGCTGCAATATGCTTTATGTTTCACAATTCTTTTGTGGGAGATTAAAATATAGCAATGCATAGGAGAAAGAGGGCAGGAAACACAAGGTACCATATGTGAAACAGTAATAATATAAGAAAAAACAGTACAAGTTGAAAGAGAGCGCGAGGTACATAGAATATGTTGTTCCCACAAGGCAGGGGGCCTTGAAGAACAAGGAAAGACGATATCAAGGAATGGTCAGTGGGGTGGGGGGGATGTGAGATGACAAAAAGAAACAAATAGAGGGAAGCAAGCAGAGAAAATATACACACATCCACATGCCTGGGGGAGCAAATGGGGAAGAGAGGTAAAAAGAAAAGATGAGAGACAAAGAAGAAGAGAGATGTGAAAAAGGTGGAAGTGGGAGAAAAAAGTGGGGGAAGTAGGCACACAGCCTTCAAGGATCATGACCAGATAAAATTGTAGGGGCAGTGTCAGTGTGATATAATATCTGATCATCCTTTTGGGGGACAGGGGCACTCTCAATTAACCCTTTCCATGCGCATGACCGAATGGTTCTGTCATGCGCCACAGTACTTGGGAGGTGGGGGTAGAGCTTTTACCAATGTAATGACGATCACCCGCTGAGGTCATTACATTGAATCTGAAACGAGCCGATAGGCTTGTTTCAGTTTCACTGTATAGGTGCTTGTGTTGCTGTCTCATCCCCCCGAGCACTGGAACACATGGGAGAGGGATCATTGGAAAAGGAAGACTCTTCCCTTTCCAATGGTGCCCCTCCCTAATGGATCCCTGGCGATCCCCAAGCAGGGATCCACCCACTAGGCACCAGGGAGAGAGGAGCAACCCCTTGGGAAAGGGCTTTTGCTCCCCCCCCCAATATTTGTATATAGTCTTTCTGCCCCCCTAGGGTGTGGATAATGGCAATAGCCCCAAATCTGTCCCCCTGGGGAAGCAGAAATCCCACTACACATGAGGGATTTATTTTATTTGTGTATATAGGCGGGGCTGCCCAAACTGCGCATGCCAATGACCCCACCCTCCCCCAAACAACCTCCACAGTCTATCTGCTCCCCCCTAGAGATAAAATGGGGGTTATTACCCCTGATCTGACCACAGGGGGTATCAAGGCCAGTAGACACCAGGACAGCAGTTTTGAAAGTTTTAAATAAAAGAGGGGTGAGGCTGCCCACAATGGGCATGAGCATGCCCCACCAAAATGTATTTGGAAACAGTCTTTCTGCCCCTCGTGGGGTGGGGGGGCATAAAGCACACTAGGCACCAAGAATTTTTCTTTATGTACATTTATGGGTGGAGGCTACCCAAAATGGGCATGTCAATGAACCCATCCCCCTAAAAAATTGCCACAGTCTCTCTGCCCCTCCCCCCAAATGAGGCAGAAAGCCCACTAGGAGGCCAGAGACAATTGTTTTTGTAGGTCAGGGGTGGAGGCTTCCTAGAATGGGCATGCCAATGCCCCACCCCCTAAAAGATTTGCCACAGCCTTTCTGCTCCCCCTGTGAGAGGCAAATGGGGGCAATAAACCCTGATCAGCCCCCCGGGGGGCTCAAAGCCCACTAGGCACCAGGGATTATGTTTTCTTTATACGTAGGGGTAGGGAGTTGCTCAAAATGGAAATACCAGTGCCCCTAACACAAATTGGGCAGTCTTTCTCCCCCCTTGGGGATAAGATGGTCTGCTCCACAGGGGGCAGAAAGCCCACTAGACACCAGGGATATGTTATGTCAGAGAGCAGCCCCATAGACAAGGGTCGCTCCACTTTTTTCTAGGGATAAATCTTGGCTGTTTCTGCCCCTCTTGGGGGCAGATCAGCAATATTTGTAGGCTTGTCTGACCCCAAGAAGGGCTGAAAACCACTAGATACCAGGGAAAGTGTCTGTGTGTGTATCAACTGGAGTTCTGCTGACGATCTGCATGTACTGGAGTTTGGCTGGCAGTATGTGTACTGGCATTTTGCTGGCGGTGTGTGTGGACTTGCACTTGGCTAGTGGTGAGTATGTGGACTAGCACTTGGTGGTGGTGCGTGTAGACTGGTACTTGCTTGGCATTGTGTGCACATTGGCGCTTGGCTGGTGGTGTGCATGGATGGTGCTTGGCTGGTGGTGTGCGTGGATGGTGATGGGCTGGCGATGTGCATAGTGGCGGCTCCTCCACTATGGCAGAGGGGCGTTGCCCCCCAAAAATGGCAGGAAAGGAAAAATAAAATGATGATAAACACTTGTTTAATTTTTCTTTTGTTGCCCAGTCTTGGGGCCAGGGGCAGGGCGGGTGAATGAGGGGAGTGGTAGATGCACTCCCTTCCCTGCGCATGATGGTTAGGCTGGCTGTCTCAGGTCGGACAAACCGACATGCGCAGTGAAAGCTCTCTCCAACCCAGCAATGCCGCTGGGTTGAACAGAGCAGGCACAGACTCACAGTCTGTCTTGGAGAGCAAATCGAGGGCGCTCAGGCCAATTCTGAAGCTGCTCTCATGCATGAGATCTAGAGAAACCTGCCGACCCCAGACAGTTCTGTGAGCTGGACGCCTGGCGGAGTCCAGGAAGGTGCGGCTTGCGTGGATCTCCCAACGTTTTCCTATCCAAAACCCCCTGCAAACCTCAAATTTAGCTAAAAAAAATCACGCTTTCCTCATTTTTTTGTGTGAGAAAGTTAAGGGATCACCGGGCTGCCACAAATTTCCTACTACTCAGCATTCCCCCAGGTATCCCGATAAAAATGGTACCTCAATTGTGTGGGTAGGCTTAGTGCCTGCAACAGGAAGTGGCTCAAAATGTACAGAGGAGACTTCAAAATTGTCAATAACAAAACTACCTGGTTTTGAGAGGGAGTCACCTGCATTTTTGATCCCGGGCTCGCCGGCTATCCAGGGAAACCTACTTTTTAGCTAATAAAAATCATGTTTTCCTCACTTTTCTGTGTGGGAATGTTGTGGGATCACTGGGCTGCCACAAATTTCCGACCACCCAGCGTTCCCCCAGGTCTCCTGATAATAATTGTACCTCACTTGTGTGGGTAGACCTTGTGCCGGTGACAGGAAATGGCTCAAAGCATACTGTGGAGACTTCAAAATTATCGATCGGTAAACTGTCTGGTTTTGCGAGGGAGTCACCTACATTTTTGGTCCCGGGCACAGCAGCCATCTAGGAAAACCTACAAAATCCAGACAGTTCTGGAAACTAGACACCCAAGGGAGTCCGGAGAGGTGTGGCTTGCGTGAATACCCCAACATTTTCTTACCCCCAAAAAAGCTGGAAATTTTTTCCTGCATGTTCTAATACTTGTTTGTTATATTTATTTATTTTTGTTACAGGGGGGCATAAACAATGGGAGGGTGGATGTTGGGAAATACTACCTGAATTACAACATAAGCAGCAGACGGATATTAGGGGCGAATCCACAGATGCTAGATTCAGAGGGCATATTGTGGTGATGTTCAGTTAAGCTGAGGTGATGGTGTACTGGTGCAGAGGTGCTGCTCAGGTGATGCTGAATGATTGTTATGTGGTGCTGAGGTGGTGCTGAGAGATGTTTAGTTGGTGGTGCTGCACTGAGGCTCAAGTGATGCTGAGCTAGTGTTCAGGTGGTGCCGAGTGATGCTGAGTTGGTGCTGTGCTGAGTTGATGCTGCACTAATAAACACAGGGCAGTGTCCAAAGAGACAAAACTAAACATACCTTGGTGGACAATGCCAGCTATGTTACCGGAACATCAAAGCAATGCCTCCGTTAATAACAATACATTCTAATTCGCTACCAACTGTGCAGATGATAGTTTAGAAAGAAGTTGTGCGCATTATAATTAAAAGGCGCTTGAAACTGACCAGGTGTATTGTTTGTAAAAAAGAGACATTTAAAGCCCATTACAATCAAATTAAACATGGACGGGGGAAAGTCACTTTGCAGCAGCACTGTAACCTTGTAACAACGCTTATTGTGTTTGCCTCTAACTAACGGGGAGGAAGCTTAAACTCTTTTGCAGATTGCTGCATATTAAGACTTTGGATATGTTAGATGGATTGGGGAGAGGTCACCTTGCCTTAGACCTGAGCAATACTAAGGACATTTATGGTGTGTGCCTTTAATGATCTGTAGGCGGAGGTGAGGGAAGGAACCTTGCAGTACAATAGGAATGTTGGAGATCCAGGTTTTAAACAGGTTAAATGAGTTGGGGAGAAGTCACCCTGCAGTAGATTTTCGTAAATGTAAAGTGAAATTTGGTGAATAATGTTCCGGTTGGAGAGAGATTGCAGTTTTATCTAGTGGCTGTTTCCACTCATGGTAAAATTGCGCAGAGGATTAAGATGCCTGCTGCAAAGAACATTTGTATTTGTATTTATTAGTATTTATAAAGCGCATCATTCATCCCGAAGGACATCACGGCGCTCGGACAAAATTTAGTGTAATGGAGTTGGTCTTTGATAGGATCAGTACCTAGGGAACAGGCTGGTTTTCAATTTTTTCCTGAACCGCAAGTAGTCATCTGTCAGGCGAAGATCAAGGGGTAGGTTGTTCCAAAGGACCTCAGCTAATTTGGAAAAGGCCCGGTCACCCATCCTGACGCTGGATGTGCGTTTGACTGAGGCGAGAGATTGAGGACATGATCTCAGGTTGCGCGAAGGGACATGGAATTGTAGCTTATCTTGCAAAATGTGTGGTCCTTTTTTATGCGCAAAACAAAGGAGCTTGAAACTCGCTCTTTGGCGAACAGGTAGCCAATGTAATTCCTTCAAGCAGTGGGATGCTGAACTGTATTTTATTTTATTGCAAATTAATTTTGCTTCGGCGTTCTGGAGCACCTGGAGTCTGGAGAATAAATAGTCGGCCATGCCAACATAAAGGGCATTGCCGTAGTCCAGTCTGCTCAAGAGCAGAGCCTGTGCTACAGTTTGTCTGCAATTAGATGGGATCCAGGGAGAGTCATCTGAACAATTTAGTGTAGAAAAAGCTTTTCCGCACAAAGTGCGTACTTGGTCCTGCATAGATAGAGTGTCATCGAAGATGATGCCAAGATTTTTTGCCGCTCGCTTGGATTCTGGGGCGGTGCCTAGTGCCTGGGGCCACCAACTATTTTCCCAAATCGCCTGGGCACTCCCAAAGAGCAGAATTTCAGACTTCCCGGCGTTTAGTTTTAAACTGTGCTGGGACATCCAGCCTGCGAGTTCAGTGAGATAATTTATTAAATTGTTCTTAGTCTCGATGTTGGTCAATCTGTTTATCAGGGGGATCACTAATTGAGTATCGTCGGCGTAGGAGCTGATGTCAAAACCCCACATCCTACTAATATCCACCAGAGATGATACATATGCAGTGAAAAGGGTGGGACTTAGGGTAGCTTCCTGCGGGACGGCATACCTAATGATCTTTGAGGTGGAGGTGCAGGATGCCATTTGAATTGTTTAGGTTTGATCTTTCAGAAAAGAAGCAAACCATGACAGGGCTTTAGAACAGATCCCTTTTTTGTGTAGGATTTGAAGTAGTTTAGTGTGTGATAGGGTATCAAAAGCCGTACAAGAACATGTCCTTGTTCCTTGTGTGTCCAGAGGTTTTCAGGCAACAATAGAAATGTAAAGGTAACTTTGGTGAACGATGTTCCTGCGGGAGAGAGATCGAAGTTTTATCCAGTGGCTGTTTCCTCTCCTGCAGTAGCGCAGAGGGTGATGATACCTGCTGCAAAGAACACGTCCTTGTGTGTCCAGAGGTTTTCAGGCAACAATAAAAATGTAAAGGTAACTTTGGCGATAAATGTTCCTGCTGGAGAGAGACGCATTATTGCACAACCCTTTTGAATATGATTGGCAAAACTAATTCTGTGCAACTAATCCTGTCCCTAAATGGAGCTCTGCTATTATGTGAAATTGGTTCAGGAATTGCAGACCAGTGCATAGCACTTTAAATGTATGTGACCAGCGTCTGCAATATTTGTAGGTTCTCATACTTCTAGCAGAATAGCAATTGGGGCACAAGCTTTGCAGAGGAAGGTAACTAGAACATGGCAACAACAGGCAGCGAACAGGAAGAATTTCACCTCATCTCTGCCTCTCATAGGTGGATGATACGTGCTTTAACTGGACTTGAAGTGCTTTAAATAACTGTTAATTTGGTTGTGCACAATTCTGGCATTCAGGATTTACAATTTTGCTCTGTGCCTCTGCTTGTAGCTTCATGCAGGTGCTGCCTTTGACCAATATATTTTTCTCTGCTTGTCAAAGTATTTGTAAAGTAAACATTGCTCGAGTGGCAAGGAAATCACCTGAAGGCCTCAGAGAGTGTATGTCAGAGGTGAACATTGACAAGCACCAAGCAATTCAACACTCGAGCTGTCACGGTACTTGCTTGAGAAAATAAGCATGAATCGAGCGACAGAGCATTCCTCGCGCTGTCACGAGCTGCTGGTCTGCTCTGGTAATCTGCCACGGAGATGAACCCCGTGTTAGTGCAGATACTGTGGAAACCGGAGTGAGCTGCCTTATAACACGGTATTTTCAGAATACTTTGGCCTCGACTGCGAGTGCCAGGAGGGATAGGCAGTATTTATAGCACCGGTTAAAAGCCCATGTGCAGGGGTTTAATAGCGCATTTGAAGCAGCATCTATTACGCGAAGACTGGTTTGCCGCTGACCGCGGCCCCCGCAGGGGGCCAATCAGCGGTCGGTACCTTAGTGCCCCCGGGGCACCGGTCACCCCTCCCCACCCCCTCCCACAGGGAGGGGGCGGGGACGCCGACCGGAGCCCCCCTCCTCGTGTGGGCCGGAAGTGATGCGCAATGCGTGTCACTTCCTGGCCCTGGTGAGTGGGGGAGGCTATTTAGCCTTCCCCCACCCTCCTGGCGACCTCTTTGTCGCCCACCTCGCCACATGATCGGTCGTCTCGGTTGTCGTCGTCTCCAGATGCGGTGAGTCTTGCTGCACCCACTCCGCCCCGGCCCTGTCCCTGGGCAGTACCAGGTCGACAGGGCCCTGTGGCGCGGATGGCCACGGGCGGAGGGGGCGCAAGATTAGGGCGATGGTGGCGACCTTAGAGAGCGGTGACGCGGTCCGCCGCGGGCACTGATCAGCGTAGCAGGGCACATAGCCCCGATTTGTAGAGCACCTGATCAGCGCGCGAAAAGTAGCGGGATCGATGTCCGCAACCACCATTTATTCTCCCCGTGTGGCGTGATCCTGGGCAATTGATCGCCCCCCCCCTCCCCGGCCTCGAGTTGGGTCGGGGTGGGCTTGCTGTCGCGGGGGTAGCTCTATACTATGTAATGGCATACGAACTAGCAATCCCGGAAGGCTGAAAGGCTGTGACAGCCCCACCAGTCACATGCTAAATGGTCTGTGCTGGGGATCAGTCCGCCCACCTCCCTCCGAACGTAACTACCACCCCCCCCTCCAGTAGAGTAAGGTGATGTAAGTTGCGAGTGGTCGCCTAAATGCCCTGGGTGTCGATGGCTTCCGCCCATGCGCGCAGGCGTCACACACCCACGGGGGTGCCTGCGGTTGTTTTAGGCGTTCGCTTACCTCCTTTGGGACCAGGCTAGAGGGTCCGTAGGTGTGGGGGCCAGCTCAATGCAGGAAGGCAGTGCAGTGAGATGGATACGGTGGCCGGCGGGCCGTCTTTGGAGCCTGCACCCATCTCTGCCGCAGATGCACGGGCCCCTTGGTCTGCCCGGGGGCGGGGGACCGCAGGGATTAACGGGGTCAATTAATGCGAGGACGTTTCTGGCTGTTTGGTTAACCCCCCATGCCTCAGTAGTCTGGGGGGGTGGAGGTAGTGTGAGCGATGCGTGATTGGTCGCCGAGTGGGGATTGGTCGCCGAGTGGGGGCCGGTTGCGGCGCTGCCGTCTCGGGGGTGCAAAGGCAATTCCGACCCCCGTGTCGCCCCCGCATGCTCGTTTTATGGTGAAGTCATTTGCCCCCCCGTCGGCTGCAAGGCCGCTGGGGGGCATGCAGCAGGCCGCGTGGTCCTAGGCAATGGATGCGCTGCCACCGAATGCGTGAATGTGTAATGTAAACACTGTACTAGTTAAAGCGCTCCAATGCCTTCGGGTCGAGCCCGCGCTGTATAATATGAGGCTGCAGGCCTCTCTGTGATAGGGATCTGCGCCAGGGTTGATTCCAGGGTCGCGGTGGTGGCCCGCACCGCGGTTCTCCGCGGCTCGATTCCAGTGCTGCGCGAGACATCCCTCTCCCTCGCGATATTGTCTACCTGGCTGGGCCTCTAGCGTGATGCAGGCGGCAGCTGCCAGACACCATTTCCATTTAAATTAATTCGCTGCGTCTTTCAGTTACTGTGGGGATGTCCGGCAAAGCACTGTATCTTCCAGTTCTGGCCATGGGCAAGGTGTGTTTAATGATGTCCTGATTCCTGTATCAGGAGCCCGTTTGACCATGAGTCAGCGTTGTTGAGGCCCCGTTCCCCCATACCCACTTCGCGTGAATGCCCCAGCTAGGGTTGCTCTTGGCCTCCCGGGCATCAGGCCAGGTAATTGTGCCTGTTATGGACTGCGCGGTCGAGTGCAAGCGGAGTGACTGCGCCGTTTGTACTAGCGGTGGGTGGGGGCACAAGAACATTGCACGGCAGGCCCCCGGGACCTGGGTGTGCCCGTAACCTGACTGGGCCAGTCGCCCGCAAGCGCCAGTTTTTCGAGGGGTCGCAGTGTGTGCTCTCCCCTAGCTGATCTTAGGCACGCATCTGACTTTACGGTTGGTAGCGCACACCTGGCAGCGCCCCCTGCCTGGTTCCAACAATCAATCACCTTGAGTTCGGGAGCAGAGGCGACAGAGCCCACAAGCAGCAGCAGTTCAGCCCTCCCGCACCAGGCATGACCTTCCCATGTACGGCGGAGAGGGGCAGGCCAGAGTGCGAACAGTCCACGTTACAACGGCGGGTTGCTTGGTCTCCTGGTGATGACTTTTAGGACCGGCTGTCTGACCTGACGACATCGGTCGTGCGAGCAAATTGAGTGGCACATTTGCGGCATAAGAAGGGCTGGGCTCGCGCACGCTGAGTGCCGTGTTTTACATGGGATGGCATCCTTGCAGCTCCGGCGGGCGTTCAAC
This sequence comes from Triturus cristatus, assembly GCF_964204655.1. NCBI lineage: Eukaryota > Metazoa > Chordata > Amphibia > Caudata > Salamandridae > Triturus > Triturus cristatus. Next base: position 1,862,347,240 of record NC_140590.1, read on the forward strand.
GTGCTCCATGTTGAGGCAACACCTTTCCCCAGTCCTTGATCTCTCCGTGCTTCAATCTAAATGTAAATACGGTACTATGCAAAGCGCTCCAATACCTTCGGGTCGAGTTTGCGCTATAAAAACATGCACAATAAGAACCCTCCTGTTAGCTTGTCACAGGAAAGGGCAGGGGTTGAACTATGTGTCTTCACGGGTTGGAGCTAGGCGGGAACCCTAGGCACGCTCTCCCTAATTTGCCTGTGATATATGTGTTTTATTGCCGGTTTGAACTGGCTGCATGCTCTGCTGCGACTGTCCTAGTGCATGGCTTCCTGAATTAGTATTGGTCAGTACTACGTCAAGCTACCCACCAATACCACAAAGGTAATGCAGTATAGGTACCATACAGTGTACGACGTGTCTATTGGTGTCACGCTTAAGGTCCCGTGCATGGGTATCACGAGAAGTGGAACCCTGTCAGTCATGTCAAATCACCCAAAAGGTTTGAGTTGATTCTGATAGACAAAAGACTCGTAGAGGGAATGGTGTAAATAAATGCCACGGGGCGTACTGCGTAATGTTGCGCATATTGCGCCTGTCACCCCGTCCCCGAGTGTTTACTGTACAGAGTAACAATTAGGAACGCGTATCGAGGTGGAGGTATAGATCAGGCAACGGAGCAGCGGTCAGCAGGGAGTCTAGAAATTGTGGTCAAGAGCGCGCATCCAGGTGGAGGTCTAGACCCGGCAGCTGAGCAGCGGTCGGCAGGGAGGTGGGGCGGAGGAGTGCGCGAGCAGCGCAAATTCACCCCTCAATGCCGCAGCAGTCGGGTACGTGCCGCGGCTGAACATTGCGGGGGGAGTAGGGAAACCCCCCCCCCCCCCCTCCTGGGCATGTGTGTTCCTGGGCATGTGTGTTCCTTGTCTCACAATGGTTTGTTGTTACAGCATCGTTCTCGCCGGATTACAGTTGGACACGGCTAACTGAGGGACCAGCAAACGACAACGGACGTCCATTGGCAATTCCCATCGTTTTAGGGTGTAAGTACGGGCTAGTCGGGGGGGATCGGAGCTGCATCCGTTGTCCTAGGAGCAAGGCTCCGAGTGCCTCAGGGGAGGAGTATAGCGCTAAATGCTGTCTTTTCCCTCCCCACAGACCGGAAGCGGGAAGGTGGGGCACAGGGGTGCGCGAGCCGGCGTGAAGTGACCCCTCTACGCCGCAGCAGCCGCGTGCGTGCCGCGGCTAGATATTGCGGGGGGAGAAGGTACCCCCCCCATAACACTAATCTCCCCATGCCTGAATAGGTAAACGTCAGTCGGGGCGAATACCCCCCCTGTGCCTGAATATGTAATATAAATACGGTGCTCATGCACTGCGCTCCAACACCTTCGGGCGAGTCCGCGCACCTGCTGACTGAATGTCTAATCTAGAAAGTGTCGCTTCTAGTACACAAGACAGTCACTAGTTACAGGCTTGCCCATGTTGCAAACGGTACGCCAACGGTGGCACTGTTGACTAACATTAATCATAGATGTGCATGTCTAATTGACAACAGTCCCACAATATCGATGTCAGCACAGTTTACGGCATGTGTTTTAGCAGCGGCGGCATGCATGATGCTTCACAGACGCCTCCACACATGCCAAGTGGGAGTTCGTCACCAATTAGGGAGTTAACTGTTGGCGCCATCGAGAGAATTCGAACGGTACCGGCAGATTGCATCACGGGTCCCGCGGCCCCAACATTTTGCTGAATAGGGCCATGGGTAGACTGTTATTGTCAGCCAAACCCCCATTGCTTAGGGCCTCGCGCTCCCAAGTGCAGTAGTCATTGGGCAGGGCGGACCAGAGGGGGATAGTCCTAACGTAGAACGGTCATTGGGCTGGGCTAGTAACGTTAAACATGGAACGCTGCCTACAGGCTAAAGAGGTGTGCTATAGCCGCAACTTATGCGGGCCCTGACCTGAGCACGGTGTGGTGGTGCTCGCAAGAAGGGGCCAGTCTTAGTCCTTCACCTGCCACTCCGAGTTGCACTGATGTGGGAGAAATCACACATAGCTACCTGAATCCTAGCCACCCAGGTGGGTGCTTAGTTCTTGGAGGGCAACGCAACCGAGATGGAATGGTAGTTTAGTATCTAATGCAGATGCAAGCCTGGGGTAATCCAATAGATGGGTGTAGATATGGGCGTAGCTTAGTGCCTCTATCGCATCGACTACGGGGATGCACCGACATAGCGGCAAAAGAATAAGTGGTCACCACATAGCGCCTCACTAGGGCCTAAATCACGACACAAAGTTCCAGTGTGATTTGACCAAGTGTTTTCGGGTGCGCCGCTCGCGAGCGAATTGCGAACTGGCGCTGGGGATAGTCTGCCACAAGCTGGTGCGGCCTGTAGATAGTAGAGATGACCCAACAGGCTTGGATCTATGCGTTTGGGATGGAATTCACTGTTGCCAGATGAATAAGTATACAGGGTTCCATAGAACTGCCTTGCGGCGGAAGAGCGCGCGTATGCCAATTTCTAGTTTTGCGTACCTGGTTATCTGGGTACATTTCGCCGTGTATAGCTCTAGGTCGGGGGTTGTTTGTCACTCTGCTTACAGCTGGCACTGCAGTGCGCCTGCCTTGGGGTAACCGGACAGGGTATTTGTCCCTTCACTTTGAGGAGCGATTCATTCAAGGCTTTTCTTTACAGAACTATTCTCAAACCCACCAATAGTTCGTTGTCAGGCCGATTACTTGCTGGCCACCGGTCCGTGTTTCATACCGCCTCTTAGCGCCAGAGTTAAATCTTGGACCATGCAGGTTGCAATTATGCAATACAACTTCTGTCTGGGCAATCAACCCGATCGGGTTGCATGTGATCACTCAGTCTAATTCCCCTATGAATGACAAAACCCTCACTTGATAGTCAAGAAAAACTTTACGAACACTAGATTATGCGGCCTAGAATTTGAGAAGGCACAACATTGCACAGGGCAGGCTGTAAGCACACTGCCATGTGGGGTGCCAGGCAGAGAACATTAGCTACCCTCAGGCCACGTTGCTTAGCATAACGTTGGCCGAATGGCGACACAGTACCCGCGGCACATGCCAGGGGGAAGCTTGCTATTCACTGAAGGGAGTCACCTAGGCTAGTCAACACAGAACGGTGACAGTCCCACCATGTCAGAAGGAAAGCAATTTTGATATGCTACGAAGCGAAGCCAGAACTGTGGCTTCGGTCATCTTCTCCAACTCACAAGCCTCGCCGAGCCATCGGCACTGGGGGTTGTAGGGGTAGTGTGATCTTGAAATATACATTTGGAGCCCATGTGAGAAGCCGCAAGACACCAGCCTGCAGAACACTGAGTTGGGCACCAAAAGCAAGGGTTAGGCCTGCAGGAGGACCAGCTGAAGGCACCATATAGAAACTGGTCCAGATTCACACTTGGGGGCATTCCTCTGCAACCAAAGGCAGTTTTCGGGTTACTTCAATGATGACCTATCCACCCGCGTTTTAGCCAGGGCGGCATGTGGGTGGTATAGTTATTATATAGCAAGTGTGCGGTCGTCCAAAAGTTTGGTAAACGCCACGTAGAGCCTCATCGGCGTCAGGGCATTATTGACCATGCAGCATTCGCAACATTCAGGTAGGGCCGGTACTTGCACCAAAGTTTCCTGTTGGCTCCCACAGACTTGTCTGCCCCCAGGATTATCCACTATGGGTTAGAACCTGAGGCGGAGGGGGCAATTCCTGCTCCGGCGTCCCAAATAAGTCGATAGCTTGCAGGGGTGGAGGTACCATGCAGGTCCTGTCCACCTCTGGGTTTCCCCCCAGGCGATGGGATCAATCCAGGTGGGACCACAAAGTCAACGGGTCTTGGGAAGCTTCCAGTGGTGGCATTTAGCAACAGATAAAGTATCAGCGAGTGGGTAACAGACTTCGGCTCTCCAGCAGCACCATGCCCTGGGAGCACGCGTGTTGCCCAAACACGGAGGCCTAACCATAAGGGGGCCGAGTAGCAACAGCAAGTAAATAGGTCTCATAGGCGGGCCTCGGGCCTTACAGCTGTGCGAAATCACCATCATTAGAGTTCGGCCCAGGTAAGAATAGGGCATTTCTTAATGTTCGAAGGACCATTGCAGCTGGGGGTACCCCCCAGCGGAATCACTGGTCGCGTACTGCTTTTACCTCGCTTAGGGGATGCGGCCAGCCGACATATGGTGCTGCCGTCCCAATAACTGGGGTGTCAGCGGGGCAAACTCAAGGGGACATTATGTCAATAGAACATTTGTCACGCCCAAGGTGTCACTAAAACTCTACTTCAACGGAGCAGGAATTTGGCACCGCTGTGGATGCTCTGGGTTTGCGGGGGGGGGAACCCCCTGCCACCCTCCTACTGGGGAGCATGATGGGAGGGGCGAAGTAGGACTTAGTCAATCCTCAATGCTTGAACTTTACAGACAGCGCGCAATGCTTAAGCCAGACAGATTCCCGAAGCTGGTATACCTAGGGGGTTTCATCACTGAGGGATCTGTGGGGGCACAATTCCCTCTACAACACCAGGGGCTATAGCTCACTGGTAAGTCTTGTGCCTGTGGTTGTAAAGCATCTCACAGGACAAAGGTTTGTGTCCCGCTAGCGCTGTCATACGGTCATAAGGTGGCAGAATTTCAAATTCTCTTTCTGCAGGGATGGTTCCCTTCCAGCTAGTTGCAGGAAGCCCTAGACAGGAGAGGTTGCAGGGAAGACTATAGCGGGTTGGTGGGGGGCCCTGGCTGCGACGGTAAGCCGCCTCCAGGGCTGTGGCGGAGTTACAGGGCGATCTGGAAGCAGGCCGGTACAAAGGGTACCTCTGCGCGGCACCATTGGGGGTGCCTGAGCCAAAACCGAGGAGCCTCATGGGAGGGTCCCGGAAGCCGTGTCGGCGCCCCACTAGTCCTGCGGGCAGCTGTGGGCCTGAACAACCGGGGGCTTGCTAAGCGACGCTCCGCCCCGAGAGCGGGGCGTGAGTAGAAGTTACCAACGGCACGTGATCATAGAAAGAATCACATGGATGGCAGCATCAGCGGGCATCGCTCCCGCGCTGCCCGGCTCATCAGGTGGGCAGGCGACCCAGTTGGTTGCCTGCCCTTGGATCGCCCGTAAGATAACTCACCCATTACATATTCTGGAATTATGTAATAAACCTGCAGCATTGTTACCCAGCACCAACTGTCTTGTGTGTGTCATTTGGGTAACCTACCATGGGGGAGGGAGGACAGCGGGTGCCCCTGGGGGTACTATGCCGCTGACCGCAGCCCCCGCAGGGGGCCAATCAGCGGTCGGCGCCTTAGTGCCCCCGGGGCACCGGTCACCCCTCCCCACCCCCTCCCACAGGGAGGGGGCGGGGACGCCGACCGGAGCCCCCCTCCTCGGGTGGGCCGGAAGTGACGCGCAATGCGTGTCACTTCCTGGCCCTGGTGTGAGGGGGAGGCTATTTAGCCTTCCCCCACCCTCCTGGCGACCTCTTTGTCGCCCACCTCGCCACATCCCTCCCTACCGCTTACCTGGCGTAGGCGTTGGGTGGGGGGGTTTTCTGAGCGTTGTAATGTTTTCTTTTTTCGTTGCAGGCGGAGTTACAGGGCGATCTGGAAGCAGGCCGGTACAAAGGGTACCTCTGCGCGGCACCATTGGGGGTGCCTGAGCCAAAACCGAGGAGCCTCATGGGAGGGTCCCGGAAGCCGTGTCGGCGCCCCACTAGTCCTGCGGGCGGTTGTGGGCCTGAACAACCGGGGGCTTGCTAAGCGACGCTCCGCCCCGAGAGCGGGGCGTGAGTAGAAGTTACCAACGGCACGTGATCGTAGAAAGAATCACATGGATGGCAGCATCAGCGGGCATCGCTCCCGCGCTGCCCGGCTCATCAGGCAGGCAGGCGACCCAGTTGGTTGAAAGATCAGGGCTTCCGCCTGGTATTAAATCTCAAAGAGTTCAATTCGTGGGTATTGTATCGCCACTTCAAGGTGGAGGGCATACACTTACTCCGAGACTTGCTTTTGGAAGGGGATTGGATGGTAAGGCTAGACCTCAAAGACGCTTACTGAACGGTCCCTATATTTCCTCCCAACAGGCGATTTCTTCAGTTCCAATGAGGAAACGTCTGGTACGAATTCTTCGCTCTGCCATTCGGACTATCATCCGCCCCTTGGTGTTTCACCAAACTCCTAAAACCGGTGATTCAATTCTTGAGGGAGCGGGGAGTCAGGCTTATCATCTACTTAGACGTTATCCTGATTATGGCTCAGAGTGTGAGTACAGTTCTTCAACATCTAGCATTGACGACACAACTCCTACAGGAGTTGGAGTTTGTCATCAACTCCGACAAATCTATCATGACTCCTGCTCAATCGATGGAGTTTTGGGGGTTCCAAGTGAACTCGGTGACGGCACAGCTTTTACTTCCAATGAAGAAACGGGTTGCCATCAAGAAGGAATTGAGGAGAGTGCTGTCCTCTCAGACCATATCATTACGGACTTTAGCCAGGTTGGTGGGCCTGTTAGCCTCGTCGATCCAGGCCATTTTCCCAGGTCCCCTTCATTACAGGGCACTACAATGATTAAAGATCTTACACTTATGCAAGGGTCCGAGTTAAACACGGAACAGATTCTGTTGAGCCACGAGGCCACAACGGAAATTTCTTGGTGGTTGGAGAACATGGATCCGTGGAATGGCAAAGCCATTTTTGCATCAGTCCCAGAAGTGGTGATAGAATCGGATGCCAGCAGATGGGGCTGGGGAGCCCGGTGTGGTTCAGTGGAAACGGGGGGCAGATGGTCTCCGGAAGAGCTTCGTCTCCACATAAATCGTCTGGAGCTGCTGGCGGGCTCTTTTGTGATCAGGACTCTGTCCCCGCAGAAAGCGAGTTGTTGCAATCTCCTGAGAATCGACAATGTCTCGGCTGTACGGTATATCAATCGACTGGGGGGCACCAGGTCGCGACTACTAGTGGAAATAGCCAAGGATTTTTGGCATTACTGTCTTCTCCACCACATTTCAGTGACAGCCGAGTATATTCCGGGCAGCTCCAATGTGGTGGCGGATTGGAATTCTCGTTTTCTTCGAGATTCCAGTGACTGGCGTCTTCATCCCAGGATTTTTCGACAACTCGACAACAAGTGGGGTCCTTGTGTGATAGACCTCTTCGCGTCCAGGCTCAATACACAACTGCCTCTGTTCTACAGTTGGACACCAGATCCTCTGGCGAGCAACTTGGACGCATTCCTTCAGTCATGGACGACAGGCATGCTCTATGTATTTCCTCCGTTCGCCATGATTCCGAGAGCGTTGTAGCGCAGATCCGCAGACAGAGAGCGGAGGTGATGTTGATATCCCCATGTTGGAGAGCACAAGCGTGGTTCCCAGCGGCGTTGACTCTTTCTTGTGCGTCTCCAATACGTCTGCGATCATTTCCGGGAATCTTAGCGGACCCTCTCGGTCAACCGCATCCTCTGGTTCTTCAAGATCAATTGCCGCTCATGTCGTGGAAACTTTCCGGAGACGTTGGCAAGTGCCGGGAGTTTCGGAGAACACACTGTTTTTCTTATCCCAATCATGGGCGCCAGCTACGCACAAGCGATATGAATCAGTTTGGCGTAAGTGGGTTAGTTGGTGTACTGAACGACAAGGGGATCCCATGGGATCCGGAATCCATATGATCGCTAACTTCCTGTCGGAGATGGCAAGTACAGGGTTAGCCTATAGGACGGTGAACAATTTTAGATCGGCTATCTCAGCGGGTCATCCTCACGTGGATGGTAAGCCAGTGGGGGAACATCCTTTGGTCTGTAAAATGGTGAGAGGTATTAGGTTGGTAAATCCTCCAAAACCAAGGTATTCACAATTCTGGGATGTGGACGTAGTACTTTGTTTTCTCAGAAATTGGCCAACTAATGAAGGTCTATCCCGTAAGCAATTATCTGCTAAACTGACTTTATTGTTATGTTTGATTTCATGTAGACGTGTGTCTGATGTACGGGCTCTGGACTTAGCGGGGAGAGTATTCACTCCTTCGGGGGTTTCTTTCACAATCTCGAGACAAACTAAAACCAATTCTAGATGTATTTCCTACCCTTCTTTTCCGCATCATAGTATATTGTGTGTTGTTCAATGTTTAAAATGTTATGAGGATTGTACACGTGAGCTTAGAAATGATGTCGCAGGACAATTGTTAATATCTTTACAGAGACCTTTCCTACCAGTCACTGCCGCAACTTTAGACAGGTGGCTTACTTGGTTGTTGAATTTGGCAGGCATAGATACTGAAGCCTTTGGCGCCCACTCAGTGAGAGGAGCTATGGCTTCCAAAGCTTTTTCTACAGGTTCTCGTCTGGAGGACATTATGACTGCGGCGGATTGGTCTTCTGATACTACATTTAAAACGTTTTATCATAAGCCTATTGTTGATGTTGCTACTAATGTGGTGGGGCAACTTTAAACTAGCATAATCTGAGCCTCCGTGGACTGACATGGAATAAAAAAAATTCTACCCAACGCAACAAGAATTTTAAATTCTATTAAGGACACGGAGGCGATGATTATCCCACCCTCGAAACTGTGTTTTCAATATGATTTTGTACTTTGTTCATATTGCTGATGATGACATTTTGTATTATGTACTTTATTAAGGATTTCTTCCCGCCCATTCTGTTGAAACATACATTCGGTGAATGGTATATTACGACATATATTCTCGTTTCAGGCGAAAAGAACAAACCGGCATAAAGGACTCAGATGACTCCGGCTCCGCTTCTAGAGAAGAAATTCCGTGACCGGTGTTGGGACTAACGTCGATGAAGGAATTGGTGGTGTTCAGTGTTCGACAGTCAAGTTTGTGGACTGTGTTAAAAGTTTGTTTGCAAAGAAAGAGGAAGTGGTTTCTGCATGATGGACTATATATACAATATGGACGGACAATGATTGGGGCATACTATGGAGGGGGTTGTACTTCCGGGGTATGCTCAGTTTAAAGTTGTTCATTGGCTGCTGTTTTGCCAGTAAAGTAAAGAGAAGCATAATCCTCGCCTCCGTGTCCTTAATAGAATTGAAAATTCTTGTTGCGTTAGCTAGAATTTTTTTTCTTGTGGGCTTGACCCCCGAGCTTCACCCCTAGGGACGGCGAGTGCCCGGATGGTGAGAGCTGTGAGGAGATGGACTCATTGTCAATGTTTTATGACGTGGGCTGCGAGCTGTGATTGGCATCATGTTAGAGAAAGCGGAAAAGGACGCATTCGCTGGACAGAGCTTGAAGGGAAATGTAGTTCTGCAGCATGTTTAGGACTACAGTGCCGGGGAGTCTGCGGATAGGCAGTCAATGTGAACGAGTGGGAGGGGCTGGGATGCTTCCTTCACTCTGCAGAGCTCCACGGAAGCCTGTTGGAGTGACTATAAGCGTGTTTAATTATTTACGGTGTACGGGAGCAGTTATAGGCATTCCAAATGAAAACCATACAGCTTCTGTGAAGTCTGTGACTATGGAGCAGACATTAAGGGTAGCAGAGGGCGCTGAAATGCCTCCTGCTCTCAGCAGTGCACAAAGGAAACCAGTTGGAGCGACTAAAAGTTCGTATGATGCAGGATCGGGTGAACGTGCCTACGCAACAAAAGACCACATTTTAAGATAATGCAATTGCCATGGGAAACATGATGGTGCCGTGCTCGTACACTATCTGAGCCAAACAATAGATTAAAGAGTGCGCCCAGAAGACCCTAAAATAAAGAATCGAGTACGCTCAAGTGTAACAGGGGCAGTCTCCCGGAAGACCAAAAGGCAGGACTAATTAAGCATAGGGACCAAACATAAGCAGGAATTTATGAAGGCCAGGAACAAGAGCCAAAGGAAAAGATGGGAGATGCCTATAGTAACTATGCCAGATACAGCATGCATCGCAGAGGAGCACATGTGCTACCCAAACTCAACCTAAAAAAACAGATGCTTTCATCTACAGCACTTTTTTCCCATTTTTGACAAAAAACCAAACTTTAGCTGCATTTTGGCTAATTTCTGAGTTCCCTCCAGAGGGATCCACAAACCCTGGGTACCTTTAGAATCCTCAGGATGTTGGAAGAAAAGGACGCAAATTTAGCGTGAATACCTTATGTGGACAATAAGTTACGGGGCCTAATCGCGAACTACCCCAAATAGCCAGAAATAGGCTTAGCAGGGGGAGGGGGCGAAGGGGTTAAGGGCAAGTGGATGGAAACTATTTCCCAAACGGAATGTTCCCTATTGCTAAGCAGGGCTGACTGGATGTTATCCAGTCTCTGCGTCATAGATACTGCATTCATCAGCTCATTATGTATTATATACATTTACATAATACTAATATAATATGTATTATAGAAGGAAGCCAGAGGAGGTAGAAGTAGAAAATGCTCATTTTGACTCACTGAAAAGATAAGCCAGGGTGTTTAATTCCTAATTGGTAACAATGCGTGGAAGCGCCTAGTGGGCCTAAATTAGAAGGTATCACTGTGGGTTGAGCTGCATACAGCACAACATTTACCTAATGTACTCAGTATTTAGTGAAGATTGGAATTATGAAACTGACGTGCGAGCTGTCAGTAGGAAACACCCAGTAACGAAGAGATTATGTCAGGAGAGGCTGCGCCAGGGTGGAAAGGTTGACTCAGTAGCCATGTTGGGGTTATCATTGACAGATGCTACTTCTTCTGGTGGGAGTAGGGCAGCGGACTTTGAGGATTGACTGACTGACAGCTGTCCATCATGCAGATATGGCTGAATCACCTATCTTTGGGAGGGGTGCATGCAGAGGCATCTCTTGGTGAGACAGAGGGCAGTGAGTGCTGAGATCTCTTGATCATCACCATGCCAAGCTGAAGCGCTGACCACCAGGCACGGCAAGAGTAGGGGCGTCGCCTGTGGGTGTCTCAGAAGACGGCCCCCTGAGGAGTCAAAGTTTCAGTCCCAATGAGAGGAGCTCATAGAGCTCTGGAGAAGTGATCTTTATGCTACACTTTTCAGGTCACAGATATAAATGCCAAAAGTTAGTTCGGTGGGCTAATGGACCTGCTGTGCTCTGTGAGTGTGTCCGCGTGTGTGTAACATTAAGGTTAATTATTACATGTTTGATATAGAGGCTACACCTGACTGCAAGGAGCTGAGGAGTGCTACAGGTAGGAGATTGTTATACCAGTAGGAGAATCTTAAGTGAGTGCGCTATACATACACCACACTACAAATATAGATTGCTATTAGGATGTGGGGGAAGGCAACACATTAGTGAGAGACAAGTAGGAGGGAGGGCACAGAGGCCTGTGGGTAATACGGATGTTCCCCTATCCTGCATCTCAATTCACCAAAAAGAAAAGGTGCTTTCCAACATTTGTCAAAAGGGATTTTCAAGAGGAAAATAAAAGCGTTATAGAAGGACCTTTACCAGTGATAGGTCTGAAAGTCCCCAGTGTCTTGCTAGACCAGCTTTGAAGTGTGCAAAGATATGATGAAGATGGCCAAGTGTAAGTTTACGCGCATTCTGCACTTCTCTCTATAAAACGCAAATGCAAGGAGGATCGTGCACCTCTGTCTAGCTCCCCCCCTCCACACTCCTTCACCTCCCAAGAACCAGAAGAGTTATCAACACAGGCCTGTGGGTGTTCACCCTTCCCTCTCTCCACCCATGAGCTCTTGAGCACCAAATCAAAAAGCAAACCAGGGAAAACATCTTTTCCATGAAAGAGATAAGCAGAGTCTGAAATGTGAAAGGATTCCCTGCAGAAGGTGGTTTGAGAGACATCAGGCCCCAGACACATCAATGATTCTCTTTCTTTACCACTGTAAGGGGGCGGGAGGAGCAGGGACTGGTCTATACAAGAACATCAGAGGTTTAGGAAAGCATGCACTGGCTTCGGAAGCACCAATCACCCAGTGAAACACAACAAAGACACAGCCCCACTCAACTCAGAGCCCCTGGGCCCATCTACTGTCAATACAATGCATTTATTAGTGGGAAGTGATGCCTAAAAGACCCCTTTTAAGCGAATCCTTGCATAAGAGATCGCGGGGAGTAAAGACAGCAGGGCCAGTAACTGCAGGATAGCATAGTCTGCATGATCGTCACAAAAGCAAGTAGGCACCCTAGTGGGAGAACTGAGCCTCTCCGGAAATAATCTGCTTTACAAAATTCAACATCACAACCAGGGACATTAATACTTAGCACAAGCAGCCAACAGCAGAAAGAAACATGGGGCATTCGGTTTACTATTCAATGCATTTCTCCTGATGAAGGATCAGTTATTACATGGCCAGGAGAGGGGTCTGGTTCACAGATTATAACTAGCAGGTATCAGGTAAAGAGAAGTGTGATATGGAGCCTGCAGAACAGTGCCCAGAACACGTCTGTCTTCTGCACATTACAGGCAGTGGACTCAGAACACATTTGCACAAACTATCAAGGGTCCAAATTGAGGATTATGATTAAATATGCCACCCATTAAAATAAAAATACTGCTTTCTAGTGTCTCATTCCCCATCCTGAGGGTTGCAACCCAGATGTTTGGTGAGTCAGAAAAGTCTGAGCAATAACTAAACATGCCTTTAAATTCTGTGTTTATCTTGTCACATTTGAAATGTTAGGCTGCTTTATTTATTTAACACGGGGATTTGTATTTACTTTTCTTTCTCTGACTGCAAATTGAGAGATTGTATAGTGAATTATGTGACAATCTTCCTGGAGTACAGGGAGTGTGAAAGAAAAGGTTGTTGGGTGTTGTTTGTTTGCGAGATACATCACAATGTAAATACCTCTAAATGAACTGTATGCGTTCAGCAGTTAGGAAAACAACACTTTGGCACAATTTTTAGGTCTCGCTAGCGTAAGGCTGCGCGCATGCGCAGTCTCGTTGGCGAGATTTAACGTTAATAGGTATTTTCTGTAAGAAGCTTTAACCCCCGCCCCTCTTTTCCATTGGCTGGCGTCACCGTTTATGCTTAACGGTGGCCAGCCATTGGAAAAGAGGTGTCGGTGACGTATTTGCTTGGCTTTCTGAGCCGTCCCATTCGGACGGCCTGGCCTGCTTTGCCTTCGTCGCAAAAGGTTTCTTATCTTTATGGGGCCAAACACATGGCCCCATAGAGATAAGAAACCTTTTCGCAGCCGAGGCCGTCCAAGTGGCTTGGCAGAAAAAGCCGAGCAAATACGTCATGGCGTAATGGCGTCCACTTGTTTCTTACTGACTGCAGCAAGTGACTTTTGCACCAAACACGTTCAATTCATGATGTATTTTTGGAATACCGATAATTACGAACGCCCAACAAACCAGAGAAATGAAACTGCAACTTTTACAAGGAGCCCGTCATGATAACATTCAGACCACCCCCGAGCTCGTGTGATGTAAGCAGACACTCCGATGCAGCTCGTGCTGCGTTTGATGCTGCAAAAAAACACACCCTTACACATAAAACATGGATACACTGAAAGCTCGTTATCTGTGAACACAGAATGATGTCCCCTGTGCTACGGCAACAGCAGAATGATACACACCACCCTGTATGCAAACGGTTGAATGTCCTTGGCTGACCACAGCGGAGCCAACACAAACAGACTGGTGGGCCAGTGTTGGTAAACAAAGTTATGCTGTGAGAGCCACTGTACTTTATGTACAGCGACAGGACCACTCTCCGGAGCCAAGAGCCGACCGAAACGAATTTCCAAAATACAACACTTTGCGTCTTCTTCACTAATCACATCACAACTCATTCTTCTGTTACTGTTAGGGTCGTTTTTTTTCTAGAACTAGTTGTAAAAAGTTGATGGGCAAATGGTTTTCTGAAGTGAGCGTAAATTACAGATGATCAATAAACTAATTGCATCCCTCTGTAGATCGAAGGGGGTTGGAATTTTACGCGGAGGAGGTAGTATTAGGGAGAAAATGCAAGAAACACACCTGCAAAGCTGCAGCAAAGACCCGATGCTTTCTTTTACGCCACATGCTTTGTATAACATAATATACACAGATTACAAAAAGCAAACTTCCCCCTGCTAGCCATTTTTGGGGGGATGCGCACCTCTTTTTTTCCACACACCAGGGGATTAAAATAAGGAGGGAGAAGTTACCTTGATGCAAAACTGGGTTGCAGCCGCCTCAGACATGTCTCACGCGGAAATCAGGAAGTTGGCGCGCTTTCTTGCACTTTCCTCCCCCTAGACCCTCAGGTCAGGGGCATCCCGGGGCGACAGAAGTTGTCTCAGGAGCATCCATGGTCCACCACCAGAGTAGGGCCCCCATTCCCTGGAGGGGAGGAAGCCTGCAGTGTTTGGGAAAGGGAGGGGGGAACGTCAGGCTGGTGTTTGCTCGTCTGCTCTGAGAGTGTGTGGTAATGTGTTTTTTTCTGTTTTCCTTCCTGGAAGAGAGAAACTGAAAGGCGGCTCTGAGGCAGGCAGCAGCCCCCTTGGCTCATTGATCGGGGGTGAGTTTCAGTTCTTAGGCTGACACCAATTCCCAGCATCGGGCTCTACCTTTTAAAGGGGCCGGGCTGCGCAGCCGCTGCCGCCGCCACCAGGAAGCCGGGGCTCGTGTTACACGGGCAGAGGCAGGAACTGGGAAATGGAGGCAGGCAGGGGAGGAGGAGGAGCGGGAAATGGAGGGCAGGAGGGAGGGGGAGCGACTACCGGGAAGGGCTTGGTGAGGGAGGGAGCGTGGGTGGGAAGGAGAGGCACCAGGACGAGGGATGAGAAACCCAGAGAGAAGTAGGGGCGGAAGTACAGGGAAACGAAGGCGCGAGGGGCCTCGCGGCCCCTATATGACCGGAAGGAAAGGGAAGGCGCACAGGCAGGCGGATGGCACATTTGACACCCACACAATTCGTCCCTGCCCATAGAGGACATTCCATTTCAGGGCTAATTAATCGGTGAATCTCGTAGCACGCATTTCACTCAAGCGCCAAGAGGCCTTTCGAAATGCAGTGCTAATCATTCGGTACTTCTCAACATCATACGCTTACCATACAACTGTCTACGGTGCATTGAGACTGCACTGCAAATAAATCACTACTTCTCACCAGCATCCTGTTCATGCAGGCGCCTAGAGGCCATTCAGTATGCAGTGCTATTAATTACTTATCAGCATCACACAATCATCAAGTGCTTACAGTACAATGAGCAAGACCTCTCACCAGCACCCTGTTCATACAAGCGCCTAGAGGCCATTCCATATGCAGCGTTAACAGCAATGCAAGCTCAGTGACCTCTAGGCACTTGAATTCCCCCACACATAGTGCTGCTGTTGACACACACCTCACAAAGCACTACACCAGTTAGAAGCACGCACTTGCCCGGCTCGCGCTCCTAGCTTCCCTTTACTCCCACACTGTACATTTACAAATATTTCAACAGAGCACTGAAGAATTTGGCGAGGAGGGACGGGGTTATCAGAATTCTTTGGGGGATGGGCGCACGGTCTCTTTCGGGCCGCGCGTCCATGTTTTTTTTGCTTTGTTACTAATCACAGGCGCGGTTTATAAGCAAACCCTGTGCTTGGATTCACTTCACTAGATCACACGCTGCATTCCCCCACACACAGTGCTGCTGTTGACACACCTCACTAAGCACTAAGAAGAGCCCTCCCTGCTCCATTAAGGAGCCCTTCCCCTCCCTTTGAAGGCCTCGCTCTGCTTTCACTTCCGCTCTTTTCTTCCTCGCCTGTTTACTGAACAAGCATTTGCAATGCAATACGTCTCGCATTTATGCGAGTTTGAGCTATTGACACTGCAAATAACAATGACTTTTATTTTTGTTTTCGTTATTAAAACATAAATACGAAAACAAAACTAAAAGCCAGTCATTTACAATGCCAATAGCTCAAACTCGTGTAAATGCGAGACCTATTGCATTGCAAATGCATGTTGTAATTTGCATCCCAAGTGTGCTGAAAACAGAGATTTTAACAGGATCAATACAAATCAACACACTTTTACTTGGTGATGCACAAATGATAAATATTCACTAAAACCCAATTTTCACTCAATTAATCAATACATAAGATCTTTATTCAGTCTGAAACAAACCATAAAAGAACAAATAAGTACACAAAAATTAAAATAAACATTCATTATCATTTGTGCACTATGTAGTTTTGTCAGTAAAACTGTAAGTCTGTGCAGATTTAGCGGCCAGTTCAATGGAAAATGTGCAGTCTGTAATTGACATGTGCTACGACGCGGTTCTTTACGTACATTAAAGAATCACACAAAGCATGTCCATTAAAGAAAGCTGGGTCACAAACGTTAGCTGTTGTAAAAAGTTGGTTGTGGTACTAAAATGTTTGGGAACCACTGTTCTACAGTGTTTCCTCTAGCCAAGACCAAAATATTTTATCTGAGTAATATACTGCATGCATTACCTTATTACATTAAGAAGTTCACATGCCACAAAGTGAGCTAAAACTAAATTCCAAGGTATTTATTATAGAAGAAATTTTGCAGTAGGCCAATGATCAGCTATTTGACGTGGCTTCTTGATAAAGTATTAATTGTTCGAACTCTAATTATTGCCTCAATCTGGATGACTGAGAAAACCTTTCTTTCAGGCTGAATGGTTTGAAATGCCCAGCTTGCTCTGTGTTCTTTAGTGATACAGAAGATTTGACTTTCGGGTGAATGTTTTCCCCTAAACTGAGCAGTGAGGAAGACTCTCTCCTCTGTACGTTCTCTGGCGATTTAGAAGATGCGAGAACTAAGAAAAGGGGGAGGGGGGACCAAGAGAAATGTACAGACCAGCGAGGACTGGTTCCCCAAACATTAATACAAAACACAGAGAATCCTCGGGTCTAAAATGCGTAGACAGCATCAAGAGGGACAACAAAAAAGTTAACTAGTCGCTAGTGGGAGAGTCCTTTAATTAGGACGATATCCCATCACCCACCAAGGTGGCATGCTTCATCAACTGGGATTCTCCTCTTGGCGGAGACTCCTAGCTCCGCTAAGGGCTACAACCCCTCACTGTGAGGGAGGAGCTCAGATACACTCAGTGCATCGATACAGCCTCTCTCCTGTGTGTATTCTCTGGTGCTCTTGTCACAATTAGTGCATTGAAAAGGTCTTGATCCTATGTGTATACTCTGGTGATTTACAAAATACCCATTTTGAGTAAAGCTCTTCTCACAATCAGGGCATTGAAAAGGTCTTACTCCTGTGTGTATTCTCTGGTGCATTTGGAGTGTTCGCTTGTCACTAAAGCTCTTTTCACACTCAGTGCAGCGATGAAGCCTCTCTCCTCTGTGTCTTCTCTGATGAGTTAGAAGATTCCCCTTTTGAGTAAAGCTCTTCTCACACAGTGCACTGAAAAGGTCTTACTCCTGTGTGTATTCTCTGGTGCATTTGGAGTGTTCGCTTGTCACTAAAGCTCTTTTCACACTCAGTGCAGCGATGAATCCTCTCTCCTGTGTGTCTTCTCTGATGAGTTAGAAGATTCCCCTTTTGAGTAAAGCTCCTCTCACAATCAGGGCATTGAAAAGGCCTCACTCCTGTGTGTATTCTGTGGTGATTTAGAAGACTCCCCTTTTGAGTAAAGCTCTTCTCACATTCAGTGCATTGAAATGGACTCACTCCTGTGTGCATTCTCTGGTGAGATAGTAGATGCACCTTTTGCGTAAAGCTCTTCTCACATTCAGTGCATTGAAAGGGCCTCACTCCGGTGTGTATTCTCTGGTGGTTTAGAAGACTCCCCTTTTGATTAAAGCTCTTTTTACAATCAATGCATTGATAAAGTCTTGCTCCTGTGTGTATTCTTCGGTGAATTAGGAGAGTTTTCTTGGAAACAAAGTTTTTCTCACACTCAGCGCAATGAAAGAACTTCTCTCCTGGTAGCATTCTTTGGTGAAGAAGATTTTCATTTTGTGCAAAACTATTTTCACTCTCAGTGCAGTTACTGAGTCTCACTCCTGCATGTATATCTTCGGAGGTCTGAAAAGTGGTATTTCGAGCAAAGCTCTTCTCACGTGGACGACACTGGTATGGCCCCAATAGTGTGTGTGTTATTTTGTGCCACAGAAGGCTTGGCTTTTTAGAGAAGCTCTTATCGCACACAGAGCAGGGATAAGGTCTTGTCTCTGTATGGACTCTTTGATGCGCCACCAGAAGTGCCATATTCATACTTTGTTTTCCACACTCACTGCAGGTGAAGTTTACATTTCTGGTGTGGATTCGCTGGTATTTTTTATTTTTTGCGAGTTTGTGAGTTAAAATCTTTGCAGGCTTGAAGCATGTGTTTGGCTCTTTATCGATCATTATGCCATCTACTGATTGATGTACTGTAGAAAGAAACAAGAGCAGGTTTAGTTCTTAGAATCACCTTCAAAATATTTAAGCACAGAAATGTGAAATTAATGTCAAATTGATTTGGTCTTGTTGCATCAAAAGGCTTGATGAGTTAGTAAAAGCTTTTCATTAATAGACAACAGCTGCCCTGAGTCTGGCTACTACCCTTGTGCTTGTCAGATTTAAGGACTGTTAGGAAATCTGTAATATTCCCTCTCACGTGAAGTAGATGTTAGGAGAGTAGGTTTTATTGCTAAGAGACAGAAAGCAAGCCACCACAGTGCAAACAGAAGAAGGAAAACCTTGAACTGCCTGGAATCTTGGGGACTCACAGATTACCACCTGCTAAGGCCATTAAAGCATCATACAGGAGGTAAACATGCACAGTGATGGCATTACATAATAGGAAAAACAGGATAATGGAATATTGTGTGACATCTCTCCGTAGAAAACAAAATCAAAGAAGGAAAGTTCATGAAAGCGATGGTCTACTACATATCGCTACTTAAGAAGAACAAGAGAAAATTAACGAAAGCAAAAATTAGGTTGATATTTTCTGTAAAATATTAAAAATACAATCTACAAAAAAAAACAAGCATAGCAAAAATAATGAAAAGCACATCATCAGCAAAATGTTGCTGTAAGCATCTCTCCCAGAAACTCATACAAACAAGAAGAGTCCATTTGACTTTCACCTCTTTGACTCTCAGCATTCCATCAATTACGGCAATTTACCCTAACTGCATTTCTCCATATTTTATCCTCCTAGTGATTTATGAGAACTTCTGTGAGAGGGGATCACTCCCTGCTGACCTTTGACATGCGGTGATTGCAGTACCATATAAAGAGTGCAAGCCCAGGGATGACTGATGACTTTGGGTTGTATCCTCCGAACTCCATCTTGAATGTCGAGACTAAATTATTGCCAACAATACTAGGTCACAGGCTAGCGGGAGCGATTACCTCACTGATACACAGGGATCAGACAGGCTTTATTCCTGGCTGATCGATGCAAAAACATCTCTGGCGTCAACACAACTGGCTAACTGCGGTGCAAGATGCCCCCTTTCCACTTGTACTTCTCGCCACAGACAGGGAGAAGAAATTTGAATCAATTTATTCACCAGACCTTTTTGCGACTCTGAGAGGTTTGGTTTTGGTCCACAATTCTGCAGTTGGGCAACTTTGCTGTACACTGACCCCACAGCAGCAGTCTGTGGGAATGAGGCAAGATCAGACCCATTCTCCTTAGGCCAGGGCAGGAGGCAAGGGTGTCCAATTTTCTCCTTACTGTTTGCCCTTTTTGGCAAGCTTGATAAGGGGGAGGAAGTGGAGGCGCTACAGTGGCAAATGGAGAAACAAACTCTATTTATGTATGATTTCCTATTATACATCACTGATCCTGCCGCATACTTGGGACCCCTACTTGAGAAGGTGGAGGCCTTTGGGGAATACTCTGGATACAGGGTGAACAGAGGCGAATTGACACTTTATAGAGTGGGGCAATGGAACCAGAGATACGAGTCCCTGAATCAATAAAGGTCTTCACGGACGGCTTAACATATCTGGGCATCTGTGTAATGCAGGACCCAGAGGTCTTCTGGGAGCAAAACCTTGAACCACAAACGGTGGTCTTACAGGTGGACAGTTGACTGCATTTACCCTTTGAAAAAGAGAACTCTCGAAACGCGTCAGGGCTGCGGTCTGCTGCTTGTAATTAGCGGGTCAGCGCGACTGTTTTACCAAAATAAGCATTGGGAACGCTCTTCTATGTCCGAGTGCAGCCCAATTGTTGGACATTTCCCACGGAGCTCGTATATATTTGCGGCCGTCCTGCCGCAGGGACTGCACCACTTCGTTAATGGGGGCCACGGAGCTCCTAATCAGGAAGGGCTTCGTTTGTGGGGCACAGAAGTGGATTAAGACTGTCACGCTGTCTGGGGCTCATGTGGAGCCGTAATTTCCAGTGAATTTGGAGCACCACCATCTGAGGGCTTTAAATACGGACTACACCTCCCAGAACACAACGTGAATTCTCATACAGAGTTGTCCAATCAGGTCTCACGATATGGTGGAAAAAGGAAAGTGTGGCCGCACGTGTGCTTTTGACTGCATTTACGCTTTGAAAAAGAGAACTCTCGCAACGCGACAGGGCTGCGGTCTGCTACTTGTAATGAACGGGTCAGAGCGACTGTTTTACCAAAATGAAGCATTGGTAAAAGCTCTTCTGTGTCCGAGTGCAGCCCAATTGTTGGACATTTCCCAATGAGCTCATATATATATATATATATATGCTCCCAAACTGCCCCAACAGGTAAGCCGCACTCAAACACCAAATGCTCAGTGAAAGCCTTTATTAGGTATAGACAGCATCCACCAGCCGATTGAATAAAGCAGCGATACCATCAATTACAGCCTAACGTGTGTCAAAGGTGATCCTTCTTCATCAGAGGCATGATGGGATAACGTTACGTGCATTAAAGACACAGTCTCTTGAATTTAAATTAGATTCCATGCCCACAAAGGGGCTGCTCGAATGAGGCTGGGAATGCATTTTGGGAACTGTAGTTTTCGAATCTTCTTTCCTGGATGGGTGCACTATTTTCTGCCAGTAAATCAAAGACCACAGATAGACCTCAGTCGGCGGTGCTGTCCTCAATCCTATTCTGATGCTCCACTCGCAAAGCACGATGAATATCGCGCCTCGTGGCCCCCTTGGATAACGGGGTGGTGCGAGCTTGGCGGCAGGGCGGCCGCCAAATATGAATGCTCCAAAACTGCCCCAACAGGTAAGCCACACTCCAACACCAGA
This sequence comes from Triturus cristatus, assembly GCF_964204655.1. NCBI lineage: Eukaryota > Metazoa > Chordata > Amphibia > Caudata > Salamandridae > Triturus > Triturus cristatus. The sequence goes on from NC_140590.1 coordinate 1,862,368,328, forward strand.
TGCTCAGTGAAAGCATTTATCAGGTATCAACAGCATTCCGCCAGCCGATTGAATAAAGCAGCGATACCATCAATTACAGCCTAACGCGTTTCAAAGGTGATCCTTCTTCATCAGAGGCATGATGGGATAACATTACGTGCATTAAAGACACAGTTCTCTTGAATTTAAATTAGATTCCACGCCCACAAAGGGGCTGCTCGAATGAGGCTGTGACTGCATTTTGGGAACTGTAGTTCTTCTTTCCTGGATGGGTGCACCATTTTCTGCCAGTAAATCAAAGTCCACAGATAGACCTCAGTCGGTGGTGCTGTCCTCAATCCTATTCTGATGCCCCACTCGCAAAGCACGATAAATATCGCGCCTCGTGGCCCCCTTGGATAACGGGGTGGTTCGAGCTCAGCAGTGGGACGGACGCCAAATATGAATGCTCCAAAACTGCCCCAACAGGTAAGCCGCACTCCAACACCAGATGCTCAGTGAAAGTCTTTATTAGGTATAGACAGCATTCCGCCAGCCAATTCAATAAAGCAGCGATACCATCAATTACAGCCTAACGCGTTTCAATGGTGATCCTTCTTCATCAGAGGCATGATGGGATAACGTTACGTGCATTTAATTTAAATTCAAGAGAACGGTGTCTTTAATGCACGTAACATTATCCCATCATGCGGAATGCTGTCTATACCTAATAAAGGCTTTCACTGAGCATCTGGTGTTGAAGTGTGGCTTACCTGTTGGGGCACTTTTTGGATGCATTCATATTTGGCGGCCGCCCGCCGCCGAGCTCGCATCACCCCGTTATCCAAGGGATGCAGAAAGAGGCAACAGATGTGCAGAAGGAGGCAAGAGAACTGCAGAAAGAGGCAAGAGAGTTGCAGAAACAGGCAAAAGAGGCACAGAAAGAGGGTACAGGTGGGCAAACTGAGGCAAGAGAGGTGCAGAAAGAGGTAAGAGGATTGCAGAAATTTTGAACAGAGGTGCAGGAAGAAGCCAGAGCAGTGCAGAATGAAGCAAAAGAGGTGCAGAAAGAACCAACAGAGCTGGAAAAAGAGGCAAGAGGGATGCACAAAGAGGCAAGAGGGGTACAGAAAGAGGCAGGAAGGGTGCAGTGATGTCACTGACCATGTCATGAATGATGTGATATGTGATGTCACCAGCAGTGCATTGCGGGGGAGCGAGTTATAGTTAGCTCAACTAACTATAACGGCCGAATTTCTCTGGTTTTGTACGAGTGAATATCCAACTAGCTATAACATCCCTGGAACCTGTGGTTTTTTCAGTGAATTTCTAAGGTTTTTTAAATGTTAATTTCTAAACTATAACGTCCCTGAAACCTATGGTTTTTTCAGTGAATTTCAAAGGTTTTTTTAAATGCTAATTTCTAACTATAACTTCCCTGAAACCTATGGATTTTTCAGTGAATTACAAAGGTTTTTATAAATGATAATTTCTAACTACAACGTCCCTGAAACCTATGTTTTTTTCAGTGAATTTCGAAGGTTTTTTAAATGCTAATTCCTAACTATAACGCTCCTGAAACCTATGGTTCTTTCCGTGAATATATATATATATATATATATATTTTTTCATGGCAGAGCAAGATTGCGGATATTGATGGAGAATGTTTGGGGATTATCAACAGCAGGATTCCATGCTGTGAGAGACCTCTCATCTCGACGTGCACGCTGCCTGTGCTCATCATCACAGCTCCTGGCACCCTTGCCAGCACCCCCTTTGAAACTGCACTCAATACTTTGCTGCTTGTGCTGCAGAGGTCAGTGGTGCCCTTTACCCGCAAGTGTGTCCAGCTACCGGAGCCATACCTAATCTGTGTGTAGAGTGCTGGCAAGTGAGTGTTCACCATGGGGAGACAAAACGCTGGTCGGCAAACAACTGCAATGAAGCATAAAGGGCAGCAGGCCCCAAGCCTGTTGGATTTTGATGCACCCGCGCTATCTCCGAGCATCACTGCACTTGAGGATAAAGTGGAGACCGTTTTAGGTGCTATTGAGAGTGTAGTCATGCCATTATCCACAACAGCCAGCGCTTTTTCCAAATTGTATCTGTCAATTTGTCTTAGTGGTTCAGTAGCGTCTTGCTGAGAAATATTCCAAATCTCATTGTAAATGGCGTATAGGAAGCATTTAGGGCATGGTGATCTAGGACCTAAGAAGAAATCTTTTAAATCCATGTCATCAGAAGGGAGAGATCAGTGTTCCCTAACTACAGCTGATGTGGAATGTTGCAGCTGTTGCTGAAATAACTTTCCTACGCTATAGGTAGTAACTATCTCTAAATGTTGTGACTGAAAGTTATGGGGTCTGGTTTGCTAGCTTTAAAACCCATAGAAGAGTGTGACAACCATTAGTGTCAACTGGCCACACTAACCACCCATTTAGACCTGAAATAGAAGAGTTGTATGTACCATTCTGAATCATGTTGTTTAGTTGTTCTCCTGTAAAGTTTGCAAAACTTTGCCAATTGTCAAAACGTGCAATGGGAATGCTAGGTGTGTTAATTTCCTATGCACATTCACCCCAGTAAAGAGATCTGGGCCTAAATCCATCACTTTTTGCTCACCATGCGTTCCAGTTTGAACCCAGCCATATGCAAATCAGTCTTGACCCTGTGCCTCATGGGAACAGTCCAGCCCGAACTGCAAGCCAGGTCCTCCCTGGACTGGAAACAAGCATTCTAGGACCGGTTTCGGGGTTTCACCCCTCTTCAGCCAGGATAGCTTGATTCCAGTGGCATGGAGAGCAAGGGACCTACGTCTGGGCATACCCTGCCCACTCGACGTGACAAATGCAAAAACAGTTGATTGACAGAATGCAGAACAATGTCATACATTCACCCCAGTACAGAGATCTGGGCCTAAATCCATCGTTATTTTGCTCACCATGCCGTTCCAGTTTGAACCCAGCCATATGCAAATCAGTCTTGACCCTGTGCCTCATTGGAACAGTCCAGCCGAACTACCAAGCCAGGTCCTCCCTGGACTGGAAACAAGCATCCTAGGACCGGTTTCGGGGCTTCACCCCTCTTCAGCCAGGATAGCTTGATTCCAGTGGTATGATGGAGAGCAAGGGACATACGTCTGGGCATACCCTTCCCAGTCGGGGTGACAAATGCAAAAACAACAGCTGATGGACAGAATGCAGAACAATGTCATACATTCACCCCAGTACAGAGATCTGGGCCTAAATCCATCGTTTTTTGCTCACCATGCCATTCCAGTTTGAACCCAGCCATATGCAAATCAGTCTTGACCCTGTGCCTCATGGGAACAGTCCAGCCCGAACTGCCAAGCCAGATCCTCCCTGGACTGGAAACAAGCATCCTAGGGCCGGTTTCGGGGTTTCACCCCTCTTCAGCCAGGATAGCTTGATTCCAGTGACATGGAGAGCAAAGGACCCACATCTGGGCATACCCTTCCCACTCAGGGTGACAAATGCAAAAACAACAGTTGATGGACAGAATGCAAAACAATGTCATACATTCACCCCAGTACAGAGATCTGGGCCTAAATCCATTGTTTTTTTGCTCACAATGCCATTCCAGTTTGAACCCAGCCATATGCAAATCAGTCTTGACCCTGTGCCTCATGGGAGCCCGAACTGCCAAGCCAGGTCCTCCCTAGATTGGAAACAAGCATCCTAGGACCGGTTTCGGGGTTTCACCCCTCTTCAGCCAGGATAGCTTGATTCCAGTGCTCACTATGCCAAAAAACAGTAGGCACCCCTCTGCAGGCAGAATTACACAGCAAGGGAATTCAGGGGAGCTGGTGGTGAAGTCTTGTATCCCTGCGACTTCAGGCAGGCGGCAAGCACAGTTCAAGCCCTTGGAGATTCTTCTTCAAGATTGCATAAGTACACACAAAGTTCCTTTGCTCCTTTCCTTGGCAATAAAGTAACCACTGCAGGCCAACCCCAACAGCACAGAGGCAGTCTCCTCCTTCAGCTTCCTTGGTTCTTCTCCTTGGCAAAGGTTTGTCTTGATTCCCAGAAGTGATCTAAAGTTCTGGGGTCTGGGTCCCCCCTTTTATACACCAAAATCCTTTGTCTCTGAAGGGAGAGAGTGTCTGTACCTAGTCTAAACCAGTTCTGTGCAGTCCTGGAGCACTTTGTTTACAGGACTCCTTCTTTCCTTTGACAGTGTGGGCCAAGGACATCAGACGCACCAGAGGAGGTGGAGCCAGCATTGTGGAGGGAAGGCCCAGCCCTATTAAGACCCAGCTGTTGACTCCTCCCACCACTCTACATGCAGATAGGTCTATTCAGCCCTGTGCTGACTCACCCTGTCTCCTGGAATCCCCCAGCCCCTGTCACTCAAACTCCAGATAAGGAATACACAGCAAAGCAGAGGCAGGTTTGGATGGTTAGACAAGAAAATACCTACTTTCTAAAAGTGGTATTTTCAAACACAGAATGTTAAAACCAACTTCACTAAAAGATGTATTTTATCATTCTGAGTTCAGGCATACTAAACTTGAATTTCTACCATGTTCCCTGGGTCAGTTAGGATTATAAGATGTTGTAATCAAACTACCCTATGGGGACTGGTAGCCTTGCAATAGTGAACAATGAAAATGTCTGTAATTCACTATTAGGACATGCCACACACACCAGGGCATTTCCTACCTTATACATACAATGCACCCTGCCCTTGGGCCTACCTTAGGGGTGTCTGATGTGAAGAAAAGGGAAGGTTCAGGGACTGGCAAGACTGCACACAGGCTCTGCAATGCCAGGTCTGAGACACACTTTACAGGCTGCTTCTGTGGGTGGCACAACCAGTGCTGCAAGCCCACCAGCAGCATTTGATTTACAAGCCTCGGGCACACACGGTGCACTGTACTAGGGTCTGCAAAGTAAACCAAATAAGCCAATCATGGAGTCACTAATCCATTACATCACTTTACAATAGGGAGAGCATATGCACTTTAGCACTGATCAGCAGTGGTAAAGTGCCCAGAGTTATAAAACCAACAAAAACAGGTCAGAAAAAATAGAGGAGGAAGGTAAAAAGTTCAGGGATGACACTGTAAAAAGTCCAACAACTAGCTTATCCACTCCAGGGGTTGTCTTGTTTTGTGGGGTTTATCCGATTATAAAATGAAGACTACAAGTCCTAGAATGCAAGGAAGGACCTGGACTGGATGAGCTACTCATGCATGACTAGATTATCCACACCAGGGTTTGTCTTTGCTTTGTCGGGTTTATCTGATTATAAAATGAAGACTACAGGTCCTAGAATGCAAGGAAGGACCTGGACTGGATGAGCTACTCATGCATGACTAGCTTATCCACACCAAGGTTTGTCTTTGCTTTGTTGGGTTTAACTCATAAAATGAAGACTACAAGTCCTAGAATGCAAGGAAAATCCTGTACCTTTTCAGCTACTCATGGATGACCTGGAAACAAGACCAGGGCTAAACTGGGTTCTCAGAGTGTGAGGTGGGTCATGACTGACTATGGCACAAAGGTTAGGTAGGGGACACTACCTAGGATGTAGACAGGGTGGAGTAGTGGGAAGCAGATGTGCAGCACCCATGCATGAGGGAGATTAGCAGAGTCTAGTGAGGCGAGCCAAAGTGACAGGGAGAGGTGTGGAGAGGATGGAAGAGATGTTTCAGGGAGGAAGGCCAAAATAGAGGTGCTGGAAAACAAGAATTAGTGGTGAGGGTCAGTAGTCTAGTGAATGATTTATGTAGTGTAGTGCTTGGTAAAAATGAAGATGTAGGTATCAGGGTTTCACCAGTGGCACAGTTATGTGTTTTAAGGTTGTGAAATATCTCTTCAAAGACCAACAGGTTCCTAGGAGTGACTTGGGTGATCGTAGTTCGTTTTTTGAGAACTGGGTGTAAGATGACAGAACCAAGTTGCAGACACTTTGAATTTCAGAAACCTTGATTATGCCAAGTTCAAAATGGAATGTGTATTGCCATTCTCCCAAGTAAAAAATGTAAAGAAAATGAGGTTCGGTCTTGGTGGCTTTAGTCATTGTCCTGGTGTTAGAAGTTGCATGATCTCACGGTGGCATATTTAGTAATTTTTGCACTTTTTAGGTCGAGCCTGGACAGCGCATGCACTGCTCTGTGGCAGGCTGTATTGGAGTATGGAATAGAAGCACCCCTCACTCTCCATCCATATTGGTCATTGGCTTCTGTCATTGTCCTTCGTAAATGCTGGCTTCTGATTCGTTAATAGGCTTGTTAATCCCTCCTCAGTACTGCCTTGTCTTCATTTGTAACCTCCCATGAGGACTGGCCCTTTTACTTTGGTTGTTACATGGTACATCTTTTTTAGTCTGCAAGAACTATTTTCTTTAATGAGTTTCTCCTACAGCAGGCACGACATGCTTTCAGCAACATTCAGCGCGCTTTCAGTTTCCGAGCAGCCCGGGACTATGGCGTCCGCTTCTTTGAATATGTCTTCCGTTTCCAAGAGTTTCAGCAATTGGCATTGTAAATGATAATGCCTTTTATTTATGTGTTAATTAGCAAAACAGATAAATAAAAGGCATTGTCATTTACAATGCCAATAGCTTAAACTCTCGCAAATGTGAGACCTTTTGCATTGCAAATGCTTGTTGTCTATGGTAGCTGGTGGGTACAAAATGGACAAACGCTCAGGATCTGCATGTTGCAAGTGGAGTCTGAGTCAGGAGCTGAAGACCGGTCATCTCAGAGTGTAGAAAGGGGTGCCTGAGTTCTAAAGTTTCTCCCTCCACTCAGGGAATATAATGATGAGCTATTTAGGGGTGATTGGTATTGTACAGGATGAACTTAAGAGGCCTGGGGAGGAAGTACATGCTCTCAATGGACGGCATAGAGCACTATGGGGCATGACATGCAAGAATGGTGCCAGTACCACTTCATGGGGTCTAGTTAGGTGGAGGCAGGAAGTGTAGATGAACTAGTTTAATGAACAATGATGCTGTCAGTGTTGTAGCAAAACAGCGAGTACTTGGGTGAACACAGAGTACAGTTCATGGTTGTATGTCGACCCCAAACACGCAAGCCTGAACAACGCAGTATTAACAACAACCACGTCTTGACCATGCATACCTTTACCACACATGTCTTTACAACAAATTTAGTTGTAATGTGATAATTGAATAAGGCATATGCGTCGTTAAGGTTCTGCCCTAGCTCCCGCCCCGAGTCCTAAATCCTAGCCTCCCACCCCGAGTTCTATCCCGACCCCGGATCTAAAAACAGCCCAGCCCCCTGCCCTGACTCTTAAATGCGGACCCCAGCCCTAAAAACAAATCCCACCCCAGATCTAAAAACACCCCAGCTCCCGTGCCCTAAAACCCACTCCAATCCTTCAAAATCGACTCAGACCCCCCTGCCCTGAGCCCTAAATCCTTGACCCCAGATTTAAAAAACACCCCAGCCTGACCCCTAAAACCATCCATCCAGCCTTCAAAATCGACTCAGATCCCTCTGTCCTAATCCCTAAAACCTTGACCTCCGATTTAAAAAACACCCCAGTCCCCCCCGCCCTGAGCTGTTGTCATGTACTTAATGTACATACCAAATTACATATGTTTTGTCCAATCCACACGACATAACGGTTCTACACAGGTGACCTATTACCCAGTAGCTTACTTCTGTTTTTTCGACAATAGGCTCTCGGTAACCTATCTTAATCTGTGTAATGACATACATAAACATGTCCTCAGGCACAGCAGATTTATTCTGTATAAGGGTCACCTCTCTTTTTTCATCCATGGCCAAGAGCCAGCTATGCAGGAGTGTTTTTGTTTAGAAAAGGACTAGTGAATGTTTTCAAAACATCGATTCTAGAAGAAACCCTGGAGTGACCACTTAAGTATAAAAGACCCTCACTGTCCCTTACAGAAAGAGGAGAATTCCTTCCAGGCTGGACCGAGGCTCTGCAGGCTGATCCTCTGACAGGCAGAGACCTGACATCCCTTGAGCGGTGCTATCCTCGACGCAGAGATGGGTTCCTTCATTTAGAACCATCAGGTGAGGGGTTAGCAATTCCCTGGGGGATTCTTGGCTCCATTAGGATCTATCCTGATATTTACATACACAGGCTTCTCCTACATATCTAGGCTAAGGCATTTAGGTAGGCTACGCATCATAGGACTACGCCAATGCTATTGTTTTATATAATATGCTTTTATATATCTTATTAGGTAGAAATATATCTATTTTTACAATATTGGTGCTAGCGATCACATTTGTTGGCTCCTGTCTTCTGATTGGCGCAGCTAATATGTTTCACACTAGATTGACGCTTGACCAGTAAATAATTATTGAATCCATTCCAACCGTCATTCTATGTGTACTTTGAGTAAAAGTAAGCACAAGTGACTGAGCGAAAGATACCATATTGTTTCCACGATATCTGAGGAATCAGGGTTGTAATGTTCGGTGGTTGCCAGAAACTACACACACCCTGTACCACTGTAGAATACGGGGGGGAGGGGCGTGGGGGGTAGTGGCACCATGGAGCTAGCAGGTCTAGCAGCTGACTCATCCTGTGGGGGTGTCCAGAGTCTGTTTGCGCACCAAGCCCTCAGTTTAGGTCATCCAAAACACGCAGGTCCTGGGGAGTCCTAGGAACTACACGACACCCTAAAACCATCACCCCAGCCTTTAAATCGACCTGCCCTGCCGCACTAAGCCCTAAAAAACCTTGGCGCCAGACATAAAAAACACCCCCGCCCTGAGCTCTAAAACCATCCCCCTAGGCAAAAAAAGTATCCTGACCACCGTCCCTGAGCCCTATAACCCCATTTAAAATAATATAATAAAAAATATTAAAATAGAAAAATCGTACTCACCAAGCCGTTCCTAATCTGGGCAGGAAACCACCTCTGACCCACGCCCAGTCTGCAACATCTCCGACCCTCCACTCAGAGTCTAGACCAATACCAAGCACCAATGTCTAAACCATGCATATGCGTGGTAAGGGCATATTCGTGATTTATATGTGCGTGATGCTGCCTACGTGGTTTAGCCTTGCATAGTACACGCTGCGTGGTAAAGGCTGTTTCCCACAGTTCATAGCAGTCAAATCACCCTTAGGTTAACCTCCGAGGCACGACTTAATGAGGATGGCCTTTTCCTTTTGCCCATGTCCTGATAAGGCCAGAATTTGTGGGCCAAAACACGTCGACCATACAAACCAGAGGAATCCGACAGAATATTAGCGCCTTAAAAAGAAATTGGATACACACATTCGCACTGACTGAGTGGAGGGTTGAGCTATCCTCTTTTGTGTGTATTAGATTACCTCGAAGTTGGATTGCGCGAAAATATGAAGCAACCATTCTGTTGAATTTAGAATGAGTTAGAAGGAATTGTGATTGTATTGATTGATTTGTTTATAATTTTTATGATTTCCTATTTAAGAAATATAAACAATTATTCTTATCTATTTTTTGATGTGGTATGTGAAATTGAACGAAGCTTTAATAACACTAAGGGACTAAGCACCTATACAAGTACAAATTAATTTGTGTTTTTGCTACCAATATTTGTATGGTATCTATTCCCCTACATTACCTCACCCCTGTTTTTATCAGTTTTTGTTGTTGTCAGTCAGACAGCTGCATATCAGCACTGAACCACAGAGCGCAGGTATCTCTATTCAAAGAAACAGTAAATATAGCAGTTTTAAGTATAAGGACAGGGGTAATTAACATATACGGGGTAAAGAATTGGGGCTTAGTTATGAAAAGAAAACTGAATAGCTGTTATTCTGAAGCTCTAAATAAAATAAAACATTTAAAAACAGGAAGGGAGTGTATGCTCATTCCATCCCCTGCCATGGATATTAAGGCTGTGCCCTTTTATTCAGGTAAGGGCACAAGACAGTATCAGAGTAAAATAACTAGAGATGAAAAGAGAAAAAACAATCTCTCTCCCCATCTCTGCCTCATTAATAAGTCCCTAATCTGTAACAATAGTAAATATTGAAATACATTTGTGATAAGCACCAATACTATATATGGGAATAGAATAATTACTCTGAAACACAAATATCTATGGAAATAGATTCACTCCTTGGCCTCGTTAGTAAGTGTTGCAATAAACACCAAGCATGGGAATGGAGTCACTACTCTGTACTCAGTAAAAATAAGTATGGTATTAGCTTCACTGTTGTGCTACATGATAAGGTATGGGAATAGATTATCTGCCGTGGTACATTAAGATTTAAGGGAATAGATTCACTGCTGTGGGACATTAAGACTTATTGAAATAGATTCACTGCCGTGGTACATTAAGACTTATGGGAATAGATTCACTGCCGCGGTACATTAAGATTTATAGGAATAGACTATCTGCCATGGTACATTAAGACATGGGAATATATTCTCTGCTGTGGGACATTAAGACTTATTGAAATAGATTCACTGCTGTGGTACATTAAGACTTATGGGAATAGATTCACTGCCGCGGTACATTACGATTTATGGGAATAGATTATCTGCCATGGTACATTAAAACATAGGAATAGATTCTCTGCTGTGGTACATTAAGATTTATGGGAATAGATTTACTAATCTGTAACACTATTAAGTATAGGAAGAGTGCCACTACTCCGATATAAAAAGTATGGAAATGGGTTTTATACTCTCAACCATTGATAGCTATGTGAATTAAGTCACTATTTTGTAACATTGATAAGCAGGTGGATAGATTCTCTACTCTGTATTGTTGGTAAGTATGCAAACAGATTCACTACAATATAACATTGAGAGGTATGTAAATAGATTAACTTCTCTAGGAAGCTGATAAGTTATCAACAGATTCACTATACTGTCATATTAATAAATATGGAAAAAGATTCATTCCGCTGTAACACTCTTACTTACGGGAATAGATTAACTACTTGGCCTCAAAAATAAGTGTGGAAATAGGTTAATTACTTGGTCACCAAAGATGGAACAGTTTTAATATTGAACCCCATTAACAAGTACAAGAATAGAGTCTCTACTCTGTAACAATATTAAGGGGCTAATTACGAGTACAGCGGCCCCAAGACATGAGTACTGTCGGTAGCTGGCCGACTGCCACCTCCCCGATTTGACAGCCGGATTACAAGCATGGCTGTTGGACCACCACAAGACCGCTGCCAGAATATTGGGTCATGCGGTGATGGTGGTAGGGAAAGTGGAAGGTCCCATGGAACCACCCCCCGACTGTGACATTGCCACTGCCCTTGCAGCCTGCATGCCCCTGTGAGGGAGAAAACAACAAAGTCGACATGGCACCCTGCCTGAGTACCGTGCCAACTAGCACTGCCTGACAGTAGAGGTAAGTCACCCCTCTAGCAGGCCTCACAGCCCTAAGGCAGGGTGCACTATTCACCAGGTGCAGATATGCCCTACAGAATTGGGCCCAAATTCCTAATATTATAGTGCCAGGAGAGCCAAAGAGAGTACATGGGCTGGGTACTCTACAACTCGAGTTCCACAGCACCAGGATGGCTTCACTGAATACATGAATGTTTGCTACCAAACTACACCTTTCAATAAATCCACAGTGATGCCAGTGTGGGATTTATTGTACCATGTACCCAGAGGGAACCTCAGACGTCCTCCCTGAATCCCACCCAACCCAGGTGTGGTCTCTGACCAGCTGTAGGCAGCCAGCTACCACCAGATACGTTTCTGGACTCCTGGGTAGGGAGTCCCCTGCTCTCTGGGACCAGCAACAATGTACATCCTGGGCAGAGGAGTCATGCCTCCTCTCCCAGGATGGACTGGTGCTCAAAAAGGGGAAGATTTAAATGCCTGCTTTTTTAGCAAAGTGACCCCCAGCCTCTGCTGCTAGCAGCAGATGGCAGCGCCTGATTTACATGAGCACAAGTTTTGTTTCACAAGGAGAAATGTATTTTGTTAGGCACAGGGAGATTAAGCGATTTGCCCAGAATCACAGGATTTTCAATGTCATTGCCGAGACTCGAACCAGGTGCCCCAGCTTCAAGGTCAACTGCTCCAGCCGCAAGGCTACATCCTCTCCAGTTGACAAATATATTCCACACCACCTTTGAATTGGCCAAATTTGGACCCTGGATGGCTGGAATCAGGCCATGAGAGAACCTCGAGATTGATATTGGGTCCAATGCCCAGGTTTCCTGCAGCACTATGACTGAGAATGTGTGGGGGTATCTCAGCGTTGTGCTGGTCCTTCAGGCCATGAATATTCCACAAGCAGAGTCTTAGGTTAGATGCCGTCTGGTTCAGTTCAAACTCTGAAACTTTTTTTATTTTTTTTATTTTTCAAAAACCTTTATTGGAAAAGATTGCACAGCATAGTTACATAGTTCCACAATAGCAAAGGATTTAGCACAGCAATACAGTGCAGCACAGCAGAGACAGTCGCAAACTTGTGACACTTTGGAGACAATGTCATGGAGGGTTGTCATAAAACCATAGGAGAGGTGAAAGCATCCGACCGAGGGAGGCACCATGGGTGGGGGGGGGCAGAGGGGGTGGAGGGGGTGTGAGCAAAAAGGAAGCAGCTCATGGACTAACACCGGCAGCCGCCGCGAGCGTGGTGCCGTTGGGGAGTGCGGGAGAAGTCGCAGGATGCTGGGGATCATGGCTTGAAAGGTAGGTGACAAGTGGGCCCCATATGTCAAGTGGGCGAGACTTGGCTGGCAAAAGGTCCCAGAACTCAGATAGGAGAGTTTGGCAGCGGGACGCATCCTCGAGCCAGAGGGCTACCTTAGGCGCAGTGGTGACGAGGTGATTTCGGAGATAATAGCGCAAACCTCACGCCAGTATGCCGAGACCCAGGGGCACAGCCAGGCAAGATGAGAGAAATCAGCCGCGGGCGCGGAGCAGCGCAAGCATCTGTCACTTGCTACAAGACCTAATCTATGAAGTTGGCCGGGAGTACGATATTGCCTATGTATGTATTTGAAGTGTATAAGGTGCAATCAGCTTGAGAAATCTCGATTCCCAGGTCTTCACCACATGCAATGCATGTCCGGGCGGTATAGATGGAGAATGCTGCAAGCGTGTAAGCATAGATTTTATTAACCAATTTCTTAGGAGAAGAGGAGGCATAAAAAAGATCAAGAGTGGCCAACGAGGGAGGGGGCTGGGGAAAGGTGGAGTGGAGCTTCCTGCAAACAGCCCAGAGTTGGTAATATAACAGGGTGTCCATGGGGCCAGAATCAGTGGCAAGCGAGAAAAATGTATCCCCCGGATACAGGTCCGATGTTGTGGAGAGGTCTAGACGAGCGGCGTGTTTCACCATCCCCGATGACTGGAGTGGAGGAAAAGCGGGGTGATGGGCAATGGGCATAGTGTTTGCGGATAGCATATCAAGGCCGGAAATTTTACGAGTTCCGTTCCAGGCCCAGCGCAAGGTTTTGACCGTGTCAATTTCAGTGAGTTGGAGTTTCGCCGGGGCGAATAGGGCAGATGTGAGCGGCCAGGGGGCAGCGAGGTCGGCTTCCACCGCGACATGGGGTTGGAGCGGGGTGGGGTGGAGCCAGAAACGGAGAAAGCTGGCCTGGGCGCTAAGAGCGTAGAGCTTGAAGTCCGGTGCTCCCAGCCCGCCCCGCGACATCGGGAGGGTCAGGATGTTATAAGCGATCCTGGGTTGTCGTCCGGCCCAAACCAGGGTAATAAGCAAAGAGCGAACCTTGCGAAAGAAATGAGCGGTGAGAGGGATGGAGATGTTAACGAAGAGATATAAGAACTTCGGAAGCACCACCATTTTGGCGATCGCTATGCGCCCGGCCAAAGAGAGAGGCAGCCGGTTCCAAAGAGGGATCTTGGACTCTAACCAATCCACTGCGCGGCCACAGTTAACTCTCCAGAGTTCATCCACGTCACTGCTTAGCGAAACACCCAAATACCTAGTGGGCTCCGAAGCCCACACAAAAGGGTAATTGGGATAAAAGGGAGCCGTGGCGTCTGTGAGAGGAAATAATACAAATTTATTCCAATTAACCTGAATGCCAGAATATCTACCAAAATGTATCCCCTCACAGACAAGTGGACTGAGAATCTCCTAGAGATGACTGACATAAAGAGTGATGTTGTCCGCGTACATGGAAACTAGTAGAGCACGAGCCACGAATCCAATGCCTCTCTGGGTATGATGTTGCCGGAGACGAGCTGCAAGAGGTTCCATAGCAACAGCGAAATGCATGGGGGACAGCGGAAAGGCCTGCCGAGTACTGCGCCCGATAGGAATGATCTCGGAAACCTGTCCGTTGATGCGGTGGGAAGAGTGTACAGAAGTAACACCTTGCATATAAAGACCTGGCTGAAGCCCAGGCGGGGAAGAAGATAAAACATAAGGGTCATTCCAAGGTGTCGAAGGCCTTGGTGGCATCGAGCAGAGCCGCCACTGCCGGAAACAACGGGTTGATTTGATGAAGGACGGAGAAAATGATCCGGAGGTTGTGAGAGGTGGTGCGACCGTGGATAAAACCGGACTGGTCTGGTAGGGCAATGAGTGGCAGGAGATGGGAAGCAAGCAGCTTGGTGAAAATGTTGTTAACTGTATTAATGAGGGATAGGGGGCGATAGGAATCTCTCTGCTCGGGGGGCTTGTCCGGCTTGAGAAGTAAGGTTAACAGTGCCTCACTCAGCGATGGGGTGAACTGGCCCATTTCAAAGGACTCGTTATACATGGCAGCTAAGTGAGGAATCAAAAGCGGGGCGAAGGCCTTATAAAAGGAGGCCAGAAGGCCGTCAGAGCCGGGGGCCTTGTCACCGGGCATACTGTTTATGGCAGCTAGAATCTCCTCTTTAGAGAACGGTGCATCCAGGAATTCCCAATGTGAATTACAGAGCCAGAGAAGTTGAAGAGTATCAAAATATTGGTCGAGAACTTCGCAAGGTGGTACCGATCCGGCCGTATATAGTTGTGTGTAAAATGCAGTGAAGCGGGCTTTGATTTCTTCAGGGAAGGTAGTGCGGGAAGGTCCGCCGTCCTGAAGGGCAGTGATATACGATGCTGCGTGAGGCCGACAAAGGAGATTAGCAAGAGTTTTTCCAGGGCATCGCCCTCACCGAAGCGACGCGCCTGCGCCTCTCTGCCGAGAAACGCCAGTTCTCTATTCGCCTCGTCGGCAAATTCAGTCAGTTTCCCGCGTATCTGAGCGAGTTTATCAGCATGTGGGTTCTGGGCATGGGAAGCGTCTAGCAGTTTAAGCTCCCTTTCAATTCTGTCCAGAGTAGCACGGATGGAGCGTAGAACACCAGATTGCTTGGAGATACATTCCCCGCAGATTACAGTATTAAACCCCTCCCAAAGCGTGGATGGGGAGTCCACTGAACCCTCGTTGAGCTTAAAATAGTTTACGATTGCAGTTTGTATCTCGTTGCAGAAGACCGAGTCGCGTAGTGCATTCAGGGGCAGCCACCATGAGAAGACACGGCAGGGAGAGTGAGGAAGACAGAGGGATAAGCGAAAGGGAGCATGGTCGGAGAGAGCGTGCGCCATATGATCAACCGAAGTTAGGCAGACCAATGCGTCCGGAGTAGTGATCGATAAGTCAAGTCGGGACCAGCAGCCACGAGAACCAGCGACACATGTGCCCTCCCGCGCAGCAGGGTGGGCATGACGCCACGCGTCGTACAGAGAGTTGTCCAGGAGGATGAAGCTGAGAAGTGAGGCCGTGCGCGGGTGGGAGACATGAGAGCCGGACCGGTCTAAAGTGGCGGACAGTGTCACATTAAAATCACCCCCCCAGAGGATAGCAGCAGGGCCAAAAGAGGAGATGTGGTGCCAGACTTGAGCAAAGAAGTCCTGGTCATCGCAGTTAGGGCCGTATAGCGCAGCTAGAGTCAAGGGCTGGGCCAGACGGGGTGCCATGGAGAATTACGAAGCGCCCCCCAGGGTCAGTGAGCACTTGAGAGGTCTGCGATGGGAACCCCTTGCGCAGCAGTATGGACACCCCACGAGAGTAGTTGGAGTAGAAGGAGGAATGGATTTCGCCCCAATGTCAGGAAAGGAGTTTAGAGGCAGTGGACGGCAGAAGATGGGTCTCTTGCAAAAAAAACAGATGTCCACTCTGTGCCGAACGAGATGGGCATGAACCAAATGTGCCTTCCGGTGGTCATTGAGCCCTACGGACATTCCAAGTCCATAGTGTAGTGTCGGTCAAGGTGCTATAACAATGGAGGGAGTGTCCAAAAGCAGTGGCACAGAGGGCAGCAGCTGCGTGCATCTGTAATGAGTGGTGCAATGGAACATAAGAAAGGAAAGCAATGCAATAACCATGGGAACATCTCGACATGGTACAATCAGAAATACTACAAAATCCCCAGGATAGACCAACAATACAAGCAAAACAATCCCCTTGACAGGCATCTGGAAAGCATGGGGAGGAAATCTGGTCACAAACAGGCCCGCGTCAAGTGATTGTGCAGGAACAACATGGCCTCATAAGGAGGCCGCGGACCCCAAACCCCAAACACCGACCCCCCGAACCCTCCCCCAAAACAAAAAAACCCAGGAGAGGCCACATCCTCACACCCACACCAACCCCCCAATCAGGCTGAGATACCACCCAAACCCACCCCAGGGACCCACAACTGGGAAGAGAAAAATCTGTGTCCTTGATGGGAATTATCCCGTGGGGGCATGGTGACACCCAGCATACGCCACTGCCAGAGAGACAGGGTGGCCAGGTCGTTGGTGATAGCAAACAACAGGAATAAACATTGAGGAATGAGGGAACTTCACATCGATGGCAAAGAGGTGAGCGAAAATGACCTAGGAGGCAGCATGAACCCAAAAGTCTCAATGTAAGTTACAGGCCTGAAAAACAAACAGTGCGAAAGACATAAAATCTATGCTTTGAGAACAGGTCAGTCATTGTCACTGAGGTTATCATCAGCAGCTGCTTGGGAGTTGGCAGGCGAAGAGCGGTGGGACCTGTCAAGTTTTTTAGTGAACGCCAGCGCCTCTCTTGGATCCGGAATTTAGCCGGGTATGCCATTAAATAGGAGATCTCGTGCTTCTGGAGGATCTGTTTGGCCGCTAGGAACTCACGGCATGCCGCCTGAACCACGATGGTGTAGTCAGGGTTGAATGAGAGGGAGTTACCCTGGTGGCGAATTTCCCCTTTTTCCCTGGCCTCCTGGAGGATGGCATCACGGTCCCTGAAGTTCAAGATTATGGCTATGATGGGGTGGGCCGGCAGGCCAGGGCCAGGACAAGGGCCGAAGGACCGGTGGGCCCGCTCAACAAAAAAAACAGATGAAAGAAAGTCACCAAAGAGTTCACGAGCCAATTGCTCCACATAGTCCTCCATTCGAGATATGTTCGTAGACTCGGGCACTCCTGTGATTCGAAGGTTACTCCTACGAGAGCGCACTTCCAAATCTTTGTTCTTGTTCCAGATAACATCTAGTATCTTGTCCATCTTTATCATTTCCGGCGGTCTTGAGTAGCGGCGTCCTATGCGTCAGACACCCTGGTCTCAACATGAAGGATTCGGGCATCGTGGGAGTCAACCCGATCCTTCACCGTGTCCAGGCGGGCTGACAGTTGATCCAGCTGAGCCGCTATGCTGGTGACAGTGGATTTAACGTCCAGCATGATGGCCTTCAGATCGTCCTCGCGAGACTGAACCATTTCAGACGGAACCAGAGGGTCACCCCGTCTGTGGCGGCACCCTCCTGGCATGTCTGGCGGCGCTGATCAAAGGTGATCTTGGGCTGCTTGGGGTCGGTTCTCCCCATGGCAGGAGGTCGCCGGCGGGAGGAACAGCCAGGCAGCAGAGGAGAGGTTGCAGGTACGAAGAGATGACAAAAGTACCCGCAGGGCGGCGGGCCAGCAGAGGAGAGGCGGAGTTTTGGGCCCAGCAGGCAGTTGAGGCGATGTTTGGAACCAGAACACAAGTGGGCCGGTTGTAGGAGGCTAGAAATCTGCAGGCGAGCAGTCCGGCACCAGTTGGCCGCAGCCGAGGTCCTGCTGACCCATCAATATGAGGGAGAGGCGGCAGGGTCCGGCTTGAGGTAGGCGGGCCAGAGCGATATGGCAGCAGATTATGTTGGTAGTGAGCAGGGTCGCCGTAGAGACAGTGCCAGCCCAGGCGCAAGTGTAGCCAGAAGGGCGCAGGCCAAAGGGAACAGCAGCACAGTAGAGGCAGGAGGCACCATGCGGGGCTCGGACGGCTAGGCCCACAGGAGGAAGGCCAACCAGGTGGAACGGGCACTGGGCCGAAGAAAATCAGGGGTCAGCTCTATGCAGATTCCTCAAGCCCCATGTGGAAGCGGCAGCAGGACCCAGCAGGGGGTGCAGCACGGCGGAACGCTCCTCAGCTAGAATCAAGGAGAAGGCAGCCAGGTGCAGCAGGGGAGACGCCTCAGCCAGCTTGGGCCCAGGAGGAGGGGCCGGCGGGTGGCAGCACCCGCTGACCATGGTAGCAGGTGGAGAGACGGCGAGCGGGTGCCCAGTGCTCAGGTCGCCTCCAGGGAAGCACCTCGTCCAGAGGGTTCAGGCTGCAGCAGAGGTGAGGCCCATATGCCTGTAGGGCCGATTCAGCAGCCGCTGGATGCTAGCACCGGAGAGCCAGAGGCCGCAACCGGAGGGGGGGGGGGGGGGGGGGGGGGGGCAGCACGCAACGGGGGTGGCAAGGAGAGCGCGCCGCCTGTGTTGCCAGGCCTGATGGAGAAGGCCTGAGCTGCAGGCGCCTGTGAGAGGAGGATGGCGCCCAGAAGTGTATCTTCAGCCCCCTGCTGAGTTGAATAATGGGTCAGTTCTGGGGGCTTCTTCCTGCGCTCTCCCATGCCTGTAGACCTGTTGGTTCTTGATTTCAGAAGTGTTGGGTGGGTATGTGTTTACTGTAGTCAGAGTCTCGTCTTCCGCTGCCACTGCTGGATTGTTATGACCGCTTGTCTTTGAGTTCTACTCCATTTTCAGTTATTCTTTTGTGTTAATATTTGAACTGAGCTTGCACTGGGGGATTCTTTTTGAGGCTTCATCTCGGCAGCCTGGAATACCCAGATGTTGAATCAGGGAGGGGCCGACGGGGTTAGCAATGTGATTAAGCTCGAGGGTTGGTGCTAATCCTGGGTCATTCATTGAAATCTGTTTTACATTTCCTGACACATGCATCAAAAGTAGGATTTGCGATTACCAAATAGCAATTTTTAAGGAATCGCTATTTGGTAATTGTAAATCCTTATGCATGTAGGAATAAATTTTGTGATACCTAAACATTAGCTAATAGTGATTTGGTAATTGCAAATCTCTATTAGCTAATGTGACTCTTTTCCTTCCTATGGGCTTCCAGGCCCATAGGAATGAATGGGAAAGCATTCACAAATTGCAATTACCAAATTGGTAATCGCAAATTGCAAATGCAATTCGAAGGGTGCCAGGGGGCCTAAGGGCCCCCTGATGCACCCCACAAAAAGGTAAGTGTGCACATGTGGCGCACACACATGCCCTAAAGGCATGTGTGTGCGCCACGTGTCACTGTGAAAACTGCACTTTTGTGCATTTTTCAAAGAATGTGAAAATTACCATCCACTTGAAGTGGATGGTAATTAGCGTTTCTGAAATGCAGTTTGCATTTAGGGAAGGCTTGTTGCATCGCCTTTAAGGAATCGCAAATTGCGATTCCCTAAATGCACTCGCAATTTAGGTAATAAAAGATTGCGGTTACATAATTTACGAATAGAAATGGGTTCATGCATCAGAAAAGGCCTTTTACCATTCGCAAACAGGCCGATTCTGCGAATCAGCTCGTTTGCGACTGGAAAAAAGTTGATGTATGTGGCCCTTTGTCAGAATGAGGATAGTCAGTGTGAGTGGGACTGGCAGCTCTGTGATTGGTTGTACGGTTGGAACTTGGCAGTGAATTTAGGTTGGCAGCTCAGGTCCCAAGTGATGCTGTAGTGCATGTACTGGGTTTTGCCACTTTGTTGTGGTGACCTTCTCGATTTCCCAGGGCTCATAGGTGTCCTGCACTGTTGTGCTTCTGTGTTGCCTATGCTTTATGGCACAGTCCTGGCGGTGTTGCTAGGCAGGGGTGATTGGTTCTCTTTCCTGTTGGCCCTCGTAGCGACTCTCTTACTTGCAGATCAACTCCTTGCTGTGATGAGCTATGATGAGCTGTGGCCTTAGCCCTTTTTGTTATTTAAATTTTCCAAGAGTGCTTCCCCAGTCTTTGAATCTGTGGCTTTAGCTTGCGCTGCCCGGATCCTAGGGCTTGTCCTTCTGAGGTTAACTCCCCAGGATATTGTTGACTGGTCCTTGCTGAGATCGCTGCCACTCCCACTCCCACCTTTGCATGTTCCTTCATGGCACTACTAATGGCTGTTGTGCTGTTGGGGCTGTTTTTTATTGTTTGTTTCCCGGGGGGAGGGGCACAAGCATGCTTCTGGGCTTCTATCCGTGTTGCTCAAGGGGTGGAGGTGGGCCTTTGACCCCCCCTTTGAGCTGTGCTCGGAGATGCCTTCGAGCCCTCCGGGTACTGGGCTTTGAGGAATGTGCTCTCTGTGCTAAGGGGGCCAGTTTGCTTCTGCCACTGCCAGTGGGCCAGCCAGGGGGGAGTGCCTAGCGTTCTAGTGGCCGCGTGACAGTCTGTAGCTGTTGGCAATGTACTGGCCTTGCAGGGGTGATGTGAGTGGGGCGGCAAGCAGCGGTGGTATAGGGGAGTGGTCATTTTATGGCTAAATTAAGCGGGTGACCATGGGTGACCATCAGTCTGCAAACAAGCTGCACAACCCTAACGCACCCACTTCTATCTGTAGGGGGTACCCCCCCCCCCCATTGCCTAGGTACTTGCACTTTTCTGCTTGCCACGTTTACCCTCGTGCCTGCTTCGGGACAATGTGGCAAGGACCTGGTTCTGTTGGGTTACCGCTGCTCACACCCCGGCAGCCGTGCTTCTCCGGCAACCGTGCTTCTCCGGCAGCCATGCTTCTCCGGCCCCTGCAGCACTCTCCGCGCCCCGCGCTGGGCCTGGCAAGCCTTCCTCACTTGTCAATATCTCAATGTCATGCCTCTTAATTACTCTGTAACACCAATGCATATGGAAATAGATTAACTACTCCGCCTCATTACTGTGTGCAAGAAAGTGCCCCCTTTTGACATAGTCACCCCTACTTTTTGCCTGGTATTCGATGCAAAAAGTGCACTGGGTTCCTGCTATTCAGGTCCCCAGTGCCAGATCTCTTTCCATAAACTGTACAATTGTTCCCCCAACTGGCAATACCTTTAGCACCCCCTGTAAGACCCCAATATATCGTCCCCAGGTACCAAGGGCATGAGGTACTAAAGAGGGTCCCTAAGGGCTGCAGCATGTGTTGTGACACCATAAAACACCCCTGAGCACTCTCATGCAAACTACCATGGCAGACGGCGTGACATGGTGCAGGGAAAAGTGTAGACATGACATGTCACACCTCCTGTGTGCCATGCCTGCAGACACTGCATGCAGTATAGGGAAGATACCCCTACAGCAGGCCTTACAGCCCTATGGCAGGATGAAATATACTACATTCTTACTTATTACAAGTGAACTAGGAAGCCATTTTAAGTACATGTGCTGGATGCTGGTAATTACGAGTTCCCCAGGTTCAGGATGGCGCCACGGAAACCCAAGAGGTTTGGTTTCAAATATATTGTATTAATAAACCCACCCTGATTCTAGAAGTGCGCTCTCAAAACCTACCGACTACTAGTGCACTGGCTGACTGGTGTAGACCATCCTGCCACTACAGACAGGTTTCTGTCCCTTTGCAGGTGAGAGCCCAAGCTCTCTGAGAGCAGAAACAATGCGTGCTGTGACAAGAGGTGTTGTCACCGCCTCCAAGCAGGATGGTTAAGTAATCAGCATTTCAAGTCAGGAGGCTTCAAAAGCCTCTGCTGCATTTGATAGAAGACCCACGGCTTCCCCAGATAAGGGAACTTCCACCCCCTTCCCTGGGCCCCTTTGGCACCAGGACAGGTGGAAAAATTAGCTAGTTAGGAGGCGTGTTCCCCATCAGGCTAGTTCCACCACTAACGTGGGTTGCATGATGTGAACACAAAACTTAGAATTCCGCCATCTTGGTTTTGATGGAATTAGGCTCACTGGGTCAGAGTTATGCCCACTTCCCAAAGGAAGTGTGTAGACACCCTAGAGGTAAGTAACCCACTGGCTACTACCTATCACCCCCTTAACGCCCCTAAAGTATTAAGGTGGCACTCCTGATGCCAGGAACTTAGATTCGACAGATCCAGAAGAAAAGGATAAAGAAGAGCTGCAAGAAAAGCGAGAACCGAAGACTGCTGTGGACCTTTGGCACCAAACCCTGTTTGCCGGCACCAAGTCTTAACAATCGCGACCCAGCAACTTGTCCTGCAACTGAGCCTCTACCAAGAGCCAGAGTAGACGGCCAGCTCTCGAAAACTGCCAGCAATCTCCCTTGGAGTAGAGGAGCTACCCCCTTGCAGTCCACAGGCATCGACAAGCAGAGTTCGGTTAAATATGTTGCAGCTCCCCAGACAGCCCAATACAGCAGCCCCCAGGAAGAGGTACCTGTTTTCCTGAAGGTCAGATCTGTCCTCCCACTGAGTGAGAGGGCACCAGGACCGAGCAGAGCCGCACAGCACCAATACCTAGGGTACCAGATCACTCAATCGGCAAGACCAAGAACTGCAAGGAGCTTGGATGTATACAGCCCAGCCGGCCTATCCACTCTGCACCCAAGAACCCCAGCCCGGGTACCAATGAACCGGTTGTGCCCCCCTTGCTCGCAGGACCCTTGTCACCTAAGCCCCCTCGTTAGGTGCTCCCGGACTACTCCCAGAGTCTCCCTCTGTAGTCTGTTCCCAGGTGCACCCCTTCTTTCCACCTGTGTAGCGTGCAAAGCTACAAACACGACCAACATCTCTGCACTGGATGCCCCAAGACAGGTAATGAGTAAATGCTGGTGGTACGTTTGCCCATGGCCCTATACGACCCTGTAGGAAACTGGGTTTTTGTTGCAGTACCCCCCACTTTTTGCCTGGTTTTTGATGCAACCTAGACTGAAGTGCACTGAGTCCCTGCCAACCAGGCTCCCAGTTCCAGTGTTCTTTTCCTAAAATCTGTACCTATTGCACCCCTTCAACTCACATATAAGTCCCTAGTAAATAGTACCCCTGGTATCAAGGGCCTTGTGGTTAAAGAATGTCCCTGAGGGCTGTAGCACAAACTGTGCCACCCTAAGGGACCCCTCGCCCAGCACATGCACACTGCCACTGCAGCCTGCGTTTCTTGGTGAAGACAAAACTGAAGAGTCAACATGGCACGCACCCCTGTGTGCCATGCCTATAGACACTGCATGAAATATAGGTAAGTCACCCCTCTGGCAGGCCTTTGCCCTAAGGCTAGGTGCACTATATCTCCTGTGAGGACAAATGCCTGAGCAGAAATGCCCCTGTAAAATCCTTGTCGATTCCTGGATATTGTAAGGAAGCCAAAGTCAGTACATGGACTGGACACTCGTCAGTACGAGTTCCCCAGCTCCATGATGGCTTCACTGAAGTATGGGATGTTTGGCATCAAACATCTCATTATAAGAAACTCGCACTGATTCCAGTTTCACAATTATTCCAAATTGTACACATCCCTTAGAGGGGTCCCCTGAAACCTACTAACCCTTAGTGTGGTTATTGACTGGCTGTCATCTGTCCTAAGCCAGCCTGCTACCACCAGACAGTGTTCTGACCTTATGGGTGAGTGTCTGCACTTTCACAGGTCGAGAACAATGCCTTTCCTTGGTTGAGGTGTTCACACCTCCCCCTGGTCAGTAACGGGAAGGCCCTTTGTAATGTTACCAAAGCCTTCCCATTTAGAAATAGCAGGTACCCCTTCCTGGCCTCACCCTCTTTTAGCAGGAGAACAGGCGAGAAAACTCAGGTAGAGTAGGAGGTGTGCCTCCCTTTGCCAACCCCACCACTCAGGAGCTGAAGGTGAGGTGAAGTATACTTTTCATTGCCCATCATCAAGATGGTGGGACATAACCAATCAGGGCTAGGTCCATGTCTCCCTCCCACAGGAGGTGAGCATGATAGAGGGTGTAGACACCCCAAGTAAGGGGCACGTTGGCCACTACCTGTCAATACCTTGTAAGGATTATGTTACTAACGAACAAGTTACTTACCTTCGGTAACGCTTTTTCTGGTGGATACAGTATCTGCCTGTGGATTCCTCACCTTGTGAATATCCCTGCGCCAGCAACATTCGGAAACTTTTGTAGCAGTCCATGCCGATGAGGTCGAAGACGACGTCACAGAGACACGGCTCCGCTAGCGACTCCGCTGACATCACCGGCTCCATAAGAAGACCTCGTCGGCGTGATGACGTCAGTTCCGCCCTTTTTTTCTGTGCCTTCGAGGCACACGGACAGACTGACAGCCATATATACACAGTACATGATATGCAAAGCAACACACACAGTGTGGAGAATAAATAGCAAGGCACAAGAAATAACATAATGCCTTTGACAGTAACAAAACACATTTGAAATACCATCAATAGAATTACAGGTATAGAAGGATGGACAACGGGGAGGCGGGTGGGTCAGTGAGGAATCCACAGGCAGATACTGTATCCACCAGAAAAAGCGTTACCGAAGGTAAGTAACTTGTTCTTCTGATGGATACATCTGCCAGTGGATTCCTCACCTTGTGAATAGATTCCACAGCAGTCCCCACTCCCGGAGAAGGGTGTCCACCCTTCTATACCAGAAAGTCCTGAAGGACGGATCGCTCAAAATGTCCGTCCCTCCTCACCTCGGTGTCTAAGCAATAATGTTTTGCGAAGGTGTGGAGGGAGGCCCAAGTTGCCGCCCTACAAATGTCCTCCACAGGAACACCCCTAGACAAAGCAGACGTGGAAGACTTTGCTCTAGTGGAATGAGTGCTCAAACCCTCCGGAGGTTCCTTACCAGCCAGGGAGTAGCAAATCTTGATGCACAAGACAATCCACCTGGAAAAGGGTGCGCTTGTGCACCACTCGACCTTTTCTGCAGCCAGCAAAGCCCACGAAGAGCTGGTCATCAACCCTGAAGTCCTTTGTCCTGTCCAGGTAGAAGCTCACCGCCCTCTTAGGGTCCAAGCGGTGAAGCCGCTCCTCCTCCTTGGAAGGGTGAGAGGGAGGATAGAAGGAAGGAAGGGTAATGGACTGCCCCAGATGGAAGGGAGTTACCACCTTAGGCAAAAACGCAGCCCTGGTCTTGAGTACCATTCGTTCAGCATGAACAGTCAAGAATGGGTGTTTTGAACTTAGAGCTTGAAGCTCACTTACCCTCCTTGCCGAGGTGATTGCAATGAGGAATACTGTCTTAAAGGACAACAGCCTCAAGGGACATTTGTGTAAGGGCTCGAAGGGAGAACCCATAAGATAAGTTAATACAAGGTTTAAGTCCCATTGAGGCATAATAAAAGGAGTTGGAGGAAACTTGTTTGTAAGGCCCTTTATAAAACGAAGAACAATAGGTGATTTGAATAATGACGGCTGATCCGGCAAACAAAGGAAAGCCGACAAAGTCGATAAATATCCTTTCACAGTAGCCACAGCAAAGCCTTGCTGAGCAAGAGAAAGGGCAAACTGTAGAATGTTAGATTGACGAGCCTTCAAGGGATCAATGGACCTCTCTCCACACCAAAGCACAAATTTAGACCACCTATATGAATATATAGATTTGGTGAAGTGTCGCCTGGCCGATAAAATAACATCCACCACATCTGGCGGGAGAGAGAAAGAATTCAGGTTGCCCCGTTCAATCTCCAGGCATGAAGGTGTAAGCTCTGGAGGTGGGGGTGTAGAACCTGCCCCTCCGATTTCGAGAGGAGGTCTGCCCTCAGAGGGAGACGGAGCGGAGGGCACGAGGAGAGGTGGAGAAGATCTGTATACCACACCCTTCTTGGCCAATCAGGGGCGACCAAAATAACTTGGGCCCGGTCTTGGCGAATCTTCCTCAGAACCCGAGGAATCAAGGGTATGGGAGGAAACGCGTAAAGGAGTCGTGAGCCCCAACTCAACTGAAACGCGTCCTCCAACACTCCCTGCATCGGATACTGGAGACTGCAGAATGACAGGCAGTGATCATTCTCGTGAGTGGCGAACAGGTCCACCCGAGGAGTTCCCCACATCCGAAAGACGTGACAAACTACCTCTGGATGAAGCCTCCACTCGTGGTCGGCGGAGAACTGCTGACTGAGACTGTCCGCACGTACGTTCAGAACCCTGGCCAGATGATTTGCCATCAGACAAATCTGATGGTCCTGAGCCCAGGACCATAGACGCAGGGCCTCTCTGCAGAGACAAAGAGACCCCACTCCTCCCTGTTTGTTTATATACCACAATACCACATCGCGGTAGTGTTGTCCTTCAGGACTTGAACAGACTGACCGCGAAGGGAGGAAGGCCTTGAGCGCCAAACTTATCGCCCGTAACTCCAGAAGGTTGATGTGAAGCAACCTTTCCTCTGGAGACCAAAGACCCTTGATCTCCAGATCCCCCAGATGAGCATCCCACCCTAACGTGGATGCATCCGTTATCACCGTGGCCACCGATGGAGGTAGATGGAAGGGCTTTCCTTGGGACAGATTGCCCTCCACGCTCTACCAAGACAGATCCGCTGCAGCTTCTCTGGAGATCCTCACAGACTCCCTGAGATCTCCTTTGTGCTGATACCACTGCTTGCGGAGGAAACCACTGGAGCGCCCTCATGTGCCAGCGTGCATGGTTGACCAACAGGATGCAGGAGGCGAACAGACCGAGCAGGCGAAGGACCTTCAGAACTGGAACGACCGCTCCGTTGTAAAATAAAGGAATCATTTCCTGTATGTCGAGAATCCTTTGAGGAGGAGGGAATGCTCCACAAACAGTAGTGTCCAGTACCGCACCCATGAACAGGTTGCGCTGAGAGGGCACCAGGTGAGACTTGGGCATGTTTATCGAAAAACCCAATTTGTACAACAGCTGAGTTGTATCCTGCAGATGACGCAGCACCTTCTCTGGCAACTCCGCCTTGATCAGCCAGTCGTCCAAATAAGGGAAAAGCGAGACCCCCGACCTTCTGAGATGGGCTGCCACCACTGCCATCACCTTCGTGAAGACTCGAGGTGCCGAAGTAAGACCAAACGGAAGGACCGCAAACTGATAATGTTGCGACCCTACCGTAAACCGGAGATACTTCCTTTGAGACTTCAGGATGGGGATGTGAAAATACGCATCCTGCAAGTCGAGCGACACCATCCAGTCCTCCTGATTCAGCGCTTGAAGAACCTGCGCAAGGGTGAGCATCTTGAACTTCTCCTGTTTCAGGTAAAAGTTCAAGATTCTGAGGTCCAGTATCGGACGCAATTTGCCGTCCTTTTTGGGAATCAGGAAATACCGGGAGTAGCATCCCCGACCCCTCTCCTGCTCTGGAACCACCTCTATCGCACCTTTTTGAAACAGCTTCAGGACTTCCTCCTGTAGGAGAAGACGGTGGTCCTCCGAGCAAGCACCTTGACAAGGAGGGTAATTCGGAGGGAACTCCCGAAAGGGAAGGGCGTACCCATTTTCTACAAGATCCAGAACCCAGAGATCTGTAGTTACAGACTCTCAATCTTGCAGAAAATGGGTAAGCCGGCCCCCCACAGGACCAGCATGATCCGGAATGGCGGATCTAGGGCTGCTTTGCGGTGGTGGGAGGGGCTGAGGAAGATGAAGAGGAGGAGAGCTGACGGCCACGTGAGCGACCCCTGATTCTTCCTCTGTAACCTCTAGACGAGGAACCTTGCTGCTGCTGCTGGGTCTGCCTATAGGTTCGAAAAGATGTCCTTCCGAACCCTCTATATCTTTTAAAAGACCCCCTCGACTGAGACTGCAGGCCCAGAGATTTAGCTGTCGCCTTGCTGTCTTTGAACCGCTCCAGAGCAGCATCTGCCTTTTTGCCAAACAGGCCAGATCCATCAAATGGCAGGTCCAAAAGAGTCGATTGCACATCCTGTGAAAACTCCGAAGATCTTAACCATGCACTCCTTCTGGTGGCGACAGAAGATCCCATGACTCTCGCCACCGAATCCGCCGTGTCCAAACCACTCTGGATCACCTGGCGTGCAGCCGCCTGGGCATCCGACAAGATCTCATTGAATCCAGCCCTATCCTCCTCAGACAGTTTTGGCGCCAGTTTCTTAGCCGAATCCATAAGCGCATGCACATATCGTCCCAAGAGGCAAGTTGCATTTGTCGATTTAAGTGCCATGCTGGCCGATGAAAAGACCTTCTTGGCCGACTTATCTAGTTTCTTAGCCTCTCTGTCACCAGGCACCTGAGGAAAAGCACCCCTGGACTTCCCCGAACAAGCTGCCTGAATCACCAGGCTCTCAGGCGAAGGGTGTGATGTTAAAAACTCAGGGTCCCCTGGGGCTGCTCTGTATCTCCTAGCAACAGTCCTGGAAACCGCAGGAGCAGAAAAAGGCTTACGCCAGACCTCTAACACAGGGTCAACAATAGCCTCATTGAAGGGAAGCAATGGCTCTGACACTGCCGAAGGAGAATGCAATACCTCAGTTAATATGTTAGACTTAAACTCTGTAGTTGGCAACTGGAGATCAAGCAGCTCTGCAGCCTTCCTGATAACCGCATGATACGGCGCTGCATCCTTTGAGGGCTCATCTGATGGAGGAGTGATCTCCCACTCCGGAGACAAATCCAAACCACTTGCATCCTTTAACTCCTCATACACCTCATCTGACTCTACCAACTCTCCCTCTTCAGGTTCAGCTTCCTCCAAAAGATACCTCCTTTCATCCACCACTCTCTGTGCCTTCCTTCTGGATCGAATCCGCACCAGCGGCGTCGGCAGCGCCGTGTTCAAATCCGACGGCGCCGGTAGCGGCGTCGAACGCGGATCCACAGGAGCAGCCGGCGTCGAACGAGGTCGAGCCGGCGCCGGTGAAGAGGGAAGCGGAGTCGACGTCCTCGGCGCCGGCAGATGCCAAGACGGCGTTGCTCGAAAGAACGGCATGAATGGAGCTTGAGGATAGACCTGCGGCACTCCCAAGTTAAAAGCCATTGGACCAATCGGACCCGCAGGTGCACCAGTGGTATACATGGCCCTCGAAATCACCCCATACATCGCATTCAGATAATGCGAGGGGTCCTGACCTGGTCCAGGGAAGGCAGGGTACTGGTCAGGCATCACCGGACTCGGGCCTACCGGCGCCGACGGTGGAATAAGCGGCGTCGCAGGCTCACCCGGGACTGGAAGATCCTCAACCGGGGCCGGAGACGGAGCCGGAGATGAAGCCGGCGTCGGGGATATCACCGGAACCGGAGATGAAGCCGGAGCCAGCGAAGCCAGCGAAGCCAGCGAAGCCACCGGAGAAGAAGGAGCCAGAGGTGAGACCGGGACTGGAGAAGGAGACACGGATTCCCTCCGACGCCGAGCCGGCGACTTCGAAGCCAAACTCTTATCGGAGTGACGCCGTGAAGAATGCCTCCTCTTCTTCTTATGCTTCTTGCCTCTCGAAGCATGTCCCGAAGTCGATTTGGACGTCGACCTCGACCTGGACTTTCTCCTTCCCCTCTTTTCTTTCTTCATCCTGGCGATGAAAAGCTTCGCCTCCCTTTCTTTAAGAGCCTTAGAACTCATCTTCCGGCAACATGAACAACCATCCACATCATAGTCGGACGAGAGACACCAAACACAGTCTTCATGTGGGTCAGTAATTGACATGTGCTTGCCACATTCCCGACAGGGCTTGAAGCCCGACTTCCTTGTCGACATATTTCTCGAAAGAGAAACAGAGAAAACCAGAAAAACACAAAGTAACAGTGAAGCTACCAACAGCAATTCCCGAAATCCGTTTGCGTCGACGGCGCGGAAAAAAGGGAACTGACGTCATCACGCCGACGAGGTCTTCTTATGGAGCCGGAGACGTCAGCGGAGTCGCGAGCGGAGCCGTGTCTCTGTGACGTCGTCTTCGACCTCATCGGCGTGGACTGCTACAAAAGTTTCCGAATGTTGCTGGCGCAGGGATATTCACAAGGTGAATAATCCACTGGCAGATGTATCCATCAGAAATCTGTGCTTGGCATGTTGTGCTGTAGATTCACATGCTTTGCATACTCCTGCCATCTAGTGTTGGGTCCGGATGTTTGCAAGTTGTTTTCCGTGGAAAAAGTCATTCGAGTTACGAGGTAAGGTGACTCCTCCTATTGGTAATAGTGCACATGGGCATAAACGCCATTGTTAGATTGTTGTCCCACAAGAGGGTGAGAATGGAGTATAAATAGGTGTCAGTAAAGAGATGTTCATGCATATGAATACACAGATTAGAACTGCAACAACAACAGGTGTCTGGGGAGGAGGATGGGCACATGTGAATCTACAGTACTACAAGCCAAGAACAGATGCTTACATGGTAAGTAACATAATCTGTTCAAGGCATGTGTGGCTGTAGATACACATGCTTTTGCATAGACTGTATATCAGTACCATCCAAAAAGTGGTGGCTAACCAGTGGACATTGCAGTTGTTTGAAAAAGTGTACGTAGCACCTCCTGTCCTACATTAGCTTCTTGGAGTGCTAAAATATCCACACAATAGTGTTTAGTAAATGTGTGTTGTGTAGACCATGTAGCTGCTTTACTAATGTCAGCTATGGGAAGGCTGCATTAGAAAGCAAAATATGCCCCTATTTTACGAGTAGTGTGCGCTCTAGGGGGTACAAACAAAGTCCTTTTGGCTTTGCGATAGCATGTCTGTATGCATTTAACGATCCATCAAGAAATGGGTTTTCCTTTGTGAGAGGGAGGAAATGCAACAAAATGTTGTTTTGTGAACATATTTTATCCTGTCAATATAATACATTAAGGTTATTTTAAAATCTAGTTTATGAAGAGCCCTTTCTGCCACAGAAGCTGGTTGAGAAAAGAAAACAGGTTAATGTGGAAAGGGGATAAGACCTTTGGAAGGAATTTTGCATTGGTAGGAAGAACCACCCTATCCATATGAAGCTGGGAGAATGGTTCTTCTAAAGTTAGTGCCTGGAGCTCACCAACAGTCCTTGGTGAGGTGATAGCAATTTAAAAAGCCAACTTCCAAGAAAGAAATTGGAGGAAGCAATTTTGTAACGGTTTAAAAGGTGGCCCCATAAGCCTTGTTAAAACAATATTGAGATCCCACGCAGGTGAAGGTGGGACCCTTAGTGGCATCACTCTCTTAAGGCCTTCCATGAAAGTTTTAATAACTGGCACTCTGAACAAAGATAAGTGTTATCTATTTTGAAGATATGCAGCCACTGCCGCAAGATGTAGATGTATGGAAGCGTACCCACGCCTATGGGTTGTAAATGCAAGAGGTAACAAATATTTTGTATAGATGCATAGCATGCTCTAGAGGAAGGTTTCTTTGTTTCCTTAAGAATGGTCATGCATTCTGCTGGCAGGTTTAGATATCTGAATTCCATGACTTCAGGAGCCAAATCACCAGGTTTAGCTCCTTCAGTTTGGGTGTCTGATTTCGCCATGGTTCTGAGTGAGAAGGTCTGGGTTGAGGTGAAGCTTCTTGTGTGTACTAAAAGCTAGAGTAGTGTGGTGACCTATTGACAATCCCTTGTGGGCGCTACTAGAGTGACGGTGAGAGACATCTGCCTGAGCTTCCGAACCAGAAAAGGAAGAAGAGGGAGAGGCAGAAAAGCATAGGCAAATATTCCTGACCAATTCATCCACAGGGCATTGCCTTTGGATAGAGGGTGTGGGTACCTGGAGGCAAAGTTTGGGCATTTTACGTTCTCTGCAGTTGCAAAGAGGTCTATCAGTGGAAACCCCCAAGTGTAGAAGTATGGGAGGAGGACTTGAGGGTGAAGTTCCCACTTGTGGACTTAATGCTGCATCCTGCTGAGGAGGTCAGCATAGTCGTTGTCCGTTCCCAGGAGGTGTTCCGCTAACAAATGGATTTTGTGATGTATTGCCCAATGCCAAATGGGTTGAGAGAGGCGTGACAGCTGTAGAGAGTGTCCCCTCTGTTTTTGTACATAGACCATGGCTGTCATATTGTCCGTCTTGCCTATAAGGTGAGGCCGAAATGCTTTCAGCGCTAGGTGAACAGCTTGAAGCTCTAGGTAGTTGATGTTAAGATTCTGGTGTTTGGTGTCCCAGAGTCCCTAAACTGTTAGGTCTTGCAGGTGATCACCGGACCCTGTGAGGGATGCATCTGCTGTTAGCATGACCTGTGGAAAAGAGTCGATGAATGGGTGCCCTTTTAACAGGTTTTGTGTGTTGCACCACTGCAGAGAGTGATGAGTGCAGCTATCTACCAACGCTATTTCGTCTGGTCGACCCTGTGATTGAGTCCACTGTTGTGCTAAACGTTCCTCTAGAGGACGCATGTTTAGTCTTGCATGAAGCACTATGGCAATGCATGATGCCATCATTCCCAGAATACGCATGAACATTTTGACTGTTAAGTACTGATTGGCTCAAAATTGTGGTAGATGTGCTTGAAAAGTTTAAATCCTGGCTGCATCTGGACAGGGTAGACCTAGTTAAGCATAGCTCCAAGATATGGTTGCAGCTGTGAGGGTTGAAGATGGGATTTTTGAGGATTGATAGTGAATCCCAGCTGATGTAGGAGGTTTGTGGTAATTTGAGTGTGTTTATGACACAGGAGGTATGTATTGACTTTGATAAGCCAGTCTTCTAGATATGGGAAGACATGAATGTTTCGTAAATACGCTGCTACCACTGCTACAAATGGAAGGACTTTGAATTGGTGATGTTTTCCTGCTATCACAAATCTGAGATATTTGCGATATGCCGGGTGAATGGGGATGTGAAAGTATGCATCCTTTAAATCTAGTGCTGACTGAAGTCGCTCTGCTGTAGAAGTGGAAACAGCTGTTGAAGTGTGACCATATGGAAGTGGTTTGACGGTATATATTGGTTTAGAGGCCTTAGATCTAAAATAGGCCATAGAGAGACGTCCTTTTGGGAATTAGGAAGAGTAGAGGGAGTAAATTCCTGACCCTTGAATTTGTATTTGAATTGGCTCTATAGCTCCTTTGAGTAACAGAGCTTGCACCTCTTGTTTGAGCAATTGTTGATGTTCTAGGGAGAGGCTGAGGGTGCGAGGTGGAATATTGGGGACGATTGCTGATGAGCTTCAGGCAATAACCATGTTGGATAATGTCCAACATCCACCTGTCTGATGTTAATGACTGCCAGGTGCATATGGCTGGGTCCAAACTGGAATGGCATGGTGAGCAAAAAAACCGATGGATTTAGGCCCAGATCTCTGTACTGGGGTGAATGTATGACATTGTTCTGCATTCTGTCCATCAATAGTTCTTTTTGCAGGTGGGAAGAAACAGCAGTATTCAACCCCTGACAAGTGTAGGATGATTGGGGGGAATAATAAGTGAGTCACTGCTTGTTGCCAGATGGGGCATTACGGGTTGGTGAACCTTCGTCCCAACCTTTGGAATTGTTACCCCTGTAATTTCCTCTGAAACATCCTCTAGATGGAGAGGAATGCGTTTGTGACCTGTAAGAAGCTGTGAGGCATCTGTGGGAGGGGTTTAGAAACCTGCTCTATATGTGGAGCGACTAAAGGAGCCTCTATTATTAGGTGTTTCAAGCGCCCCTATAGATTTGCCAACTTTTTTTCATTTTTTTTAGGGCCTCAGCTACTGGTGGGCAAAGGAGACGCTCTTTTTTAAAAGGGACGTTTAATAAACTCTGTTGAACTTTTGGCTTAAATACAGAGATACGCAGCCAGGCAAAGCTCCCTAGGAGAACACCTGCATTGATGCCTCTAGAGGCCAGTGCACATCTGATGGAGGAGATGGAAATAAATGTTCCTTTCTGCACTAATTCTTGTCCCTTTTCTATGTGCTCCTCTGGAAGATATTGGAGGTAGTTCCACCATCTTGTCCCAGTGAGCTCTATCATATCTGGCCAACAGTCCTTGTTTATTTGCAATTCACCAATGATTGACGGATTGTGCAGCACCACATTTGCCTGATGCATCTATAAGCTTGGATTCTTATTAGGAGGTGAACAAAACTAGGGAATCTGGTGGACGCGGATCTCCAATACAAAACTGGGTCAGATGGTGCAGCTTTTTATTTTTTGTATCAACCCTAGGTCCCTGGGACCACTGCGTGGCCTTAAAAAATATTTTCAGAGCCACTCACAAAGGGGAAGGGGTCCCCTGGGGACCCCTTTCCGTTTGCAAGTTGTTTACCACCTTTCTGTGAAGGGTAGTAAACTGCGACCGTCTTGCGACCGCAATTGCAGTCGCAAAACAGTCATACATAGCTTCAGGAGTCGCTATTAGGAAGGGACGCCCTTGGAAAGCCCCTTCCTAAAAGCGAGTCGCTTATCCTATTTTGCGAGTCGCTAATTGATATGCGACTCGGAAAATAGGATTAGTACATGGGCCACACGTTTTTTGCGGTCGCAAACGGGTCTAAAACCCATTTGCGCCCACAAATTTTTTTATTACATCTGGGCCTAAGTCTAAAATTGGCTTCAGGAGGGTTGAGGGAGCCGATTTTTGTATCGGTGACAAACTTTATTACACTTACGGAACCAGAGCGGTGGAAACTGAAGAGGTGTTATCTAGTCTTGGTGCGGAGCCGGAAGAATTTGTATATACTTTCAGTGCCGAGCGGGAGGGGGGAAGCCGAATCTGATTATCGATACCTACCATGGCCAGATGGTCCTGGTGGCCTGGAAGCCTTTTGTATAATAGGAATTGAAGGTTTTTGTATGGGCAGGCAAAGGATTTGGGTACTCACGGCACCTTGCCCTGGCGGAAGATCATGTGACTCCAAATCGATCTTCAAGTCGGAGTTGGAATTTTGAACCAAAAAGGCTTCCTCCTCTTTGGCAGCTGAAGCTACCTGATCTTCTTCCGGTTCGATATCTTGTTGCCTGAAGATATTGGGCGTGTGTTTGATTTCACGTCTCTGCACATCTCTGTGTCGAGCCAGACGGTTCCGCAAGGACTTTTTGGATCAAAACGACTAACAGGCCTCACAATCGTCTTCTTTGTGCTCTGGAGATAAACACAGATTGCAGACCTCATGAAGGTCGGTCCGTGGGTATTTGGAATGGCACCGGGGGCAGAATCGAAATGGAGCCCGTTCCATCAGCAGAGTATCATCGATAAAGTTGAATAAGTATAAGGTAGTCCGGATGGCGAGGCAAAAGACCTCGAACAGAGTATTCTGACCTGATTAATAAAGAGTTTTCCTAATTTTGATATGTGAAGGATGGGAAACGAGTTTGAAACAATACCGACGAGGGGTCGATGCCCATGCACACTGTTACCAAGAGGAGGAGTCACCTTACCTCGTGGCTCGAAAGACTTCTCCAAGGAAAAGAACTTGCAATCATCCGGACCCGATACCAGATGGCAGTAGTATGCAGAGCATTTGTATCTCCGGCCACACATGCCTCAAACATCTAGTATTTAGATGGCATCCCCAGATCCTGAACTTCAGTTCCTGATGACCTAAGAAGAGCTGGACGCCACAGAGTCACACCAGCAGAAGAGACTGCAGAGATCTATTGACTTGGCCTCAGCCCTACCGGCTTGTCTGCAGCCCTTGAGGATCCTGCGCCAAAAGACAACTTGTCCTGTAGCCCAGCAACCTCCAAACCTTTGGGAGGACTCCATGCCTTTGACAAAGATCAAGTTCTCCAGAGAACAGTGGGCCTGTTCACAAGAAACAAACTTCAAGCAAGGCCTCTGTGACCTGAAGAACCGCAAAACCCTGCTCCCATTTCCAACTCTGCACCTGATGCCTCCAGCCCGAGTCCATCGTGGGTTGACCTCTCCTGGACTCCTCCACATCGCCTACAGCTTATGCACAGAAACCCCCTCAACCCCGACCTGCTCTAGTAAGCCGTTTTCAACACCAAAAGACACGCCTGCAGTTGCCGGCCTGGGCCTTGGTGAAGCGACCCAAAGGTGTCCCTGTAAGACCTGGGGTCACCAAGCCCTAAGGGGGTAACGTGACTCGAGCGGTTGGGCACCCGAAGGCTTAAGTGTAAAGCGACCATACAACACACACATCCCCTGAAGCAGGAAACGCACACAATAATGGACGCCACACAGTAGGTTCAAGGATAATCAAACAAGTTTATCTAAGCAGTTCAATGCAAATGCAGTTCATGAGATGGCAATGGGCATTGTTTGAGTACATTAGCGTGAGATCCACCAGCATTTCATTATGGTGCCATAGGCAGTACCTGAATACAGTAGTGTCAGATTCACCAGCAATTCGTTATGATGCAATAAGCAACACCTGTATACCTTTAGCGTCAGATTCAAGAGCGCTTCATCATAGTTCCCTTGTCAATACCTGGCGAACCTGGGGGAGCGGTAAACACAGCGGTTAACCAGCGCGCTGCGCCCCTCCCACCACTTGCGTTTCAATCCGCTGTGGGCACCTCGCGCGGTATCTAACACTTATCAGCGCTTTGAAATAGGGCTGGGAAACTTAGCGCCACCTCAGAAAACTAATAGCGCGTCAAGGCAGGACTCACAAGCATATCGTTACCCCGGGCATTACTAGCGCTCCGGAGCAGAACTTGAGCACACAGCGCTACTCGTAATCACAAGGCATTAGGCACTTCAGAGCAGAACTTGAGACCACATGGCTACTCGTAATCATAAGCATTAAACACTTCCGAGTAGAACTCGAGAACACAACGCTTCTCGTAATCATGAGACATTAAGCACTTTTGGGCAGAACGTAAGAACACAGCGCTTCTCGTAATCATGAGACATTAAGCACTTTTGAGTAGAACGTAAGAACACAGCGCTTCTCATAATCATGGGACAGTAAACACTTTTGAGTAGAACGCAAGAACACAGCGCTTCTCGTAATCATGGGACAGTAAGCACTTTTAAGCAGAACGTGAGAATACAGCGCTTCTCGCAATCATGAGACATTAAGCACTTCTGGGCAGAACTTGAGAATACAGCGCTTCTCGCACTCAACAGGCCTTAAGCAAGCGGTCCCCTTTTACGCGGCAGTCTCAAGGCAAGGGGGCAATCCCACGGAGGGGAATCAGAGTCTCGGCCGGCACCGGAGCAGTCGCCAGACGGTGCGGTGATGCTCCCGATCAGCAGGGGGCGCACCGGGTCCTCCGCAAGCCTCCCGGGGAGCAGGGGGGTGAGTCCCAGGCCTAAACACGGCCACGCTACCTCCCAGCCCCCAGGGGTTACCTTGATCTCGGCGTCCGGGTCTCGGGAGACACTCGGGGGTTCCTTACGGCTTCAGGCCCCGCAGTCAGCGTGCTCAGCGGCAGGGGCGGTGACGTGCAGTCCGCCCTCGTCACGTGGGGCGGTAGACAGCTTCACGGCCTTCCCAGGCCTTCCGCGACTCACTCAGACGCTGCGACGGCAACGGTGGGGCCCCTGGCTTCACCGCGGGCCCCGACTCGACGAGGAGTAACTTCTGGTCCCTGGGCCGCGGCGGTCAGCGCGCTTCCAGTCCCCGCGCCGGGGGGGGGGGGGGGGGTACAAATTAAGCGGGATGACAGCGAGCTCAGAGCTCAGAGCTCAGCGTGGGACTGACTCGGGGGATTCCAGGCCAGGTCGGAGAGCGCAGGGGACACAGCGCTAGTACCTGGTTGATCCCCAGCAGTCCAGCAGTCAGTTGCAGTTTAGGTTTCAATAAGGATCTTCAGCATTGGATCTCAGCATTCAGTTTCAGCATGAAGTTTCAGCATGAAGTTCCAGCTTTTAGTTTCAGCATTCAGTTTCAGCATGAAGGTTCAGCATAAAGTTTCAGCCTTCAGTCTTAGCAGTCTTACTGGCGCAGATGTCTCTGGCGCCCTTAGGGGTTCCGTTCCTTGGGGGGTAGGGATTGAGTTGGTGACTAGTTCCTTCCTAGTCAAGCTTAGCAGATGGCCCCTGGGTTCTCCTATCACTGGGCTAGATCAGTGGGCTGTACAGGATCCCTCACTCACTTAAAAGGCAGTATTTAAGTCCTGTCACTTTCAGAGGCATAAGTCCCTGGCTAGGCCCTACCGCCTAAAACTCCTGCGTGGATTCTCCAGGTCTGCTTTACCCCAACTGGCCAACTGACTAGAAAATGTTCCCTCCCTCTGTTAAGTAGCCCTATGTCAGGTGACCTCTATCCAAGGCGGCAAAAGTAAAAACCCCACCTCCCTTCTAGAAGGTTCCAGCACATTCCAGGAGCTTCCCCATTCTACCTATGGGACAAAAAAGGCGGGCTGGTGTCGCAACATTGTTGTTCCAGCCAGCTCCTGGCAGCTAGGGTGCTACTAGAAAGACCACTCTGCAGTAGCAGGGGCCTGTGGCAGCCATCTTGGGAGAAGGGAGCACCTGCACCTTAACACTGATTGGCAATAAAAAGGCGCCCGGAGACCTAAGTCCAACATAAAATTGAGGGTGGAAAAAATGAGGCACGATCAAAAATAGATGGGGAGACCACCCTAGGGCTGACAGGTCCAACACGCGTCCCCCCCAGCCGAAAGAGGGGAGAGCTACCCAACCTCTAGGGAGTTCTCATCGCTAAGGCGGAAAAACCTGGAGAGACCGTCAGCATTGGCGTGGTCAACTCCGGGCCGATGTTCCACCCGAAAGTCCATCCCCTGTAGGGAAATGGACCACCTCAACAACTTGGGGTTTTTGCCTCTCATCTGCATGAGCCAGCGAAGGGGGCGGTGGTCGGTCTGAACGAGGAAGTGAGTTCCAAAGAGATATGGCTTCAACTTCTTCAGAGCCCAGACCACTGCGAAGGCTTCTCTCTCAATGGTGCTCCATCGCCGTTCCCGAGGGAGGAGTCTTCTGGAGATGAAGGCCACTGGTTGATCCTGGCCCTCGGTGTTGAGTTGCGAGAGCACCGCACCTATGCCGTGCTCTGAGGCGTCTGTCTGTACAATGAATTCCTTACTGAAATCTGGGGTTGCGAGTACTGGAGCGGTACACATCGCATGTTTCAGCGTGTCAAATGCCTCCTGGCAAGCAGCTGTCCATATAACCTTGCGAGGTTGCTTCTTCGAGGTCAATTCTGTCAAGGGGGTTACGATGGTACCATATTCCTTGACGAACCGGCGGTAATACCCAGTGAGGCCGAGGAAAGCTTGGACCTCTGTTTGGGTCTTGGGGGGCTCCCAAGCCAGGATGGTCTCTATTATGGCCTGGAGGGGTTGCACCTTACCTCCGCCCACCAGGTGTCCCAGGTACACGACAGATCCCTGTCCAATCTGGCACTTGCTGGCTTTAATGGTTAGGCCAGCGCGTTGCAGCGCCTGCAATACCTCCTGGAGGTGCTGCAGATGGTCCTCCCAGGTGCTGCTGAAGACAGCTATGTCATCCAGGTGTGCCGCTGAGAAGGACTCCAGACCAGATAGTACCTGATTCACTAACCGCAGGAATGTGACCGGAGCATTTTTGAGCCCAAAGGGCATCACTCGGAACTGAAAGTGGCCCTCGGGGGTGGAGAATGCTGTCTTCTCCCTTGCTCCATCGGCCATGGCAATCTGCCAATATCCGGATGTTAGATCAATGGTGCTGAGGTACCGGGCTGCTCCCAGCCGGTCCACCAGCTTGTCCGCTCGTGGGATGGAGTGAGCATCTGTCTTCGTGACAGAGTTCAACCCCCTGTAATCCACACAAAACGGAAGTTCCGGTGTGGTACCCGGTGGGGCCGCTTTCGGCACCAACACCACCGGACTAGCCCACAGGCTGCTGGAAGGTTCTATCACCCCCAGCTCCAACATCTTGGCTACCTCACGCTGGATGCTATCCAACACTCGGTCAGAGAGCCGGTAAGACTTGTTCTTCACCGGGGGGCTGTCCCCTGTGTCCACATCATGGGTACACAGATGAGTGATTCCAGGCGTGAGGGAGAACAACGAGGCGAACTGTCCCAGGACATGGCGGCAGTCCCTCTGTTGCTCTGGGGTCAAGGATGGGGAAAGGACTACCCCTTCTACCGAGCCATCCTTCTCCTGTACCGCTAGAAGGTCAGGAAGAGCTTCACTCTCTTCCTCTTCGCTCCCATCTGTCACCATAAGGAGAGCAAGCTCTGATCGCTCAAGGTGCGGCTTCAGGCGGTTGACGTGGAATACCCTCAGGGGCTGTCGGGGGGTCTTTAGATCCACTACTTATGTGGTCTGGCCTCGTCGCTCCACAATGTCATACGGACCAGTCCACCGGTCCTGGAGGGCACAAAGCTCCCCAGGTTCCATGACCCACCCCTTCTGTCCAACGTCCAACTCGACCGTCCGAGCGTTGCGGTCGTACCACTCCTTCATAACGGTCTGGCTAGCCTCTAGGTTCTCTGAGGCCGCCTTCCACAGCTTGGCCATCTGGCTGCGGAACGCCAGCATGTAGCTGACAATGTCACGGGGAAGCTTCTGCGAAGTCTTCTCCCACCCCATCTTCACTAAGCTGAGGGGACCCCTAACGGGATGGCCATAGAGCAATTCAAAAGGGCTGAACCCAACTCCCATCTGCGGTACCTCCCGGTAGGAGAACAACAAGCAGGGGAGGAGGACGTCCCATTTACGCCTCAAGCCCTCTGGCAGGCTCCGGATCATTCCCTTCAAGGTTTTGTTGAAGCGCTCTACGAGCCCGTTAGTCTGGGGGTGGTAAGGAGTGGAGAACCGGTAGGTCACTCCACACTCCTTCCACATGGCCTGCATATAGGCCGACATGAAATTCGTGCCCCTGTCCGACACCACGACCTTGGGGAATCCCACTCTGGTAAAAATCCCCAACAGTGCCCGCGCCACCACCGGTGCAGTGATGGTCCTCAGAGAAATAGCCTCTGGGTACCTAGTGGCGTGGTCCACCAAGACCAGAATGAACCGGTGTCCCGCTGCAGTCGGAGGGTCCAACGGCCCAACAATGTCTATGCTGACCCTCTCAAAAGGGGTCCCGACCACTGGGAGAGGTTCCAAAGGGACCTTCAATTTAGTCCCAGTCTTGCCACTTGCCTGGCAAGACTTACAGGTCTTACAAAAGGTGTCTGAGGTGATCCTCATCCTGGGCCAATACAAATGTGGGACCAACCGCGCAAAGGTTTTGTCCTGGCCCAGATGTCCGGCTAAGGGTATCTTGTGCGCTAACTCCAGCAGGAAGGCCCGGTAACATTGGGGGACCACTATGGCCCTCGAAGATCCATGTACCGGCACCTTAGGCTCACTGTACAGGAGACCATCCTCCCAATACATATGATATCCGCCCGTCTCCTGACTGGCCACTTGGGCTTCGGCCTGTCGCCGCATGCCTTCAAGCGTGGGGCACGCCCTTTGTACCTGACAAAATTCCTCCCGGGTAGGCCCTCCTTCCACATGCCAGTCGGCAAGGGTCGGCAAGTCCCCCACGGGAACGACATCCACCTCCGCGGACTCCGGGGGCACCTCTGCGGCCTCCCCATCCACCTCACGGGGCGTGTCCTCTACCACCTTCTTCTTTCCACACTTGGCGTTGGGTTGGGCCCTAATTCCAGGCTCCAACCCGGGGTGAGTTCCATGCCGGGCAGCCATGGACCGCGTGACTACGCATGTCCACCCTGGTAATCCCAGCATCTCGGTATGAGCTTGAAACTCGACATCTTTCCACTTGGTGTGCTCCAGGTCGTTCCCTAGCAAGCACCCCACAGGCAAGGCAGGGCTCTCCGCAACTCTCAGTAGGCCTTTGACTCCTCCCCACTCAAATGGAACACGAGCCACTGGATAGTGACTCACACTGCCGTCAGCCAATACAGCCGGATGGAACTCCTCGGGGACTACTTGGTCTGGGGACACCAGCCGCCTCATTACAGTGGTCATGCTGGCATCTGTGTCCCTCAGAGCCTCCACCTCCTCCCCGTTAACTTTCACCCTCTGCTGATATTTAGCAGTGTTCGGGGGCAGGGACACTACAGGGACCACCTCTCTATCCCCGAGTGAAACCAGAGTCAGGCCTGTCCACTCCCCTTCCCTATCTAAGGGCAGCTCCACCCCAAGGGCTACACTAATTACCCCGGGGCTTTTCCTGCCCGGTGGGGCTGGGGGTCGCTTGCGACACTTGGGATCTCCTTTGTAGTGTCCAATCTCACCACATTCGTAGCACCTCACAATCCTTGGCTGCTGACTCCTGTCAGGGTAAGTGGGTTTTGTGGAATTGGACGGGGGTGGGGTTCCTACTCCTTTCCCAAACTTATTTTGGGGACCTTTTGAGAACTCCACCTTTTTATCTCCCCCCTCTTTCTTCTGGGGGAAACCCTGTCCGCCTTTCGAGCCATCTCCCCCGGGGCCCTTGTGAGACACCCGGGTGCTCACCCAAATATCTGCCTCCTCCGCAAGCTCACGGGGATCCGTTAACTTGCGGTCCACCAGATGTTGGCGCAGCTCCGGAAAGCACTTATCCAAGAGGTGCTCCTGTAAAAAAAGATTGTACACCCCTTGGTAGTCCTGCACCTCGCTGCCACGCACCCAACCATCTAGTGCCTTACGGGCATAGTCAAAGAAATCCACCCACGTCTGTGTGGACAGCTTATGGCTGCCACGGAACTTCTGCCTGTACCTCTCGGGGTTGAGACCAAATTTCTTGAGTAAGGCCTCCTTCATGGGGGCATACCTGACCTGATCCGCCTTGGCTAAGTATAACAGGGTGTCCCTGACATTGGGAGGTATATAGCGATACAAGCCCCCTCCCCAATTGCTCTCGGGAACCCCATGGGCTGTCAAGGCCACCTCGTATGCCTCCAACCACTTGGCAATATCGTCCCCCACTGTGTAGCTGGCAATGACTTCTTTGGGTAAGTAAAATTTTGACTCAGGGGACTCTCTTGGTACGCTGCCACCATTGTCCTTATTGGACGCATTTAACTGGAGGGCGCGCAGCTCCAACTCCTTCAGCTGAAGCTCGTGCGCCAGCTTCTTTTCCTCCATTGCCCATCTCTTGTTTTCTCTTTCTCTCTCTCTCTCATGTTCCAATTTCGCTAGCTCCCACTTTAACTGCCTCTCCTCCCTCCTGTCCTCATACTCCTCTGGAGACGCGCTCCTCCTAGACCCTGTCCTACTACTGGCACCAGAACGTCTCCCTGGGGGCACATATTTTTGGACATATCCACATTGAGTATGTCTAGGACTTCCTGGGCGCTCTCCTCCTGAGGTGCATCTGGCGCCTCCTGTCCCTCACCCTCTCTCCCTCTGGGTGAGCCTCTACCCATGCCCTTATGGCGGTACGGAGTTCCGGTCCTTTGGCCCTCCGCACCCCAGGCACCCCCATCCCCTGCCCAAATTCCCTCAGTTGCCTTACATTGTACCCCTCGAGGTCAGCTAACCGGAACTCCATCGTGACAGGTGGGGACCTAGATACTAAGGAAGAAAACTCTAGGATATGGGTGACAGTTACCAGCTAACCAGGATTTTACACCCTCAGTCTGGACAGTGGAATGTAATCAGTGCAGTAATAAGAGTTGCAGAGCTTAAATACAATAGGTGTTTAATTGTGGCGCCCTCCGCTTCACGGTAGGGTGCTGTATGGTCACAGGTCCTAATCCCACCGCTAGCCAACAATGTAAGACCTGGGGTCACCAAGCCCTAAGGGGGTAACATGACTCGAGCGGTTGGGCACCCGAAGGCTTAAGTGTAAAGCGACCATACAA
The DNA here is from genome assembly GCF_964204655.1 of Triturus cristatus. Taxonomy (NCBI): domain Eukaryota; kingdom Metazoa; phylum Chordata; class Amphibia; order Caudata; family Salamandridae; genus Triturus; species Triturus cristatus. The sequence continues at coordinate 1,862,411,919 of NC_140590.1, forward strand.
CACACACATCCCCTGAAGCAGGAAACGCACACATTAATGGACGCCACACAGTAGGTTCAAGGATAATCAAACAAGTTTATCTAAGCAGTTCAATGCAAATGCAGTTCATGAGATGGCAATGGCCATTGTTTGAGTACATTAGCGTGAGATCCACCAGCATTTCATTATGGTGCCATAGGCAGTACCTGAATACAGTAGTGTCAGATTCACCAGCAATTCGTTATGATGCAATAGGCAACACCTGTATACCTTTAGCGTCAGATTCAAGAGCGCTTCATCATAGTTCCCTTGGCAATAACTGGCGAACCTGGGGGAGCGGTAAACACAGCGGTTAACCAGCGCGCTGCGCCCCTCCCACCACTAGCGTTTCAATCCACCGTGGGCACCATGCGCGGTATCTAACACTTATCAGCACTTTGAAATAGGGCTGGGAAACTTAGCGCCACCTCAGAAAACTAATAGCGCGTCAAGGCAGGACTCACAAGCATATCGTTACCCCGGGCATTACTAGCGCTCCGGAGCAGAACTTGAGCACACAGCGCTACTCGTACTCACAAGGCATTAGGCAATTCAGAGCAGAACTTGAGAACACATAGCTACTCGTAATCATAAGCATTAAACACTTCCGAGTAGAACTCGAGAACACAACGCTTCTCGTAATCATGAGACATTAAGCACTTTTGAGCAGAACGTAAGAACACAGCGCTTCTCGTAATCATGAGACATTAAGCACTTTTGAGTAGAATGTAAGAACACAGCGCTTCTCGTAATCATGGGACAGTAAGCACTTTTGAGTAGAACGTAAGAACACAGCGCTTCTCGTAATCATGGGACAGTAAGCACTTTTAAGCAGAACGTGAGAATACAGCGCTTCTCGCAATCATGAGACATTAAGCACTTCTGGGCAGAACTTGAGAATACAGCGCTTCTCGCACTCAACAGGCCTTAAGCAAGCGGTCCCCTTTTACGCGGCAGTCTCAAGGCAAGGGGGCAATCCCACGGAGGGGAATCAGAGTCTCGGCCGGCACCGGAGCGGTCGCCAGACGGTGCGGTGACGCTCCCGATCAGCAGGGGGCGCACCGGGTCCTCCGCAAGCCTCCCGGGGAGCAGGGGGGTGAGTCCCAGGCCTAAACACGGCCACGCTACCTCCCAGCCCCCAGGGGTTACCTTGATCTCGGCGTCCGGGTCTCGGGAGACACTCGGGGGTTCCTTACGGCTTCAGGCCCCGCAGTCAGCGTGCTCAGCGGCGGGGGCGGCGTCGCGCAGTCCGCCCTCGTCACGTGGGGCACTAGACAGCTTCACGGCCTTCCGCGACTCACTCAGACGCTGCGACGGCAGCGGTGGGGCCCCGGGCTTCTCCGCGGGCCCCGACTCGACGAGGAGTAACTTCTGGTCCCTGGGCCGCGGCGGTCAGCGCGCTTCCGGTCCCCGCGCCAGGGGGGGTACAAATTAAGAGGGATGACAGCGAGCTCAGAGTGGGACTGACTCGGGGGATTCCAGGCCAGGTCGGAGAGTGCAGGGGACACAGCGCTAGTACCTGGTTGATCCCCAGCAGTCAGTTGCAGTTTAGGTTTCAATAAGGAGCTTCAGAATTGGATCTCAGCATTCAGTTTCAGCATGAAGTTCCAGCTTTTAGTTTCAGCATGAAGTTCCAGCTTTTAGTTTCAGCATTCAGTTTCAGCATGAAGGTTCAGCATAAAGTTTCAGCCTTCAGTCTTAGCAGTCTTACTGGCGCAGATGTCTCTGGCACCCTTAGGGGTTCCGTTCCTTGGGGGGTAGAGATTGAGTTGGTGACTAGTTCCTTCCTAGTAAAGCTTAGCAGATGGCCCCTGGGTTCTCCTATCACTGGGCTAGATCAGTGGGCTGTACAGGATCCCTCACTCACTTAAAAGGCAGTACCTAAGTCCTGTCACTTTCAGAGGCATAAGTCCCTGGCTAGGCCCTACCGCCTACACTCCTGCGTGGATTTTCCCCAGGTCTGCTTTACTCCCACTGGCCAACTGACCAGAAAATGTTCCCTCCCTCACTTATGTATCCCTAGGTCAGGTGACCTCTATCCAAGGCGGCAAAAGTAGAAACCCCACCTCCCTTCTAGAAGGTTCCAGCACATTCCAGGAGCTTCCCCATTCTACCTATGGGACAAAAAAGGCGGGCTGGTGTCGCAACATTGTTGTGGGGTTCCAGCCAGCTCCTGGCAGCTAGGGTGCTACTAGAAAGACCACTCTGCAGTAGCAGGGGCCTGTGGCAGCCATCTTGGGAGAAGGGAGCACCTGCACCTTAACACTGATTGGCAATGAAAAGGCGCCCGGAGACCTAAGTCCAACATAAAAATGAGGGTGGAAAAAATGAGGCACGATCAAAAATATCAAAACCATCAATCAAAAACCACTTTATTCGATTATTTAAAATCATAAAAGTATACAGTACATGATTAAGCAGTTTAAAAAATGAGGCACGATCAAAAATAGATGGGGAGACCACCCTAGGGCTCACAGGTCCAACAGTCCCTACGTCCCGAGCATCACAACTTATGTCTCCAGCTGTTGGTTTACTCTGACCTGCCTCCAGGCCTGAGCCTGTAGCCCTTTTCCGAGTTTTCCTTTCTCCATTGCATTACAGTGGGCACCCAAAGCCTTATTTGCACCCTGGTGCCGCTGGTGGTGTACTGTTGGTGCTGCTTTGGATCCTGCCCAGCAATTGTTTCAACCCCCAGAAACTCCCCCCCCCCCACCAAGCTGCTGCTACTTACCTGTAAGCAGCCGCTGACCGATTGCCCCATTTTTCTTTGAGTTGTATTGGGCGCCCAACACCGTATTTTCACCCTGCACCCGGTCGCCACTGTGTTGCTGGTGGTATGCTGGTGGTATACCGTTGATCTGAACCAACCCTTGCCCAATACTGACCTTAATCCCTGATGTCTGGTGTTGTAAGTCAATGTTACCTGTCTGCATGCTGAATGGTTTCTTCCTCCCATAGGTTAACATTGCAAAGTCTGAAAATATGGAAACATCACACACAGGAACACTGTCCACTTTTTATACTGAAAAGTATTTCTATTGCAAGACTTACCTAAATCAAATTTCTGTGGTTCTACAAAATAAATATATCCAAGTACTACTTTTATAAATTGGTCTTGGATAAATTAATTAAATGTGTGTCTCATTTATTTGCACTGTGTGTACAACAAATGCTTAACACTGTCCTCTGATTAGCCTAACTGTTCGCCCACATTACCACAAAAGAGAGCATTAGTATTATCTACTTTAGCCTCTGTAAATCCACTGGACTCTTTGCACACTATACCTCTTTTTGGTATAGTATATAGAGAGCCAGCTTTCTACAGACTCTAAGTTCCGAAGGACACCGCCTGAAACCGACCATAAAAACGAAATACACCATATGCCTTTTTTTCATAGGAAAGCATTGCTTTGTAATGACACATTAAACTGGACCCTTAACTTACCTGTAAACTCTACTTTTAAAAAAATACTTACTTGATAACAAAGTTCTTGGTATCAAAATCTTTATATTAAATCATGACTTATTTTCCTCCAGGGGGAGGACATCCTTGTGGGGAAACATGGGGGCTGCGAGCTAGACGCTCACGGCCGCGGGCGCCATTGAGGGGAAGCGCTACCGGGGGTGAGCTGCAAAAGAGATGCTGTCAGTGGAAATATGTAATTGAAAAACCTAACGAATCACGGAATGCAGCAGACACGTGAGCCAGAGTCCGATTTTCGCTTCCACGGAGACGCGATGGAGAGAGGCAGCAGTGGAGCTCTGACGTTCCTGGGAGGCCGGCGTTTGGACGGGGGGCAGAGACAGAACAAGTCGAGCCTGCCAACAGCCCTCTGAGGAAGTGAGGGAGACGGCGGGAGACCGGAGGAACACAGTAGGAGAGTGGAAGAGGGGAGAATTGTGTGAGAGAGTGGGCAGCATATGGAGACAGGTACTGCCGAGGAAGGTGAGGCACGCTCCAGGTATACTTTGAGGATCAGGAACACTGGAGGTAAGGCAAATTTTGCTCCTATTTTATCAGATACACAGCCAGAATCAAAGCAAGGAGTTAAAGTAATCGTTAAGGCGAAACAGGGGTGGCAAGGAGGAGGGAGTCTCCAGAGTAGGGGAGTAGGGAAATCATCATCATCAGGAAAAATCAACGAGTGAAAAAATAAAGGCAAAATTGTAACCGCGCCCACTAAAGCAAAAATTACTCCCTCACTCAAATAATTTTTTTGAGTGCTCCCCGTATGCAGAAAGATGGTGCAGCAGCTCAGGTCTCAATATGGAAGTAGACACATCAGGTAATAGTGCTAATTCAGAGGAAACCGCAATTAACACGAAAAAGGGTGGAAATAGCGTCGTCTGCCCTTCAAAAATGAATGAGTTCAGCCGTGATACCATGGCATTTCAAGAAGACGCTATAACAATTCCTGTGAGCATTAGGTTTACTGTGCTGGCACCGCCTGCTGATCTAGGAGCTCCTGCTCAAGCTCATAGTGGAAGTAGACAGAGCAGTTGGGACAAAGGGAATACCTGAAGTGAGCCAGGGGAACCTTGAAGCCTCAGAAGCCTCGATGGCAGGTATTTTATTGGAACTGGAAAATGACATTAAGAATCTCTTCGAGGTCTCGGAAGCAAATCAGTTAGGCATACAAGCATCATGCTTGGAGCTAACACAAAAGCTGGATGATGTAACTTTTCGTACAAAGAAATTGGAGGAAGAGGTGGTCATAGTAAAGCAGGATGTGGAGAAGAACGCTTCTGAGATCTCTAAGCTAGAAAGGCAAAACCAAACCTTAAGGGATGACATTGAGAGAGTGGAGAACCATTCTCGAAGGAATAATTTGAGATTTCTGAACGTTCCGGAAGCCGAGGAAGGGTCGGATAAGAAGGCTTTCATTATTATGTTGTTACGAAATACGATCCTGAAGGGCAAGGAAGATATCAATCTTGAGCGCGAAGTTCAAAGAGCGCACAGAGAACCTTTTCGTCGCAATCCCCAAAGGGCTAAACTTAGGAAGATCATTGTGAACTTTCTCTCATACAACCATCAAAGAAGAGATCCTTAGTAGGGCCCTAAAGAACGGTCCCTACCTAGTAGATGGTTATTCACTGCTAGTTAGGTCGGACCTATGTAAGGCCACAGAACAGAGGCAGTGGGAATTAGAAACAAGATGGAGGAGCTACGGAAGCTGGGAGCGAAGGTCCTGTTAAAATTCCCTGCAATGCTGCGCATTATGTGGAATAATCAAATGTTTAACTTTCGGACAGAAGAAGATGTTGTGTCACTAATTGATAGGATCAAAAAGGGAAATATCGCAAAGTGACCAATTTTGCATTACAGGATAGTTCGCTCTCTTGTATATTGCTAAACTAGTTGAAATTCCCCCAATGGTGCGCCCATAGGCATTGTTATGCCTAAAAAGAGAGGGAGGGTTCCCCCGGGGTTGGTTAAGGGGGTTGCCGTGGAATGGTGGCGGGGGTGTGGGCACGGGTGGGGTGCAGCGGGTTAAAATAACAAAATAAGTCCTCAGAACCTCCTATGCATGAGAATCTTAATAAGCCTGTAACAAAGCAGGAGGTGGAATACGAAAGGGATCATTATGGCCAGAATTCCAAGTATTGATCTACTCACATGGAATGTGAATAGTCTTAGGTCTAAACCAAGACAGAGGAAAGTGTTGAAGTATTTAGAAGACAGACAGGCACAAATTATGATTTTACAGGAACACACACTTACTAGCAAATTAAAGCAAGGAGCTGTTTGGTAGGTGTGGATGGGTCCAAACTTTCATTGCTTCTGATCAAGCACAGTGTTATAAGGGGGTCGCAATTTTAATTAGAACTGGCAGTGGGATCAAGCTTAAGTCGTCGAGTACGGACAGCTCTGGTAGATGGGCGGATAGTGATTTCATATTTTTCAGGTTTTATGGACCCAATGAGGACAATCCGCAGTACATTATAGAATTGGAATTGAGATTGGTGGATATTTCAGCACCTGTGATTGTGGGCGGGGATTTTAATGTACTGTTGGATCCTGTAATGGATCGTTCTACGCGGAGGGAGAGGAATGCGTTGAAAAATATGATACATGATTTAGACTTACTAGATGTCTGGAGATATCTGAGAGGGAAGGTGAGAGGGTACACTTATCATAGTAAAAAATACCATCACTTTTCAAGATTAGACTATTTTTTAGTTGATAGATGCCTTGCAACCAATATTAAAAAGATTGAGCATCTTCCAGCACACATCTCGGATCATTCAGCAATCATCATTTCTTTACAAGCTCTAGGACCGCAGCCCTGCAAGAGATGGACGCTAAAGCGTGCCCTTCTCCTAGATGGGGGTGTGGAGATAGCTTTGAAAAAGGCTGCAGTAGAATACTTTATTGATAATAAAGATACTGCCTCCCCTGGAATAGTATGGGATGCTTTTAATGCATATATTCGCGGGGTCCTAAAAAGCCTTGCCTGCGCAAAAAGCAGAGAAGAAAGTGCAGAAAAAACATCGAAAAGGAAGTAGGGATCCTTGAGGAAGCCTTGCATTCCATAAGTGTGGGAGAGGAAAGGGAGAGGTTGGAAAGGAGGTTTGAAGAGGTCCAACTAAAATATAAGTTCAGGCTGGAGATAAAGTGTAAGGGAAGGTGGCAAGCTGCAAATGGGAAGGAATTAAAGCATGGAGAGAAAGCCGGGGCATTGCTGGCCTGGAAGTCTAGGGTCGAAAGAACTACAAAAGAGATAAAGGAGTTCAGGGGAGATTCAGGGGAGGTGTTTGATAGTTGGGATGCTATGCAGGAACACATAGTGACACTTTTTTTCACAGCTTTACAAGGAAGATGTTACTCCAGAATCCCAAAAGCTAAAAGTTGGCTTAGCAAGCTTGGTCTCCCTGTACTGAATGGTGAAGGGGGAACAATGATGGAAGCTCCAATCACTCAGGAGGAGTTTAGGGGGGCAATAAAAAGAGCTAAGAATGGGAAGGCCGCTAGTTTAGATGCCGTCCCCTCAGAAGTATATAAAATGTTAATAGAGGAAGTACTGCCTGTTTGAGAAAGCCTGTTTAATATGGTATATATGGGGGAGACACAGGCCCCAGAACCATGTAGAGAGGCCTCTATAGCCCTGATATTAAAACCAGCTAAGGACCCGGCAAAAGCAGTGTCGAATCGACCGATATCCCTACTAAATGCAGACTATAAGATCTTCAGCATTTGAGCAGCGAGGTTGTCCAGAATGGCCCCTCAGCCTATATATGAAGATCAAAATGGTTTTATCCCTGGGAGGCAAATGCATGAATTGACCCAGCAGCCTAATTGGTTTAATCGACTTAGCTACATCAAGGTCGGTACCCTTGGCGGCGGTCACATTGGATGCTGCCAAGGCTTTTGACCGTGTTTGCTGGGAGTATCTAGGGGCAATATTGGAGATCATGGGGTTTGGGCCACATTTCATAACAACATTAAAGGCTTTATATCACCGCTCTACAGCTAGGATTCTCCTTAATGGCTCTCTCACTAGGAGTTTTTCGATTCTTAGGGGGATGAGACAGGGGTGCCCCATTTCTGTTTGATATATATATATAGAACCATTTGCCCAGATGCTTCGCCAGGATGAACAGGTTATTGCTTTTCATGTAGGAGCATATGAACAGAAAATCGAGTTATACGCGGATGACCTTATAATTTACAAAGCAGATCCGGCTGTTACAATCCTCAGGGTGGAGCTACTAGCAAAACAATATGGAGCTTTCTCAGGATATTTGGTAAATAATGAGAAAACCGGGATAATGTGCTGGAACATTTTAGACTGGAGGGGGAGGGTCCAGAGAGATCAGGTATCTCGGAATAGGTATTATTAATTCATTAGAGGGAATCCCCCAGCACAATCTTGAGAGGGTAGTAAAGGACATCGAGAAAACACTAACTAAAATGGTGTTACTTCCTAAACTGACATTTCTCTATAATTGTGTCAACTGCGGAGTAACCCAAGGATCAACGCTCAGCCCCACGCTCTTCAACATGTACATGGCCCCCCTCGCCGCCATCGTCAGACAGCAGGGCCTCAGCATTGTATCCTATGCCGACGACACCCAGCTCATCCTCTCACTCACTAAGAAGCTTGAAGACACCAGACTCTGTTTCCAGGAAGGAATGAGGAACTTGGCAGCCTGGATGAAAGACAGCTGTTTGAAGCTCAACTCAGAGAAGACGGAGGTCCTCATCCCCAGACCCTGCACCTCCGCCTGGGACAGCACCTGGTGGCCCTCCACCCTCGGCAACCCACCCACCCCTACAGACCACGCACGAAACCTCGGCATCAGCCTCAACTCCTCTCTCTCCATTAACCGCCAGATGAACTCCGTCACCTCCACCAGTTTCAACTGCCTACGCATCCTCCGCAAGACCTTCAAATGGATCCCCCCCCCCCCGACTGCAGAAGGACCGTCACCCACACACTCATAACCAGCAGACTCGACTACGGCAACGCCCTATACGCCGGAATCAAGAGAACACTTCTACACAGACTCCAAACAATCCAGAACACCACAGCAAGACTCATCCTCGGGACTCCGCATCACGAACACATGACCCAACATCTACGAGACCTCCACTGGCTACCCGTGGTGAAGCGGATCACCTTCAAATTCCCCATCCATGCCTACAAATCCCTCAACAACATCGTGCCCAAATACCTCAACAAGAGAGTTTCCTTCCACCTACCCAAGAGGAACTTCCCCTCCGTCGACCTCGCCCTGGCAGAGGTCCCCCGCAGAAATAGAACCGGTGGGAGAGCCTTCTCCTACATCACTGTCAAGACCTGGAACGATCTCCCTGTGAACATCAGATGCTCCCCGACCCTGCACACGTTCAGGAAGGACCTCAAGACCTGGCTCTTTGACTGATCTGGAGCTGGCCCCCCTCCCCCCCCCCCCCCTCCCAGCGCCTTGAGACCCTCACAGGTGAGTAGCGTGCTTTATAAGCCTCTGATTCATTGTGTCCCTCTTACTTTCCCCAAAGACTTGATTGACAAAATACAGGGCAAATTAAATAGTATCGTCTGGGCAGCCAGTGGAGCACGGTTGTCTTGGAAAAAATTGAGGCGTAAATTGGCAGAAGGTGGGTTGGCACTCCCGGACTTAAGATTATATTGCATGGCATTTCAGTTCAAGAATTGCAGAGCTCTCCTAGGTACACCGGGGTCCATTGCGTGGGGTGGGCTATTAGAGGAGATGGTGAAGGAGTGGGGCACAAAAGGGTTTCTTTACAAATTTGGGGCAAAAAAAATCTTCAAAAAAGTTAGACTGAAGACGCTCAAGGCAGCACTCATCCTTTGGGTAGGAATAAGGAACATACTTGGAATGGGGTACTTTTCGGATGGTGCACCAATATGGAATTCATCAGGTACACCAGAATGCTTGCATGACCAGTTAAGTATCCCACTAAGGAGGGCTGGAATTGCACTATGGGGGGACCTCATGGTGATGAAAGAGGTGGTGCCATGGGAAATCTTGACGGCAAAGACAGGGGGGTCCCTCTCAAGGTTTAAATACTTGCAGTTGCTATCCTGGGGGAAGGCAAACAGGAGAGAGATCGGAGGAATCTGGGAGTTCGAAAAGAAATTACAGAAAGAGGCCCCGAAAAGGAAGAAAGTTACTGACTGGTTCCGGACTCTGTTGTCCCCCGAAGAAAAAGACGCTGAAAGCATCACATGAGATCTGGGATGGTGCTATCCAGATGACGGAGCCACAGAGAATGTGGCAACTTTCTTTTAAACTACTGTATAGGGTAGTCAAGCCAGCAAATCTGAAAGGGACCATTTTTTCACAGTTAATAGGCTATATTGGACACCCCAAAAATTGGCAACATTTGTAACAGCTGTAGCCCCAAGATGTCATAGATGTGCTATGCTAAGTGCGGATGATCGGAATATGTTATTTGAATGCCCCCTGTTACAGGACTATTGGTCTTCGGTTGAGAAAGTAATAAACAAAATCCTCTGCACTAATATAAAAATGAGCTTAACGCTGATCATGATAGGGCTGGAGGATCAGCCGACCGTCCCCCTACCGGTGAACAGGCGGGCCCTACTCTTTTATCTGATCCTTCTCGTTAGGAGAGAAATTTGTAAAAAATTGACAGATTCTGTACAGCCTCATGGGTCGGACTGGCTCCAGGCGGTTAAAACTATCTGGAAAATGGACATAGGACTCAAGGCTGGTACACATTCTTAGATCTGGGATGAATTGTTAAACTGGAATGGTATAATAAAAACGTAATCCCCCGTGTCCTATGATTACACCTGCGTGGAACTAGCAACCAGGAAAATGGGTGGGCTGGTACGCAGGACTACATGTGATATTGCAAATAGCCTGGAGTGGTACAGGTCAGATGTCAGGCTCGACTTTGCAAACAAAGGTGGTATAAGGACAAAAAACAAAAAAAACACCAAAAAGAATCATGACTTATTTTATTTAATTGGTCTTGGATTTATTCTTGTGTATTGCTTCTGTGAGAACAACAAAGGCTTAGCACTACCCTCTGATATGCCTAAACTTCTCACCCACACCACCACAAAAGAGAGCATTAGAGTTATCATTTTTGCCTCAGTAAACCAATTGGGGTCCACTTGGACTCTCTATACAGTAAAACTGGTTTGTTCCACTATATAGAGAGCCAGCTTCATACATTTGGTGTCCAGCGCTGGGATGCAAGACTTTGCAAGTAAATCCGCAATTAAGATTAGTTAAAAAAAAGTTTTTTTATTTTGTCAATTTTTCTAAATGTCTAAATTTGAACTGTTAGGGCCTTGGCTACATCTCATAGCCCAATTGTTTTAGAATTTAAAAATTATCCTAGATTAAGCCTGTAAAATAGTAGACTGATCAATTTTTTTTCTTGAATTCTAAAAAGGTTCCAACTGATCTAGCACCATGTCTGAGGCAGATGTTGACCCAACTCTAGGACCTCTGAAAAGCATGGAACCTTGCCATGAGGTCTAAATCTACTAAGGCTCCTTTACAGACCCTGCTTGCTGAGCATGATATAGCCATGGCAATGGAAGAAAACCCTAATGGCACAGAGGAGGGAGATTTCAGTGAGGAGGACAATTCCTCAGATTGCCCCACTGACAGTACCTCCAGTTGAAGTGGAAGAGAAAGATCCTGCTCTTCAGAAACAAGCTAGGAGAATATCTCTAAGAGTTAACATTTTAGCCAAAGGAAAAAAGCTGTGAGATTGGCCTAGGGCCCATCTCTGGTGGCAGCTAGATCTTTAATAGGGAGAAAGATGAAGCGCTGACCATAAAATCCACAAAGGGATTTTACCCAAATATGTAGAGGGTTTACCAAATGGTTTACAGCCTTTGAGGGGGTTGTAAGATGAGGAAACTTAGCCAGAAGTATTGGGGGTGTCTACTCTGGGAGCTGTGTTCAGGAAAGTGCAGGGATAGACTCCTGGCACTGAGTGAAACAGATGCCGGGTCTTATGACCTCATGAAGGATACCCTGACTGAGAGCTTTGGACTCATCACTGAGGAGTACAGGATTAGGTTCAGGGGGACTCACAAAATCTTGAGTCAGACGTGGGTAAATGTTGTCGACTGCTCAGTCAATAAACTAGGTGGCTGGTCAGAAGGTAACAGGGTACAAGGCTATGATGGGTTTCATAATCTTATTATGAAAGAGCATCTGTTAAGTAACTGTGTTTCTGATAAATTGCATTAGTACTTGGTGGACCTAGGTCCAGTCTCTCCCCAAGGAGTGGGAAAGAAGGCTGACCACTGGGTCAAGACTAGGGTGTCCAAGAAGTCTCATGCAGGGGGTGACCAAAAGAAAGGGGTAGCTAATCTCCCCAAAGGAAAAAGAGTGGGAAGTATAAAAATAAAAACTAACAGCCCTCTAAAAGCCCCCATGAACCTGTTCAGGAGTGTGGACCCCGAGACAATATACAGTCTGCGAGGGGAGTGGGAGGGGGGGGGGCAGGTCCAAGTGTCACTATGGTAATTTAGAAACTGATATCCTCAGGGCGGTATTTGACTGGAGAGACCTATCCAGTCACCAATGCTGGCAACCAGACTAAGGTCCATCCAATGGCAATGGTACCCTTAGAGTGGGGAGGGGTCACTAGCCAAACAAATGTGGTTGTGTCCTCTGCAATTCCTGTTGAATGTCTGCTAGGGAATGATCTGGAGTCCTCAGCATGGTCCGAGGTGGACCTAAGATGTCATGCAGCCATACTGGGAATCCCTGAATGGGTGTGCGTAAAAACCAGGGCACAGAGCAGAGCCCAGGGTGAAAAAGAGGCATCAAGCCTGGAAGCCCCAGAGGGAACTGAGCCGCAGGAACTTCGGCCTTACACGGCAGAGCCACCAAGCTGCTGCACAGGAAAAGGGAGATGTCAGTGATACTGAGGCCAGAGACCCTGAGCCTGATGCCACTAGGAGAGTGGTAGTGCCTCAGAAGTACAGATAATGTTTACTCTCATTGGCCCATGACATCCTCCTAGCTGCGCATCTTGACCAGAGCAAGACCTGGAGCAGGCTAGCCAGCCACTTCTACTGGCTAAACATGTCCCAGAAGGTGAAGGAGTTTTGTGACTCCTGTGTTATCTCTCAAGCCAGTGGCACGACAGGTGGCCACCTGAAGGCCCCCTTAATTACCCTAACAGTAGTTGGGTTTCCTTTGAAAGGGAGGGGCGGCGTTATTGGCTTCCCTGGAACCTCCAACAGCATCCTGGAGCAGATTCATACTGGTGGTACTGGATCATGCAACCAGGTACCCTGAAGCTATACCACTTAGGACTCACTGCTCAGTTGCTGGGGTCCTCATCAGTATCTTTACTAGAGTGGGCTTTCCCAAGGAGGTGGTGTTAGACACAGGTAGTAACTTTATATCTACCTACCTAAAAGCCATGTGGGCTGATTGTGGGGTGGCATACAAGTTAACCACCCCATATCACCCACAAACCAATGGTTTAGTTGAGAGATTCAACAAAACCATGAAAGGTATAATCATGGGACTCCCTGAAAACTCAAAAGAAGATGTGATGTCCTTTTGCAGTATCTGCTTTTCGCTTACAGATAAGTCCCTCGGAAGGGACTAGGGTTCAGTATCTTTGAACTTCTGTTTTGTGATCCTGTAAGGGGACAATTGTGATTAGTTAAGGAAGGCTGGACGAGACCTCTCAAAGAGCCCAAACAAGATATTGTGGACTATATGCCTGGCATACGTTTAAGGATGGCTGAGCACCTGTGTAAAGCATTCAAAAGTCTTGAGGCCAGCCAAGACCTCCAGAAGCTCTGTTATGACCAAAAGGCTGCACTGGTGGAGTTCAAACTACGGCAGAATGTATGGGTGTTGGAGTCTGTGGCACCTAGGGCTCTCTAGGACAAGTGGAGGGGTCCCTACCTTATCCTTCAGAGAAAAGGTGAGGTCACCTATCTGGTGGACCTAGGCACTTGCAGGAGCCCGCACAGGGTCATCCATGTCAACTGCCTGAAACCTTTCCAGGATAGGGTTGCTGTGCCCATGCTGATAGACACTGATGAGGATTGGGAAACAGAGAGTGAATCTCTCCCTGATCACCTCTCCTACAGTCCAAAAGATATGTCAGTAGATGAGTTGTCCTCTCCGAGACACTCTCTGCCCAACAGCAACCTATCTGTGGGCAAGTCCTGGAGCAGTATGCGGAGCCCTTCTCCCAAACCCCCTTGTCAGACTGCCTGGTGTACCCATGATGTGGACACTGGAGACAATACACCAGTCAAAAACAACATATATAGACAGTTTGATCAGGTTAAGGAGAGCATCCGAGCTGACGCAAGATGCTGGAATTGGGAGACATTGAACCTTCGCAGAGCCCTTTGGCCAGCCCAGTTGTGTTAGTCCCCAAGCCCCATTTCAAGGGTGGAATACCAAAGCTGAAGTTTTGTGTGGACTATAGGGACCTCAATGCAGTAACCAAGACAGATACACGCCTAATTCCTAGAGATGATGAGGTAATTGACAGGTTAGGGGCAGCCAAATTCCTCAGGACCTTTGATTTAACATCAGGGTACTGGCAGATTAGTCTGACCTTAGGAGCAAAAGAAATTCAGTTTTCTCGACCCCACATGGGGATTATCCGTTCACTGTCATACCCTATGAATTAAAAGAATGCCCCTGACACCTTCCATAAGTTGGTGAACAAAGTCCTTGCTGGGTTAGAGACTTTTGGTGCAGAATATTTGGACGATATGGCTGTTTTTTTTAATAAAAAACTTTATTGAGTTTGAACGTACAGAAGCAGCTGGACACCTTTGACCATTGTATTTACAGAGTCACAGATTACCTTTGCAATGATTAGAAAAAGGTATGCGCCCCATTCCACAAACTCGACATATATATTTTACATTCATGTGCATAGGCGGGATCAGTTATAATCAGTCCAATTGATTCGTCCCTTTACCCCATACCCTGTGGTATTTAGCGGGACATCCCCGAGCTTCAAATAGGGGTTTCTCTTGTGTGGCACACCAGTCCACTCCTTGGCGCCATCTGGCTCTACTTGGGGGTTCGGGTTGTGCCCATGTGGCGGCAAAATCACGCTTAGCTACTGAGAGGGCTGTCCCTAGGAACACCTTGTCTGGTTGGGAACCGTCTAGGCCGTCCATAGCCCCCAGGAGTCGTGTGGGATCATGGGGAACCTGCCAGCCCAGGAGGTGTGTGAGCTCCGACTTTATTGCAGCCCAATATGAGGCCAGACGCGGACAGGTCCAGGTCCAGGTCATGTGGTAGAAACTTTCCGGTTCATGACCGCAATACGTGCAGCTCGGAGAGGGGCGCATGCTCGCTTTGTAAAGGTGTTCTGGGCTAAGATAGGCGATGCGTAGATAGTGATATTACTGTTTTTAATTCCACTTGGCAGGATCACCTGCTCCACCTTGGGAAGAAGCTGAAGGCTTTACTATCAAGGCAAGCAAGTGTCAGATAGGGCAGGGACAGTTGTAAACTTGGGACACCTTGTAGGTGGAATCCAAGATCAATCTTTATCATTATCTAGACATTTCTGGACTGGGCAGCTCCAACCACCCTGACTCAAGTCAGGGCATTCTTTGGCTTGACTGGGTACTACAGGAGGTTTTTGAAGGGGTATGGCACCATTAAGGCACCCCTCACAGACCGGACTTTCAAGAATATGAAAAAGTAGATAAACTGGACAGTAAGCTGTCAAAAGGCTTTTGCCACTCTGAAGGAAGCAATGTGCCCAGCCTCATTCTTAAATCTCCAGATTACTCTAATCAATTCATAGTGCTGAGAGATGCCTCTGAACATGGGGTAGGAGTGGTCATATCCCAAACAACGATGGCCATGACCAGTCTGTTGCTTTCATTTGCAGGAGGTTACTCCACAGAGAGCAGTGTTTGAAGTGCCGCAAAGAGAGAAGCCTTTGCTGTGGTTTTGGCCCTGAAGAAGCTGACACCATACCTGTTTGGTACCCACTTCCTAGTTCTAACTGATCACAGACCTCTCAGATGGCTAATGCAAATGAAAACCCCAAACTGCTAAGTTGATCCATCTCCTTACAGGGAATGGACTTCAGAGTGGAGGACAAACCTGGGACTGACCATGCCAATGCAGATAGACTTTACAGGTTTTTCCAGTTATATGATGAGGACTCTCTTGGGAAAGATTAGCCATATTCCCTTTCGTTTGGGGGGGGGAGGGTGGGGTTTGAGTAGGAAAAGGCCCCTTTAAGACATGGTCACCCCCACCTTTTGCCTGATATTCAATGCAATTTTGACAGAAGGTGCACTGGGTTCCTGCTATTGAGGTCCCCAGTGCCAGATCTCTTTTCCTAAACTGTACAACTGTTCCCCCATTTGGCAATACCTTTAGCACCCCCTGTAAGACCCTTGTAAATGGTACCCAGGGAACCTAGCACATGGGGTACTTAAGAGGATCCCTAAGGGCTGCAAGATGAATTGTGCCACCCTAAAGGACCCCTCAGCACACTCATGCAAACTGTCATGGCAGGCTGCGAGACACGGTGCAGAGAAAAGTGAAGACATGATATGGCACACCTTCTGTGTTACATTTTTGCAGAAACTGCATGCAGTATAGGGAAGATACCCCTACATCAGGCCTTACATCCCTAAAGCAGGGTGCACTATACTACATGTGTGAACATATCTGCATGAGCATATATGCCCCTGTGATGTCTAAGTCGATTCTTGGATATTGCAAGAGAACAGGGAGGCCATTTAAGTACATGTGCTGGACAATGGTAATTACGAGTTCCTCACCTACGGGATGACTTCACTCAAACTAAAGATGTTTAGCATCAAACATCTTGTATTAATAAGCCAACCCTGACTTAGGTAATGGATGTATTAATACATGCTCCAGGAGGGCACCTTAGAGATACCCCTTGAAAACCTACCGACTACTAGTGTACAGGCTGATTGATGTAGACTAGCCGGTCACCACAGACAGGTTTCTGACCCCCTGCAGAAGAGCCCGTGCTCTCTGAGGGCCGTAACAGTGCCTGCTATGGACAGAGGCATTGTTACCTACTCCAAGCAGGATGGCTAAGTAATCACCATAACAAAGCAGGAGGCTTCAAAGGCCACTGCCGCCTTTGATATGCGACCCAAGGCTACCCAAACAGGGGAAATGCCACCTCCTGCCTGGGCTCATTAGATACTAGGACAGGTGGGAAATTAGCTTGTCAGGAGGCATATTGCTCACCAGGCTAGTTCCACCCATAAGGTACGCTGCCTGATGTGAACACAAAACTTATAATTCTGCCATCTTGAATTTGGTGGAATCAGGCTCTCTGGGTCAGTGGTACGCCCACTTCCCACAGGAAGTGGTAATATAGAGGGTGTGGACACCCAAAAGGTAAGTAGCCCATTGGCTATTACCCGTCACTCCCCCTAATGCCCCTAAATTGAGTAATTAGGTGGAACCCCTGATGTCAGGAACTTAGATTAGACAGATCCAGAAGAAGAGGACAAAGAGCAGCAAGAAAAGCGAGAACTGAATCTGATGTGGACTTTTGGCGCCAAACCCTGCCTGCACCAAGTCTCGACAATCGTGACACAGCACCTCATCCTGCATCTGAACCTCTACCAAGAACCCCTGTGGACGGCCAGCCCTTAGAAACATGCCAGCAATCTCTCTCAAAGTAGATGAGCTACTCGCCTGCAGTCTGCCAGCACTGAAGAGGAGAGTCTGGTTTACCGTGTTGCCGTTGCCTGGACAGCCAGATGCAGCAGCCCCCCAGTAGGAGACACCTGTGCTCCTGAAGGTCAGATCTGTCCTCCCACCGAGTGAGAGAGCACCAGGACCGACCGGAGCTGTTCCGCACAAATACACAGGGTACCGGACCCCTTGTAACGACAAAGGCCTGTAATAAAACAAAAAATACGGAATCCCCCAGCCTCCCACAGTTCTAGGGAGCACCATCTATTTTATTACTGGGCGGCAGCGCTGAAATTTATGTCTCCTCTGGTTGTTGGAGAAGGGGGTAAGCTGTTGCCCTGCCACAGTCCATCAATCTATGAATTTGGATTGGGTGAAAAGGCAAACTGCTGCTTGGTAAAATTTGCTGAATCCAGCTATTGTAAAAAAAAAAACAGTTTAAAATTTATAAGGCTGCCTTTGCTATCTGGAGGCGAGTTAGGCAGCATCTAGGTTTTCTGAAAATAAATGCCTACATCTCTTTTGAGGCTGCAGGTATACTACCTCCAATTTTTCGAGACAATACTATTACTAGGTGGACGCAGAAGGGGATCTCCTGCTTAGAAGATCTTTGTCCAGATGGCCAATTTTTATCTTTTACAGAGCTAAAACTACAATATGGCTTATCAAAACATGATTTCTTTAAATACTTGCAAATTCATAGCTTTTGTAATACATTAGCTCCAGGTGGTATGCACCAATTTAGAAAAATTCCATTAATAGAACAGTTGGGGAAAAGTATGCCTATTGGTTTTTTCTATTCTGTTTTGATGAAGCTATTGCCAGACGACTTACAGTATTGTCAGGAAAGGTGGGAAAGGAAGTTAAATATAGAGAGAATTGCGTTAAATACTTCTATTTCCTTGGCAAATGAAATATTAATGACTGGTAGGATGCGTGCACAACATTATATGGCTATTTATGATTTATATTATACACCGGGTAAGATCGCTAAATGGGGTACAGGAGCAGGAACTAAATGCAATAGGTGTGGTACTCCAGCTGCAGATGCTGTCCACATGTTCTACTCGTGTTCAAAATTGGTGGATCTCCTATCTTCAATTCAATCCTTTCTGGCAGTAGTAGTGGGATCACTAGTATGCATTACTGGGGAGATGGTATTGATAGGAATTAAAACAGAAGCTGAAGTGCAAATAAGATCGAAGTCTATAACTTCCTTTCTGTTTATCTGTATGGTGATCCTGCGCGCTTGTATTACGAAAGACTGGATCTCCCCTGGCCCTCTGTCATTTTTTGTTTGGAGGGCCAGACTTCTGGCGACCTTTAATATGGAATCTGCAATCTATAAGACAAAGGGATATAGAAAGAGAGCAAAGGGGATAAAATTGTGGGCGCCAATTGCAGAATGGATTGAAGAGTCTGTAAAATAGGGTATATTGTGTGTCACAATCCTCTTTGATTAATACTCATTACTGGGGTCTGCTCTATTGTTATCTCTATTTGGGTTCCTAGGGCCTGCGGCTCCTGTTTTCCCTTTTTTTTGTTATTGTAGAACGCTGCCCTGTCAACTCACCTTATCTGATTTATATGCTGGTTCTGGTCGCCACCTATACAATGTTGTGGATTTTGAAATGTGATTGTTCCTTGCATAAAATCTTCAAAATAAAAAAAAATAACGACAAAGGCCTGTTTAAGTCCAGTCGAGACTCTAAGAGCACTGACACCGAGCTGCCATCAAGGGACATCAGCACCAGAGAGACCCACTTCCAGAGTGGCCTAGCTATCCTGTTTTTGTACCCTCAACCGGCGAGACTGAGAACCGCGAGCATCTTGGCCGCACAGAGCCCAGCCGACCTATCCACTCTGCAGCCGAGCACCCCAGCTGGGTACCAACAAACCAGCTGTGCCTCCTTGCTCCCAGGAGCCTTGATATCCGAGGTCCCCGTTGGAAACTCCCGGGCTTGCCCCCAAGTTCCCCTCTGCAGCTGTTTCCAGGTGGACCCCCTGCCTTCTGGTATAATGCACAAAGCTAAGAACCCAACCAGCACCAGCACCTCTTCACCCGGACGCCCCAGGGCTTGTAACAAGTAACTGGTGGTGGTACTTTGGAAATTAGACAAGTATGACCCTAAGAAACCAACCGTAAATAACTGTACGCCACATATGCCTTTTTTCACGTAGGAAAGCAATGCTGCGTAAAAACGCATTTAAGTGAACATTTTACTTACCTGTAAAAATTGATATTTAAAAAAGTACTTACTTGATAACATTTTTTTTTAATATAAATGTATATAAAAATACGACTTATTTTTCTAAATTGGTCTCAAATTTATTCTTGAGTGTGTGCCATTTTTTGTCTCCAAGTACAACAAATGTTAGCACTACCCTCTGAAATGCCTAAACTGCACGTCGCACTACCACAAAAGAGAACATTTAGTGTTATCATTTTTACCTCTGTTAACCAATCGGGGTCCTCTTGGACTCTCTACAGAGTGTACCTCGTTTTGGTCCACTATGGTTGTATTCCGCTTTAGGTGTACGTTTATAGATTTTCCTGATACATGTCCTTATATATGCACAATTCGCATTGCCCTTATATAGGTATAGGATCCCAGTCCTTATTTAGGCATTAGCCATGCTAGCCAAATACAGGCATGATCACCTACATCCGTCCACCCAAACGTCACAACGAGTTCTTAGAAACCAGACCCCTAAGCTCTTGGGAGTTTCCCTAGCCCAGGATTATTGATTTCTCCAAGAACTCATTTATTATGCATGAACCGCTATACCCCAAGGGTTCATTCATGACGTCTTCCTCTGCCCAACTTTACGTCAATGAAAACATTCCTAAGCACCTTCCAGGTATAAATATACCTTCCCTTACCATGGCAAGCCACGGCCTGGCTGCAAGACTTGATACTGCTCGCCAAGGCGACAAGTAAGGAGGCGACCTCGACTTAGAGGAGCCCGTGTCCCGGCCTGACGAACTGAAAAGACGCTGTCATCCCTGCTCACAAAGAATCCAGCTTCCAGTGTTCTGACTCCCTTCGTGGGTGTTAGAGTTCGAGAACCGGATAGAGATTCCAACCTCTCTCATTCTTAAGGTATGGAGCTGACTAGAACCTAGAGGGACTCATGGCATACAAACTTGGCATACAAACTCAGCATACAAACTATAGCATACCGTACTATAGAATACAGCACCTACTTCTTACCTTGTCCTACACTTAGGTACACTGGGGTAGAATTAGTTAGAGAAGCATCTTATGAGTACTCGCATTTTTAGCCTATGTTATTTGTGTATATGAATATATGTGTCATAGCTAAAAGATAATGCTAGCGCAGTATTATTTCTTTCTACTGTTTACGCTGTACATAATATATCTTGCATATGGTCTTATGATTGTAACAGCACATATCTCTTACACGAGAAATAAGACTGTTCAATAAATCCTTTTATTTAAACGCCCATCTACTCTTTCTGTGTAAACTCTGCAGAAATTAAGCATGCACGATTAGCTGAGTGAAACTGTTATCTATTGTTTCCACGATTCTGAGAGTGTTCCGATTCTAAAGGCAAACAAAGTTGTCATGTTTATGCGGTTGCCAGAAACAATCCCTTCTTGTTTCACAAGGAGTTTCTAGTGGCCTCTGAGTTAGCTGGCACTCAAAGTAATTAACTTTAATATACTCAATAGGGTATACTGACCTCAGTCCTATGCCAAAACTATAGTGTATATTATTCCAATGTGCAGAGCCTATTAGGGAAATAGGAACTACACTACATGGCGTCCAACGTTTGGTAAGGCAGTAATTTAAAGCTAGATACTGAAGTAACTCAGTCGTGCTTTTCTCAGAGACCCCTACTCACATACTCCAAAGACGTTTGGGGTGGGTAAGGTTAAGTATCCACCAAAACTGAATATGACAAAAATCCTATATCAGCTGTTTGGTTTGTTCAACGTTGAAGGATACAGTGTTCCAAAATATTGTGCACCTTATCTTTGTTTCTTTGAAACTTGTTCTACATTTTTCAAAAAACAATGTCCAATTACGGGAATAATGCTGAGGCTGTTCCAGCCGATGAAGCATTACATATCGCTGTAAATTCTACCGTTTTTTAATTAAACCGATGAGGATGCGATTCCTATCCATGCGAATATAAGAAGAGCCATCACTCTAAAACTTATACAACATGGCCTAACACCAAGAGGTGGTAGAGCAGTTTTCGTGATAGAGGCACACAAATCTTTTCAGGCAGTGGTATTCTATTCATGGATAGTATTCCCAGAATCAAATCCAATAACAAAAGTGTTTAACTTCTTTAAAGAAGATGATCCACCTGAGGAATATATTCCCTTCGAGGATATTGAAATTCCACTCACATACCAGGAGCAGGATCTCTGGTTTAAAGGCGCCCTAAAACATCACAAAAACATTACCAGGCTCGGTCCACTAGGTAGACCAGGAGCAACATGGCCGATTTTAGCCGGCTACACACCTCATCCTGACATCGAAGAGATGTCAGACGAGGAATTACTCACTCAACTAAAAGAGTTAATAAACATTTACAGACAATTAGTCCAATATGTCATGCGGACTTTCACAGTCCAACCACCATTGACAATTGCAAATCAAACCCCTCAACAGGGTAACACACTGAAAATTACTCCACAGACTTTACACACAGTCATGGGTAAAATGCCCACAAAACGTGAACAAATTCCATTCTGGTTAGCTCAAAAAATTACTCAAATCGAAGCAGTATTTCCTAATACTAGCCCTTATGAGAAACACAGAATTCTAACAATCTGTTTACCAATGGGGATCACACCACAACTGGAAGACTGCACCACATGGGGCACAGTCTTTGCTTCCATTTATTCTAAAATTCATGGTGTTCCGTCCATTGCGGTAATACCAGATGTCCTGAAACAGATTCAAAACTAATACGGGGCAGATCCTGCTCTGAATTTAGGTATGAAATTACTGAAAACTTTCGACCAGGTCTCAACAATATTATCATCTAATATTAAAGGGGAGGCAGCATCAGTGGTGATCCGTCAACGCTTAAGGGAATTTGATGTAACAGAACATCAACATAAACTACCCAGAATAATAGAAAAATCTTATGCAGCATTAGGCAGAGACAGTTTGGGTGGAAAACCTTTGAAACCACAACTGTTTGAAGGTCCTGAGAAGGACTCTATTAAACAAAATCCTACATCTTCTAAAAAGAAGTGGAAAACTAATAAACAAAATTCAAAAGAGAAACATTCTTAATCCCGAGGTAGGTCTCCTGAAAAGGAGCCCTCTGAAAGGAGGTATAACCTCAGGAATAGGGATTATTTGAGGATACTGATACACGTTCCTCTCGTACGTTTCAGATATCGTCACAGACATCCGAAAGAAGAGGACGTTCAGACCACAAAGAAGAACACGCGAAGCCCAAAGGCGATCAACACGTTCAGAAAAATAAATCAAAACCTCAATTCACCAAGAAAAAGGTAGCAGGTCTGAAGATCAGACATGCCGAGAATACTGAGAATACAACTCAAGAACGGTGTTACACGATCCTCCACTTGTACCGTAATAAAGCTCCCCTCACACACACTACAACTCCCATAATGCAACATCATAGTAGTTAGAGTTGTGTGCCGCCCCAAGCCTCCCTTGAGCGAGCTCATTGGCCGAGGAGCTAGTTTAAACAGAAGCCCCTCCTTGCATTCCTCGTTTGGCTTCCGAAGCTCTTGTGACCCTCGTTGGAACCCTGCCTCGCCCTGGAACCTTGTGCTGTATTTACGAGTACAGCTGAACCTGCATTTCTGGATTATATTGAGTTACACCTAGGAGATGTTCCTGCATCCTATGTGGAAACCTTCATCATCGTTGGATGGACCTCGCTCTTGAACCCTTGATTCTAATCACTTTGGCGAGGAACTATAATTTTGCCTGGAAAAGCTCCTCTCGTGAACCCCCGATAAGCACGCTTGCAAAGGTCTCGTGCTGATTTCCACCTCCCTGCCTCGCAGACTCGCTCTTCACAATCCGAGCACAACGTGTACTGCCTGCACACGTACCTAGGTCTTCCGACGCTGAAAGGATCCTTAAACCACAGCTTCTACGGGTACGTTACACGCGCTGCTCGCATGTTCATTTTTTTTTCCTTTTCTTTATTTAAAAGACCGGGACTTTTCAGAAGCTACCGCATTCCTGCTAATAGCGGATAACTGACGGCACCGAGGCTTCACTGAGTAAAGCGCGCCTCAATAAACTTTTCAGAGACGTCCTTTCAGTTGTTCTTTACACTCAAGAGAAGGCTCTAAACCTAAATCAGTGGAATAATTGTTTTTGATTCTAAAGCCTTAACCGAAGACACATGAACAGTGTTTTTTTGTGTTGTGTTGAATAGCAGAACTTTATGACTTCAGACCTGCATCCGTTCATGCCTGTTTGAGATGGACTTCGCTGTTACTGTTCCTTTCTGTTTGGAGTCACTCTCTGCATAAAGAACCCGCCTTACTACTCCTGTGGGGAAAAGTACTTATTTTGAAGCGAAAGCATATTCTTTATGTTCTATTGAGGAGGCTGTGGAGGTACACAACCATTCTTGATTTAGAAAGGTGATACATTGTCTTTTTGTTTGCCCAAACTGGTATAATAGTATCTTTTCTTCTCTCCCTGTTTGTTGTTTTGTCTCTCCTGCAGTACTGCCACTTATTTCCCTACACCTTCCTCGTGAGAGACTTCTGCCTTCCTGGTGGGCTTCCCAGAGGTCCTTTTTCTTGTCCCGGCTCGTCCGTGGGGTATTATTCATCTCTCAGTTGGTTGATCTTTCTGTAGATGGTTATACTCTAGGGGAGAGTTGAGATCCTGTTCTTCGCTCCTGTGGTTGCTGGCAGTCGCCCTTGGCTAATACAAGTAAGATAAGGATCAAGAGTGACAAACGGAGAATGGGCTCAGACAATGCTGGACAGTGCAGCAGAAGTAACAATAGCTCACTAGAACTTGAAGGAACTTCTGGAGATAGTCGACTTGAATGAGTACATAACAGTAGAGACTGTAGACACCAGGGTTAGTACTCCACAAAGGTTATATGAAATAACACTCCGGATGGAGGGAGACATACCAAGAAAAGTGAAAGCATTCTTTTGGGAGAAACTTTCAAGGGGTGATGATATACTTCTAGCAGAACAAGACTGGCCACCAGAATTTGTCAGGAAGTGCCCACATGGCGAGGACATCATTATGCCAGCCTTCTCCAACCATATTCCAATTCACTTAAAATACACTTACGCCAGGATATGGGCAGTTGCCCAGGCCCCAGCATTATACAAAAATCATGTAGGATGGGATGAAGACTCACCTCACCACAAAATACAGTTAAAAAATCAACCTACTGCACAAAGGCAGTACCCAATAAAGCAAGAAGCTAAAAAACTGGTCAGGGAGATCTTAGATCAACTTGAATACCAAGGGGTGATTATAACATGCACCTCCTCAATGAGCAATCCTTTGTTTCCTGTATCCAAACCAGACAATACATATTGTCTAGTTTTGGATCACAGACACTTGAACACTTGTTCTAAAACATTTGCAGTGCAAAATGCACATAGTACAGCATTAATGAATAACATTGTGCATAAAAAATATAAAACCACATTAGACATTTCAAATGGTTTCTTTTGTCAAAACATAGCACCTGAAAGCAGGTACTTAACAGCTTTCTCAATAAGGGGAACCCAGCGTCACTTTTGTCGAATCCCACAAGGGTTTAAGAACAGCCCGGGGTTATTCTCAGCAAGAGTAACAGAGTTACTACAAATTTATGATGATGAGGCATTGTTATATGTCGATGACATCTATCTGACAGACGATGACCTAGATAGGCACTTGAACAGGGTAAGTACCATTTTACTGGGCTTCGCCTCTTAGGGCTATAAATTCAACTCTAAAAAATCTAGAATTGCCCATCTCAATGTCCTTTTCCTAGGATATGAGCTTACAAGTGAAGGCAAAAGCCTGGCAGCTAACTTTTCAGAAAAGTGTACGCTGCTCCAACCTCCAAAAATGCTGAAAAATTTACAGTCGATTCTAGGTTTCCTAAATTTTGGAAGAACATACATTCTAAATTACACTGCAAGGATTAAACCTCTCTACAAATTAATAAAACCTGATTTTTCAATCAAAGATTGGACACAAGAACACACAGAAATATTGCGTTCACTCCAAGCTAACATGTTAGCAACAAATCACTTGCAAACACGCATAAATACACGCAATTTAGTGATCCGAATAATTTTGGGTCAATGCGGATTCACCTATTTAACATTTAATGAGGGTGAAAAAGTTTCAATTGCATAAAAATAACATTTAAGCAAAAATGCGCTTCACTTCAACAGAAAAAAATCTGACAGCAGTTCAAACCGCTGTAGCAAAAGAAAGAGCTCTAGCTCAGGGGAAAGGCATTATTGTTAGAGGTGGTTACACAAGCGAGCATTCCAAATGCAAAAGCTTTACATCCAAGATGGATACAATGGGTTAATTCTCTTGCTGCAACAGATGTTGAATATGTTTTTGATCCTGATTTAAAAACACAAGCATTCCTACAATGTGAACATGAATGTCCTCTGCCCACTGAGATTCTTCTTCTTGATCAGTACAAATTTATCATTTATACTGACGGATCAGCACAACCCGCTACAGGGAGTAATCAAGCTTACAGTGCAGCGGACGTAATCGTTAAAGGTCGCATGCGAGATGGTATCTTCAGACCTATGGTCACTAACACTCAATCTCTAGGAGATTGTACAGCTCAGCGAGCTGAACGACAAGCACTCAAACTGGCACTCGAAAATACGTATCGCGAATTCCCCACACTTATAGTATGCGATTCCTTTTACTGTGTTCAGTCATATAATGAATATTTGCAGAATTGGCTTCGAAATGGATTCAAAGATGTAAAAGGTGGCACAATAAAGCATAAAACGCTTTGGGAACAAGTAGTTCAGTTGCGAAATGGACAACAAAATACTCACGTGATACACACGCTGAGTCATCAAAGTGATGGCGTTCACGTTGCAGGGAATTCATTGGCTGATGAAGCCGCGAAGGGGGCTGTGCAAACAGCTTCCGTAGCTGCGATCACACGTTCAAAAACGAAAATAGACAGTGAGATATTGTTGGCTGTCAATGCTTCAAGCAAAGCCAGTGGTGCAGCGTTACCGAAACAATTTCCACTCAAGTACTCTTATGTAATTGATAAGAACAACGTTCCCTTTGCTCGAATCCCTGGAGTGGGGGATAGGGTAATTCCAAACAAGGAAAGTAGATCGGGACTGATCCTAGCACCGCATAAAGGTATAGCCTCTGCCCATGCAGGTGTTTCTGCAACTGTATATTTACTAAAACAAAGATACTGGTGACCTAGCATTAGGAAACAGACCAAAAACTATGTTTTGGAATGTGAAATATGGCAACAGATGAAAGTCTCCACAGTGAAACGTCCTGCGCAGACGCCCTTGTTAATTTCAGATAAACCATTAGCTTGTGTTTACCTGGATCAATGCGGTCCCTTGCAAAGGGATGGTAATTATAACTATATCATGGTCGCAGTGGATTCGTGCTCAAGGTTCCTATGGATGTGGCCTCAGCGCTCGGCTCACGCTCGAACTGTTATAAAAGATTTGCGAGTCTATATCGGCACATACGCAATTGGCACACTACATTCTGACCAGGGTCCTGCGTTTAGCTCTCGGGTTTACAAAGAAGCCATGGCCAGTTTGGGCGTAGCATTGCGGTACTCCTCTCCATTTCATCCTGAGGGAAATTCTCGAAGCAACGTGTTCCTGAAGCCAACCACCACTGGGGAAAAACCAGCCGTCCCAGCAAGGCCTGTCTAGTCAGAGAGAAGATTGCGGACAAGAAGGAATTTGGGCCTTCTTACAGACAACCAGTACCTGTCCTAGCTATCCACGGAACAAGAACAGTACTTTTGCTGGAAGAAAGGAGAAAAGATTTGTGTCAATCGACCTCATCAAACCACACTATGTGGCCAATACTAAACAGTAGGCCTTGTGGACTCCGACCTAGTAGCAAACGCACTCTTCTCGCTACTATACAAGAAGTTCAGACTGAAAGGCTCATCACCATCGAGAATTCAGCAGTAACAGTTGAAGGACTATGCAATCATGCTATGAAACTCGTCCCTCTTGAAACTCAAATAACAGTTCGTCCACACACACCTGTCTACACCAATGTAACACGTGATCAACTGGTTCCAGCGATTTCAATGAATCCTGATGCAATTCCAACAATTGACTGAACTGCTTCTGGCTACTTCATTAACTTGGATACGTTTTCTGAGGATCCAAGTGAGCCCGAAACGACCCCAGCCCAAAAAACTTTCAAAGAACAAGCACAAGACTTTTTTCATTTTCTGAAAGAGACATATCTGGTTTCACCATGGACTGAACTATGGATTATTTCTGGAATATTTTTCTTTCTGCTTTGGCTAGCTTTAGTAATGACTATTTGCGTGCCAGTGAATGGCAGATATATTCATTTAGACACTGAAAGTAAACATGTGAACTTACTTTTAAAGCCACACAAAATCATCCCATCGTGAAGCAAGAGACTTGTCAGCAGTGAACATAACAGCCGTTCCTATACAAGATGATATAGTTTGGGACAAAACCGATTATGATATATTCAGCCCGTCGGAACTTTTGAAAATTCCACACTTATTTAAAATTTCATTAAGTGACATTATTACCTCTAGTACCTATTCTGATGATTAGGACATTGAGACTGTTAATAACATGATGTCTGATCTAGAAAGGTCTGCTGCATTTTCTAACAATGAAAACTTAGAGGGTTCATCAGACTACGAACAGCTTTATTGTTATAACCACTATGGTCATCATTTCTTGCATAAATCTGCAACACCTAGAAATGTGTTTATGTTTAACCAATGGGAAGATTGTCCTACACCACCAAGGGGTAGTTCAAAAACATTTGCAAATAAGTTCCATATTTTTCAGGATACATCTGATCCAGAAACATTTTTCAATAGAAATGTAAACAAAACATGACAGAAAAGTATGTTAACAAATACTAAACAGATTTATTCTGTAGCCTTTATTGCCCAATTGTCTAGACAAGGGTTTGACTTTTGTAAAGACACAATTGACACAAAATGTGTCTGGGGTTCTAAAGATTGGCAAGTGCAGGGGATGGAAGCTTTGTTTAAAGCCTGTATCATCAATCAGCAAATAATGTTTTTGAATGACACTGGGCAACAAACATCTTGCCTTGGATTAGCCAAGATCAAGGACATGAACACACCTTCTGTGCCAACACCTTCAAGTAATAGCACTTTACAGGAAGCGGTCACAGTAGACACCATACTACAACACAACAGATCAGATCCTGAATGGGAAAAATGGTTGCTCTGGCCCACAGACACAAACATCTGTCAAGAAAGATTCCTGACTAGAATACAGGGTTTTACTATCAACAGGCCAGACCCACGTTATGTTCAAAGACAGCATCCAGGGGTAGTAACAACATACAGTGTAGGAAAATTGTGCCTCAACTGGTTACAGAAATCTACACTCGAGGATGTGAAACAACACTTATCTTTACTTAAAGAAGGCGCAGACCTTAGGGATTTCTTGCTAGGACCAAGAAAACCGCATCAAAAACGTTTCATATTTGCCGGCATCTATGCTGCTTACAATGAAATATGGAAGATTACCCAAGCAGAGACTGCAAAACGAATACGAGAAATTGATCGTATTAATTTAGAGAAATCTCTCGCTGTGGTCGACAATGGGTTAACGACTGTCATCCGGGATATATTGACTGGGCAACATTGTATCCTCTGCTATTGACATATTGGAACAAGATTGAGCCATGCTGCCACAAGGCCAATCTCCGTTACTTTCAATTATGCTATTAGACTGGATGCTGCAATCCTTGCGTGCAGGCTATATGCCTTGGCGTTTCATCAACACGTCGTCTGTTTACAAAATACAATCTCACTGATAAACAGATCAAACTGACACAAAGGGGAGCAAAGTATACAGTGCTGAGCATTGAAAAACTGGAAAAATTGCCATTTACGGTAGCAGAAAAACGAGCTACAGAATGGATCATTCATGGCAAAATAACTCTGCCTGTTACAACTTTCCATTTTCAGTATTGCCTCAAACAAATGCAAGTAGGCAAATATGAATGGTTGGGTAAAGAATACATTAAGACAGCCTGGGATTTACTTTACACACACAGATGTTGGAGTGGGGGTCGTGAAGTGTTTATTAGTGGTACACACTGTGAAAATGCACTGAGCGGGTCACTCATTTCTCTGGATATTAGTTTACACAGGGCTTGTAACGTTCTGTGGCAAACCTGTTCTGCTACCTGCAGGGTACACCAGCTGCTGTGATTAATCCAATGTTTGGCCAACTTTCGAATGGGAGTTACCTCATGTTGAATGATCAGAGTTGCACTGGCATGCTGCAAGGAATCCCATATCTGGTAACGATTAGTGCCAGGGTCACTTGCTGTATGCAAGTATTGCTCCCACAAAAATGGAAACAGTCAGGGAGTCGCCTTTATGGCCTTCATTGAATGTTTCTTCTATATGATTTGATACTTTAAGCAGAATGGAAGCCATGCTTTTACAACAAACCGTGCATTTGAGCTCGGCCAAAGAAACCTACGATCTACAAATTGCAAGGACTTCGGCTGAGATACAGGCTTTAATAAGTACAAACTGCCCTATACATTTCATAGAAATGATGGAACGTATCTTCAACATGTCTGATACGAGCGGCATTGTACATGTATTTAAGAGCATATGTTCCAGACTGTTAACACCTTTTCAGGCAGTCCTCGGAATCATTCCACACTTCGTGCACTCGGTGTTTGGTGGTCTGCCACTAATTCTAGCACTCGTTGCAGGAATCCTGTTATTATTCCTACTACTACGCTAAGCCAAGCCAATCCACCGGCGTCACTCCCAGCAACTTGGAGAAAGCTCTCCTAGAACGGAGGTGTCGTGAGCGCACAGTACAACTTTTGGGCTTACCATGTCCCGATAACGGCCCATGCTTTGTGTTGTCCCCAGAGGCTACCAATCCTGATGACAGCATTCGTTGAGATCTCACAGACGCAACATGCTACTGCTGAGGTACAAGATGGATCAACAGGCACTCGGGTAACATCGGAAACGGTCACTGCTACTGGCGATGCTTCACATCTATGTGCAGTTAATCTTCTAAACGAGGTATTCCAACTGTCACCGACATCGGTAGACGATCTTTTGTCTACAGGAGTGGAGGATTTCATGTTTTCACCAGACCCTTGCACTGATTTTGATTCGGCTTACAGTGTACCAGGGATGCTATGAATTTGGCCTCCATATTTTCAAAACAGAAAAACTTGGAACGCAACTTGGAGAAAGCTCTCCTAGAAAGGAGGTGTCGTAAGTGCACAGTACAACTTTTGGGCTTACCTCGTCTACGAGAATTAAATACCACATGGTTTCTGTCATTCAGACCAATCTGGCAAGACTGCATTTTACCTGTTCTACGCTGCCTGCTTTGCAGTGAAGAATGCGTACTAGACATCTGTCAAACACTCCCATCAGTCATGCCAACGGATATCGATACTCTGCTGGACCCGATAACGGCCCATGCTCTGTGTTGTCCCCAGAGGCTACCAATCCTGATGACAGCATTCGTTGAGATCTCACAGACAAACATGCTACTGCTGAGGTACAAGATGGATCAACAGGCACTCAGGTAACATCGGAAACGGTCACTGCTACTGGCGATGCTTCACATCTATGTGCAGTTAATCTTCGAAACGAGGTATTCCAACTGTCACCTACATTGGTAGACGATCTTTTGTCTACAGGAGTGGAGGATTTCATGTTTTCACCAGACCCTTGCACTGACTTTGATTTGGCTCACAGTGTACCAGGGATGCTATGAATTTGGCCTCCATATTTTCAAAACAGAAAAACTTGGAACGCTTCCTAGAATTGACTTTTTTCTAAATTTCAAAATACATGGCAATTTGATTCAATCTGCTTACAGTAGAACTATTCATAGAGAACAGACTTCTTTGAACACTTCCAGGGACACATTGTCACCTTTATTCACCACAATTTCATTTATGTACCATGACATAAAATGGAGTTTGAAATTTTCTTATATAATGTGAACCATTTCATCATATGTTTATATTCATGTTCGTTCATTTAGCATCTTTTGTAAACATACGCTTAAAATGAACACCTGCTTTAGTATGTACAGCACCTTTGCATTTCATGTCTAGCTGGACTTTTTATAACAAAGACTTATTTTAGTATGTTTTTAGCAATATCTGGTACTCAATTTTAATTTTAGCATTTTATTGTTTAGCATTTAGTACAATCGTTCATTTGAAAATGGAGTGGGTGTTGTATTCCTCTTTAGGTGTCCGTATATATTTTTTCCTGATACATGTCCTTATATAGGCACAATTCGTATTGCCCTTATATAGGCATAGGATCCCAGTCCTTATTTAGGCATTAGCCATGCTATCCAAATACAGGCATGGTCACCTACATCCGTCCACCCCAACGTCACAACGAGTTCTTAGAAAACAGACCCTTAAGCTGCTGAGAATTTCCCTAGCCCAGGATTACTGATTTCTCCAAGAACTAATTTATTATGCATGAACCGCTATACCCCAAGGGTTCATTCATGGCGTCTTCCTCTGCCCGACTTTATTTCAATGCAAATATTCCTAAGCACCTTCCAGGTATAAATATACCTTCCCTTACTATGGCAAGCCATGGCTCGGCTGCAAGACTTGAAACTGCTCGCCACGGCGACAAGTAAGGAGGAGACCTCGACTTAGAGGAGCCCGTGTCCTGGCCTGACGCACTGACAAGATGCTGTCATCCCTGCTCGCAGAGAATCCAGCTTTCAGTGTTCTGACTCCCTTTGCGGGGTGTTAGAGTTCGAGAACCGGATAGAGATTCCAACCTCTCTCATTCTTAAGGTATGGAGTTGACTAGAACCTAGAGGGACTCTTGGCATACAAACTTGGCATACAAACTATAGCATACCTTACTATAGAATACAGCACCTACTTCTTACCTTGTCCTACACTTGGGTACACTGGGGTAGAATTAGTTAGAGAACGCATCGTATGGGTACTCGCATTTTTAGCCTATGTTATTTGTGTATATGAATAATATGTGTCATAGCTAAAAGATAATGCTAGTGCAGTATTATTTCTTTCTACTGTTTACGCTGTACATAATATATCTTGCATACGGTCTTATGATTGTAACAGCACATATCTCTTACACGAGAAATAAGACTGTTCAATAAATCCTTTTATTGAAACGCCCATCTACTCTTTCTGTGTAAACTCTGCAGAAACTAAGCATGCACGATTAGCTGAGTGAAACTGTTATCTATTGTTTCCACGATTCTGAGAGCGTTCCGATTCAAAAGGGAAACAAAGTTGTCATGTTTATGCGGTTTCCAGAAACTACTCCCTTCTTGTTTCACAAGGAGTTTCTAGTGGCCTCTGAGTTAGCTGACACACAAAGTAATTAAGTTTAATATACTCGATAGGGGCATACTGACCTCAGTCCTATGCCAAACCTATAATGTATATTATTCCAATGCGCAATACATTAATTACTCGGTCAAATACATCAAGTATGTAATAGATTCAATACTCAACACCATTAACAAGTAGTGAAATAGAGTCACAATTCTAAAATACTATTTAGTAAGGAATAGATTAAATATGCTTTAAAAATGTTAAACAAGGCAATATATTCACTGTTATCTTATAGGTATATGAATGGATTCACTATTCCAATACTATTAAATTAGGGAATAGATTCACTACCCTGCAAAAATAAAAAATATGGGATGATTTTCACTATGTTGCATGAATAAGTACATGGAACAGATTCACTACTCTGTGATAATTTTAAATTTGGGAAATTATTCAATAAAATAATAAGTATGTGAATAGATTCACTACATTGTCACATTAATAAGTATGGTGGAAGATTCATTGCTGTGTCACATTAACACGTTTTGGAATAGTCACTCCCCAGTAACAATATTAAGTATGGGAATAGGTTTACTACTCTAACAATAACAGATTCACTATTCAGCAACATTAATAAGTATGGAAAATGATTAACTCCTCCTTAACACGGACACATATGGAAATACATTTACTACTCAGCTTTATTGAGAAGTGCAGGAATAGATTCATTATTCAAACCCATTAACAATTTTGGAACAGAGTCTCTACTCTAACATTGAAAACTGTGGGAATAGGGTATCTTCTGTGCTACATTATTACATATGGGAATAGACTCACTGCAACGGAAGAACCCTATAGTGCTCCACTGTGCTTCACTGCAGTTGCAAGAATGCAGATTATAGGACTTGATATCAAAATATATTAATAAATGTGAAGATTTAGACAACAGTTAAATAATTACAGAACAAAGAAATTTCAAATACATTTATTGTGGAAAAAGGGTAACACAATACAGATATAAACTTGTTATTCTTCAATAATGCAAAATGTTTCAAACCCTTTTTAAGGTAGTACTGAAATGATGTGCTTTGGCTACCCCCATTTTAGTACACCATACTAACAGTAGTCCTACTTGGTACAAATATGCATAATCTGTCTGGCACTTAAAGTGGCTGATAAGGGTTAAAATTCCACTCATGAAAAATCAGAAAACTGCTTTCTAAATCGAAAAATGTTTTCCCTCTTGTCAAGTCCAGGATATTTTGTAAAAATAAAATAATGCTCTTATTTAAAATCTGATTTGCACATGGGAGACATTAGTTGTGCTATTTCAAACTCAAAGCATTACAGACTGCCAAAAATACATTAAAAACTACTCCATGCCATATGATCAGTTCTGCTGTAGAATACTTGTCTGCATGTGAAGAAAAGACGTCAAGACTCTCTGACTATTGATGTTTATTTCAAAATAAAATCACTTTTAACACTCAGTTACTATTAATGTAATGAAGGCAAAGACTGATCTTCATTATAGAATGTAGTGCATGAAGAGTGCCTAGTCCCGTAGGAATTCTCTGGTGCCACAGAGGATGTGATTTATGAGTTAAACTCTCTTACACTTTATGCAGAAAAATTACTCACTTTAGTATATTTTATGTGCATTTAAAAATTCAACATTTGGACAAAGCTTTGCTCCTGTGAGCTATATGGTGATATAGAGTACCTGGCTTTTGAGTAAATCTCTTCTCACACTCCATGCATTTATAAGGCCTCACTCGTGGGTATTCTTTGATGAATTACAACAGCTGATTTTAGAGTAGAGGTCTTCTCACATTTAGTGCAGTGAAATGACCTCAAAGATAAGTGTATTCGTTCATGATTTCAAAGCTGTGACCTATATCTGAAACATTAGTTATACTCAGCTCAGTGAATTGTTACTGTGTATTCTTTGGTGCCGTTGAAGATGTTGCTTACAAATAAATCTCTTCTCACACTCTGTGCAGTGAAAGGGCTTACTTTCTGTGTGTTTTCTTTCGTGGTAGAGAAGACTCGATTTTTGTGAAAAACTTTTCTCGCAATCAGTGCAGTAATAAGGCCTCACTCCTGTGTGTGTTCTTTGATGAATCAAAAGAGAAGACTTTCGTGTGAAGCTCTTGTCACACTCCATGCAGTGAAAGGGCCTCTCTTCCATGTGTATTGTCTGGTGCTGTAGAAGATGTTGCTTACGAGTAAATCTCTTCTCACACTCATTGCAGTGAAAAGGCCTCATTTCTGTGTGTGTTCTTTGGTGATATAGAAGATTTGACTTTTGTGTAAAGCTTTTCTCACAATCAGTGCAGTGATAAGGCCTCACTCCTGAGTGTGATCTTTGATGAATCGAAAGAGTGGCATTTCGAGTGAAGCTCTTGTCACAATCCGTGCAATGAAAGAGCCTCCCTTCAGAATGTGATTTTTGGTGCTTAAGTAGAGAGGTCTTTTGATTAAAGCTCTTTTCACATTTGGTGCAGGGATACCGTCTCAGCCCAGTGTGGACTCTTTGATGCTTCGTCAGAAGTGCCTTCCTGCTAAATCTCTTCTCACACTGAGTGCAGGTAAAGGTTCTTTTCAACTTGTGTGTTCTCTGGCATTTTTTTAAGGTGAACATGTGAGTTGAATTCTTCTTGGGCTCGAAGCATGTATGGGACTCTTTCTCATTCATTATGCCTACCTCTGATTGGTATGCTGGAGAATGAAACAGGAATGCAAGAATATAACTTAGAAATGGTTTAAAACAGAAGCATAGAGTTGTGATGTTGCATGCCAAAGGGTCACAGTGTCAATGCACGTAGATGTTAGATGTTTTAAAACATACTTTCTGTTAATACACAAACATTGAGCAGTCAACCAGACATGACGTGCTGTCACTTAAAGTAATAGGAGATTACCCAGACATCAGTGCTAGACATGAAGGACTTACTTACCGGTAACGCTTTTTCTGGTAGAGAATCTTATCGCAGATTTCTTAACTGAAAATATTCCCTAAGCTTCAGACAGGAGCCGGAAGAAATCTTGAGCAGTGTCTTTATGTGCCTGTAGGTGGCGTTAAGTGGCTCAGTGTCAATGTCGCCAGCGTCGGAGGTGACATACACAGTGACTTTATAGGCACCACATTGGAGTGCTGACATCAGTTTCTTTTATGATTATTTCCGTGCCCAAAAACACGGAGCAATGATTGAATGATGTGTAACCAGTGTCCAGAATCCATCAGGAATGTTAGGCTGAGGAGTCCATTTCACAGGGCAGGGAAGATGAGAGGGTCAAGGAGGACTCTGCGGTTAGATAGTCTGTACCTGAAAAAGCATTACCGCAGGTGAGTAACTTGTTCATCTGATAGAGACATCTAACCGCACATTCCTCACCTTAGAATAGATACCCAAGCAATACCTCCCCCGACGTGAGTTTGCAAATGGATCAAACCAGCAAATTCTGGAGGACTGAATAGACAAAAGGCCTGTCTTGATGGATTTGACTGTCCAAGCAGTGGTGCTTAGTGAACTGTGGAGTGAAACCCATGTAGCGGCTTGGCAGATGTCAAGGATAGATACCCTACATGATAAAGCAGTAGTAGTGGCCTTAGCCCTTGTGGAATGGGCCGAAACACCTCAGGAGGCTGCTTCTTAGCTAGTGTTTTGCAGATCATGAGCAAAGTACAATCCATTGAGAGATGGCTCTCTTCTGCACAGCCCTGCCTTTTTTTTGCTTCTTTAAAACTGATAAAGATCTGATCGTCCACTCGGTGGTCCTTGGTATGATCAATGTAAAAGGACAGAGCTCTTTCGGATCCTGACAATGAAGCCTCTCCCTTTCCTTAGAAGGATGGGGTGGATCTAAAATGTTGTCAGCGTTATCTTTTGGTTGATGTGGAGGAGGTCTTCTCCAAAATAGGGGGGGGGGTGGCACAGTTCCTAGTAAGAATCTCAAGAAAAGGAGTGGATCCAGGATGTAGATAAGATAGCCAACAAGACTATTACTTGTTGCCCTCACACATCCCAACTAGCCAATCGCGTGTGCATTTTCATGCTATTTGGCTCCATTCGCGCCTAAAGATTGTCCTCCAGGAAGAGACGGGTGCTGTGGTCACTATTAATGCATTGGGAGCTATATGAGCTCAGAGATAATCTGCCATAACAGCGCCATGCAATGCTATCTTCACCTGCTGTTTTTTGAGAGGCGCAATCGAGTTCCAATCTCCTTGATGGCTGCAGGTGG
Source organism: Triturus cristatus (assembly GCF_964204655.1). Lineage (NCBI taxonomy): Eukaryota > Metazoa > Chordata > Amphibia > Caudata > Salamandridae > Triturus > Triturus cristatus. Next base: position 1,862,448,927 of record NC_140590.1, read on the forward strand.
GTGTCTACCCATCTGCCCTGAAAATGGATGGTGTTTTGAGTATTTTCAGAAATGACACCTTTACCAAAGCTTAGCTCTAAATTGCCATCCATGATTGTGTGATGTTTTTAGATATAAGCAAAGGGTAGAGATATAGAGAACCATTGGTAAGTCCCTCGGCTGAGCTGCCATGCTTAACATAACTAAGAGAAGAGAGAAGGGGGACTAGGAGCGAAAAAAAGGTCCCATGCCTGTGCTCCAAAGCAAAGTATTGTCCTAATAGGGGGTCACTGTTCCTAGTGAGATCTAAAGAAAGGAGAGGATCTAGGATGTTGATATAATAGTCAACCATACTATTACTTGTTGCCCCCACAAATCCCATGATATGCCATGCTTCAACATAGGGCGGATGCTCCTCAGTTGGCTGGCGCTGCAATGCCCTACGGCAGGGTCACTTTAGCAGAGATCTTTTGTTATTCTCGCAGTATGAAGCGTGTGAGAGAGTGCGCTTAAGGAAGTGAGTATAAAACTGACTAGGGGAAATCAGTACTATGTTTTTTCAATGAGTGGATTCTTCTGTCAGATTAAAAAATCTGATGGTTGGTGCTACTACTGATTGTAATGTTACTTAGTATTCCGATGTGAATGAGAGAGAGTGAAAAAACTTAAACAGGTCAACATGTTTCGCGCCCCTATTGATCTCGGACAGAGAACCCTAACACTTCTTGAGTACCAGAAAAATTGCATATAGTGAAAGTTGAACGTCCTACCACCAGAATGGTGGGGTGGAGAGAGGTCCCACTCTAGAAGAGTGGCATCGACTATTGGATCCTATCTTTGGTTATCCAATCTAGATCGCAAAAAGAAAAAGAAAAACAAAGAAAGAAAGAACACATCAGTGTTGCAATGTTTCTGGTGCAGGAGCTCCTTATCAGCCAGAAGGTACCATAGAGTGGTCCAATGTTTGTGTCTGGCGCTGGACTGGACACCAAACATTGCAGGATATGTAAAGGAAGCAATTAATCATATTTACAAATCTGAGCGGTATGACGCACATATTCTAAGAGGGGTCCTTCAGGAATGTTTTGGCTCATTACTTGCAGTTTGTTTAAGAAACTCAATCCAATCATGGTTGAACAATTAAAACAATAGAAGAAAAGGCAAATGCTACTTACCAGTATGCATCTGTTCTCGGCATGTAGAGCTGTAGAATCATATGCTTTTGCATACATCGCCATCTAGTGTTGGGTCCGGATGTTTGACTTTGTTTTTCTTAGAAGTCTTTCCAGTCACGAGGTAGGTGACTCCTCCCTTAGGTGATAGTGCACATGGGCATCGACTCCATTGTTAGATTGTTTTCCCGCAGAGGGTGATAATGGAGCCAGTAAGAGTAGTTAGAAGGAGATGTCCATGAATGTATGTATCTAATTAAGATATAACTGCAACAGGTATAGGTTCCCAGGGAGGTGGGTGGGCGCATATGATTCTACAGTTCTACATGGCGAGAACAGATGCATACTGGTAAGTAGTAGCATTTTCCGTTCGAGGCATATGAGCTGTAGATCATATGGTTTTGCATAGACTATATAGCAGTTATCTCCCAAAGCGGTGGTTAACCTGTAGCTGTTGCAGTAGTCTGAAATAGTGTCCGTAAAACTGAGTAATGTTTTGTGAATGTGTGAAGAGTAGACCAAGTTACAGCTTTGCGTATGTCATCAATGGGTATATTCCCTAGGAATGCCATAGAAGCCTCCAGTTTACGTGTAGAGTGCGCTCTAGGGGGAACTGGTAATGTACTTTTAGCCTTTGCATAGCATATTTGAATACACTTAACAATCCACCTTGCAATACCTGATTTTGATATGGCATTGCCCTTGTGTGGTGGAACAAAGGCTACAAAAAGTTGATCGGTGTTACGGAAAGGTTTTGTCCTTTCAATGTAATACAGCAGTGCTCGTTTGACATCTACTGTGTGTAGAGCACGTTCTGCCACTGAATCTGGTTGAGGGAAGAAAACAGGTAACTCAACCGATTAATGTGAAAGGCAGAAATGACTTTAGGAAAGAATTTAGGGTTGGTTTGAAGAAGCACCTTGTTTTGATGCATTTGCAAAAAGGGTTCCTCTATTGTCCTTCTTTTCTTTCGAAAGTGGTGACCCCCTTTCACATCGGGCAATCGGTCACTTTACCCACCTTCTTTCCGCCTCCGCATCCTTCGAAAGAGGAAGAGAGGCTCCCCCGTCTGGACCCAAAACGTGCGCTGTCCTTTTATTTGGACCGCACCAGACAGTTCCGGGTGGACGACCAACTTTTTGTTGGATACGTAAGTGCTAAGAAGGGGAGAGCCATACACAAACGTACCTTCTCACGGTGGGTCGTCTTGTGTATAAAAGTTTGTTACTCCTTGGCGAAAAAGGACCCTCCTGTTGGGCTGAGAGCCCATTCCACCCGGGCCACGGAGGCGACTACTGCCCTGGGCCGGGGAGTTCCCTTGCAGGACATCTGTCAGGCGGCGACTTGGGCCTCACTGCACACGTTCACCAAGCACTATTGCCTGGACAGCCAAGTGCAGAGGGATGGCTTCTTTGGCCGTTCTGTTCTCCAGGACTTTCTGGTGTGATCTTGGTTCGCAGACCCTCCACCGGGGTTGGTATTGCTGGGGTATCTATTCTAAGGTGAGGAATCTAACTAACGTGTTTCTTTCAGATGAACAAGTTACTTACCTTCGGTAACGATGTATCTGTAAGAAACATTTGTTAGTTAGATTCCTCACCGACCCACCCATCCTCCCCGCTCTGCGAACCGACATCTAGGGTTAAGGTTATCCTGTTCAGGGCCCTAGACTTTTTGGCACCAGTGTCGGTCTCTTGCATGGCTCTGCGTTCCTGGCGCGGAAAGCTATGTACAAGAACTGACGTCAGCGCGCGAGGGCGGCGTCTAAGTACTCCGACGACGTCATTCCGGCGCACGACGCCAACGACGGACGCGGAGCCGCAGACGACGCCTAGCGACGCGCAAGGGGTATAGCTACAAAAAATCTTTCCGGATCCAGCCTGACGCCTGGGGATATTCTAAGGTGAGGAATCTAACTAACGTGTTTCTTTCAGATAAGCCACTTTCCATGTAAGAAATTGTAGTTCACATCTGTGCAATGGTTCAAAAGGTGGACCCATTAGTCTGGTGAGAACAATATTGAGATTCCACACTGGGGCAAGTGGACGTCTCGGTAGAATAACTCTTTTGAGTCCCTCCATAAATGCCTTAATGACAGGTACTTGAAAAAGAGACAGCTGCTGCCTATTTTGGAGGTATGCAGCTATTGCAGCAAGATGTAAGCAGATAGATGGGTATGCGAGGTTGGAATGTTGTAGATGTAACAAATAGCATATATTCTTTTGTACCGAAGCATTAAGCGGGTTGATGTGATTGTTGTTACAGTAAATCACAAACCGCTTCCACTTGGCCGCATAGCAAGCTCTTGTGGTAGGACGCCTAGCTTCCTTGATGATGTTCATCCAGTCTGGCGGTAGATTTAGATAGCCAAACTCTAGGACTTCAGGTGCCAGATTGCTAGATTGAGCTGGCTGGGATCTGGGTGTCTTATCTCACCATGGCTCTGGGTGAGGAGACTGGGTTGTGAACAATGGTTGACGTGCCCATGTGGGAGGAACCAGGATTAGCGTCAGGGACGTTTGCTTGAGTTTCCAAACCATTTATGGAATGAGTGGGAGAGGCGAGAAGTGTAAGCAAATATCCCTGACCAATTCATCCATAGTGCGTTGCCTTTGGACAATGGATGTGGATACTTGGATGCAAAGTTTGGGCATTTTGTAAACGTGGCGTGGCAAACAGGTCTGTTTGGGAAGCCCCACATTTGGAAGAATGGGAGGAGGACTTGAGGATGTAGTTCCCATTCGTGGATCTGTTGTGTCTGTCGACTTAACAGATCTGCCATCTGATTGTCCACTCCTGGGAGGTGTTCTGCCAGGAGATAGATTTTGTGATGAATGGCCCATCTCCAGATTTCCTGTGCTAGCTGGGACAGTTGGAGGGAGTGTGTCCCCCCTGTTTTTGAATGTCGTACATGGCTATCATGTTGTCTGTACGAATTAGTACGGTTTTGCGTCCTAACTGAACTCGAAACGCTTTGAGAGCCAGAAAGATCTCTAGGAGCTTGATGTGAAGCTGTTTCTGTTGGGGGCTCCACATGCCTTGAATTGTGTGGTTTTGGAGATGCGCTCCCCAACCTGTTGGTGATTCGTCTGTTGTCAGCACTGTCTGTGGGACCGGGTCGCTGTAGGGCTGCCCCTTTAACAGGTTTTGTGTGTTCCACCTGAGAGAGCGATGGGTGTGGCTGTCTACCAGCACTAGATCTGATAACTGACCCTGAGTCTGGTTCCACTGACGTGCTACAGATTCCTGGAGGGGATGCATCTGAAATCTTGCGTAGGGAACTATGAGAATGCAAGACGCTATCATTCCTAGTAGTTGCATAAACACTTGAGCTGGTAGAGAGTGTTGAGGCTGGAACTGAGCTAGTACGTTTTGAAATGTCCCGAGTCTGGCTGGAGTTGGATATGCTACAGCTTTGTGTGTGTCTATGGTAGCTCCTAGATAGTCTTGAGACATGGAGGGTTGGAGATGGGATTTGGCCTGGTTTATTGTGAACGCCAGTTGGTGAAGGAGTTGCACAGTTTTCTCTGTGTGTTGCAGGCAACTGTTGTGTGAACTGGCCTTTATAAGCCAGTCGTCTAAGTAGGGGAAGACATGAACCTGTTGTCTTCTCAGGTGGGCTGCGACTACTGTCAAGCATTTTGTGAAAACCCTGGGAGCAGTTGTGACTCCGAAGAGTAGGACCTTGAATTGATAATGTTGGCCTGCTACCACAAACTGGAGGTATTTGCGGTGGGCAGGGTGTATTGGTATATGGAAAGAAACGTCCTTTAGATCCAGAGTGGATAGAAAGTCGCCTTGTTGAAGGAGAGGAAGCACTTGCTGGAGTGCTACCATGTGAAAATGGTCCGACTGAATGTATAGATTGAGTTCTCTGAGGTCCAATATGGGTCTGAGAGCCATCCTTTTTGAGAATCAGGAAGTATAGGGAGTACACTCCTGTTCCTTGATATTGTAAAGGGACTAGTTCTATTGCACCTTCTTGCAGCAATGAAAGAACTTCTTGCTTTAGAAGCATAATATGTTCTTGTGACAGGATGTGTGACCTTGGAGGAATATTGGGTGGAGTGCTTGTAAGTTCCAGGCAATAACCAGATGGATATTTTGTAGAACCCATTTGTCGGATGTAATGGTGTTCCAAACAGGAGTGATAGGGGTGGGGGGTGTATGGGAAATAAGTCATTGTTTATTGTTGTTGGCGGGGCAGGTGCGTGTAGAATTACCTCTGCCTCTTCCCCTGCCGTTATTGCCTGAGATGTTTTTGGAGCCGCCCCTATAGAATGAGCGACGAAAGGAACCTCTGCCAGAAGTTGCTTGCAAGGCCCCCATGAACTTAACAACCTCCGTGTCTTTTTTCATCTTTTCTAAAGATGCATCAACAGCTGGACCAAAGAGATGTTGTGCATCAAAAGGTTGATTGAAGATAGAGGCTTGTACCTCTGGTTTAAACCCAGAAATCCTCAACCAAGCTTGTCTGCGAAGCAGTATGCTAGTGTTTTTGGCCCGAGCCGCATTATCTGCCTGATCTAAGGCACATCTGATAGAGGTATTGGTTATCTATGTACCCTCTTGAATAAGGTCGCTGGCTTTGGCTTTATGCTCGTCAGGAAGGAACTCAATGAGCTTCTGGAGTTCATCCTAATGAGCCCTATCATACCTTGCCAGTAAAGCCTGGGCATTGGCAATGCGCCAATTATTAGCCACTTGTGATGCTATTCGTTTACCAGAAGCATCCAATAATTCCCATTCTTTATCCGGAGGAGGGACGTCCCCTGTGGTTTGGGAGTTAGCCCTCTTACGAGCAGGTATACTGGGTTATTAGATGCAGCCCGGTATTTCTTCTTTACCCTGTCAGTGATGATCCTAGCTTTGACAGGGTCTTGAAAGATGTTGTCAGTATGTTTAAGCAGGGCCTTTAACATTGGTAAGGTTTGTGTAGCCCTTTGAGATGAACTAAGGGTCTCTAATATAAAATCCTCTTCTAGACTCTCCTTATGGAGATGCACCCCATGGTATTCAGCAGCTCTATTAATGAGCTCTATGTACCCAATATTATCATCTGGAGAAGAATCTCTGGATGGAAACAAATCAGGTTCATTATCAGGCTGAGGGACATTACAATGATCCCTTGGATCAAGATCCTGCGGGACATGTTGGGGTGCGTAATCATCTAAGTCATCATTATCATCATTGGCTGTATCTTGTGGGTCAGGTGATGGTGGTGTAGGGGAATGTGTAGGTGAAAAAAGAGCGTCTTCATAAATGTAAAGAGCCACAGTTTTCTTTTCCAAAGGAATGTAGTAGTCCTCTGATATGCCAATTTTTCTCTTCTCTGGAAGTCTGGCATGAATGTGACCAGTTTCCGGGTGGATCACGATTTCTTGTTGCTCCGGATCCGGTGGGATTTCGGTCCGAGACTCTTTAGTCGCTGTACCTTCTTTAGAAGTTGATCTCAGCATCGAGAGTTTCGGCTCCGAAGTTCTCGACTCCGAAGGTTTAGCTTTCTGCAATGGCAGAACAGAGACCAGAAGGTGTTTCGGTTTGGACGCTGAAGGTTTCGGGTCGGCACCGGCATGGGAGCGTTTCGAGCCCGAACAGGAAGGTTGTTGTTTGTGCTTCGGCGCCGAGCCCGCAGGCGGGGTTGCTCAAAGCTTTTCCTCAGTGCCTACCTTGGCCCGGAGGCAGAGGAGGGACCGGAGCCTTTTTCTTGTAAAGGAGATGATAGGGGAACGAAGGTTCTTTACTCACGGTCTGTTGTGCCGGGGTCAAGTCTTTAGTATCGGACTCAGCGTTGGATATGGAGACGTGCTCCTAGTCCATCTCAGCTTCCTGTGCTTGCGATTCTTCTTGGTCGGACTCTTCCACGTGGAGGTGAGGCACCCACTTTGCTGGCACATTTTGTGACGTCGAGCCCGGCGATCACGGAGTGTTTTCTTCAAATGAAACAACTGGCACGCGTCGCAGTCTTTCTCGTCGCGTTCCGGGGATAGGCAAAGGTTGCACACCTTGTGCAAGTCGGTGAGCGGGAACTTTAGCGCGACACCTTGTACATAACTTGAATGGAGTCCGTTCCATCAGCTGCGACCGATCCTGGCGTGGGATGCCTAACAACCTTCCACAAATGTTCTGGTCGAAGGTTTGAGAGAAATCGATACGCGGAGAGGGTAGTGGATTGCACGTCGAAGGGGGCCCGAAGAACGGTGCCAAACCGGAGCGCAACAATTCACATCCGGACCCGATGGCGGAAAAAAACAATCTAACAATGGAGTCAATGCCCATGTGCAATATCACCTAAGGGAGGACTCACCTACCTCGTGAATGGTAAAAACTTTTCGAAAAAAAAAAAGTGCAAACATCCAGACCCAACACTAGATGCAGATCTATGCAAAAGCATATGATCTACAGCTCATATGCCTCGAACCATTATATTTCACATCATGGCTGTGGTGTATCAATGAGAAAAACGATTGACTGTACAGTGTATTTAAGAAGATTAGATGTATTTGATCGCATCTCACAGAAAAAGTTGAGACAAAGGAACACCATGTCCGCATGCCCCGTGAATCATTAATGGCAGTATAATGTACTGATTATACGGCTTTGAAGGGGTAAATCATGCAATATGCTAACGCATCTTCTTACCTATTCAGTGTAGGGAATATGCCCCATGGGTCAAGAAGAAAGGGTGCACACAGTCACATACTGGGATAGAAAACGGGAAATGAATTTGAAGACAAATTTATCCCAGCATGTCCGCGCTAAGCAGTAGCATGTGCTATTTTTATTACTCACTGTTTGTCGGTTACTTCGTATGGCCGCACCTACCCTTCCTTCCGTCTGCCAGAAAGTCTCCAAATTACGGAGACCGGAGTTGAATATCTAGGTAACTGACAGCATGTCAATAGGTGAAGTAGCTTCCAGATAGATATCGGAAGAGTACTAACGCCCATTAGCGGCAGCCATCTTGGAGCTGTCAAAATGCTGCAAATTTGTTTATGACTATTGAAGTTGTTGGCTACTGTCACTAAGTATCTAAAACCACTAGAAAATAATGAAATTATGTGTAATGTAAGTATGCAGTCCAGTATCCTGTCCAGCTGATGGAATATTATACGAAGGCAAATAGTATACGTGAATGTTGTGAATCTGAAGAGCACAGTAGACAGGAGGCATGTCCAAAGAACCAATCCGCCTGGGTAGAAGCTGGTATATGGAGGATTAACTGAAAGAGCTTGAAACTCACTTACCCTCCTGACTGATGTAATGGCCCCTAAGAATAGTGTCTTAGTAGTCAGAAGTCTCAGAGGACAGCTGTGTAGGGACTCGAATGGGGAACACATAAGGTCAAAATCAATTTAAGATCCCACTGGAGCATGATGAAAGAGGTAGGAGGGAATAAATGTTGCAAGCCCTTTAGCTTAACCGTGACTTAAACAGTGAGGGCTGATCTGGCAACTGCAAAAAAGCGGAGATGGCCGAAAGATAACCTGTAACAGTGCCCAAGACAAGGCCTTGCCAGGCTAATGGCAGCACAAACACCAGCACCTCTGACAAGGAGGCAGAAAGTGAATCAATAGGCACTGTGCACGTCACCTAGAAAGCATACGACATATGTGGAAAGAACTGCTGAACGCCACTTACCGGCAGAAGTACTGCTTAAGATTTTCTGGATCTCCTGTGTGTGTGGGGACTATTATAAGGTGAGTAATCTGCGGTTAGAAGTCTGTATCAGAAAAATGTGGTCAAGTTCCATGTCAATATCACCGATTGCATATGTTTAGCAGTGCAACATTAATGGCAAAGCAGTCGAATAGCATTTGCAACACACCGACCTCTCACACAATAAGGTCCTTGGAATGCAGAGATGTTCCTGCTCGGCTGCTTCAACTACCTCTATCTGTGCTTCCCAGCCCCTCTGTGAAAACAAATGAGTAACGCATCTGTAACTCCAGTTTTCCAGCATTGGTATCTTTCATACAGTCACTGAATCATTCCTTGTCAGCCCTATGACAGGGAATGATTTAAGAATCTGAATATATGAAAGAGCCAACGCTAGAGATCTAATTTTCCAACAATTTGCAAAACTAAAACCACGACTGATGATGTGCTGTACGTTTCAGTTCTTTGAATCTTTTTTTGTCTTTAATGTAGGAATTTCCACCGGTTACAAATTGGTTCGCCTCATTTAGCCCAGCAGTATTCTTTGCTTTTGATCACTCTGTTTTTTAATCTTTACAGTGGAGGAGTCTTATTACCAAAGTCTCACTCACTGTAAATTCACGATAATCTTTCTGAGGGTGGGTACCGCTAGAGCCAGCCCTTTAAGAGAAGGCTGCTGCGACGCAGCTGGCGCAAGGGGCACTAGGATGGTTACAAGTGAACACGTGTGCACATATGTTTATGACGTCCAGGTAGCCTGTGCAGGAGAGACTCTGCAAGGACAGGGCAAAAAGGGTTTACTGGAAAAACTTTAGTGCTTCACTAAAATATATATATATAGGTGAAATATGCCCTAAAATGCAGTTGCTCGCCATCTAGACTTACACAGTCCAGCAAGATGTTACACTGGGGCAAGGCATACATGCAGAGCTTGATTTTGAAGTTTCCAATGACATACATCCACACCTTATGGGACTTCAGGCAATTCACCCCCAACACAGGGACAAGTTAATTACTCTGCTCCCCATCACAGGGAACACATGATTCCCCCCACACAAGGGAGCAATTCTCAGTGATTGACCCTGTTATGTTATGAAGTTGATTAAACGCGAACAGCTGCCCCAGCAACGAGGCGTCCCGGCGCTAAAAACCATAAAATACCTGCTGAGGGAAATGGGGAGGAAGAGACAGAAGGCCTAAGACAGTGGGAACAGATGAGTTTTAATTGCCTTCCGGAAGGCGGACAAGTTATTCAGGGAGCGAATGTTCGGTGGCAGGGAGTTCCAAAGTTTTGCCCCCAGAACTCTGAAGGAGCGGCCCCCAACACGACAGAGTTTCGTTCGAGGAACAGTCACAAGGTGTTGACCTAAAGAACGCAAATTGCGTTGAGGGATGTAAGGTACTAAGAGCTGGCGTAGAAGTTCAGACGGGGGAGGCCCACCACGGCCCTTGCCGCTGAGTTCTTTACCCGTTGCAGCCGTGCTATCTCTGCTTTATTGGCGCCTAAAAATAGAACACTGGCGTAATCCAACCATGAGAGAATGATGGATTGGATTATTAGCTGGCGCGTTTTGGAATCAAAGAAACCGAGTATTGGGTTGAGGCTCCTCAGCAGGCCCACACAAGTAGCAGCCACTTTCTTTGTGTGGGTCTGAAAACTAAGCGAGGAGTCCAGCCATACACCCAAGTTTTTCACCAGAGTTTTCTGTGATGGGATGGGGCCCAGCAAGGAAGGCCATCAGTGATCACTCCAGTAACTGGAGTTTTTTCCGAGGAGCAGCACCTCCGTTTTCCCAGCGTTCAGCTGTAGGCAGTTGCCAGTCATCCACTGGGCAACTGCAGCCAGGCCATCCCTAAATCTCGTGGCCGAAATAGAGGGGCCCTCAGTGAGAGTGATGACCAGCTGCGTGTCGTCAGCGTACGACACCAGCGTGAGGTTCCACTCTTTGGCCACTGCAGAGAGAGGCTGCACATAGAGGTTAAAAAGGGATGGACTGAGTGCAGAGCCCTGGGGGACTCCTTGGCCGATGGAGTGGGACCGGGTGATAAACGGAGGAGCTGAGACCCGAAAGGATCTGTCCTTCAAGAATGAGCGGAACCAGTCAAGGGCGAGATCACTAATCCCTATAGCCTCAAGGCGTTTTAGCAAGATGTGATGGGAAACCGTATCAAAGGCTGCGCTGAGATCAAGCAGAATCAGCGCAGCACTCTGACCGGCATCTAGTATATTCCGGAGGTGTTCGGTGGTGGACAAAAGGGCAGACTCGGTACTATGACCTGGCCTAAACTCATTCTGAGATGGGTCCAAGATGTTGTTTTGGACCATGTGGTGGGACAGGACATTATTCACGTGGGCTTCTGTTAGCTTAGACACCCAGGGGAGCAGCGAGATGGGTCTAAAGTTTTCCAACTTTGTGGGGTCTAAAGTAGGCTTTTTAATAATAGGGGTGACCCATGCTTGTTTCTAGCAGGTTGGGACCACAGCCGAGGAAAAGGAGAGATTGAGTAGCGTAGCCAGGGAAGGGAGAAAAAAATCTAAAGACTCAAGAAATTGGGCCGGTCTCATGGGATCTGAAGGGGAGCCGGACTTAACCTTTCTACAAAGTTTGGCTAGGTCGTCATGGGGAATTTCAGGTAAGAGTGACAGCCTAGTGTCCTTGATAGGTGGATTAACGGGGTTAGTGAGGTCGGGAAAGTCCTGTGAGAAGGCACAATAAATTTTCCTCACCTTATCTATAAAGAAAGCGGCGAGATCCTCACACTGCTGTGTGGAGGTAATACAGGAGGCTGGATTGCCGCAATTTTGAAGTTTTTGCACCAATTTAAAAATAGTTTTTGTAGGATTAGTGCTGGAGTTGATTTCTTTTGCGCAGAAGGACGCGCGCGCAGCGCGTATGGCTTTGTGATAGAGTTTTAATTTGGACAGGTAAATAGCTTTATCCCTGTCTTTGTACTCCTTTCTCCAACTACGCTCAGCTGTTTTACACTCTTTCCGCATAATTTTCAGATTTTCATTATACCATGGGTTGGAGGGGGAGCTACGTCCTTTAGTCCATTTAGCTGGTATAAGGGTGTCAAGTCCTTTAATAATCCAGTCCTGGAAAGCAGCATAGGACGTGTTGATATCCTTAGTAGCTTTGTGATGGAATTCTCCTAAATTGGTGAGAAGGTCACCAGTTTGTAGTTTATGCCATGGTCTCTTAAGACAAGAGGTAGACACTTCTTTATTGGGCAATTCTCTTACCATTATCGTAAATCTGATAAGAAAGTGGTCAGTCCATCCCATGGGTTTGGGTGGGTCAGCCCTGGCCTCCGGGATATTGGTGAAGACAGGGTCTAGTAAATGACCAGCAGAGTGTGTAGTGGTATGAATAAGTGGATTTAACTGTAAGGCTGTAAAATCCGCCAGAAGATTTTTGATGGTGGGGTCTAAAATGGAGTCGAAGTGGAGGTTAAGATCTCCCAGTATAGTAAAGTTAGGCGAGGTCACTACTAGGGCATGAGCCACCTCTAGAAGTTCCTCAATAAACTTAGAGGTGGGTCCCGGAGGTCGATAGATGTAGAGCCCGGAGAGGGCAAAGTGGGGGCCCGTAGTGATTTTAAAACGAGCACTTTCACACCCCTCGATGTCTTCCTTCATAAAAGAACAGGTGTATAGCGTTCGGTATATGACAGCTATACCACCTCCCCTAGTGTCTCTATTGATAGACTTCATAGAGAAGCCCTCCGGCAGCGTGAGGCTCGGGATGCTGGTCAGATCGTCCTGGAGCCAGGTTTCACATAAAAATAGAATATCCGGATTCTCGTCAGTTAAGAGAGTATTAACTTCAGGATGGTGTTTTACAAGCGACCTGACATTCAGCTGGAGGACCGTGAGGGGAGTGTGTTTTGGCACACTGGCTTTGTGTCCAGATAAGCAGGGTTTGGGTGTGTCAAAGTTGCAGGACTTACATTGTAGGCCAGTCTGTCCAAGGCAGCCGACTAGCTTGTCACATCTCTGGGCCAAGTTCAGAGCGAGGAGACGCTCCCTATCATATCGGTTAACATTCCGTGGAGTTTGAGCAGGGGGACAGGCGAGAGGCGATGTCTTGGCGATGACGGGCGTAGACGGGCTTGCCTTAGGCGCGCCTTCGGTGCGCAAACGGCGCGCCCGCTGCACCCGTCCGCTGCGCGTACGGTGAATACACATATTATCAAGAGGAAGGAAGGGCGGGGGACGTGGCCTCAAAGTGGGCGTGGCCTCGTGGCTCGCCGGCAATGGCGGCGGAAATTGTTTGGTGCTCGAGTCCGCAACCAGCGCTGAATCCGCTGTGCGGTGAGCTCAAGGAGCAGAGTCCTGAGGTGCCAGAGAAGGGTGAGTGCTAATAAAATCAGCAATTAATAGTGACACACAGTTTTTAAAAATACAGATAACTCCCGGCTTCCGCCTCAGGAGGATACGTGGTTCTGACTGCAGACGCTCGTGATCAGCGTTTTATGCAAAGCAGGGCGGGGGGCGTGGCCTCAAAGTGGGCATGGCCTCGCGGCTCGCCGGCAATGGCGGCGGGAATTGTTTGGTGCTCGAGTCCACAACCAGCGCTGAATCTGCTGTGCGGTGAGCTCAAGGAGCAGAGTCCTGAGGTGCCAATGAAGGGTGAGTGCTAATAAAATCAGCAAGTAATGGTGACACACAGTTTTTAAAAATACAGATAACTCCCGGCTTCCGCCTCAGGAGGATACGTGATTCCTGGGAGAGGAAAGGGGCAGCTTGAGACACTGCACCTGGGCTGCGACAGTCCAAGCCAATTGAACAAAGGAGGTAGCCCAGACATCTGAAGCCAACAGAGGAGAAACTCCCCTCTGAAGTTTTGGAGGGAAAGGATCAACTAGTGATGTCAGTTAGGTGTGGAGCTGACTCCCTGAGAACAGCTCTGTTCTGCCCCGGAATGCTGTGCTGGAGGGTTGGAGGGAATATGTAGCGTCCTAGGATTTGGCAGGAGTGCCTGGCATCATAACTTTCCACCCCCACTTAAAGCCCCCTGTGCAAGGGAGAGACAAGGAAGAAGATTCTGGACCTGGGTAGTAGTGACAGCAGAAGAATGGACAGCTGGAAAGAGGCGCCACCGCATGCCCTACAAGATGGACTAAGGGCATTGGCACCAGCTGATCCCCCAGAACAGAACCCAGGGCCGGTGGCACTGGCCCCATTAGGCCCCTGTCCCTGAAGACCTGGACTCCACTGCCACATCAGGTGCTCTGGAAGACAGCCAGAAGGCTATGGGGCCTGGGAGAACAGGCATGAAGATGGTCTGGGAGGCAGCGGAGGGGCTGCAAAAGATGCTCCTACCAGAAGGAGAGGAGCGCCAGGAGCCAGGCAGAGGAGACGTTTGGCAGGGAAGCCAGTAAATTCAGCGCTCTGAAGAGTGCCTGTTCAAACTGCCTCTGGTGGCTAGCACTGGTAGACAGAAGCAAAAACGAGGCAAAGATCTCCCAAATCAGCCTAAGTGGATCACAGTTATGCCCCAATGAAGATTTGACCTTTAAGGTCAGAGAAGCGAGCGTGTGGTGAGCAGCCGTATTCTGAGATATAAACTCTAGTGGAGAAGTGTGGCTCAATGATTAGAGCGGCAGACCCTGATGCAGAGGTCTAGCCCGGGACCAGGGTTCAATTCCCCGCCTCGGCGGGTCTTGGGCTCAAAAATTCCACGGACCTGATAATTCTCGCCTCGGTGCCTATTCCAATCATGGAGTCCCACTCTGCAACTCTGGGCAATAGCTTGCTTAATCTCCACAACGGCCCCCACAACGCTAAGGATGCCTGGCCTCCACCTTGGGGGTACCCAGGAGTGGACGCCTCACAGGGAAAGCCAGGATGGGTTCCACAGCGGTATTCGTACAAGCGCCTTGAGACCCTTGCGGGTGAGTAGTGCGCTATACAAGTATCAAATTTACATTTACTCTGGCCATTGACCAGGGCCCGGGATCCAGTGCAGAATTGAGTCATTGCATGTGGAGTGCGAGTGTAAGGGCCATTGCCCGACTCTAGATTGTTCTCCTGGGCCCCATATTCCCAGGTGTCGAGGGAACAGAAGCAGATCATTTCCGGCCACGATAAAAGCGAAACTGCTGTGCTGCCCGTGCCAATATCTGGAGGGGGCGGGGGGGCTGGGCGAGCCATGCTGGCTTCACTGCTCGTTGCCCGCTCCCATTGTGAGCAGGTGAATATGCACTGATTCTGTTGAGCGCAGGAGCAGCAGGATAAGCTTGCTCACACCGTTGAGAAGCACACACAGAGAGCTGCCAGCTCCCGCAAGTGTCACAAGAGGTATACACACGCATGTGGGAAGCTAGCTTGGATTGCAGGGTACCTTGGGGCTCGCCCAATGACCGCAAATGAGGAATAGAGACTGAGTCTGGGAAATTGTAGGAAGCTGGCATTGTATATGATATTGCCACTAGGTGGTAATACTGTGCTCAGATTCCAGGGGTTCCCCAAAAGTGTACAGAGCTCTACGTAAAGCCCAAAGTGCTCTCTTAGTGGTAGTGTGGGTGAGTCGCCTTAGGCCTAAAACAGAGGAGTGTAAGACATTTATTGCCAATATGGGACACACGACTCAAAAAGGAGATCCGGATCAACTGTATGAGAAAAATATATTTTATTGGTACTTTATTTTAAAACTAAGTTCTACGCAAACAGGCAAGTATGTTTTCAATTAAAAATACTTCTCAGGTTCAGAAGTCGACAGTGCAATATCCGAACAGTTCAATATTATCCTGTGGAGGAAAGACAGTTATACGGAGAAACAGGCAAGTACGTAACTGACAGTTCCAGTCCAGTCTTTGGGTGTCTCAGACCAACACTGCAACGCCGGTAGTGGGGGACTGGGGGCACTCAGAAGCTGCGGAATTCAGAATCTACATCGAGGCAGTCAATACCGGTAATATATTTACCATCGCGGTCTACGGAGAGCAAGGAAGCAGGATGGTATTCAGCAGAACATCAACACAGCTACCATCACTGGCAGCAGGCTGCTGTGGATCGGACGGAGGAGTTCCTCACCTGGGGTGACTACATCCTCTACTGTGCCACCATACTGTGGGAGGGGGCATAGACCTAGCCCTGATTGGAGGGGTCTCCCCATCTTCAAGATGGCGGGGACTGAAAGATGTGCTTCACCTTGCCTCTCCCACCTTAGGGGTGGAGTTGGCAGAGGTGGGCACACCTCCTATTCTTCTTAGGTTTTCCCGCCAGTTTTCCTGCCCAAAGAGGCTGGAGGTCACATTACAAAGGCGGATGGCCTTTGAACCATCCCTTTTCGAGCACTGGCTCATCCTGGGGGAGGAGGTGTGACACCTCTGCCCAAGATGTGCATTGTTTCTGGTGCCAGAGAGCAGGTGCTCTCTACCCAGGGGTCCAGAAACATGTCTGGTGGTTGCTGGCTGCCTACAGTCGATCAGAGACCACACCAGGGTTGGCAGATTTTTAGGGGGCACCTCTGACGTGCCCTCTGGGTACATGGTGCAATAAAGTCCACACTGGCATCAGTGTCGATTTATTGAGAGGATTAGTTTGGTATCAAACACTCCTGCATTCAGTGAAGCCTTCATGGTACTGGAGAACTCAAGTTGTCGAGTTTCCAGACCATATGCTCTCTATGGCTCCACTGAACCGTACAATATTAATGAATGGACCCTAATATTGTAGGGGCATAACTGCTCCTGCAGATATGTCCTCACCTGTGGTATAGTGCACCCTGCCTTACGACTGTGAGGCCTGCTAGAGGGATGACTTACCTATGCCTTCCAGCAGTGCTGGCTGGAATGGCACACAGGCAGGGTGCCATGTCGACTTTGTCGTTTTATCCCTCACAGGGGCATGCAAGATGCAAGGGCAATGGCATGGTCCCAATGAGGGGGGTCCCAGGAGACCCTCTTCAGCCTCTAGGCCCTAGGTACTCAGGGTACCATTTACTAGGTACTTACAGGGGGGCAGAAGAGCCAATTGGGGATTTGTTTTTAGAGAAGAAGCACTGGCACAGTGGCCCTGGTTGGGCTGAACCCTGTGCACTATAATCAAGACGACATCAAAACCAGGCACAAAGGGCCCGATTCACAAAGGTAATCTGAGACAAAATCCTATCTTTACAACTTTCGGTATTCACAAATGGCATTTAGGAGTAGTAAAGTTAGGAATCCTAACTTTACTACTCCTTAATGCCCTTTGTGAATACCGAAAGTTGTAAAGTTAGGCTTTTGTCACAGTTAAACTTAAGTTTTGGTCTTAAGAAGGGGGGGGATGGGGGGGGACAACCATGCAAAAGAGGCACTTTCTCACAGGCATCCAAAAGAAAAGCAAGTTATGTAGTGTGAGGATGCAATAGAAAGCGTCAGGAGCTGCTAAACAAATATTCAGGCACTACGGCGAAGAGCATTCCATAATGCCATGCGAAGGGTCTATTTGCATATTTTCCTTCTTTGTGGTGCCCCAAGGAGAGGCAGGGGCACTGCCTACTGCAAAAAGAACAATTGATGGACAGAATGCAGAACAATGTCATACATTCACCCCAGTGCAGAGATCTGGGCCTAAATCCATTGTTTTTTGCTCACCATGCCATTCCAGTTTTGATCCAGCCATATGCAAATCAGTCTTCACCCTGCACCACTGCCTACGTTCATTCAACATATTGTGGGCGGCATGTAGTGCTTTACATAAGTCCGCCATCTAGTGATGGGCTTAGATGATTACAAGTTGTTTTTCTTCGAAGAATTAATTTCCAGTCACAAGGGTATGTGACTCCTCCCATCCGTAAAAGTGTGATGGGCATCGACTTAATAGATTGTTTTCTCGTAGGCGGGTGAGAATGGAGTTAGAATCAGTTTAGGTTATGCAATGTCCATGGAAAAAGAGTAAATTAAAGTAAAATGCCAACCACACCGGTATCCAGCGAGGATGCATGTGAATCTACAGCACTACATGCAAAGAACAGATGCTTACTTAGTAAGCAACACAGTCTGTTCAATGCATGTGTGGCTGTAGATACACACACTTTGCACAGACTGTAACGCAGTCCCTCTCCCAAATCAGTGGCTATCCTGAGGAGGGGGTGGGGGTTGGAGTTGTTTGAAATAGAGTACGGAGTACTGCCTGCTCAACATTGGATTGTTGGTGTGCTGCCACATCCACACAATAATGTTTTCTGAAAGTGTGTGGTGTGGACCATGTTGCTGCTTTACATATTTCAGCAATTTAAATGTTTCCTACAATGCCGTAGAAGCCCCAATCTTTCTGGTGGAGTGGACTTTAGAAGTAACTGTTACTTGTCTTTTATCTTCTGCATAACATGTTTGGATGGCTTTACCTATCCATCTCGCGATAACATTTTTTTAAATTGGTCTCCCAGTGTGTTGAGGTGAAAAAGCAACAAATAGTTGCTTTTTCTTTCTGACTGTTTTAGTCCTGTCAATAAAATACATTAAAGCTCTTTTGACACCTAAAGTATGAAGTGATCTTTCTGGACAGAATCTGAATTTGGAATGAACACAGGTAGTTCAATGGATTAGTTCATATGAAAAAGAGAGACAACTTTAGAAAGGAACTTTGAGTTTGTCCTTAAGACCACCTCATTCCAATGCAGTTGGAAGAATGGTCCCTCGAAATGTAATGCCTGGAGCTCACCTGCTCGTCCAAGTGAACTAAATGCTATTAAAAAAAGAATTCCACTCCACAGCGAAACTGATGCAGATTATGGTAGACTTCTATGCGGAACTGTACTCCACTGTTCAGACTACAGCCCCTCCTGGCCTACAGGAATACTTAGACGAAATTGAATTGGTGTGGCTATCAAACACTCATAGGGAATTCCTGGACTTCCCGATTACTTTGGAAGCGATACAGCAGGCAATTGCCGAACTCTCCCTGGACAGGGCCCCCTGGTTGGACGGGCTGCCGGCAGCTTTCTATAAAGAGTACTCCAACATTTTGGCACCCAAGCTCTTGGACGTCTACCTTGGCACCCTGGAGATAGGCCAGCTTCCCTCCTCGATGTGAGAGTCCGTAATATTTACACTCCTTAAGCCAGACAAACCGGACCATAGTTGCTACTCCCATAGGCCGCTATCTCTCATGAATATGGACACCAAAATCTTTGCCAAGGTCTTAACTAACAGACTCCAACTCTATCGGTGATGATCAGACCTGATCAATCGGGATTTAAACCAGGCCAATGGACGTCGCACAATCTCCGGACCATGTTCTTGATGATGCACAACCTCAGTCCCCACCTTCAGGTTGTGGCGGCACTGCTTGACGCCACTAAAGCATTTGATACGCTGGAATGGAAGCACATTTTTCCGTTGCTTGGAAAGATGGGTTTGGGCAACGTTTTTCTTGCGCTGATCTGTCTATTATACACCCTACCTATCGCCCGCATACGTCTGAACGGTCAAACATCAGACCCTTTCCCAGTCCAAAGAGGCACGAGGCAGGGGTGCTTGTTATCCCCATTACCTTTCGCTATTGCAATGGAACGTCTAGCTGCACAAATCTGCCAACACCATGCGGATCGCGGGCCGGGTTTCACTACCTGTGGGCTGGCGGTGTCCCTTTATGTGGACGATGTTACCTCTTATGTACAATGCTCCCCCTAACGGAGGCGATGGTCCATCAAATACCTGGGAATATAAGTATGTAACAATACAGAGGAAATATGGAGGGCTAATCTGGGCAGTGCAATGACTTGGCTGGAAGAACGCATCCCTATTTGGATCAAACTCCCGCTATCCCTGGCGGGGCGGGGCGGATCGCCATCGCAAAGATGGTGGTACTCCCATAGTTCTTTTAAATGTTTATTAACATCCCCATGCCAATCACACAAGTATTTTTTAACAGACTCCGATCTAATCTCATAACACTAATCTGGGCCGGGATACAACCCCACATTAAATATGAACTTCAAACACTGCCACAGGCACAGGGCGGGATGGGTGCACCGGACCTACAGTAATACGCACTGTGCACACAGGCACAATTCTTATGCTTTTGGACACACCCTACACCCTTCCAACCACATGTGGCGGTGGACATAGACAGAGTCTCACCATGCCCTGTCTCGACAGCCCTGTTTCTTCCATGTAAACACCCTGGCCCTGAGGCAGATACTCCGCAGTGCTTATGGTAGGCATGGAGGGGTCTGGCAAAGCGCGCAGGACACACGTTCCTATACGCCCCATTGGTCCCGGTAGCTAGGCATCCTGAGCTGCCGCCACTATCGGATAACAGCGCCAGCGCTCGAGCCAGAAAACTTGGCATTTACACCTTTGCTGATTTATTCCTAAATGACAAATTCCTCGATCGTCCAGATCAAGACCCCACTATAAATACTCCCCTCTACACTTTTTTATACTATCAACTGCGCGCAACTTGCAGAGCGTCATTTAAAACGTTCCTGAATCCACCAAAGGCCCTCGCAGCACTGAAACACATTTACACAACTACTACTGCATGGAAACTAATCACATCATTATATAATCATATGCAGCAGTCAGCACCAGCAGTGTCCACGCCAGCCCATAAGGATGTGGGACATAGATCTTCAATCGCCTCTCACAGGTAAACAGTGGGCATTCTGTTGCGGTCAGTTAGAATCTCTATCACCTAACTGTAGGTTGCGGCTCATCCACTTTAAATTTTTACACCGCATCTATAGATCGCCTGTACAAACACATCGCATGGGGCTGACCCCAGACTCTAGCTGCCAGAGGGCTGCCTACCTGCGGCGGATTTTGTTCACCGGGTATGGAATTGCCCAGCCATCACCAGATACTGGGGGAGGTATTTCACACCATTGGGACCATGATAGTCGCACCATTAAACCCATCCCCGTTGCTGGGACTGTTGGGCTATGTGCCGGAAGTGGACCGAGAGGTCTGCAAGCCTGTCGCGCTGATGCTACTGCGGCCCCGGGCTCCACAAGTACGGGATTGGCTCAAAGACGCCACGTACTGTCACAAACGACTAAACAACTTGTGGGAGCTAATGCCACCGAGATCCCGCCCTCACGATATCTGGCAACCACTCCGCACTTATCTCTGACAATTGGACACCACCGCCGGGACTCCTGCTGAACAGAGAGAGAGACCCCTAACCCCTTGGAGAGACTGCCTATGCAGTTACCCATACACTCCGCCCCCATCTACTATGGTCTACACACCAAACTCACAAGATAGATGCGGCTGATATACTGGACTTCCACTGGGCTGGACTGGGTGGGATGTATCGGTTGGCGGGGATCGGGTATGGCTACTCCTATGACCATGTGGGAATGTCTTCTTATCCATCTGCTCAGGCCCTGCTGTTCGTATGCAATGGGGCAACACATTGCTATGCCTACAACTGTATTATTGCAACTGTATAACTGTCTATGATGTACGCACAGTGTCGCTGACAACGTTGATTGAATTAATGTCTCTATTTATTGTCAACACGGTTAATAAAGGTTTTCAAAATTATTATTTTTTTAAATCCAAGATAAATACTGAAGCTGACATGAATGCAACAGCTCAAATGGTGGCCCCATGAGCCGTGTTAATACAATATTTAGATTCCAAGCTGGTGCTGGTGGTAGCTTGGGAGGAAAATTTCTTTTAAGTCCCTCCATGAAAGCCTTAATGACATGTATTTTAAATAAAGATGTGTTGTCTACTTTGTAGATAGGCTGCAATTGCAGCTAAATGTAGTCTTATAGAAGTGCACGCAAGACCTGATGTTTGTAGATGCAAAAGATAACAAATTATTGTTTGTAGTTGTACATTAAATGATTTGCAAATCTGGCTTTGACAACAAATAACAAACCTTTTCCGTTTGGATACATAACACTTTCTGGCTGTGGCTTTACGCGCCTCTTTAAGAATATCCATACATGATTGTGGAAGATTTAGGTGTCCAAATTCTATAACTTCAAGAGCCAAATTGCAAATTTAGTTGAGATTGGGATGTCTTACTTCTCTGTGGTTCTGTGTGAGATGGTCCTGGTAGAGAGGAAGTTTCTTGTGTGGTACCCAAGAAAATTCCAGTAGAGTGGTGAACCATAGTTGGCTAGCCCATGTAGGTGCCACTAGTATTAGTGCAAGTGAGGTTTTTCGTAGTTTCCTGACCCAAAACAGAAATATTAAGAGAGGGGAAAAGTGTATGTAAATATCCCTGACCAGTTCACTCGTAGTGCATTGCCCCTGGATAGTGGGAATCTGGCTGCAAAGGTTTGGCATTTTTGCGTTTTCTGGGATTGCGAACAGGTCTATTTGTGGAAACCCCCATTCGTGAAAGTATGTGAATATAACTTTGGGTTGAAGTTCCCACTCATGGATGTGTTGCTGCATCCTGCTGAGGAGGACCGCAACTTGATTGCTTGTCCCTGGATTATGTTCTGCTAGGAGATGAATGTTGTGCTGTAGTGCTAAACACCATATCATCTGTGCTAAGTGTGAAAGCTGAAGAGAGTGTTCCCCCTCTGTTTTTATAAATGATACATGACTGTCATATTGTCAGTTCGGATTAGGACACCTTGTTCTGTAGGTGAAGCTCTAGGTAGTTGACATGGAGACTCTGGTGTTGTACATCCCATATTCCCAGGATGGTTAGCTGTTGAAGGTTATTTACCCAATCTGAAAGAGAGGCATCCCCTGTAAGAATGACTTGGGGAACTGGGACTAGAAACCGCCTCCTTTGGATAGGGTTTTGTAGGTTCCACCAACGCAGAGAGGGATGTGTGCGGCTAGCAATACTAGATCTTGTAACTGATTGTGAGACTAAGTCTATTAACATAAGAGGCATTCTTGCAGCGGTCTCGTATATAGTCTGACATGTGGAACTATGCAGGATGCCATCATGCCCAGAAGTCTTAGTACTGATTTGACTGGAATTTGCACTCCCATCTGAAATTGTTGTGCTAAAGACAGAATGTTATGAATCCAGACTGAATTTGGAAGTGCTAACGCTAGGTGAGTGTTGAGAATGGCCCATTAGTATGGCTGTATTTGTGATGGTTGCATATGAAATTCTAGCAGGTTGACTGTGAACCCTAACTGGTGTAAGTGAGTTAGAGTTCTTGAACTTTTGGTTTAAAGCCAGACACCCTGAGTGCAGCATGTCTACGAAGTAGAATGCTGGTATTTATGCTTCTAGCAGCAGTATCAGCTGCATTGAGGGGACATTTAATAGAATTGTCTGAAATTAGTTTTCCTTCTGTAACTAATTCCAGTCCCCTTTTACTAAACTCTTGTGGGAGATGATGGAGGAGCCCCCCCCATTTTATCCCAGTGTGCTCTATCGTTGCGAGCTAATAGAGCCTGGCTATTAGCTATCCTCTCTTGGTTTGCTGACTGTGCTGAAACCCTTTTGCCAGAGGATTCAATTAATTTTGACTCCTGGTCGAGTTGGGGCATCCCCAGTGGTCTGGGAATTTGCTCTTTTTCTAGCATTTGGTACAACTAACGAGTCTGGTGTAAATTGACCTTTATTGTATATAGGGTCTGAAGGTGCAGCCGTGTACTTTTTGTCTATTATCGGTGTGATGATACAAGCTTTAACTAGGATTTAAAAATGTCATTAGCATGACCTAAAAAACAAGTTACTTACCTTCGGTAACAATATATCTGTAAGAGACATATAATAGTTATGGATTCCTTGCCTTAGAATTATCCCCAGGCGCCAGACTGGATCCGGAGAATTTTTCTTCAGCAGTACCCCTGCAAGTTGGTAGGTGGCGTGAGTCAACTCTGCGTTCGTTGTTGGCGTAGTGATCACCGGAATAACATCGCTGTATCTACTTAGATGCCGCCCCTGTGCGCTGACATCAGTTCTTTACACGACATTCCACGCCAGAAGCGCAGAGCCATGCAAGACACTGACCACTGGTGCACAAAACTAGGGACCTGAAAGGGAGTCCCTTACCCTAGAAGTCAGTTCGCAGAACTGGGAGGATGGGAGAGGCGACAAGGAATCTATAACTAATATATATCTCTTACAGATATATTGTTACTGAAGGTAAGTAACTTGTTAATCTGAAAGAGACTATTAGTTATGGATTTCTTACCTTAGTATAAATACCCCAGCAATACCAACCCCAGAGGTGGGTCTGCGAACCAAGTTCATACCAGGAAGCCCTGAAGAACGGAGCGGCCTAAGAAGTCGTCTCTCCGGACTTGGCTGTCCAGGCAGTAATGTTTAGTGAACTTGTGCAATGAAGCCCAAGTGGCTGCCTGGCAGATGTCATGAAGGGGGATTCCACATCCAAAAGCAGTAGTGGCTGCCGTCGCCCTGGTGGACTGGGCGCGCAACCCCACTGGCGGTTCCTTTTTCGTCAAGGAATAACAAATTTTAATGCAAAGAACGACCCATCAAGAGATGGTTAGTTTTTGCACAGACCAACCTTTCTTGGCACTCACATAGCCAACAAAGAGCTGATCATCCACCCGGAATTGTCTTGTGCGATCCAGATAAAATGAGAGCGCATGTTTTGGATCCAGACAGTGGAGCCTCTCCTCCTCTGTAGAAGGATGATGGGGCGAGAAGAAGGTGAGCAAAGTGATGGTCTGTCCTATGTGGAAAGAGGTAACCACTTAGGGAAGAAAAGAAGGTTGAGTTTGAAGGACAACCTTGTCCAGATGAACAGCAAGGAAAGGAGTTTTAGAAGAAAGAGCCTGAAGCTCACTCACCCTGCGAGCAGAGGTGATGGCAACCAAAAAGGCAGTGTTCAGATTTAAAAGTCTGAGAGGACACTTATGTAATGGCTAGAAGGGAGCACACATCAGATAAATCAGAACCAGATTCAAGTGCCACTGAGGCATTACGAAAGGAATAGGTGGAAAAGGATGAGTAATGCCCTTTAGAAACCTATTTACAATAGGGGACTTGAAAAGAGAAAGCTGATCTGGGAGGAGAAGAAAAGCCGAAACGGTCGAAAGACAGCCCTTAAGGGTGCAAAGAGAAGAGCCCTGATGGTCCAAAGAAACAAGGAAGAGGAGAACCTCAGAAAGAGGGGTAGAAAGGGGATCCACAGCCTTTGCTGTGCACCATGCCACAAATTTGTTCCATCGACAGACGTATGCTGATTTAGTGGAGGGACGCCTGGCTGACAAGATGACATTACAGACTTTGTGGGGAAGGTCAAAAGCGGTCAACTGTCGCCGCTCAATCTCCACGCAAGGAGGTGGAGGCTGGACAGGAACGAGTGGAGGTCCGTCCCCTGCTGCCGCGATCAGAGGTTCAATGGCCATGTGCAAGAGCTCAGAATACTAGACTCTTTGCGCCCAGTCCAGAGCCACAAGAATGACTTGGGCCCAGTCACGCTTGATCTTCTTCAGTGCTCTGGGCAGAAGTTGTATAGGGAGAAAGGCATATTGAAGACTGCAACTCCATTCGCGACAAAAAGGGTCACCGAGCGAGTGCGGCCTTGGAAATTCCAACACGCAGAACTGCTGACATTGAGCGTTCTCTTTGGTGGCGAATAGATCTACCATCAATAATAAGGAGCACAAGAGGGAATAATCAATCAGGTCGCCCTTCACTCATAACATCAGTATATCAACAAAGACCTGTTTGTGCTCGGACACAAAAAAAATTGAGGGTCCTACAGGCAGGGTAGTAATATCTCTGCCCAAAAGCTGGCCTAAAAAGAATGCCAATAGCAACTGGACCTCAGTGTCCACAAGTCAGTGTTTGTCAATCCACCACGCTTGTACCCCCACTAATTAGTGTATACAGGAAAAAAAATAATTGTGTGAGAGGTCAGAAAGTACCTCATGTAAGCATCACCAAGGGAGCTGCTGGTTGATACTCACGTTTTTCCATCATTGGTGACTTTCATGACCGTGAAAAATGTCGGAGCATGACTTCGGGTCGTGCTTGAGCTCCACACACCAGAGGCACACGAGATGTGGGTCCGTCACCGACATCAGCTTGTAGCAGGAGCCACAAGGCTTGAAGCCGGTCCGCCGATGTGACGCACAAGTTACTTACTTGTGTAACGATATATTTCTAAGAGACATTAGTTAGTGATAGATTCCTTACCTTAGAAAATCCCCAGGCGTCAGACTGGATCCGGAAAGTTTTTCGTCAGCAGTACACCTGCGCGTCGGTAGGAGTTGTCGTACGGCTCTGCGTACGTCGCTGGCGTCGTAGTTGCAGAGATGACGTCGCTGGAGCTACTTAGATGCGCCCACGCGCGCTGACGTCAGTTCTGTACACGACTTTCCACGCCAGGAACGCAGAGCCATGCAAGATACTGACCACTGGTGCATTGAAACTGGGGCCCTGAAAGGGATGACCTTAACCCTAAAAACCAGTTCGCAGAACGGGGAGGATGGGTGGGGCGGTAAGTAATCTATCACTAACTAATGTCTCTTACAGCTATATCGTTACACAAGTAAGTAACTTGTGCATCTGAAAGGGACACGTTAGTGATAGATTCCTTACCTCACAATAGATACCCCAGCAATACCAACCCCGGTGGTGGGTCTGTGAACAAAGATCACACCAGAAAGTCACGGAGAACAGAACGGCCAAAGAAGCCGTCTGTATTGCTCGATTTCCCCGGCCTTTCTGTGTTAAAAGGGGCCTAATGTGACTTCAGTCTCTTTCCATTCAAGTCTAAGGGTTAGAGTAGTGTATAGAGCCTATTTATTAGGCACTTCGACATGATCCTGTGTTCTTCCCCATAGATCAGGGTTTGCATACATATCCTAGGGGATAGATTCGTTAGCATTAGGGGTAATCTGTTCTGTAGTGAGGGTATTTCATGGAGCCGTGCTGAATTCAGGCCTGGTAGGCCTTAAACGGGAGAGACTCCATCTTTCCTCCTGCTCTGGCAGCTTGGGAAGCTTCTAGGTCATAGGCAGTGTTTTAGTTAGGAGGTGTTATTCGCTTAGAGAGAACCGGTTCAGGCCGGCCCTTATCGAAGGATTGTATTTTTCTTCATGCCGAAGACACTACATCAGGCCGGCCGGCTGGGAACGTGTCCTTGGCACGGGGAGGTACAGGAATTTGGTGGGCGGCAGGTTACGTGCTGGAATTTTCCATGAGAAAATGCACATCTATATTAGTGAAAGTCTGAGGCAGACACTGGCACTTGCTTTTAGTCCGTAGGCAGCACCTGGCCGTTAGCAGTAAAGCTACTATTTATTCCAGGGAAGACAGATGATAAACTTGAAGGTGGAGAAAAACCGAGAGACAGATATTCTTCTAACAGAGCAGCCAAAGAGAAGAGAGTAGCCAATGAGGAAGAGGTCCCAGTGACTCGGAGAAAAGAGAAGGGAGTAGATCTGTGACTGCAGAGGTGTGACTTCCAGGCGAAGCCGAGGCGCAGACGAGAAGGGAACCTAGATGACCATTGAGTGCAGGCTACATACGACCAAGGTGATGTCAACCCCTTTTTATTAGAGTGTACAACTTAATCTTTCACTTTCCTTGCAGGTTGTATGTGATGTATATTATGTTCTGTGAGTGTGTATGTAGTAACTAAATAAAGTATATAGTTTGTAGTGAATCAACATGTGCTGCGTGTTCTTGTATAAGAGGGTAGCCTATTCTTCTAGTCAGCTGTGACTTGACATGAACAGATGTTAATCCTGATCAGGTAGGTGGTAACTGAATAAGGGAGAAAGGAGCCCCTCGAACTGGAGAACAGGTTGTGCTCAACTAGCAGTCTTTGTGTGATCTGTTGCATAGTAATACTGATTCCCTTGATGTAATGACTAAATAAAGTATCCAGTTTATAGTGAACCAACATGTGCTCTTGCATGAGAGGGTAGCCTATTCTTCTAGTCAGCTGTGACTTGACATGAACAGATGTTAATCCTGATCAGGTAGGTGGTAACTGAATAAGGGAGAAGGGAGCCCCTCGAACTGGAGAACAGGTTGTGCTCAACTAGTGGTCTTTGTGTGATCTGATACATAGTAACACTGATTCCCCTGTTGTATGTCATGGTAATAATAGGATGAGCTCGTGCTAAGGCTGCCGGCTGGGCAGGAAGTCCTGGGTCTGTTTGAGACCGCGAGGCTGCCACTTGTCTGAGGCTGCCGTCTGGGCAGGAAGTCCTGGGTCCGTTTGGGACCGCGAGGCTGGAGCTGCCGTCTGGGCAGGAAGTCCTGGGTCTGTTTGAGACCGCGAGGCTGCCACTTGTCTGAGGCTGCCGTCTGGGCAGGAAGTCCTGGGTCCGTTTGGGACCGCGAGGCTGGAGCTGCCGTCTGGGCAGGAAGTCCTGGGTCTGTTTGAGACCGCGAGCCCGCCACTTGTCTGAGGCTGCCGTCTGGGCAGGAAGTCCTGGGTCCGTTTGGGACCGCGAGGCCGCTACTTGTATTATAAGATATATATGTATATGCATATATAATAGGAATTCCCTGTCCTTAGGTTGTACATATATATGTGGTTATTTAGGTGTAAAAAGGCCCTAGGGAGGGGGTAACGTTCTGGTTTGGGTTAGAAAGGCTCTGTTGAGCGGGTTCTATCTGATAGAAAAACCAAAGCAGAACACCGTCTCGCCGGACTTGACTGTCAAGGCAATAATGCTTAGTAAAAGTGTGCAGCGTGGCCCACGTGGCTGCCTGACAGATGTCTTGCAGGGGGACACCATGTCCCAAAGCAGTAGTAGCTGCTGTCGCCCTGGTAGAATGGGCATGCAACCCCACCGGAGGTTCCTTTTTAGCCAGAGAATAACAGGCTTTGATACACAAGACGACCCAGCGGGAGATAGTCCTCTTGTGTACAGCCCGGCCTTTCTTGGCGCCCACGTAGCCAACAAAGAGCTGGTCATCCACCCGGAACTTTTGTGTGCGATTTAAATAAAATGAAAGCGCACGTTTTGGGTCCAGACGGTGGAGTCTCTCTTCCTCTCTGGAAGGGTGCGGAGTCGGAAAGAAAGTGGAAAGCAGTGACAACTTTTGGCAAGAAGGAAGGACGAGTACGAAGCACGGCCTTGTCCGGATGGACAGGCTGAAAAGGAGGCTTACAGGAAAGCGCCTGGGGCTCACTCACGCGCCTAGCGGAGGTGATGGCAACCAGGAAAGCAGTCTTCAAAGTTAGTAAACTAAGAGGACAGTTGTGAAGCGTCTCAAAGGGAGCACACATCAAATAAGTAAGAACCAGATTCAAGTCCCACTGCGGCATCACAAACGGAATAGGAGGGAAAAGGTGAGTAATGCCTTTGAGAAATCTATTAACAACAGGGGACCTGAAAAGAGAGGGCTGATCAGGGAGCCTGAGAAAGGCCGAGATTGCAGAAAGGTAGCCCTTGATAGTGCCCAGAGCAGAACCCTGCTGGGCCAGAGAAAGAAGGAACAAAAGTACCTCTGAAAGAGGGACAGAAAGGGGGTCCACAGCCTTTGCTGTGCACCATGCCACAACTTTGTTCCACCTGCAGGCGTATACCGATTTAGTGGAGGGATGCCTGGCTGCCAGAATGACATCACAGACTTCAGGAGGCAAGTCAAATGGAATCAACAGTCGCCGCTCAATCTCCATGCATGTAGATGGAGGCCGGACAGGTTCGGGTGGAGGACCGTCCTCTGCTGCTGCGTCAGAAGATCCTCCCGAAGAGGCAGTCGGATTGGGGATCCATGCTCATACTGAGTAGCTCGGGATACCAAACTCTTCAAGCCCAGTCCGAGGCCACAAGAATGACTTGGGCCTGGTCGTGCCTGATCTTCTTCAGCACTCTGGGTAGAAGTGGTATAGGTGGAAAGGCGTACAATAGACCGCAGCTCCACTCGCGCCGAAAAGCGTCGCCGAGTGCCGCCTTGGAAATTCCAACGCGCAGAACCGCTGACATTGCGCGTTCTCTTCAGTGGCGAATAGATCTAACCAAGGCTCTCCCCACTGTTGAAAGAGACCTTGCACCACCTCCGAGTGAAGACGCCATTCGTGATCCCTCAAGCACCGGCGGCTGAGTTCGTCCGCCCTGGCATTCAAGGAACCTGCCAGGTGTTGAACCGTCAAGGAAATGCCTTGACGTTCCAGCCATGTCCAGAGGCGCAGAGCCTCCTGACATAGGGTCCACGACCCCACCCCACCTTGTTTGTTGCAATACCACATGGCGGTGGTGTTGTCTGTGAACACCTGCACCACTTTCCCCTAGATAGAGGGAAGAAATACCTTCAGTACAAGAAGGATCGCCCGAAGCCTCAGAAGGTTGATATGGAGCCGGGACTCCGCCAGAGACCAGAGGCCTCTGATCTCCTCCTCTCCCATGTGGCCGCCCCATCCCAGGAGGGACGCATACGTCACCACTGTGTGCTCCGGTTGGGGAAGGGAGAGGGATCTGCGGCTGACCCAATGCTGATTCGTGAGCCACCACTGCAATTGTTATGCAGTGCCCTCCGAGTTCTGTACGTAGTCGGACAGGTTCCCCTGATGCTGCGCCCACTGGAACTTCAGGTCCCACTGCAGAGCCCGCATATGCCATCTGGCATGGTTGGTGAGCAGGATGCAGGAGGCCATGAGGCCCAGCAGCCTCAAGGTCGTCCTGACCGAAACCCGGGACGAGGGCTGAAAGATTGGAATCATAGCCCGAATGTCCCGGACTCGCTGTTCGGGAGGATAGACCCGAAACTGCGCCGTGTCCAGAACCGCTCCGATGAAGAGGAGCTCCTGAGAGGGAATCAGGTGCGACTTCGGCACGTTGATGGAGAACCCCAGCAAATGCAGGCGGTCGGCCGTAGTCTGGAGGTGAGAGACGACTGTTTGGGGCGAGCCCACCTTCAACAACCAGTTGTCGAGATAGGGAAAGACTGAAACCCCTGATCTGCGCAGATGAGCTGCGACCACCGCCATCACTTTAGTGAACACCCGAGGGGCGCTGGTAAGGCCAAAAGGGAGCGCGGTGAACTGAAAGTGCTCATGGCCTACTGTAAACTGCAGGTAACGCCAGTGGGCCGGCAGGACGGAGATATGAAAATAAGCGTCCCTCAAGTCCAACACTATCATCCAGTCTTGCGGGTCTAGAGCTGACAAGACCTGAGTAAGAATGAGCATCTTGAACTTCTTCTTCCGGAGGAAGCGATTGACGTTCCGAAGGTCTAAAATAGGATGCAGGCCCTTGTCCTTTTTTGGAACCAGGAAGTAGTGGGAGTAACAACCACGACCTACTTCTGGCATCGGAACGCACTCTATGGCCCCCTTGGCCAAGAGGGCCATAACGTCCTGCTGGAGAAGTGTCAAGTGATCCCCGACATGCGGTGGAACTGAGGTAGCATGGCTGGAGGGGTAGTCTCGAAGGGGAGGGAGTAGCCCCTTCGGACAAGCTGCAGAACCCACCTGTCCGATCTGATGGTGCGCCAGTGGTGGAGGTGATGGCAAATCCTGCCACCCACTGGCGTCTGGTGGGCCTGAAACACCGGACTAGGAAGGATTGGAGGCAGTGGCTGCAGGGAGGGTTGTGGACTGACCTGCACGCTGGCCATGTGACCTGCCTCTGCGGGTCCCACATCCGTGGTTGCGACTGTTGCTGCGCAGGCCTGTGGCTCTGAAACGAACGTGCCTGGGTGCCCCTTCCTTGGCCACGAAAGGAGTGGAAAGCAGAAGCGGAAGGAGTGCGTGTAACTGAAAGGCCTAAGGACTTGGCCGTAGCCTGTGAGTCCTTAAAACGTTCCAACGTGCAATCTGCTTTATCGCCGAACAGGCGAGTGCCATCAAAGGGCATGTCCATCAATGTGTTCTGGACATCCCAAGAAAAGCCAGTTGACCTCAGCCAGGCGTGACGGCGTAGCACACTGTTGTTAAAATCGGTCTGCCAAGCGAGTCAGCAGTGTCAAGACCTCACCAGATGGTGAACTTTGCTGCGTCTCTCCCCTCAGCAAATGCTTGGGAAAGTATTGCCCGAGCCACCACCGGACACTGTGGCAACCGAATCCCACACAGAATGACCGTAAGAGCCCATTAGACATGCGGTGTTCACAGACCACAGGCCCGAACTGGCGTAAGAAAAAATCTTCTTCCCAAACTACTCCAGTTTCTTGGATTCCATGTCCGGAGGTGCAGAAGGGAATGCGCTTGGTGACGCAGAGGCTTGGACAACCAAGCTCTCGGGGGTGGGGTGTTGGGAGAGGAAAACGGGGTCGCCCAGGGCCAGGCGATGGCGTCGGGCCACGTTCTTGTCTACAGGAGCCCCTGTGTTGGGGCTGGACCAGGTGCCCAATAGAACATCCAAGAGTGCATTATTAAAGTGCAGCAGCGGCTCCGTAGAAGCAGAAGCTGGCTGAAGCACCTCTGTCAGGAGGTTAGTCCTGACGGCCACAGTAGGGAGCTCGAGGTGGAGAGCCTCGGCTCCCCTACGTAACACCATAGAATACGATCCACCCTCCTTCGTAGCCACGGTAGAAGGACACAGTGCGCCAGGTTGCGGAGCATACTCCTGGTCACCTGCATTCCCCGGATCCTCATCCCAGTCCGGGTCTAACTCGCATTGAGCTGCGAGAGGGTCCTCAGACCCCTCCCAGTCCTCCCCGTCCTCCATAACCTGCTGAACAGGTGGAACATATGGACGTCGGATATAGGGATAGATGTTCCCAAACGGCGTCGGAATTGGCGTCGGTAGACAGCCTTCCGGCACCTGGTCCACGCCGGGGAGGGGGCCGGGGACAGCCTCGGCCGGGTCTGCGGCCGGCGTCAGCGATGCTGGTGGAGGTCAGACAGGGCCAACCGGCATGGATGGGGATCCAGGCCTGGATCCACGGGGGTCCCTCGGCGTCGACGCGGGAGTCGTCAATGACGTCGGGCCGGAGCCGGCAAAGAACGAGGACCTCCAGCCGGGCCTGAAGGCGCACCGGCGGGGCCGGATGGTCCGAAGACCCGTGCCATGGCTGACACGAACTCCTGCAGCTGGGCCGGAGTTGCCGTGCGACCGGTTAGGGGAAGGCGAAGAGCGCCGACGCTTCTTCGACTTCTTGTGCTTCGCCTTACCTGACTCCGAGTGCGAAGACTTCGAATGATGGTGATGGCTCCGCGGCCGGCCCCTGGACCTCCCTCGGGACCAGGACCGTGAACGGTGCGGAACCGACTCCCGGGACGCCAGCCACTTTCGGGACCGCTCCCGCAAAGTTTTCGGAGCCATGGCCTGGCAGTGCGGGCACGACTCGAACTCATGGTTGCGCCCCAGGCAACAGACACACTCACGGTGCAGGTCTGTCACTGACATCGTGCGGGGACAGGCCGCGCAGGGCTTAAAACCGGGCATCACTATGCACCTGTAGAATGAATTATGTCTTGAAAACAGAGACAAAAACTCCCAAAAACTCAGTCAAAAAGTGACTGGGGGTACCACTCTCTCCAGATCTGCGCTTGCTGGCACGGAAAAAGAAAGAACTGAGATCAGCGCACGTGGGCGCGTCTAAGTAGCTCCCGTGACGTCATCTAGGCGACTCCGGCAGCGACGTACGTGGAGCCGTACGACGACGCCTACCGACGCGCAGGTGTACTGCTGACGAAAAACTTTCCGGATCCAGTCTGACGCCTGGAGATATTCTAAGGTAAGGAATCTATCACTAACGTGCCTCTTTCAGATATCCCTATGCACCAGGAGTCAAACGACTCAAAAAGAAGTCAACAAAAAGTCGAAAAAACAGTTAGTCAAAAAGTGACTAGGGTACCGCTCTCTACAGATCTGCTCTGGCTGGAGCGGAAAAAGAAAGAACTGGGGCGGTGTCTGAGTAGATACCGTAACGTCATTACGGCGATCACGACGCCAACGACGAATTCAGAGTCGACTGATGACACCTACCGACGCACAGGGGTACTGCTTAAGAAAAATTCTCCGGATCCAGTCTGACGCCTGGGGGTAATTCTAAGGTAAGGAATCCATAACTAATAGTCTCTTTCAGATACCCCTTTTAACATTGCTAAGTATTGCATTCCTCTTTGAGCATTAGTAAGAGTTTCAATTAGAAAATCATTAATGAGATCTGTTTATATAAAGGAACTCGATGGAAGGCTGCTGCCCTAGCAATTAAATCTTGAAAGGCTGAGGCATCATCTCGAGGTGAAGGCCGTGAGGGATATAGGCCAGGATCAGTATTGTCATGTGGTTCTATATCATAATCATCCCAGGAGTCTTGAGGTTGTGGATGATCTAATGTGTCCTCATCAGTATCCTCTATATGTGAAGAGGATTGATGTGATGAACTGTCTTCCTCTTGTGAATGTGGTGAAAAATCAGGAAGTGGAATTGAAGGTTGTGACTGAGACATATGTAAGCTTGGCTATGTAAAACTAGTGTATTTGTCCTTTTGTTTTTAAAGCCGGGGCGGTGAAGTGTCCAGGGCTTCTTGAAAAGTCAAAGCCTTCTTGGAAACTTCAGGCTTTGCCAGCTGAATAACGATTTTCTTTGTATCAGGCTGTATCTGCAAGGTTTTCTGTTTCGGGTTGTGTTTTACCTCAAGGATTGGTTGAGGTGGTGATTTCGACCGCCGGCAAAGGTTTTGGGCACAAAATTAAAGCATATTGGTCCGGGAAGGGTTTTTTGATTTTAGTGCTTGCCCTCTTGGCGCCAAATCAATCATTTTTTGTTTCGGAGTGAAGACTCAAGTTTTGGAAACAGAGTCTGATATGGAGGTGCAGGCTGAAAGCCGTTCTTTCGGCGCAAAGCACGAGGGCGTGGCTTCTGAACATCATTTTCAGTGTGCGCCATGGCTTTTGTGCAGCGGCGTCCCGTGAGCAGTTTTTTCGGTGGGAAAAGTTTTTTTAGCTTTCGGATCGGGGCCCGAGGTATCGATCCAACGATCTCGGAAAGATTCCACCATTTCCAAATCTTTTTCCTGTTCGGAATTGGAACTGGAACTGTGTATGGAGACGGATTTTTCTTGAGCTGTGGACGCTTCTTTATCTTGCTCGTCTCGCAGGTCACATTGTATCTGGTGTGTCGTCTGTGTTTCTGCGCTGCATTTCAAGACCACGCACATGTTGGTCGCGAAGAGTTTTGTTCGACCAGAACGATTTGCAACCATCACATGTACCTTCTTGATGATCGGGCGAGAAGCATAAATTACAGACCGAGAAAAGAGATGTATGAGGATATTTGAAAGGGCACTGCAGACTAAAATGGAATGGAGTGCGGTCCATTAGCAGCTTTCTTGGAGAGCGGTTAGAGTGGAAAACGATCGAGCCGGGCGTGGATCTGATGATCCTGACCATTCAAAATTTGTTGATACGGAGTCTATACTATCCGATGGAAACACGACTGTCAAATGTAGATGATTAGCTAATGGAACGGAGGCAGAAAACGACCTGGAATGGGAGCACAAGAGAGTACATCCAAACCTGTTGGACCAAAAAAAACAATCTAACAATGAAGTCGATGCCCATGTGCATTGTTACTGAAGAGAGGAGTCACATAGACTTGTGACTTGAAAAGAATTGTTCTAAGAATAACAACTTGTAATCATCCGAGCCCAACACTAGATTGCGGATTGATGCAAAGCATTTGTATCTACAGTAACACAGCCTGATACTTCTCCTTTTAAAAGAAAAATCACTGAGTGGACAACAACTTATTGAGTGGGGTTATTGTGTGCCAGAATATTGGAATCGCTAGCTGTAGGAAGTCAGCTCTTTATGTAGTATGTCAAAATGTGATATACTGAGCAAAGAGTCCAGGGGTTCCTGTATGAGTGGACAGAGATTGCTCTAGAAGTCCAGAAGGTGCTCTTGTAGTGGGGTAATTTGGTCGAACAGCCTTAGGCTTATCAGAGAGGAGTGTGAGACATCCGCAAATACACACAATAGTCAATAAAGGATACACATGACTCAATAAGAGATCCACACCAATTTATCAAAATAACACATATCTTTATATATGTTTAAGTACAAGAATCAATATGATCAGGTAAGTACGTTTTTCAAGAGAAATACGTTTCCATTTAAACAGTAAACACGTAGTGCATTTTTAAGTGGGTGCAATGTTATCCTATGGAAGGAAAAACATACGCTGCAGCAACTTACGAGACCAACCTCCAGGAAATGAGGAGTGTATGGGGCAAGGTCTAAGGCAGCACCAGCTGGTCACATCTAGCGGCGCAAGGGTAGCCCGGGTGCAGTGGTGCCAACCAGGGTCGGGTACCTAATGCAGGTCGATGTGGAGTGGTCTTTGTGAACAGAGGCTGCAGTGTCGGACTGGGCAATCAGTCGGGCTGAACCAACAGGGGGGCTCAGACCTCATGATGTTCGGGGAAGACCTGTGGTCCTCTTTTCCATGGACCAGGGGCGATAGGTGCAGAGGTGTCCTTAGGCATTGGATATTTGTCTACAGGAGCGGTCGTGGTAGATAGGGCCTGCAGACAGATGTTGCAGGCTATGTCAAACAGTCCACAGCGGGGAAACCTAAGGTGGGCTTCAAATCTGGAGGGTCTGGGGATAACGTTGGCACAGCTGGCCCACTTCAGCTCAGGCTAGGCAACTTGGGTGCAGTGGTGCTTCCCGGTCTCGAATTGTCTAGGTCTCTGAGCCTCACAGCTTGGTCCTAGTTATCTGCAAGATGTAGGTAAACATCTCTGCTGTTCCACATGAGTTCCTGTGCCATTGAATAAGTGCTGGCCATCCTCCCAAGATTTTGGAGGACCAGCAGCTTGCAGGGCAAGATGACTTTGGAGCAACTATCGAGAATTGACGAACAGGCCTGCAGGGGTGGTGACAATTCAGTGGCTTCTTCTGCAGTTCGTGCCTTCGCTGATTTTCAGCACTTCTTCTTTAGGTCGGCAGGAATCTGATTTTCTGGTGCCAGGGTCTCCCTAAATACTGAATTCAAAAGCGTTAGGGGAGTGTAGGTTAGTAGCCAATGGGCTACCTACCCTTGGGGGACGCCCCCTATATGACCACTTCCTGGGGGTGGTGGTCATAACCCTGTCCCAGAATCCCTGATTTTCACACCAAGATGGCTAACTTTGAAAAGTCATCTCCACTTCAAGTAGCCCACCTTAGGGGCAGCACTAGAGGGTGGACACGCCTTTTGGACAAAGGGCATCAACTTCTCCAGGGAGAGAAACCCAATTCACGACCAAAGGCAGTAGGCCCCTTGAAGCTCCTGTGCCTTGAGTTGCTAATCTATAGGTCATTCTGGAGGGGGGGGGGGGGGGGGGTGAAGTGTACCATACCTCCTACCCGAGCAGGCTTGGCTTATGGCCCTCATAGAACACAGGCCTTCAGCCTTGGGGGTCCAAAACTCATCTCTGGTGGCAGGCTGGTGAAAATCAGTCAGTCACCACACACGTGGCAGTTAGCTTTTAAGTGAGCACCTCTAAGATGCCTTCTGAGTACAGGTATCCCTAATCAGTGTGGGTTAAGAAAAGCGAGATGTTTGATACCAAACAGCCCTATTTTCGGTGAAGCCTTCATGTACCTGGGGAACTAGTTTTTACCAATGTCCAGTACATGCTTTTATAATAGCTTCCCTGATCACTTGTACTGGCAGTAATGGAGTTGACAAGCACAGGGGCATACTCGTTCGTGCAGTTATGCACTCTCATGTAGTCTAGTGCACCCTTTCAAGCAGTAAGGCCTGTGGTAGGGGTGACTTACTTATACTGAATGCAGTGTCTGCAGGCATGGCCCACCGGCTGTGGGTCAAATCTTGTTTTTACCTTTGTCTGCACCAAGACACACAGCCTGTAATGGCAGTTAGCACGAGATTGGTGAGGGGGCGCAATAGGTGCTGACGCCCTGAGGGACCTTACATGGTACCTCAGGCCCTATGCAGCAATGGTACCATTTACTAGGGACTTTCAGAGGGACCTGGTTAGCAGGAACCCAGTGGGCTTCCAGTCGAAATCACACTAGATACCATGCAAAAAGT
This sequence comes from Triturus cristatus, assembly GCF_964204655.1. Taxonomy (NCBI): domain Eukaryota; kingdom Metazoa; phylum Chordata; class Amphibia; order Caudata; family Salamandridae; genus Triturus; species Triturus cristatus. The sequence continues at coordinate 1,862,486,543 of NC_140590.1, forward strand.
GCGGATGACCATGTTGAAAAGGGCACTTTCCTACACTAGCAAGCACCACCTCCTCTGAGTAGGCCTTGGACTTCTGAAATCTCTGTAATATGTCAGCACAGGATCGTACTCATGTATTGTTTATTTGTCCTGCATTACGTTTACTTCGTTTAAGGTGGTTAAAATCAATTTGTCTACAATTAGGAATCCTTGATGCGAATTCCTTTTTAAAAGCTTTGTATACCCCTCCCAATGAAATGTTTTGCTTCAATATTTTTAACTTTTTTAAAGGTTTTTTAGATATTTATTGATGAAATGAGGAGGATTGTGTCATAGTATGCCCTTTTCGATGGAGAATGTTGTAATTGTTTATTTTTTCTTTTTATGATGGAATATGTATATGTATTTTGTATATTTTGTTTGTGTGGCCCTCTTTGTAGTGCCAAAACATAATAAATAAATTGAATTGAATTCTGAATTTCTCTACTCTGAGAAAGTCAAGTGCTACAATAGGGTACTTGGCTCCCAGTACAGAAACAATTGTGGACCTATATTTTTGTAGGACTTGAATCCTTTGCAACAAATAACCCAATTTCTGACACCACCCTATTTCAAATCTTCTTGTTATCTTTAGTTTTTTGGGGCATGACACACACCCCACCTTTAATCCTTTGAGTCAAGCACAATAATTCCCACAATATTTCCTTAACGGAATTTAGATGCTCTAAATTAAATATACTGCTCTTCAAAAACTACCAATCTCACATCCATGCACATAAGAACTTGAAACACCTCTCCTGATAGTCTGGGAGGTGCTCTGATGCCCCAACAAGGGATAGGAAAGTGCTAGAGAACAGTTACGATATAGATGTATAAATGTATTTTATCTACAGATGTATACTGTGCACAGATGCATGCAGTCTTTAGTAATGTTATTAGCCTTGCAATATTGAGGTGCGGGAGAGATGCCTCGCACTGGCAGTTTCCCCATTGACATATCCACTTGTCTGAGCCTGAACCCAACCTAACAGAGGACTACAGCCTTTCAGTAGGTTTTGCAACTCAAGAGTACCTCCCCATCACCCCAAGCTGAGAAACCAATAGCAGGAGGGAGATAATCTGTGAAACAGGGCTCACTTCTGCAGGACATCCCGTTTCATCACGACTAACAGAACAAACCCCCTTTCATTGTGACAAACATTAAGAGACAACTCTGCTGTCAGCACTCACAGCTATGCTCTTGTCTGCACAATCGTACAGCTTTCTTAGTGACTTGAAGCTGGTTGGTGTCACATTTGGTGCTGTACAAAGAAAAACACAAATTAGGGGAAGTGGCTTGCCGAACCCTAAGATGCCATCCTAATCATACACGCAAACATTTCATCTCACGAAAGAGGGAGATAGTGGAGGGAAAAAAATTGGTGAATTTATTTTCCCCATTAACTAATTGTGAAACAGAGTATAATTTAAGACAGCTAAAAAAAAACACATTTTTGGCTTTAAAAATCCTGAGTCTCCCGCCTGAATCTGCTCTGTTTCGCATGTATGTCTTAGATTCTGTCCTGATCTCCCCTTCACAGAAAACCTAGCATCCTTGCTCCAATAACAGGCGGTGCTTCAAAAATTGGAATACACTTAAGAGGGCATGGTGTGATCTCCAGACTGATGAGTGGAGGGGCTGAAGTAGACTGACTCAACACAAGCTCTGTAACTGAAACCCAAGAAGGCGGTGCTGAAATGAATGAAGTTTTGTCCATTTATAGACCTGACTGCCAGTTACCCTTTCTCAGCAAACCGTCACAGAAAGAGATGTTCCAGCAGCTGTCTTGTTTTGATTCAAATAACAACCTCATTTTCATGGGGTGCCGATAGGTTTCTGCGCAGGTCACAGTACCAAACTCACTGCTGCCTCTCTAGTGGATGATTGTCCGCAGATCCAGATACTACCACCGTGTTGATCCATTTGGATTTGACTACGGCTTTTGTCACAGTCAACTACATGACTCTTCTTACTAGACTTGCCAAATTTGGAATTCAAGATGTGACCTTATGCCGGGTCATAGGCGTCCCAGAGGGATCAATTCTCTCAAAGCTTCTTTTTAATCTGTATTTGAGTCCTCTGGCTCACCTCTTTGAATCCACTGGACTCCGCTTGTTTCTTTATGCACACACCAACACAATTATTGCAGACTTAAGGATGAAGCTTACAAGGCCTTACGTGTTTGATGAATCTAGCCATCTCAAAGGGAATGGTTCCAAAAACAAGATTCTTATCCATTCAAAGCCTCTACCCTAACCCCCGCTGGTTCCACTGGTCACAAATCGTGGCATAAAGATTGTGGCTTCTTTATGTTTTGCTGACTAAGTCTTAGTAGTAGTAAAATTTCACTTATTCCAGTTAACACTTTGATACATTTAATTCACCTGTTTATTCCTGTTAAAAAGATTTTAATTCTCAATGCATGTATTCCATTGAATTTGGACAACAGCAATACCATTTATTTGGGCTTTCCCGTGCACCTTAGGAGAATTATACAATTAATTCATAACTTCCCTGCTAGGTCACCCTATGGTGACCATCAGAGCTCTTATATTAATCCTGCTCTGGCTCACCTTCCCTAGCTAGCAGTCAAGAAAAAACTGGTGTTAATACCTCTGTTTGGTTCCCGAGGGGGTCTACCCACCCAGTAGATCGCCTCTTAGCTCTGCCTTCATACAGTACCTTTCATCCCGCATATCTCAGGTGTGAACCAGATCTTAGATTTAAGAAACCAATGAAGACAAGGCAATTTCCTCACATCTAAGGGTCTATCACTTATGTAACAGACTTTGGTTTCCGTTTACGTCTTGTTTCTGTGCTAACATACCCTAGTACAGGTGAATATTTGCGCTCTCCAAACATACTTGCAGTTAAATAGCCAATCAAGCTGCGTCTCAGGTTGAGTGTTTGTAGAACATTAAAGAAAAAAAGGTATAGGTTCCACTTAATATGAATGAAACTATGACAAAAGGCAGCACAGAAGAAAAAGCAATGCACTGAAACACAGACTAACATGCAGTGAAAATTAACTGAACTTGAAAGGTAAATGCAGTACACATACAGTGAAAGGCACACTCATGGAAGCACAGACATTATACACCCTTAATAGCGAAGAAGAGCGCTCCTTGAAGAATCGGCCACTCAATGTGGCTTCTGCGGAGCGGTCAGTGAAGAGGAAGTGGAATACCTCTTCCTTGGAAACCGTTTGCAATCTGTTACAGATTGACACTCATCGACAGTCATACAAGCACATGGTCTTAGAGCCTGAGGAAGTAATGGTGGCTCATAAGCTCCTCCATGTTGCAAAGGTAGCTTGGAGCAGTAGCGCAGCTAAGTTAGAGTTTCATGGGGAGATGCTGTTATGTTTTGCTGGAGTTTAGGTGCATAAGGGATGCAGTTTAGACCACAAGACTTTCTCCTGCCCACAAGTAGGCAAACATATATTGATAATGATGGGCAAAACTCAGAATGCAAACGAACACCACAAGAACCAGGCTTGTGAGTCGAATGAAAGGGAAGCAAAGCTACGGAGTAGCTCCTCCCAGATAAAAAATGAGAGAGAAGATCCAGTGAAAGGTGCTCGCATGTACTCCATTAAAATGGTGAATCCAAATGGAACAGTCCACTGCGTCAAAGGCAGAAGTGAAATCCTGGAAAATAAAACGCAAACCCTGCAAGAGTCAAGGTTAAGGCTGGCATCAAGAAGGACAAACATCCATGTGGGTTCTGGTCCCATTCCAGGATGAACTTCTATTTCTGAGTAACGCAAGGTCCTGCTCTCTAAACTATTGGAGAGACATCCTGCAGGATACATTTCTGGTATTTTGACTGCAGATGGCATTATGATGTGAAGGGACAAAAAGTGGATTCCATCTTGACATGCAGAGAGGCTTTCCTTAGCAGAAGCTTGAACATATGCTCCTCTTTCAAGGTGCAACACCGCTCCAGAGTTGTTGATCACCCCAATCAGGAGAAGCATTTCAAGACTACTGCCTTCAAGGCAGCTACAGGGCAAACATCATCGGAAGAGCCCAACTTCACTGAAGATGATGAGGAGGTGACTTCGTCCAGGGTAATAACAGGTAAAGATTTTAATAAGAGTCTATATCATGATGTCAGACACCGAAGATGAGCAAAACTCTGGAAGAGAAGACAAAGTCCTAGCTTCAAAGTGTCCAAATACCAGTCCTTTTTAAAACTGTGAGATCTTTTACAATCTTAAACAATGTGCAGCCAAGTGGGACGTTTGACTCTGTAGAATAGTATGTAGGTTTTGCTTAAAAAGTCATTTTTTAGAAAGATCCACTCGCATCCGATAAGCAGTCATACCGTGTTACTTTATAAAAATAATTAATAAAATATAGATACCGGAATTATTATTACGTAATCAGTCTCCTGAGATAAATGCACTAATAATGAATGGGTCCAAAACATCAATATGGGCCCAATAAGTCCACATCTTCAAAGTAAATCAAAGTGGACTTAGAAATTGTAAATACAAACTAACCTTAGTCATATAGGGGATTAAACATTTTGTAAATCGATATTGTTGCCCTTGATAGAGTGATATACAACAAGTAAATGTCTGCGTTTTCAGCAGAGTGTTCACAGAGTGCAAGGGGTGGACTTACACAGGCAGCTCAACAGAACACAGAGAAAGCCGCAGGGTCAGGCGACAGTCAGGCAAGGTGGGGAGCCAAGAGCACAACACTGGAAATGAGCGGTCTGTGTCAGTTGTCCTGCTCTCTGGAGTGATCCAAAATGGACACTGCCACATGTACTCATTTACTTTAGGACTATGTATCAACCGCCTGGAGCAAGTCTTGCTGTTTGTGCTACTGATTCTTTACTTGCAAGTAATCTGCTTGTTTCTTCACCCAGCTCAAGGCCAGCACTGGACTGTCTCCTACTGAACCATACCCAACATGATGCCCAGCTTCAAAGACCCACACTCCCCCCATAGATGCCTGTGCACGAATCCACAATCAGATGCCACATGCACATCTTTAAATTCGAGTGCATGCCATTAGACACCCAATGCACGCCACCAGACACTCCAGTGCACGCCATCAGATGCTCCAGTGCACGCCATCAGATGCTCCAATGCACACCATCAGGTGCTCCATTGAACACCATCAGGTGCTCCATTGAACACCATCAGATGCTCCATTGAACACCATCTGGTGCTCCATTGAACACCATCAGCTGCTCCATTGAACATCATCAGCTGCTCCATTTAACACCATCAGATGCTCTATTAAACACCAACAGGTGCTCCATTGAACACCATCAGGTGCTCCAGTGAACACCATCAGGTGCTCCAGTGAACGCCATCAGGTGCTCCATTAAACACCATCAGATGCTCCATTAAACACCATCAGGTGCTCCATTGAACACCATCAGACGCTCCATTGAACACCATCAGACGCTCCAGTGAACACCATCAGACGCTCCAGTGAATATCATCAGGTGCTCCAGTGAACACCATCAGGTGCTCCAGTGGACACCAGCAGGTGCTCCAGTGGACACCATCAGGTGCTCCAGTGGACACCATCAGGTGCTCCAGTGAACATCATCAGGTGCTCCAGTGAACACCATCAGATGCTCCAGTGAACACCATCAGATGCTCCAGTGAACACCATCAGATGCTCCAGTGAACACCATCAGGTGCACCATTGACCACCATCAGACGCTCCAGTGAACATCATCAGGTGCTCCAGTGAACACCATCAGGTGCTCAAGTGAACACCATCAGGTGCTCCAGTGAACAACATCAGGTGCTCCAGTGAACACCATCAGGTGCTCCATTAAACACCATCAGATGCTCTATTAAACACCAACAGGTGCTCCATTGAACACCATCAGGTGCTCCAGTGAACGCCATCAGTTGCTCCAGTGAACGCCATCAGGTGCTCCATTGAACACCATCAGATGCTCCATTAAACACCATCAGGTGCTCCATTGAACACCATCAGGTGCTCCATTGAACAGCATCAGACGCTCCATTGAACACCATCAGACGCTCCAGTGAACACCATCAGACGCTCCAGTGAATATCATCAGGTGCTCCAGTGAACACCATCAGGTGCTCCAGTGGACACCAGCAGGTGCTCCAGTGGACACCATCAGGTGCTCCAGTGGACACCATCAGGTGCTCCAGTGAACATCATCAGGTGCTCCAGTGAACACCATCAGATGCTCCAGTGAACACCATCAGATGCTCCAGTGAACACCATCAGATGCTCCAGTGAACACCATCAGGTGCACCATTGACCACCATCAGACGCTCCAGTGAACATCATCAGGTGCTCCAGTGAACACCATCAGGTGCTCCAGTGAACACCATCAGGTGCTCCAGTGAACAACATCAGGTGCTCCAGTGAACACCATCAGGTGCTCCAGTGGACACCATCAGGTGCTCCAGTGGACAATATCAGGTGCTCCAGTGAACACCATCAGGTGCTCCAGTGAACATCATCAGGTGCTCCCTCCAGCGCACACCATCAGACGCTCCAGTGCACACTGTCAGACTCTTCAGTGCACACCATGAGACGCTCCAATGCACACCATCAGATGCTTCAGGCACAAAGTCAGATACAGATGCTGAAGTGTCTTTTCACATATGGAAATGGACACTGACCAGCACAAGACCACTTTTATCCTCCCAAAACATAAGGATGAGGGATATCTATGACAGCTAGCAACAGTTCCATTGCAGTCCCCAAAACAGAGTGCTGAGCAGTATTCAGCTGCCTCGAGCAGAACACATTATGGACTTTGGACATGCAGCAGCTATCCAACAGCCTGTCCGCAGAAGGTCAGAGACAGCTGAGAATTGTCCTGGCACATTGTTGGCAACAGCAAACAGGCCAAAAGGGGGAGCTTCTGAGCTGCTAAAGAATTATGAGAGCCGCTGTGTCTGTAATACTCAATGAGCTCCCCTAAAGGAAGCTTAAAGCGGAGTTAATGCTGGCGAATATGGAGACAGCTGCGATGCCACAAAACCTACAAAAATGGGAGATTCAAAAGTGAGGGTCCACTCGCTCTCTTCTTTTCGGCTCTGAGTGGTATTCCTGAAAGCTCCAAGGCTGAAGGACATTAGAGGGGGGACAGGGTTTCTCTCTAGTACAACAAGGCTTGACCAGGGCTTTCTACAAGAGGTCACCACATAAGGGGCTCATATAAAACCTAGGTCCCCTGGAGGCTAACTCTCCTGACACCAGAGCATATTTGATATTGCGTCTAGGTCTGTCTGTGCTAGAGGGCCGGGCGCCAGGGGTCTTCAACAAAGAAGCTGTAGTGACAACAGCTGCCGTACAATGGTTCAAAGTCAGAGTGCAAAAGACACACAATTGATGGACGGAACGCAGGACAAATCAAAACATTCACCCCCAGATCAGAGTGTTCATCTAATGTTAGGAAGTTTTGGGGGGCAAACGTGTGAAAACTCATGTCTAACAGTAAAATGCAGGTATGAGTGAAAACTTGGCAAAGACCATTGTAATCTTTCTTTGAGGAAGTCAGGACCATATTTAATTTTAGCACCACTGCATTTATAACGTGCTGTGACGCAACCCACAAGCTAGTTCACCTAGTAAACTTGGTCAACACAAAGGACTTGTCTAAAATTTATATTTAAATATAGCTTAGGGAGTAAAGATGTTCAGAGGCGTGAAAAAAGTGGAAGAGTGAATGTAAACATCAGTTTCTTCTGATTAATCCACTAGAATAAACAGGGTACAGAGGAGAAACACAAGGTGTGTTTGTGGAGTAGAAAAACAAGCTAAGTCACAAAGGAGGCACAAGTAACAGATGACAATTAGTAAACATTGCGACTGCTGTCCGGATTCTTGTCTGAAGAGTCAAGAACATGAGGCTCATATGAGCACGATTTACTCACCCATGTCATCATCACTGCCTCCTGTTATCTCCGGGCCTGGAGGGTCCACTGAAGAAGCCATGCCCTCCTCTTTGATGTTTGGTAAAATGAATGACGTCTCTTCTGACATTCCTGTGAAGAACATTAAAAAACCATAGTCAATAAAAGAAGGTTGGAAAGAATTCTGACCACTCCCATGCATGAGAGCCCTCTTTTGCAAACGGGGTGGTGGCAGGAACATGATCTATTTGTGACAGATTGTCAAACCCTCTTGTCATGAGCTGGGACCCTGATTTTTGTTTCAATCTGTTTTTATTAATTTCATGGTTTACATCTTCACGACAGACAAATAACAATATGTATGGCCGACCATATATTGAACCATCCAACAATCGTAAGTAGGCATTACAGTAGGGCAGGTATAAAACTAACATGCATATCGATGACTTCATTGACTTAGGTACATTTAGAACTGCAACGGTTAGTCCTGTCCAGCAGGGGTAAAGACACCGAGTATCGGCGATGTGGTTCCGTTATTGTGTTGCACAGAGCCTATTCAGATTATTCAGTATGGGTAATTGAACAGATGCCATAAGTAGTAACGAACAAACTCAAAACAGTAACAGCAGCATAGCCTGACTTCTGTGAGATCATCCCTCACCCGCTTCCCCCCCCCCCCCCCCCCCGCCCCCCCCCCCCCCCAGGTATCCTTCCCCCATCCCCACCGTACCGTCCCGCAGCATGACCGGGGTCGCCAACTTCACTCACTGACCACGATGACGCCCACCCAAGGCGTCAGATGATGTAGGTGCGCGTACATGATATTACAGAGGATGACATGTGGGCTATCCATCGTCCACCGCGTGCACGCCTCCCTCATTCTCAGGTTGCCCCACAGAATTGTCCCTCTCTGTCTGCAGTAAGGCCTGGAGCAGTCCCTCCCATTGCATCTCTATAGGTACCTTCCTTAGCCCTAACGTTTCCTCCCGCCGAATGGCGATTCCCTCTGGTTTGGCCCAAGCCAGGAGCGAGCACCTCCAAGCCCGTATATGTGTCGGGTCTTGCGCCTTCCACTTGTTAGTTAGAAGCCGCTTCGCTACCACCAATCCCAAGTCCAGGAAACGAGATGAAACTTTTGTAACTGGGGTTCTACGGAAGAGGTGTAGCAGGTAAACCGGCCATTCGAAGGGTACATCGCGGGCTGCACATGTGTGTAGTATCTCCCCGATTTTCCGCCAGTAAGCGTGTAGTTTGTGACAGCTCCGTAGCATGTGTACGCAGCGGGGAAACCGGAGTCTGAGCGGAGGAAATGAATATTAATCCTCTCAGGTGTTAGGTATGCTCTGTGAACTATAAATAGCTGTATTTGCCAGAATCTCATATTTTTGGGTATGTATATTGGGCTTTTGAGTATCATTTCCCATTCCCGGTCCTCCAGTGGGCGTTCCAAATCCGTTTCCCACTTGAGGCACAGTGGGTCTAGGCGTATTGCTGCGTGTGTGTGTAAGGATGCCGCGAACCACCGAATCAGGTGCCTACCTCTTCCCATAACGTGGAGATACTGTATGGTGAGGTGCTGACTCGGCTTCACACTGAGGTCCCCCCATCTAGAGGCCAGCGTCGCGATCAGCGAGCGGTGCCGTAGGAACTGCCCCAGTGGCAGTCCCACCTTCTCGACCATGGACTCTAATGGTATCAGTGTGCCATCCCAGTACAGATCTCCCAGGGTCCGAATATCGGCCTTGCGCCATTCCATAAGTTCGAGAGGTGTGAGCACCCCAGACCCGCTAGGGGAACCCTCCAGTGGGATGGCCGGTTCGTAGGGTAATAGCGTTCTAGTGAGGTACAGAGTGCGGAGGTAGCACCTATACGCCACTGCCAGGAGGAGCGGTGTTGGCGCGGGAGCCCTGGAGGCTGGGTGGAAAAGTTTGAGATCGTCCAGAGAAAGGGGAGGGAGAGTGGTCGCCGTGTCCTCTCGGCCTTTGTCTGCAAGCCAGCGGGCTATCCACTGTAATTGGGCAGCCAAATAGTAGGGCTCAAAACATGGTGCATCGAGGCCCCCCTGATCGGTAGGCAGGTACAGCTTCACCAATGCTACCCTATGATGTACGTTCACCCAAATGAAGTCCTTAAGAAGATTAGTGAGCATGGTAAAAAGACACCTGTACATAGAGCCGCAGATTAGCGAAATAGTACAGAAGACGGGGGAGGATCACCATTTTAGATAGGGCTACCCTGCCAGTGACTGTTAGGGGAAGTGTTTTCCAGAAGAGTACTTGGGACCTGATGGCCGTCAAGGCACGCACTAGATTACCGTCAAAAAGGTTTGCCGGCTGATGGTATATCTGAATACACAGATAGCGGAAGGTATCAGCTTTCCACTGCACCCGCGTACCATCCAGAACGTAACCCGGGTCCTGGATGTCCCCCCTAAACGCATAAAGGCAGGACTTGTGGGCGTTTACTCGGAGGTCCGAGAGGGTGGTAAAGACGCACAACAGGCGCGCCAGCTGGGCTGGTATATTGTCTACATCGCACACGAAGACCAGGAGGTCATCTGCATACAACGACACCTGGTGTATCGCGTCTCCAAGGGGTATCCCATCTCCCAGCGTTGCCCGAAGTGCCGCGGCCAGGGGTTCGATTGCGAGCGCAAACAGGAGGGGTGATAGTGGGCACCCCTGCCTGGTTCCTCTGCGTATTGGTATAGCGTCGGCTATATATGGTCACAGTCACACCCGCACTGTAGGGTTTTTATAAAATAGGTCTACCATCTGGAGGAATCCCAAGCCCAGGTCATACCACTATAGCACTGCTGCCAGGTAGCTCCACTCCAGACAGTCAAAGGCCTTCTCAAGGTCCAGTACGTGACATTCTGCCCTAGGCCATTCCCGCGCACTATCCAACGCCACTCTGAAGAACCTCCGGAGATCCAGTGAGGTACTGTGCTTGGGCACAAACCCATTCTGGTCACTGTGAACCAATTCGGGAACCACTGGTGCTGATCGCCCTGCCAGCACCTTAGCAAATATTTTATAATCCATATTAAGGAGTGCCAGGGGTCTGTATGACCCCAGGCTTTCGGGGTCTCTATCGGGCTTGAGCAGGGACACCAGGTAGGCCTCCCGCATCGACGGGGGCAGTGTGTTTTCTTCCAAGACTGTGGAGTAAAGAGTATGCAAACGCTGCACCAGAGATTCCCGATATGCTTTGTAGTATTCGGCAGGCAGGCCGTCCGGACCCGGCGTTTTCCCAGATGCCATGGATCCAATTGCCTCTCCGATTTCTTCCAACGTGAGGGGGCCATTACGCGCCTCCTGATGCGCTTCCGAGGTTGTGGGCAACTGAATGGGCTCCAGAAACCTCTCTAGGGCAGGACCCAAACAGTGTCCCCTGGATTGATACAATTGCACATAATGGTCTGCCAATACCCTGTGTGTCTCCCTCTGTGTGTATACTAGGGGCCCCTCTGGTGTGGGTATAGCTCCAATTGGGGAACGGTTACTCTCCTGTCTCTGCAGCCAAGCCAGGAGACGGCCTGCTCTGTCCACTCTAGCATGTGTACGAGCCGTATGGGCCGCATAGTTGTGGCACCGTAGTCGCTCCAAAAGTTCCGCATGTTGCGCCCTAAGTTCCTGCAGGTGGCCTGATTGTCTGCCTCCACCCTTGTCCTCCCGTTCGTATTGGAGTAATTGTGATTCTAGGCGAGTAAGCGACAACGTTAATTGTTTCCGTATGTTCCATGTGGCCCCTAGACAGTGACCCCTGACAGCTATTTTGTGAGCGTACCATTCCACCAGCGCGGTGCTCGCCGTCCCCTCGTTACGCTCGAAATACTCGAGAACGGCCGTCCCTAGAGAGGAACGGAATTCTGGGTCTTCCAACGCAGACGGCTGGATGCGCCATGTAGGTATGGGACGACGACCAGGATCCCAACTCAGCCTGAGTCTCATGGGATTATGGTCAGAGTGCGTCCGCCCTTAGTATTCCGACACCTCTACCAGCGGGATGAGGGGCTGGGAACCCACCACCCTGTCTAGCCTCACATGTAGATCATGTCCTGCAGAGTAATAAGAATAGATACGTTCATGAGGGTGCTGGACCCACCACATGTCAAGTAATGCCCAGTGTGTAAGCCAGTCCGTGAGTGCTTGCACTTTAGACACAGCCGTCGTCGACCGGAGCGGCGGAAATGATCTATCCGTGTGTACATCGAGCACCTTATTACAATCCCCGCCCAGCAACCAGGGGAGCCCAACATAAGGGGTCAGTGCTGCGGATAACTGTGTGAGGAACGAGGGCTGATCTATGTTAGGGGCCTCTATGGAGCCTAATAATATTTGTTGGCCATTGAGGGACCCCCGCACTAAGGTATATCTGCCTGCAGGATTTATCACCGTGTCCGCGCAAACAAACGGAGTGCTCGCCCTGACCCAGATTAATGTGCCCCTCGCGTGCGCCGAGTATACCGTGCCATGCACCTGTCCCCTCCAGCGTCTGCGCAATCTATCTAATTCGGGCTGTGTCATATGCGTTTCCTGTAGCAGGGCAATGCTAACCGTGTGCCGTTGGAGGTATGTAAATATGGAGTAGCGTCGCGCGGGCGTATACATGCCGTGTATGTTCCATATGATGATGTCAGTGCGCGCCATTGTTGGTGGGATCGATCGACAGGGGCTTCCGGGACGGGATGTGCCACTGGGCATGTGAGTATAGGACAGGTGTAAAAGTGTTGGGCTGATGCAACAAAAACAAGAAGTGGGGCGGGCATTCTGGAATGTCCGTCCAAAGCTCTGTGACAACTAAATATGTGCGCACTGGTACTATTGTACTAGGTCCATCTCCCCCCCCCCCCCAAGTCCTGTGTGTGTGGTGAGCCATCTGCGGAATAACCTACGTCAGCCAACGAGACTAATAATGCATAGTTCTTAGCGCCGTATTGGGGGGCCTATCACAGCTGACGAGGTGTATAAGGTAGCCAGGGTCTAGTATAGTGGCTCTATAACATCTCCAGGTGAGGTGCGTGTAGCATGTGACCCCGTGGACCCCCCCGCTACTGAGTGATGAACAAGATCTCAAATATTGACAAACAATATTCTACGTGCATGAGCTATCTGCATCATAGTCCATCACTCCACCACACAGTCATATGATACCATCTGCAGTCTGTGGGGTTATCTCTGGTAGAACAAGGTTCTCGGATATTTTGGTTGATGGCCATGATGAGCCGCTGGCTACTGCAGTGTCCCGTGTGGAGGAGTCCGGCTGTTCCTTGGGAAGTGGAGTTCCGAGGGCTGTAACTGCGTCTAGTGCATCTTGTCTTTCTCTCCTTCTCCTTATTTTCTCCGGACTCTGCGCTGCAGTCCCTGATTTAGTGTTTCTCATGGGTCCTCGGCGTCCTCGACGCCTGAGTCTCCTTCCCGCTGTGCCACCACCATTTGGGTCTGGGGGCCTCATGCCCTTCCACAGACCTGACCCATGCTTCCGCAGGAGAGTCAAAGAAACGGGTCCCTTCTTTCGTGACCACTCGCAGCAGAGCAGGGAACAGCAACGAGTATGGCAGGTCCAGGATTCGGAGCTGACGCTTCACCGCCACATAATTACTCCGATGCCGCTGCATCAGAGCGGTGTAGTCTGAGATGAACATTACTTGATTGCCGCTCACTGTGCGGCCCTCCAGCTTGCATGTTTCGCGGAGTACCGCGTCTTTGTCCCTATAGTTAAGCAGTTTAAAGATGAACGGACAAGGTCTGCCTCCTGGCTGGGGCCTCCGTGCTGGCACACAGTGGGCCCTTTCGATAGTGAACTGCGTGGATAGTGTTCCCTGGGGCAGGAGATCACGCAGCCAATTCTCCATGTATTGCTCCGGATGCCTTCCTTCCTCGCCTTCCGGCAGGCCCACCACACAGATGTTGTTGCGGCGGGAGACTCCCTCCGCATCTTCTGCTCTATCCTCCAGGGCGTGAACGCGGTCTATCAGGTCTTGTAATGCAGCTGTATGACTGTGCGTGACGGGCTGGAGTTCCTGCAGTGTTTGGCCCTGCGTTGAGACTTTGTCGGGCAGTTTGCGGCGGTCCACATGAAGAAGCGTGAAGTCCGAGGTGACCTTATCTATCCGGGTTTCCAGGGAGGTCCTGGTATGCTCCAGCGCAGTGCCGATTCTTTCCACTGCCGCTAGGACTAAGTCCATTTTGACCGCCAAGGCTGTAAATGTTGGTCCCGTCTCCTCTCAAGGCGTCATGCTTGGGGGTCCATGCTGCCCGCACGTAAGGGTCCCTGCTGCATCTTGGCTCGCATCCGGCCCATTACAAGTTGCTGCACCGTTGGCATTCGCGGGGAGGCACCAGAAGACAAGTGCACTGGTAGTAGTGGTAATCCCGGGTGAGTCCGTACCCTCGGGGATCGCCCAGAAGATGCAACTATGCAGGCTCCGCGTGACCACCAGTGCGCAAGGGTCCGTGCACCGTGTTCTAGAATCTGTGTGGCACTTCTACCCCTACAGTCCGCCAGGGAGGTGGGCTGACCCGACGTCCAGCTATAGTAGGGCGCCTGATTGCATCATCTTGTGGGCGCCAGAGCGCAGTGCAGCCTGTCTTCCAGGGAACAAGCCAACACGATCAGAGCCAGTCCCCCGTAGGCGAAAGCCCTTGCGGATCACGTCCCCACCAACGATGGAGTCCTGCGCGCTTTCCCCGCTCCCACCAGGGTCTGCCCACCACGTTGGCACTTCCACAACTCAGTTCACAGCCGCTGTCCTGGAATGCCCCTCAAGCACCTCAGGCAGCGCAATATCTCAGCGGTCCTCACCATGTGGGGCGTATTACGACAACTGCCCCCTCCACGCGCTTCTCGTGCCTGTGGCACCATCTCATCTGGCGCAGGAAGGTCTCACCTGGGATCCGCATCCCCGGGAGGGCATCGCAGCATCCCAACGGTCACCTGTGGCGGCTCCCCAACAACGCACTGTGGGCCCAAGTCCTTGCCATGCAAGGATCCTACTCCGCACTTCCGCTGTAGAAAATGGCAAGCTCCCTAAAATGGCACCCGTTCAGGTACCGCAATCTCAGTCTCATCAGGTCACTCTCAAGGTTCCGCACGCCTCAGTCCAACAGGGCGGCACCCGCGTGTCCATGGCTCCCTCCTCTGGGCACTACTGGTGCAAAGTGCCCCCACAGTGCGTGTCATACACACCCCCACATATGCGCTACCTGTAGTGGGGTCCCAGCCGTGTCACACATCTCCGTGGTAGCGCGATGTCCAATGGGCCGCTAGCGGCAGCCCCGGGCCAGACCACCACCTCCCGTTACCACTGGGTCACGGCTCCTGCAGCTTGCACCCTGTGCCAGATGGCGGACATCCGCTGGCGCCGCCGATCACTCGCGGCCCCCTCCTGGAGCCCTCCAGCTACTCCGGAGCCGGTTCGCTGTCTGCCGGGGGTTTCCTTCCTCCCCAGGGCTTCCGCAGTCAAAGGCAGACGTGCCCAAGGATTACCACCGCCAAAGCCGCCGCGGGCACCAGCCGCCGATTCCGTCTTTCCCCCAGCGCAGCACCGTTGCGTGCCTTCGGTGTCTCTCTAGGCCACACTGCCCTCCCGGGCCTCCGGGTGCCATCCGTATGCTCAGGGGCCTGTCCGCACTCCACGAATGCTGGGGATCTCCTTCCTCAACTGCACTTACACCGGTCAAGGCAGCCTCAGTGTTGACGGCAGCCTTGCCCGGCACATGCCACAGCCGATGCAGCCCTGGGTGCCGGCCTCCGTCACAGTCGTGGCTCCCAGCGCGGCTTCGCTACGCGCGTTTGTTGGTCCCTCTGGGCTGCAGCCGGGCTCCTTTCCGGCTGATGAGCGCGGATCCAGGCTTCACGGATGCCTCACCCCAAAGCCTTCGACTTCCACTGCTTGCCAGCACAGATGGCACCACTGCAGGATCAGTTTATGCGGATAAGTGGGGGATTAACGGCCGGAGCTCTAGCAACTCGCGTCTGCCATGTTGGCTGGCTAGCCACGCCCCCCATGAGCTGGGACAGTGATGAGGGGCACAACATTGTAGACTCATTGGATTTCGCCAGGTATTAAGAGGAAGACAGGGTTTTCTCTGCCAGCATCTGTTTGAAACAGAGGCCTCCTCGCTCTCCATATGTAGGAGCAGTCACAGGTGGAGGGAAGCTGAGAACCCTTTAAACCTACAAGGGGAGGCCTGAAGGTTCATCTCTGCCACAGTCTTCCCTCCTGAAGCAGGTGAAGAGCCAGGTGTTTTGCTCTTTCGTGCTTCCTAACCTGATTCAAATGGCTGTCTCACTTTAAAGTCCATCTGCAAGCTCCATGGAGGCAGACTCTGAAGGCGTTCTGTGGGAGGAACCGTGAATGACAGCAAGGCCAGAGCAAGCATTGGCAAGGGCAATAGGTATGGCACTAGGTGTCACACCTTTGGATTTGTCAATGCTTGTCTGGGGTTTTAGTTACACTTTATTGGTGGAGGATCAATCTCTCTCGCTCGCAAAAAAACAATTGATAGATTGCTTAACGGGTTGTATCCTGCTTTGTGCCGAGACTCTAGAACCAGATCCTTGAAAACATTGGTCTAAATTGAATCCCGTTTGGTTGGAAAAGACTCAAGATGTACTTATGACACCTCTACCTCATTACCAAGGCCTCATCCGTCAGCCCCCCCCTACTCTCCTGATACCTTTCCGCCCTACTGTACTGTGGTTTCTTCATTATCACAATGATTCTATTACACTGGTGTGAAGTCCTATGTAAAGTGCTCTCTGCTGTGCCTCTGGCTTGGTCGCCTATTGTAAATCTACAATAGATGAGCACCACTGCCCAAGTTCAAGCAGCATCTCTGCTTATTTCTACAGGACTTCAAAATGTGGTTCAGTCAAAGTCTGTCTACAGCATCGCACTCTCTTCTAGGGTCTCTGATGCCAAGTTCAGTCTAACAGGCAGCACCAAAAAGAAATGTCTCACAGGCAAGGGTCACTGCCTCTGAGGGACCTTTGAATCCCTAATGAAATACCAACACTACTACAAAGCAGACCCCCTGACTATTCGCATGGGGTCTCTTTATCAAAGACGGGCTCTAGCTACTAGTCGGATGTGCGAGTGTTGACGGAAACAAACATGGTTAGGGGTAGAGAATTGTATGCCATGGATTTGTTACGTATGCACCCCTAAACTCAGCTTTCGGACTGAGTATTTTTGCCATAAGGACAGTGCTCTAACCAACACTCGTGAGTTCTTTCTGAGATGACAATTCCTTCAACACTTTATTCCCTTTTATGTTTCACTTCACATTACTACAAGTGTCATCAAACTGGGTCAACTCTGCCCAGGCTCTATAGATCTTCTGAGAAAGTGCTGCTGAACTAAATCTGCTATTATATGCTCTGCTGACAAATGCAATCTCACAGGACGAGGGATGCACAAATGAATGAAAAGTAATTCATCTGCTTTATCGAGGAGTGAAAGGTCTGTGGGAAAGTGCAACAGTGAACTCAAGCTAAAAAAGGTTATAAGAAGGTGTACAGAAAGTACAATTGGCTTGTCTTTTTTAATTATCATATTACTTGTTAAAATGTGTGGTAAGTCAGCATGGTGTCATTCTACAATATCAGAATTCTGAGTTTTAAGATCCTAAGTTAGAACATTAATGATATACACAATTTTGATACGACGTGTGACAAACTTATTTAAGTAGCTTGAAAGTAGAAACAGTCTGTCAAGAGGAACCACACTTCTTTGCTATCCATCACGTAGATATTTGTTTATCTCGCGGAACTCAACGTTTTTTAATTCAGATGCCATTAAACCCTGGACATGGCCATTGGGTGATTCGTAGTGTAAATTGACCTCAACCCTTTTTGTTTTTTTCACTTTTATTGACCAAATGTCAATAAATCTATTTTATAGTCCAATTTCACAAATTACTTTTACTATTTACTGCTCTAATTAGATGGGAAAATTTGCCAGGCCACTGTTAATTGCCTTCGGTAATGCTCTGGTAAATACTCCCAACTGCCCGACTGGATCCGGAGAATTTGTCAACAATAATCTTGCGTGCTGATAGTTGATGCAGTGTAGTTCTGTGGTGACTCCCTACTGCCCTGTAAGCGACGGAGAACGGCAGCATATTAACTCCCTGTGCGCTGACGTGCTTTACATAACCTTTTCTCTCTTTGTGCCCTCAGACTTTGTGCATTTCAAACAAATTGTAAATGACCGTGCAATGAATACTAACTTGAGGCCTGAAAAAATATTCAGGGGTGTAGGAAGCTGTCTCTTTAAGTGATATATCAACAGTCTGATACACTGTGTACGGAGTCCAGGGATTCCCTTACTAGTGGACAGGCCTTGCTATGCAATCCCAAAGCGCTCTATTAGGGGGTAGTGTGGTCGAGCAGCCTTAGGACTGACACCGAGGAGTGCAAGACAATTGTACTCACACAATGATTAATAAATGATCACAGGACTCAAGAAGTAGATCCACACCAATTTATAAATAGAGCAAGTAGCTTTATATATGTTTAGGCATCAGAGAAAAATCGGTCAGGTAAGTACATTTTTAAATAAAATTGTTTTCACTTTAAACGTGGACACTTAGTGCAGTGTCTGAGTTCTGCAAAGTTACCCTATGGAAGTAAGAACAAGTTCTGCAAACAGGCGCAGTACAACGACTTACAAGACCAGTCTCCATGAGTTAAGGTGATTGGGGGGCAAGGTCCAAGGCAGCACCAACAGTAAATCAACAGCAGCACGGAGATGGCCGGTGCAGGGTGCACATCTGCATCGCGAGCCCAATGAATTTCAATGAGGATCGGTCTCTGTGAAAATAGGCTGCAGGCTCTGGCTAGAAACCAGTCGGGCTGAACCAGCAAGTGGGCTCAGGCCTTGTGATGCTCGGGGACAGGGCAAGTTGGGGGGGGGGGGGGGGGGACACACCTTTGGTCATCTTCTCCAAGGCACTGGTGACGGGTGTAGAGGTGTCTTTAGACGTCTGGTTTTTCATTACGGGAGCAGTTGCGGTAGAGGGGGCCTGCATGCAGAGGTGGCAAGGGACATCAGGTAGTCAGGGAGGGGTGAAACCACAATGGACTCGAGATCTGGAGGGCTGGGGAAGCTTGATAGCACCGTTGGTCCACAAGTACTTAGGCCGGAGGCGACCGGTGCAGTGGTTGCTTCAGGTGTCGGGTTTTGGCAGTTCCGGAGACCTCAGAGTCGTCTTTTTGGTGTTTCTGCTGACCAATTCTGCTGTTCACTGGAGGTCTTGAATCTTTTTTGAAGGCATGGGAGTCTTTCCAAGTTTCTGGAGTCACAGCTGTAGAATAAGTCCACTTTTGCGCAGTTTTCGATGAGGGTTGCAGACAGGCCGGCAGGGCTGTGGCCAAGTCAGGTGCTCTCTTCAGGCTTCTCTGCTTTTTGCGTATCTTCGGTGTCCTCTCTCTTCTTAGGTCATCAGGATCTGCTTCTCTAGTGCCAGGGACTCCCCTAAATATTGAATTTAGGTGTGTTAGGGGAGTGTAGGGTAGTAGCCAATGAGCTACTGACCCTTGGGGTCACTACGACCCGTATAGGAACACTTCCTAAGGGAAGTGGGCATAACTGTCACAGAAATCCTGGGTATGCAATCACAAAGATGACGACCTTTGAAAACTCGTGTCCACCTCGCAGTTAGCCCACCTTAGGAGTGGTACTAGACTGGGGGTGGCACACCAATCTCACTAACTAATGTTCCCGCCTATCTAGGTGCCAAATGGGCTCAGGGAGGGGAACCAGATGTGCATTCCAAAGGAAGCGGCTCCTTTGAAGCTCGCCAGCCCAAGGAGGCTAATCAGCAGGACACCCTGTGGGACAGGCTTTTGATCCTGACCTCCTGAGAGCAAAAGGTTCACACCCTAGGAAGTCAGAAACTTGTCTCGGGTGGCAGGCTGAAAGAATCCAGTAAGCAAGCACAGCAGAGGCTGGAAGGTTTTCAGGGGGCACTTCTATGATGTCCTCTGAGTGCATGTTTTGATAAACCCAACACTGGCATCAGCGTGGTTTTATCAGGACGAGATGTTTGGTACCAAACATCCCTATCTTCAGTGAAGCCATCATGTATCTGGAGAAACTGTTTTCAACAGTGTCCAGCACATGGTTTGGTACCAAACACTCCTGGTTTCAGTGAAGCCATTATGGTGCTGTGGAACTCAAGTTGTCGAGTTTCCAGCCCATGTACTGCTCATGCCTTCCCTGGCACTTACAATATTTAGGAATTGACATAAGTTCTGTTGGAGCAAATCTACTTGTGCAGAAATGCCCTCACCTGGGGTGTAGTGAACCTGCCTTAAGGATGTGAGGCCTGATAGAGACTTCCCTATACCTCCAGGCAGTGCTGCCTGGCAGGGACCCCAGGCAGGATGCCATGGCGACTCAGAAGGGCATGCAAGCTCCAAGGACAGATACATGGTCCTAGTAAGGGGGGGGTCCCAGGGGACCCTCTGCAGCTCCTAGGCCCTAGCTACCTAAGGTGTGACTCACTAGGTACTTACAGGGGGACAGAAGTACCAATTGTGGGTATGTTTTAGGGAAGAAGCACTGGCAAAGGGGTCCTGGATGGCACTACAATCGAAACCACATCAAAACCAGGCAAAAAGTTAGGGCTAACCATGTCAAAAGAGGCACTTTCTAACACTAATATAATGACAGCAAAACCACACAAAAAACAACCACAATTATCTGGTCAAACGACACTGGATCAAAGTCAAAAGTTAAGGCTGACTGCAATGTAGCGCGAGTCAGCTACAGGGACCAGGTACGTCCTGGTGGTAAGTTGGCCATCACACTCAAACTTTTTTGGGAGAATGGTACTCGTCAGCGAATCAGGCTACAGGTTGGATCCAAAGAGGGGCTCGTCAATTTCAGCCGGCTGAAGAGCTGGACCTTGGTAGGGGCCTCAGCTCCAGCAGGAAGCTCAACGCTCTTGATGTTGGGAAAGCTCTGAGCAGGTAAAGCCTGAAGTCTGGGCCCAGGAGGGTGTCCTGTACGGCAGGTTACTGCTTGACAATGGTTCCCATGAAGTCCTCTGTGTCCAGACTTTAAAAATGTTCTTGAAGCTGAGATCCCTTCAGCAGGGCAAACCAGCAAGCTGCATCAGACCGGCGACTTGACGTCATCGGCAGTCCAGTGGTAGCATCCGGTTCTTTGGGAGAAAAGTTCGGAAAATGTATTTGTGTCCGGTTTGCAGTTCTTGGACAGAAGCCCTACACTCCAGCACCAACAAAGGGTCCAGGACCTGTGGGCAGCCTTTTGAGTGTTCGGATTCACTCCACCACTGGCCAGTAATAGGATCATGGGCTGTTGGAACTGGTCAGCATGAAAAGCAGGAAAGTTGCAGGAGATGGCCTCTGTAAGCTTGTTATATCCCTGTGGCTCACACAGGAGGTCGTCCAACTAATTCTTGGAGTCACTTCTGGGATCCTGGGTTCAAGGCAAACAGGTCCAATCTTTCTTCAGGCTTCAGAAGGCAGGACTGTCCTCCTAAGTCTTCACATGCCCAGGAGTATTCAGATTTCAGGTTCTAGGTTTGCCACTTTTATGCACAGTGCAAGTCTGTGGGTGAGAAACAATCCTTTGTCTACCCCAGAACTAATTCTGATTAGTCCTCCCCCTTCCCTGGGTTTGACTCCAGCTTGGCTAGTAATACAAAAGGCAGGTCCCTATGAAGTGTAATCAGGGCAGAGGGCAGCTCCTCCCAATCCCTTCCATACCAAGGCCCTGTGTCCACTGCCTGGCTCCAATACACATTTCCCAGAAGGGGAGCCATCAACAGTACAAGGCATTCAGCCAGTCATAGAAAGGCCTCAGAAACCTTAGGGATGGAAATGGCAACTTTCTAAAAGTTCCCAAAATAATAATTTAAAATCCAACTTTACCTTTCAAGATGATTTTTAATTACTAATAAAATGTTTTCAAGACGTATTCCTCTAGCAGTTGCCAAACTGAATGTAGTACTTTTTCCAAAGCCAAAATGAGTTTAAAACTGCTAAAGGCTTGAATGGCGGCGTGAGACATGTTTTAGAGAGCTACTTTAGTGGATGGCACAATGAGTGATGCAGTCTACTAGTAGCATTTACTTTACAGGCCCTTGGTACAGGTAAGCACCATATACTGGGGATGTAAAAGTGAATTAATTGTGGCAATTGTGTATATGCCAATGTTAAAAGAGAAGAGCAGACGCAATTTACAACTGGCTAGAAGGAATGAGTGCAGAGATTACTAATGCCAACACCAAAGGGTTCAGCTACAGAAGGCAAAAATCTGGGCGACACCGCACAAAAAAGATGGTAATTCTAAACACACTGTAGGAGAGTAGGATCTGCTTCACATGGGTACCCCCACTTTTTGCTGGTGTTTCACTGTTTTTCGACCTTAGTTTGGCTGTGGCCCTGCTAATCAGGCCCCAGCCTAGCTGCTTCCTCTCTAAAATGGTTTCCATGTACATTAGGTACATCCCTAATTGGATTCTGGAGTGCCTTATGAGTCCCTAGTATATGGTAAACTATGTACCCAGGGCATAGGTACCTCAGAGGCCCACCAGGGGCTGAAGCATGTATTATGCCACCCCTGGGAAGCACTCCAAAATGACACCGCAGGTCTGCTACTGCAGCCTAGGTAAGGTGGTGCATGCACCCCTTACTGTGGTATAGGTTACCTAGATCACTACCATTGCACACACATATAAAACCGATAAGTCCTGAAGGCAGAGTGCTTGGTTTTTATGTGAGAGGGTGCCCCTGCATCAGCAGAGCCCCTCTGCAGCGTTCGGAGTACCTCCTCTGATGCTGTTTGCGGTGCATCCTGACCATATACTCTTAAGTGCATTATAACCTCGCGGTAAATGCTAACTTTGGACTGGCTGCACGGAAACATGTCGTGTTTGGTGTCAAACACTTTGGAATACTACGCCCCCCCCCCCCGCCAGTTCTGGTGGCGGGAGTAGCATTCCACCCTTCTAGAGGGAGAGACACACTGGTCTATCCGGTAAAGACTTTCTAGAGCCCTGGCATCACAAAATGGATGCCATTGCCACAGACACGGGTCTGGCCTCCTGCTTCTGACCGAAACTCCGGCAGGGGAGGACTGGACAATAGGTTTCATGTCCTAGGGAGGAGTAACCACCTCCCCAGACAGGCAGTTGTGTATTGGGGCTGGGCGGGAGCACTCTCTGGTGCTTTGAAGTCCTGCACTGGGGGCACACTTGGTGTCCCTGTGCATAGTCCAGAGCAGGGGCTACTTGCCCCTGCTCTGGCGCGAAACTGGACAAAGGAAATGGGTGTAACCACCCCTCTTTCCAAACCCTCCCATAGGTGGGTCCCCAGAGTATGTCCCCCTATCTTAGTATAAGTATAGGAACCCAGTCCTTGAGACTTTAGATTACCCTGGACGAAACTCTGGACCTTCGACTTTCTATTTCAACTAGAAGACAGAAGAAAACTCCCTTGGGGTCAAGGAGTGACTCCCCTGCTTGCCAGGCACCAAAGAAGCAACTGTCCGGTCTGCAACTCTGAAGCTCCCGCCGGACGCCGAAGTCTTTGCATCATCAGAGGTGGATTTCCAGACTTCCCCGAGGCTACCCTGAGTCCACAGCAAAGCTGAGGCCTCGGGGCTATCGCGGGTGACGTGGAACTGTGACCCCTGGACACCGTGATCTTTTGCAGGTACATCATCTTCCTGGTCCTCCTCGAAGTTGTGCTTTGGGTTCAGAGTAGCCCCAGCCTTGGGCACCTATTACACCAAAGATCTCTGGCCTCCACTCCACAAATGACCCGTGGGCCAGTTTCCAGTGCGACTTCTCGAGGCTCCTTCGCGATCGCTAACCCGTTGGCTAGTGGGTCCCCACGAAGGCAACTCCTTTTCTGCTTGGGCTTCCCTGGTTGCTCCAGACGTGCCCTGACGTACCCTCGCTGGGTGAGTCCCCCAGACCTTGCTGGTCTGCACCGACGTCTTTCTTCTACTTCCACTTGACTTGCCGTTGCCAAGGCTTGTTGGGTCCATTCTGGTCGACGACAAAGCAGCACTCTACAGACAGACTTTGTGGGACAACTTGAATCCAGCTACTGGTCGTCGTCAACGACTCCTGGACCTCGTGGCTGAAAAGTCAAGACACCCGTCAACTCACCTGAAGCACCCAACATCTGTGGGCATTGGACTATCGTGCCCCTGGTCACTGGTAAGCGACCCAGACTCTGTCCCCTCTGCTTTCAGGTTCCTTCCATCCTCGATCCAGGCTTGGATCTTTTCGGACACGTCTCCTCTTCACGGCAGCAGCACTTCTTTGCCAGCTTCCATTGAAAACAACGCCGCGACCTGACACCAAAAGACACCTATGCACCCGGCTCCCCAGGGTGAGATAACACGAGTACTCCAGTGCTCCCGTAGGTGATGGCCCTAGGCACCTCTAAGTCCAAAAAGGTTTGCTTGTAGTCATCCTCTAAGTGTCCTTAAACTCTTTATTTCCAACCAAGACTTTCCCCATAGAAGTTAACGGCGATTCGCAGCTGTGTTCTCACACTGCATGCGTCCACCGTGGGTCCCCTGTGTCACTACCTTGGGTGGTTCCTTGTGGTCCAAGCACTTCTACAGGCTCTAGGCCTTGTGTCTAGTTCAGCCGTGGTTCTTATACCACTTTATTGGTATATGGTTTGGTACGCCCCTAGGGCCCAAACGTGCATTTGTGCTTTTACTGTTAAAAACTGACTTGTAACTTAAGTACTTCGAACTCCAACCTCATAAAGAGACTAGAGGGGTGTGTTCTATCTTAAATACATATATTTTGAATATATACCTGGTGTGGTTGTCCTTTCATTTGATTATTCAAGAGATTATAGACTGGTAAAACAAGCTGCTTTACATTCCTTCAAGACTTAGCCTGAAGGCTGCTCTCCATAGCTACCACTAGGATTGCTTTCAATAAAGGTTGTCTTTAACCTATCACCATAAGGGGTTGTTTGGACTGGTACAGGGTGCCCACTTTAAGTAGTGGACAGCATATACCAGGCCAACTTCTCACACACACCAAAAGCAGGATTAATGCATGGTTTAGAATGACTGTCTCACCCAAGGAGTATGAATTGGACTACAACCTTTGAGTTGCCTTTAGTTTACTACAGTAGGAACACTGAAAGCGTTGCTACCTTACAAGCTAAGTATGCTGGTCAAGAGCACCTGCTGTAAGATCTTAGTGGGTTTAGGCACCTACTGCCGATATGCATGCATGCTGTAACTGTTA
The DNA here is from genome assembly GCF_964204655.1 of Triturus cristatus. Lineage (NCBI taxonomy): Eukaryota > Metazoa > Chordata > Amphibia > Caudata > Salamandridae > Triturus > Triturus cristatus. The sequence continues at coordinate 1,862,511,708 of NC_140590.1, forward strand.
AAGAAATGTTACTTACCATGTAAGCATCAATTGGTTGCGTGTAGCCCTGTTGATTCATATGCTTAGCATACTCCTGCTATCTAGTGTTGGGCTCAGACGTCTGCAACTTGTTCTTCTTCGAAGAAGTCCTTCGAGTCACGAGGTAAAGTGACTACTCCTATAGCCTGTGTTGCGCATGATCATCAGCTGCTTTGTTAGATTTTTTGTTCATCGGGGAGCTTAGGATAGGAGCAATATGGTGAGAGAAAAGATAAGCATGCGAGTAAAGATTAGGACAAGGTAAAATATTAATAAAGAAGTATGTCAACCAGTTGGTTCCGGGAGGAGGGTGGATGTATATGAAACTACGGCACTACACGCTACAAATAGATGCTTACATGGTAAGTAACATATTCGATTTGTAGCATATGTTGACTGTAAATACATATGCATAGCATCAAAGCAAAGCAGTGCTCCCCAACAGCTGTGACTAGCTAGTGGCTGACGTAGAACTTTGAAAAAAAAATCAGTAAAACAGCTTGACCAACTCCAGCCTGTTGATTAGCTAAGACATCAACACAACAGTGTTTTGTGAATGTATATGGTTTATTCCATGTAGCTGTCATACAATTATATGCTAGTGGGCTGTTTCCTAACAAAGCCATTAAAGCTCCTGTTTTTCATGTGGAGTTAGTTTTTGGAGTTATAGGTAGTGCTTGCTTCGCTTTGCAATAGCAAGTCTGACTACATCTATCTATCCATCGACCTATTCCTGCTTTGGATATAGGGGAACCTTGCTGTGATTCTGCAAATGCAACAGAGTTGTTACGTTTTACGAAAAGGTTTAGTTCTCTCTATATAATACATTAATGTTCTTTTAATATCTAGTGTGTGGAGAGCTCTTTCTGCCACTGACTCAGTTTTAGGGAAGAACACTGGAAGTTCTATGGTTTGGTACGTAAGGAAAGAGAAAACTACTTCAGGAAGGAACTTTGGGTTAGTATAAAGTACTAATTTTCTTGGATATACTTGGAAGAAAGCTTCTTCCAATGTGAGCACTTGGAGTTTTCTTATTCTGCTAAGGGATGTGATAGCTACCAAAAAAGCTACCTTCTTTGTGTGGAATTGTAGATCACAAGAATGAAGTGGCTGAAAGGGTGGTCCCAAGAGTCTAGAGAGAGCAATATTAAGGTCCAGACTGGTGCTGGTGGGGTGGAAAGGGGAATTACTATCTTTATTCCTTCCATAAATGCTCCGATTACTGGAACTTTAAAAAGGGACATATGTTGTCTGTTTTCCATGTAAGCAACTAGAGCTGTTAAATGTAGTCTAATTGATGTATACGCGAATCCTGCTTGCTGTAGATGGAAGAGATGAACATTGAGCTCTTGTATTGTGGATTTTTTTGTTTCGACAGTAATGTACAAATCCTTTCTACTTCGCTGAATAACATGCTTGTGTAGCTGGTTTACGCGCTTTTTGCAGAATGTCCATGCATTCCTTTGGGAGATTAAGCTGTCTAAATTCTAATCCACAGGGCTTTGCCCTTGGATTGGGGGTACAGAAACCTGGAAGCATTGCTTTGGCATTTTGCATTCTGTTGCACTGCAAAGAGGTCTATCTCCTGGATTCCCCACCATCTGAAGTATGAGTGGAGAAGTGCTATGTCGATTTCCCACACGTGTACCTGCTGAAGCATTCTGCTGAGCGTATCTGCGAAGTCTTTGTCTGCCCCTGGTAGGTATTTTGCTAGCTGGTGGATTTTGTGATGTAAGGTCCAATGCCATGTGCGCTCTGCTACGAGGGAGAGCTATGGAGAGTGTGTGCCCCTCTGTTTTTGAATATAGTGCATTACAGTCATGTTGTCAGTAAGGACCAAGACTACTTTGTTGCGAAAAGCTTTTAGAACGAGTTGATTTGCTAGAAGCGCTAGATGATTGATGTGCAAGAGTTTCTGAATTGGGGACTGTAGACCGCGCAATGTGAGGTTCTATATGTGTATCCCCAAACCCTGCAGGGACGCATCTGTGAAAATTGTGATTTGCGGAATCTGGTCTTTGAAGGGTCGACCCTTGTTGCTGTTCCACCACTGCAGAGCGATAGGTTGCTGGTCTACTAACCCTAGATCCTGTAAAATGCCCCTCTGCTTGAAACCACTGAGAGATTGCAGAGTGCGCTGAAGGGGGCGCATATGTAATCAGGCATTTGGGATGATGGATATGCATGACGCCATCATTCTGAGAAAACTTATGACCATTGTAGGAAGCTGGCCCGTTATATGATAGATCAAAATGAGATATATTGTGTAAAGAGTCCAGGGGTTCCCTAATGAGAGGACAGGTGCTTGTTATGGCAATCCCAAAGTGCTCTGGTAGGGGGTACTGTGGTCAAGCAGCCTTAGCCTTAACACAGAGGAGTGTTAGACATCTGAAAATATACACAACGGTCAATAAGGATAAGTTACTTACCTGTAATCCTAGTTCTCTTCCAGGGGTATCCTCATCAAAGTCATAAGCACTGAATATTCCCGCCCATGTGCGGGGACCCCGGAAATAATACAATTATATATGAAGAACATATATATACAGCTCTGTATATGTATAAACATATATCATTTTTTCCCAAGCAAATGCAGCCCCCATAGAAGGCTATACAATGTAGACACAAATATCCAATAATGCACCATAGGTATAATAATACACCTAAATCTCTCTTTTTTTTTTTTTTTAATGAGGTAAAAAACTCATGATAAAGAAAAAAGAACACTGTGCAAATCACAGATCTACAAAACATTGTTAGCCTGCAGGCTGCATTGCAATACAATACCATAGAGACTGAAAAGCCTTGTACAGGTAAAAACTGGCACCGTGCCTTTAAGGCAGCCCTGACTCCAATATCCCATCATGCCTCAGGGGCGACAGTTGGGTCATTCTTTGCGGCACCGTAGTCCTAAACACAGATATACTTCCTCCATGTTAAATAATTCACTCCTCTCATTTGCCTGGGGAGGCGGGTGGGTAGCTTATGACTTTGATGAGGATACCCCTGGAAGAGAACTAGGATTACAGGTAAGTAACTTATCCTTCTCTTCCAGGGGATCCTCATCAATAGTCATAAGCACTGAATAGAATAGCATGCCCACCTTCCACCTGCAGGCAAATGAGAACTGCACTATACATGGAGTAAAACAAGACAAATTCAGTTATTGAACAGATTCCTCAAGGAGGCTTGTCCTACTTGAGTGTCTGCTCTGGTGTCCGAGTCCAGACAATAATGCCTCGTAAATGTATGGACAGATCTCCAAGTGGCTGCTTTGCAGATCTCGGAGAGTGGGACATTATTGAGAAAAGCAGCAGTAGCCGCCTTTCCTCTTGTGGAATGCGCTTTAGGTCGAGCGACCAGTGGCTTCTGCGCCAGTTGGTAAGCCAATTTAATGCCTGACACAATCCACCTAGCAATGGAACGCTTAGATGCAGCAAAACCTGTGCGGACAGCACCATAGTTTACAAACAATTGGTCAGATTTCCTGACAGCCTTAGTCCTATCTAGGTAGAATTTTAGAACCCGCTTAACATCTAAAGAGTGCAACGCCCTCTCAGCTGGCGATGAGGGGTTGGGAAAAAAGGTTGGTAAGGAGATAGTCTGATTAACATGAAAATCTGACACCACCTTTGGTAAAAAAGATGGATGAGTTCTCATCACTACCCTATTCAGATGAAAAATTGTGTAGGGTTCTTTAGAACAGAGGGCATGTATTTCACTCACCCTACGTGCTGAAGTGATAGCTATTAAAAAACCTGTTTCCACGTAAGGTGCTGCAAAGTAGCTTTATGTATGGGCTCGAAAGGTGAACTCATAAGCTTTGAAAGAACCAAGTTCAGTTCCCAAGAAGGCGAGGGAGGCCTTACTGGAGGGTAAACCTTTTTGAGCCCCTGCAAAAAATCCTTCACCACCTGCAGCTTAAAGAATGACTGCTGCGAAGGGGAGCGCCTATATGCTGTAATGGCCGCTAGGTGAACTTTAATGGATGAAAATTTCAACCCCACCCTGGCTAAGTGAAGAAGATAAGGCAAAATCACTTCCTCTTGACATTTTGTAGGGTTATACTGATGTTGAATACACCATACATAAACCCTCTTCCACTTACAGAAATAAGAGTGTCTTGTAGAAGGCCTCCTAGCTTCCTTCAGTATGGTCATACACTCCTGGGGAAGGTTTAAATGGCCATACTGGAGGACCTCAGGAGCCATGCTGTTAAGCTCAGCGAGGGAAGACTGGGATGGTAAATCTTCCCCTGCATCTTGGTTAAAAAGTCCGGTCTGCACGGCAGGCGCTTGTGAGGTCGGATCGACATGTGGAGGAGATCCGTGTACCACCACTGCCTCGGCCAGTCCGGTGCTATGAGGATCATCTTGGCAGACTAGTGTTGCAGTTTGGTCACCACTTTGGGGATCAGTGGGAGAGGCGGAAAGGCGTACACAAATGTCATTGACCAATCGATCAAAAGGGCATTCCCTATGGATCTTGGCCGATGGTATCTTGAGGCGAAGCCTCGGCATTTGGCGTTGTTTTCATCCGCGAAGAGATCTATTTGCGGACGTCCCCACTCCTTGAAGATGTCCTCTAGCACCTCGTCGTTGATTACCCAGTCGTCTGGATCTTGAAAATGACGACTGAGCAAGTCCGCTTTGACGTTGAGCTCTCCTGGCAGGTGCACCGCCTTTATCGAAATGTTCCTTGCTAGGCTCCAGTGCCACAGGGACTGAGCCTCCAGCGAGAGTGTCCTGGATCGAGTACCCCCCTGTTTGTTCAGGTAGTACATTGTGGTGGTATTGTCCGTTTGTACTAGAATGGGACTGGTCCTGATTGCGGGCAGGAACGCTTTGAGGGCTAGGTGGACTGCCCTGAGTTCTAGCATGTTGATGTGGTACAACCGTTCGCTGCTGGACCACAGTCCTTGTGTCTGTAGGGATGCCAGATGCGCACCCCAACCCTGCAGGGATGCGTCAGTGATCAGCGTCTGAGATGGGGGTTCTTGATGAAAAGGAAGCCCCACCTGTAGATTGAGCGGCTTCAACCACCACTTGATTGACTGCCTGGCCGCTGAGGAAAGACAGACTGTTTCCTCCCACAGTGAATTCCTTTGGTCCCATTTGTCCTCCAGCTCTTGTTGGAGAGGACGCATCCTCAACCTGGTATTGGGCACCAGGAATATGCAAGATGCCATGGCCCCTAGCAGAGACGAAATCTGTCGCGCTGTAGACAGATTGTTGGTGATAATCTGCTTGCCTTTGTGGATCAGGGATAACCGTCTCTCCTCCGAAGGAAACACTTTTCCTACTGCGAAGTCTATAGTTGCACCGAGGTAGTGTATCCTTTGGGTTGGTGTGAAGGTGGATTTCTTGAAGATCACCCTGAGCCCCAATCTGTGACACAGATTCAGGCAGCGTGCCAGCTGTGATCGTACACTCTGAGGCGATGGGCCTTTTATCAGCCAATCGTCTAGATAGGGATAGACGAAGACTCCTGCGCGCCTCAGTGCAGCCGCTACTACTGCCATGCATTTTGTAAATACTCGAGGGGCCGATTTCAGGCCAAATGGTAGAACCTTGAACTGATAGTGAGAGGTCCCCACTACGAACCTTAGAAACTTCCGATGACTCTGTACGATGGGAACATGAAAGTACGCGTCTTGCAGATCTAGCGAGCACATCCAATCGCCTTGCCGGAGATGAGGATATATTTGGTGAAGCGCAAGCATGCAAAACTTTTCTCTTTTGATATGCTTGTTGAGTGTCCGTAAGTCCAAGATGGGTCTGAACTCTGCTTTTGTATTTCTTTTTTGAATTAGAAAATATCTGGAGTAGACTCCTCTCCCTCTCTGCGCCCTGGGAACTCTTTCTATTGCTGATTTGAGCAGAAGGGTCGCCACTTCTCTTAACATCTTGAGGTGTTGAGATGATTGTACAGGGTGGATCGAGGGAGGAGGACTCCGGAAACGAAGCGAGTATCCATGTCGCAGTATATTTAGAACCCACTTGTCCTTTGTGATGGATTGCCACTCTGGAAGATGGTTTGCAATACTTCCTCCCACCGGAGCGGTGGACGGCATTGGAGGAAGCAGTCTCTCATTGCTTTCCTTGAGCCTTGTTTCCACCGCCGGCCTGGCGGTTATTTCCACATCCCCTGGATGATCTGCGAGACGGGAATTGTTGCTTCTTTTGCCCTTGCTGGTCTTGATTTTTCTGCCAGTGAGGGGTTTGAACCCTCTGTTGGTAGCTACGCCTGTCGGTTCCCCTACGGCGACGGAATTCTTTCCGTTTCTCTAGCCCCACGGCTTTCATGGTCTCGAGCACTGACTTCATTCGAGCCATTTCGTCATCCGCATGAGAACCGAAAAGCGAACTTCCCGAGAAAGGCAGATTCAGAATTCTTGCCTGTGCTTCAGGTTTCAAGGCCGTCAGCCTTAGCCAAGAGGATCTTCTGGCGGAAATCCCATGAGCATACGAGTGTGCTGCCAACGTTGCTCCATCCGCTGCTGCGCTTATCACTTGGTTTGAAACTAGGCTGCCCTCGTGCAAGATCTCTTCAAAGTCCTTTCTGTCTTCGGAAGGTACTTTTTCTATAAATCTCTGCAGGGAGTCCCATAGTGATCTGTCGTTGCGCCCCAGAAGCGCTGAGGCACTAGCCACTTTCAGACTAGAGGCCGCCGAGCCACAAGCTCTTCTCCCCCAAGAGTCTTGTGATTTACTTTCCTTATCCGGCGGCACTGTGGATGACGAAACCACTGAATGAGTTTTTCTGGCAGCAGCCATGATCACAGAGTCCGGTGGAGGGTCCGCCTTGAGAAATAGAGGATCCTCAGGAGCCGGACGATATTTCTTAAGAATCCGCGCCAGCGCAGATTTGATAGTCACTGGCGTGAGGAAGATATCCATTACCGGCTTAAGCAACCCAGGGACTAAAGGCAACAGTGGACGAGACACCGCTCGCTCATGAAGGGTCTCGAAGATGACAGAGGAGGTGGTTTCTTGAACAGGCATGGGAATGTTCAACTTTGTCGCTCCTCTGCACAGCACATCTTGGAAGGTGGTGATGTCGTCCACTGGCGACACTCTAGATGGTGGAGTATCTGAGAGTGTGGGTGAGTAATCCCTTCAGGACGAACGGCTTGACAAGGAGGATGAGGGAGACCTCCGCCGCCTTCTCCCCGATCTGATTGACTCTCTTCTATGAGAGGTCGACCTGGATCGCCTTCTGGGCGAGCGGGAGCCCCTTTGGAATTCTATTCCTCGAGAATGGGATCTTGCTGGTCGTGATGGTTGATCCAGAGTCCTTAATCTTGTTAAGGAGTCCTTAACTGCCTGAATCATTGAAGTGTTCTGAGGCATTTCCCTGACGGGGCTCTGAGGCAGAGCATGGTCCTCGACTTGAGATGTATGCTCCACTGGAGGAGCTGGAGAGAAACCCAACACCTCCGGTGATCCGGATCTTGATCTCGAGCCTTCAGAGGCTGAGGGTGAAATTGAGATCGGAGGCGATGAATCGTGCTCCGATGTGGTATATACCACTCTATGAGTAGATTTGAGTCTCGATACTTTCTTGAAAGTCAGACGAATGTGTGACGTTTCCTGGTATCCCACCGCGGGGGACCGTCTCGACGGTGATAGGCCTATCACCGGAGATCTGGACTTCGACGCCGAGTGGATAACCGGCGATGTGTCCTGCCTCGACGTCGAGAGCCTTGTCGTCGACGGAGGACTTGTCCTGGACGGAGGCCTAGAACCCAACGGGGAATCTCGCCTCGACGTCACTATCTTCTCTGAAGATCTGGAGACCTTAGATGACGGAGGCACCTGCCTCGACGTCAACTCCGACGGAGGCACCTGCCTCGACGTCGACTCCGACGGAGGCAGCCGCCTCGACGTCGACTCCGACGGAGGCACTCGCCTCGACGTCGAATGTTCCTACGATGATCTTTGCCTCGACGTCGTCAGCACTTTCGCAGACGATCGCCTTTCTCTTGACGGCGAATAAGGTCTCGACGTCGAAGATCTTCCCGGATCTTTTGACAACGATCTTTGCCTCGACGTCAATGTAGATTTCGACGTCGAACGCCTGTGCTCTTCATGCGACGTCGACTTTTCTCTTGGTGTCGATTTCGACGTTGAGCGATGTCTATCCTTTGACGTCGAACGATGTTTTCTTGACGTCTATCGGCGATGAGCCTCCTTCGACGTCGAAGGATGTTTTCTTGACGTCGAAGTTGCCGACGACGAACAAATGCGCTTCGCCGCCGGATCGAGCGTCGACGTGGACTTTCTTTTGGAAGCATGACTCCCCCTAGACTCCTCACCTCTCAGCGACGATCCCGCCGCTGGAGTCTTCGACGCCGAGCCCGACGCCGATGGAGAACATACAGAGACCAGCTGCTTCGAAGTCGACCGCTCCGAAAGGCCATAAAGCCTAATTCTCCCTCTCTCTTTCAAAGTCCTCTTTGAAAGGTCCTTGAAGTGACAACAGGATGCAGGAGAGTGAGAATCTGGTAGACAGACGATACACACATCGTGTGTGTCTGAAGAGGCCACCTTTTTGCCACAGGATGGACACGGCATGAATAAAGAAGGCATTTTTCTGACAGAAAAAATTGTTAAATCTAGTCAGAAAACACAGAAATATGCTTCCCCGACAGAATTTAACAAGAGGAAGCCCAAAAAATTACTATAAAAGTAACAATTCTTGACTGAAAAGTCAAAAAAGAAGAGAGCTGAATTCCAGGGTCCTGACTGAAGGAGCCGGAAAGAACAACTGACCCAACTGTCACCCCTGAGGCATGATGGGATATTGGAGTCAGGGCTGCCTTAAAGGCACGGTGCCAGTTTTTACCTGTACAAGGCTTTTCAGTCTCTATGGTATTGTATTGCAATGCAGCCTGCAGGCTAACAATGTTTTGTAGATCTGTGTTTTGCACAGTGTTCTTTTTTCTTTATCGTGAGTTTTTTACCTCATTAAAAAAAAAAAGAGATTTAGGTGTAGTATTATACCTATGGTGCATTATTGGATATTTGTGTCTACATTGTATAGCCTTCTATGGGGGCTGCATTTGCTTGGGAAAAAATAATATATGTTTATACATATACAGAGCTGTATATATATATGTTCTTCATATATAATTTTATTATTTCCGGGGTCCCCGCACATGGGCGGGAATATTCAGTGCTTATGACTATTGATGAGGATCCCCTGGAAGAGAAATGAGACAACAGAAGAAGGACATCCACAGCAAATGATAAAAAATAGCAAGTATCTTTACATATGTTTAGGCATCAGAAGAAAGGTAAGTACCTGTGGCAGGAAAATCATATGCGGTTTACTAGTTCTCGTCAGCGACGTACGGGACCCTTCTCCGGGAGTTGAGGTGAGTGGTGGGCAAGGACCAAGGCAGCACCAGCAGAACACCATCAGCGGCACTAGGGTAGCCGGGTGCAGAGGTGCAAAACAGTGTTTGGTGCCCAATGTTATCCAATGGAGAATGGCAGCGTCAGAAAGAGACTGCAGGATGGGACTGGGGGGCCAATCCGGGGAAACTGAATGGCTTCGGTTCTTGGGATGTTGGGGGACGAGGCACTACTCAAGGTTGAGGGGGCCTGCCAACAGAGGCTGCAAACGACGTTGGGGAGCTCACGAAGAGTCACTCCACAGTGGACTCAGTACCTTAAGGGGTTGGGGACCACGCTGACACCGTTGGCCCACTTCGACATGGGCTAGGGGGCTTGGGTGCAGTGGTACAGAGGTTCCAAGACTGAGCCCAGTCCAGAAATAATAGGTCACCCAGGCTGTGGCCTTTGTGGTTTATGTACCTTTGGCAGTACATAAAAGTAGGGATATTCAGTTTGTAATCCAACCTTCGTTCGTCGCTCCTTCTACCATAATGGCGATTGAGTTTTTGATTCTCTCTGTTGGGTCAATCTTCAAAGGACGATACGATGAAAAATAACAGAAATAATAAGTAGGAATAATCTTGACAAAATGACATTTACACTATGACAAGATACTAAAGACCACCCTTTTTACAGAATGACATCTCTCCATCGTCCCCGCACAGCTCTGCCAGCGCTGAGAGACCCCTTCGGGGGTGATTCACGCGCTTTACAAACTATCTAACATAACATAACACTATTAGAGTCACAGACGGTACTGTGCGCAGACCGTGTTTGTGCCGATATAAAGGTAAACCAGCTTGAAGTCTTTCCTCTTAACTCGTGATGACAATGAGCATTTATATATAACAATAACAACATAATGTTACACAGATACTTTCATGGTCGCACACGACATTGTGAGTAGACCGCGTTAGTGTCGCTGTGATGAGAAACAGTCTTTCTTCTTTTCACATTTGTGCTCTAGACACATGAGTGTAGGTTGTGTTACCAACTACAATTCCCAAGAATCTAGCGCCGCAGTTCCGGTCAAGTCACATGGTTTGAGCCCGCCCAATTAACTGCGTGTGACGTTTCTTAATTTTTTTTTAAAAAATGGCATCTCCCTTTGATCGGTACCTCCCCATACAGCTTGATGAACCGCCAGAGGTACCGACGGATAGGTAAGCGATGTGCCATTCTCTCGCTTTTGTTTTCCCGCTGTACAATCTCTCTTGACAGTTTGAGTAGTCTGCATGGTTCTAGACAGTACGGGATTCGGCTAGCCTCTGATATCTAGCTGCTGCCGTGTTCGGGATTCTGCTCCCTGCTGACCAGACTGGAACCCCTTTGGTGTCGTATCGACGCGAGGGCGCGCATTATGTTTTTTGATCCTACAGACCCACTACTAGGGATTGTCAGGCTACATCGTGCAGGAATAACCCTGGTGATGAGAATACGCGTGATAGTGCACAAGTTGGTTTTTCTTCTCTTTCTATCCCTTACTTTCTGACTAGCCACGGCGAATTGTGATGCTAAATCGGGTCGTATCACACATAGTATTACAGCCATGTCACCAATGGTGAGTGATGGGAATCCATCCTTTTAAAATATATTTTTGTAGTTTGTAAAGAGGAGTAAGTGTTACAGTTTCTTGAGGCCTAATGTGGTTCATATACACATACATTTATTACGTTTGTATGAGTAGACCCGTGGATATTGTGTTTTGTAAGATGTAGATTCATTTCCTGTGCATACTCCTGCCATCTAGTGTTAGGCTTGGACATGAACCACTTGTCTTTCGAAGCACAAATTATAGTAAATCCTCCCTTAGGTAGTATTGCACAATAACATCAACTCCATAGTTAGATTGTTTTCGCTAAGTGGGTGTAGGATATATAATAAAGCGAAAATAAAGATGTTCAAAAACCCTTTTGAAGTTGTTACAACCTTTACAAATGGACTGTCCTTTTATTCTTATTCTGTTGCAGATGCTATCAGCACTTCGTCATTTGCAGAGGATTTGAATACCCCTTAATACAGGTGACGAGGTTGTATTTGTTCCAACCTTTCTTCTTTTCAAAATGTTTCTTATATATATATTCCTTTCACCAATGCAGTAGCAATATTAATGTGGTCCTGAAGAAGACCTAGGAATGGAATATGCTACTTACCAGTATGCATCTGTTCTTGGCATGTAGAGCTGCAGAGCCACACAATTAGGATAAGATCGCCATCTGGTGTTGGGCTCGGATGATTGCAGGTTGTTGTTGTCTTCGGAAGAAGCCTTTTGGTTACGAGATAGGTGACTCCTCCTTTGGACAACAGTGCGCATGGGCATCCACTCCATCCTTAGATTGTTTTTCGCCATGATGGGAAATGGAGTGTATAAGAAGAAAGAGAAAGGATGTCCATGTGTAGAGTCTAATTAAGACAATGCTGGAACAGATACAGGTCCTGGGGAGGCGGGTGGGCGTGTGTGGCTCTGCAGCTCTACATGCCAAGAACAGATGCATACTGGTAAGTAGCATATTCCGTTCGAGGCATATGAGCTGCAGATCACACACTTAGGATAGACTATATAGCAGTGTCTCCCCTAGCGGTGGTCACCTGTATCTGTTGCAGCAGTTTGGAATAGAGTTTTTAGGGCAGCTTGGCCTACTGAAGCTTGTTGTTTGGATTGCACATCAACACAGTAATGTTTAGTGAAGGTGTGTGTGATAGACCATGTGGCTGCTTTGCAAATGTCTTCTAAGGGAATGTTCCCTAAGAATGCCATGGAAGCCCCTATTTTATGCGTGGAGTGCGCCCTAGGGGGAACTGTAAGAGTGCGTTTAGCTTTTTGGTAACACATTTGGATACATTTAACTATCCACCTGGCTATAACTGATTTGGAAATGGGGTTGCCTTTATGTGGTGGAGTGAAAGCAACAAATAGCTGTTTGGTTTTGCGAAAAGGTTTGGTTCTGTCGATGTAATAAAGCAAGGCTCTTTTAACATCTAAGGTGTGAAGGGCCCTCTCAGCTATTGAGTCTGGATTAGGAAAGAAGACTGGTAGCTCGACTGATTGGTTAAGATGGAAAGGGGAAATTACTTTAGGTAGGAATTTTGGGTTTGTCCTAAGAACCACTTTGTTACGATGTAGTTGTAGGAATGGTTCTTCAAGAGTTAAGGCTTGTATTTCACTTACCCTTCACAGGGATGTGATTGCGATAAGGAAAGCCACTTTCCATGTTAGGAACTGCAGTTCGCATTTATGCATAGGTTCAAATGGAGGGCCCATGAGCCTTGTTAGAACAATATTTAGATTCCACACTGGGGAAGGTGGTAATCTTGGAGGAATAATCCTTTTGAGACCTTCCATAAAGGCTTTGATGGCTGGTACCTTAAAGAGGGACAGGTGTTGTCTATTTTGTAAGTAGGATGCTAGGTGTAGACGTATGGAGGAATACGCTAAATTGCATCTTTGCAAGTGTAGTAAATAGCAAATAATGTTTTGGATGGAAGCATCCAGTGGACGTATATCATTGTTAGTGCAGTAAATGGCAAATCTTTTCCATTTTGCAGCATATCATGCCCTAGTAGTAGGTCTTCTAGCTTCTTTTATGATATTCATACAGTCTGGTGGGAGGTTGAGGTAACCTAACTCTAAGACTTCAGGAGCCAGATTGCCAAGTTCAGTTGTTGTGGATCTGGGTGTCTGATTTCTCCATGGTTCTGGGTTAATAGGGCCGGTGAAAGGCGCAATTTTTGATGTGGAACTAGCGATAGTTCCAGGAGTGTTGTGAACCAGTGTTGACGTACCCAAGTGGGAGCTACTAAGATCAGTTTTAGCGACTGTTGTTTGAGCTTGCGTACCGCAAATGGAATGAGTGGGAGAGGCGGAAAAGCGTACGCAAATCTGCCTGACCAGTTCATCCACATTGCATTGCCCTTCGACTGTGGGTGTGGAAACCTGGCGGCGAAGGTTGGGCATTTTGCGTTTTCGTTTATGGCGAACAGGTCTATGTCTGGTTGGCCCCATTTTTGGAAGAATGGGAATAGGACTTTGGGGTGTAATTCCCATTCGTGGATTTGCTGTGTCTGACGACTTAGGAGATCGTCAACCTGGTTGTGAACCCCTGGAAGGTGTTCCGCTAGCAGGTAGATGTTTTGGGGAATTGCCCATCTCCAGATGTTCTGTGCAAGTTGGGACAGTTGGAGAGAATGTTTCCCCCCTGCTTTTGTATGTAATACATTGTCGTCATGTTGTCTGTGCGGATGAGGACAGTTTTGTTCTTTAGATGTACTTGAAAGGATTTCAGTGCTAGGAACACCGCTAGGAGTTCCAGGTGATTGATATGGAGCAGTTTTTGTTGAGTGGTCCATCTGCCCTGAGTGGTGTGTTGGAGGAGGTGGGCTCCCCACCCTGTGAGAGATGCGTCGGTGGTCAGCAGTACTTGTGGAAGAGGCTCTAAGAACGGTCGCCCTTTGGACAGGTTCATGGTGTTCCAACATTTCTGTGAACGAAGTGAGCGACTGTCCACCAACACCAGATCGGTAAGTTGTCCGTGAGCCTGGTTCCACTGTTGTGCAAGACATTCTTGCAAGGGACGTATTTGGAGTCGTGCGTGGGGTACGATGGAGATGCACGACGCCATCATGCCTAACAGTTGCATAAACACTCTTGCTGGAAGAGAGTGTTGAGTTTGAAATTTTAAGATGAGGTTTTGTATGTTGGCTATCCTGGCTGTGCTTGGATAAGCTATGGCCTTGGACGTATTTATGGTAGCTCCCAGATATTGATGTATGTGGGAGGGTTGTGGTTGAGATTTGGGATAGTTGATGGTAAATCCCAAGTCGTGTAGGGTTTGAATAGTGCGGTGAGTGTGGAGAACGCATTTGTCGAGAGTATTGGCTTTTATGAGCCAATCGTCGAGATACGGGAAGACATGGATTTGTTGTCTCCTGATATGCGCTGCTACTACTGCTAAGCATTTGGTGAATACCCTGGGTGCAGTTGTTTCTCCGAATGGGAGGACTGTAAACTGATAGTGCTGTCCGTCTACTACAAATCTTAGATACTTCCTGTGAGCGGGATGCATGGGGATGTGAAAGTATGCGTCCTTGAGGTCCAATGTGGCAAGGGAGTCGCCTTGTTGAAGTAGTGGGAGGACTTGTTGGAGAGTGATCATATGGAAGTGATCTGAGTGTATGTACTGGTTTAGTAGTCTGAGGTCGAGTATGGGTCTTAAAGTCTCGTCCTTTTTGGGAATTAGGAAGTATAGAGAATATACTCCTGTACCCTGATGTTGGAGTGGAACTGGTTCTATTGCGTGTTTTTGAAGCAAGGAACGAATTTCCTGTTTGAGGAGTGTAAGATGGTGTGGAGACATTGGACGGTGTTTAGGTGGTATGTGTGGGGGGGGGGGGTGTTTGTGAGTTCGAGGCAGTAACCAAACTGGATAATTTGTCTTACCCACTTGTCTGTTGTGGTGGAATTCCAGACAGGTAGGAACTGTTGGAGTCTTCCCCCGACTGGAGTGGAATGGTCTGGGGGGAGTGGGGGCAAGTCACTGTTTAGTGGCTGGAGAGGTGCGGGTGTTGGTATTGCCCCATCCTCGGCCCTTGGTATGGTTTCCCCTATATCCTCCTCTAAAATATCCTCTGTTAGGGGATGTTTGTGCGGCGGTTTTGAAGGTGGAAGAGGTGTCTGTTCCCACATTTTTGGAGGCTCCCCTGTAAAAGGAGCGTCGAAAGGAGCCTCGGGTTGTGGAGACTGTAATGCTCCCATTGATTTAGCAGTCTCGTTATCTTTCTTCATTTTCTCTAGTGCAGTGTCTACTGCGGGTCCAAATAGTTGCTCTTGGTTGAATGGTTGAGCAAGAATGGTTGTTTGTACTTCCGGCTTGAAGCCTGAAATACGTAGCCATGCGTGGCGTCTAAGTAGTATGCTTGTGTTAACCGCCCTAGAGGCAGTGTCCGCTGCGTCTAATGCACATTTGATTGACGCATTAGATATCAGTTTTCCCTCTTGGATGAGGTCATTGGCCTGGGATTTGTACTGATCAAGCAGGTGTTGTAAAAGATCTTCTAGTTGATCATAATGAGCCCTATCATATCGAGCTAATAGGGCTTGTGTATTGGCAATACGCCAATGGTTAGCAGCTTGTGCTGCCACCCTTTTGCCGGAGGCCTCTAATAGCTTGGACTCTTTGTCTGGGGGCAGTGTGTCTCCTGTTGTTTGGGAGTTAGCCCGCTTTTGTGCGTTTGAAACGACTAAAGAGTCTAGAGGGAGCTGTGCCTTAATGTACGCGGGATCTGGTGGGGCCGGTCTATAATTTTTTTTTTTCAATTCGGGGGTTGAGAGCCCTAGCTCTAACAGGGTCTTTAAAAACCTCAGTGGCGTGTTTTATGACCCCTTTAATCATGGGCAAGATCTGAACTGATTTTTGCGTGTATCAGGTGTATCTGAGTGCATGGTGACGCCATGGAACAGTGCCGCCCTGTTTATCAGCTGCCCAAACCCTAGGTGGTCATCAGGAGGGGAGGGTTTGGAGGGGTATGTAGTGGGATCAGGGATGTCAGGTAAAGGGAAAGCCCAGTCATCTAAGGGTGCCGTATCCGGGAGTGTGAAAGGATCATTAGGATCATTAAGGTCATCCGGGTCTCCCCCTCCCCCTAAATCATCATCATCATCCTGTGGAGGTGGTGTATGTGAAGGAGATGGTAGAGGAGGAGGAGGTGGGGGCAGAGGGGGTGGGATGAGAGGTAATATAGGAGAGGAAGGACGAATGGGTGAGGTGGCAAAGTACTTCTTCTTTATGGGAGCTGGAGGAGGTGTTGTATCCAGCTTCCTTTTCTTGTATGGCACAGCGGTGACATGTCCGGTTTTTGGATTGATGTAAATCCTTTTTTGCGTGGGATCCGGGCGAAAAAGTTCTTCATTGTCCGAAAGTGGCTTTGGTGCCGACTTTTTCGGTTTCGATCTATGTTTTGGGTGATCGGTAGAGTCTCTGTGGACTTTTTTCGGTCCAGAGGATGGTTTCGGTGCCGAAGAACTTTTCGGTGCCGGCGGAGATTTCGGTACCGAAGAAGGTTTCGGTGCCAGTGGAGACTTCGGTGCCGAAGAACGTTTTGGTGCCGGTGGAGATTTCGGCCTCGATGGTCTCGGAGCCTGCTTCGGTGCCAAGAGTTGTTGAGTCTTCGGTGCCGAAGGTATTGTGGGCACAATAACATGTGGTTTGCTCGAGCCCGAGCCACCTGCAGGCTTATATTTCTTTGGAGCCGGGCCCGAAGGCGGGGCTTCTGAAGACGATTTTCGGTCGCGACTGGGGCCAGCTGGCGTAGTCTTGACCAATGTCTTTTTTGGGGGTGTTGGGGTAGGGGCATTGGTACTCACTTGTTGCCCCGGAGTGATGAGGTCATCAGAATCGTCCGCTTCGGATACGATTTGGAGGTCTTCGGAATCGTCTTCCGGGACATCCTGGGCAAGGATGTCCTCTGGTTCTGGAGCTGGTCTGGCCATGATATGGCGTCGAGCTCTTCGGTCCCGGATGGTTTTCTTGGAACGGAATGCGGCGCAGGCTGGACAGTTGGATTTGTTATGTTCCGGCGAGAGGCACAGGTTGCAGACCTCGTGGTGGTCACTGTGGGGGAACTTTGCTCCACATTAAGGGCATTTTTTAAAGGGTGTCCTTTTCATGAGCCGTAACCGGGACCGGTCCGATTGGATTTTGACGTCGAGTTGTAGAGGTTGATTGGTTTCGAAAGCTGGATTTTTAGAAGTTTTCAGCCGGAGGGAAAAGTTCATCCGAACCCAATGGCGGAAAAAAACAATCTGAGGATGGAGTGGATGCCCATGCGCACTGTTGTCCAGAGGAGGAGTCACCTATCTCGTGACTAAAAGGCTTCTTCCGAAGACAACAACAACCTGCAATCATCCGAGCCCAACACCAGATGGCGATCTTATCCTAAGTGTGTGATCTGCAGCTCATATGCCTCGAACATTATATTCCATTTGGCTGAAACATGTTGACCCCTATTTTCTACTCACAGATAGTCACAAGCGAACCTGCCGAAAACTCGAAAAAACCTGGATCCGTGAACGAACACCTGAAAGCTACACCGCCCACAAGAACGCCACCCGCTAACACCAACACCTCAATAGATCCGCCAAAAGGATCTCCTTCAAAGACCGCCTAGACAACAACGCACACAACAGCAAAGAGCTCTTCAACATCATGAAGGAACTCTCCAACCCCAGCTCCAAAACCAACGACATCCCACCTTCACAAGACCTGTGCGACTCGCTGGCCACCTTCTTCCATCGCAAGATCGCAGACATCCACAACGGCTTCAACACCGTCACCACCCTGGCAACCACTGAGACCCTCGCTCCCAAGACCACCACCCGCACCAACCGCCTGATCTCCTGGACCAACGACGAAGACACCATCAAGATCATGAACACCGTCCACTTCGGATCCCCGGAAGACCCCTGCCCACACCACATATTAAACAAAGCCAGCAGCACCATCGCACCCCATCTCCGGAAAACCATCAACATCTCCTTCGAGACAGCAGCCTTCACGGAGAGCTGGAAGCGCGCAGAGATCAACGCCTTACTTAAGAAACCCAAAGCGGACCCCAAGGACCTAAAGAACTTCCGACCCATCTCCCTGCTCCCTTTCCCGGCGAAGATCATCGAAAAGGCCGTCAACAAACAAACAACTGACCAGCTACCTCGAGGAGAACAGCATCCTGGACCCGTCCCAGTCCGGGTTCCGCAGCAACCACAGCACTGAAACTGCCCTCATCGCCGCCACCGATGACATCAGGTCCCTGCTAGACAACGGAGAAACCGCGGCCCTCATCCTCCTGGACCGGTCAGCCACCTTCGACACGGTTTACCACCGCACACTACGAACACGCCTCTACGACACAGGAATTCAAGAGAAAGCCCTGGACTGGACCTCCTCCTTCCTCTCCGGCAGAACACAGAACGTCCGCCTCCCCCGTTCAGCTCCGAAGCCACCGAGATCATCTGCGGCGTACCCCAAGGCTCATCCCTCAGCCCAACGTCTACATGGCAACACTCGCCCACATCGCACGACGGCATGACCTCAACATCATCTCCTACACCGACGACATCCAGCTGATCCTCTCCCTCACCAAGGACCCCAACACCGCCAAAACTAACCTCCACAAAGGAATGACGGCCGTCACCGACTGGATGAGGAACAGCCGACTGAAGCTGAATTCGGACAAGACGGAGGTCCTCATCCTCGGATCCACCCCCGCGGCCTGGGACGACTCCTGGTGGCCGACTGCACTAGGAACACCCCCAACACCCACCGACCACGCACGCAACCTAGGGGCCATCCTCGACTCTACCCTCTAATGATGAAGCAGGTCAACGCCGTCTCTTCCTCCTGCTTCAACACCCTCCGCATGCTTCGCAGGATCTTCAAGTGGCTCCCCAACGAAACAAGAAGGACGGTCACACAGGCCCTTGTCAGAAGTAGACAGGACTACGGAAACGCACTCCATGCAGGAGCCCCAGCCAAACTCCTGAAACGGCTGCAACGCATCCAGAACTCCTCCGCACGCCTGATCCTCAACATCCCTCGCCGCAGCCACATCACACCCCGCCTGAGAGACCTACACTGGCTCCCTGTCAACAAGAGGATAACCTTCAAACTCCTCACCAACGCACACAAGGCACTCCACAACACCGGACCAATGTACCTCAACAGCCGACTCAGCCTCTACACCCCCACCAGCCAACTCCACTCCGCAGACCGTGCCCTCGCCACCGTCCCCTGCATCCGAAGAGTGATCGCCGGTGGCAGATCATTCTCCCACCTCGCCGCCAAGACATGGAACACCCTCCCCATCCACCTGCGGCAGACTGAAGACCTTCTGACCTTCAGAAGACTTCTCAAGACCTGGCTCTTCGAACAGTAGCAGCTTCCCCCCCCCTCCCAGCACCTTGAGACTCTCGCGGGTATGTAGTGCACTTTAAAAATGCCATGATTGATACTGTCATTGCACTGTTTTTTAGTTTGAGCAGTGAGAGATACAGATAAAAGATTTTTTTCTCTTTTACCGTTTAATTTTAATTCACTATTTTTCACTTTTCACTGCACTAATCACTCCTACATAAATCTGGTACTCACATCTGTAGGATCTAGTAGAGCGTGCTACATCGCTTCAACATAAACAGTATAAAAAACATCCGTGAGGTCCCCTTTCCTTCTGAAAGGGTTGCAGCCCTTAGTGACACTAGCGTGTTACAAGGAGGAGACCCAGATGATGAAGCATGTCATCAATGATGAGTGATGGGAATCCATCCTTTTAAAATATATTTTTGTAGTTTGTAAAGAGGCGTAAGTGTTACAGTTTCTTGAGGCCTAATGTGGTTCATATACACATACATTTATTACGTTTGTATGAGTAGACCCGTGGATATTGTGTTTTGTAAGATGTAGATTCATATCCTGTGCATACTCCTGCCATCTAGTGTTAGGCTTGGACCTGAACCACTTGTCTTTCGAAGCACAAATTATAGTGAATCCTCCCTTAGGTAGTATTGCACAATAACATCAACTCCATAGTTAGATTGTTTTCGCTAAGTGGGTGTAGGATATATAATAAAGCGAAAATAAAGATGTTCATGCAATAAGAAAATAGATAAAGAAAAGTAAGCTATCTGCAACAAGCAAAGGGCTTATGGGGAGGAGGGTGGCGCATGTGAATCTACAGCACTACATGCCACAAACAGATGTCTACAGGGTAAATAAGCCCTTGAGTGGATGTATGTTCAGTCGGGTGTGTGTTACTATAGCGATACAAGATACCTAACAATCACATGACCGTATGAACCGTTATCTGACAATTTGGCTGAAAAAGAGGCAGCAGGGACTGAAAGGCTTGACTTGAGCGGGACTGGGATAAGCTTTCCCTGTAATGGAGGTCAGAGCGGCCCCTAGAATGGGTTGAATCTGTAGTGGCTGCAGATGGGATTGTGTCAAATTTATGGTAAAGCCCAGGTTGTGTAATCGATCCAAAGTGAGCTGCGTGTGAGCAAGAGATGATGTCTGCTTGAGCTCTTTATCAGGCAACTGTCTAGGTAAAGGAAGACGTGGACACTGCTCCTTCGTAAATGAGTGTCGACCACAGCCAGACATTTTGTGAAAAACATGGATGTGGTGGTGACCCCAAAGTGTAGCACTTTGGATTGATAATGTTGGTCATTTACCACAAACCTGAGGTAACGCCAATGTGCTGGGTAAATTGGGATGTGAAAGTAGGCGCCATTCAAGTCTATGGCGGTCATGAACTTACCTTGCTGTAGAAGTGGTATGACATCTTGCAGAGTACTCATATGGAAATGTTCTGATCTGTTTGGTTGTGGCAGCTAATGTAGCCGCTCCACCTCTACCTCTAGTGTTGTTTCCTCAATAGGAATTTCCCTAATATGCCCTGGTAGGTTGTGTATGCTGTTACTGCGTCTGAGAAGAGGTGTGTGCTCTGTAGAGGTGTTTTAGGAATATCCACGAAACTGTGTGTGACAAGAATTCACCTTAGGGAATAGTAAATGTAAATTTCCCAAAGCTTTCGCAGGATCAGTATTTTTTTTTATTTTCTTCAGCATCTGATTAATTTGAGGGCCAAATAGATGCTCTCCATCGACTGGCATGTTGATCAGTTGCTGTTGAACTTCTGGCCTAAAGCCTGATATCCATAACTAGGCATGTCTCCTGATGAGAATACTTGAGTTCACACCCCTAGAGGCAGTGTCTGCCACGTCAAGAGGCATTTGAGATAGTTTGCCCCTCTAATAGAACTTCTTGCACCCTTTGTCTCTACTGCTCGGGTAGGAACTGTATAAGCGCTCTCATTTCATCCCACTGGGTGCGATGGTATCTCGCCAACGGTCCTACCGAACTGACAATACATTTTGCTGATAGGGTCGTCATTCTTTTTACTGCTGTATCATATTTTTTACCTACTTTGGCCAGGGGCAGAGCATCCTCACTGCCCTTGGCATTTGCTCTCTTGCATGCTTCATGTACCACCAGTCAGTACAGTGGGAGTTGGCTTGTAATAAATGGTAGATCAGAAGGCAAAGACGTATACCTTTTATCGACACTTGGTGTGATAATTCTGGCCTTTACTTGGTCTTTGAAAACCTCCTACATTGGTTTAAGCATGTCTTTAAGCATCAGCAGGAATTGGGTAGATCGCTGTGTGTGACAAAGGGTTCCCTGTAAGAAATCCTCTTTCTCCAGAATAGTCTACCTTATGAAAGGTAGCTGCTCGTTGTATAACCTCATGATATGACGTGGTGTCATCAGAAGGAGACGGTTTTACATAATACAAATGTGGGTCATTGGGCCCGGGAGGTACCACCTCATAATCCTCCCATGGATCATCTTGTGGGTCCTGGGTGTATGGGACTCATAGAAACCTGGTAGAGGGGGGTTGTTAGAGTATGAATGATAAGAGTCTTGAGGAGATATAGGTTGTTGTGGAGGTGGTGGTGGAGGAGGAGTAAGTGTTGGGGTAGAGGGCTGGTGTGAGAAAGTGCCCTCTTTCTGCATGGTTGCCCCCACTTTTTGCTGAACTGCTGATGTGCTTTGACTGAGTGAGCCCTGGGCTCCTGCCAATCAGGTACCCAGGGCCTATGTTTACCTAAAAACTGGATTGAAGACAAAACCTAATTGGCATCTCTGGTCACAGGTCAGCACCTGGTACATAGTACCACAGGTAATCAGGGCACTGTGACCAGGGAAAGCCTCTAAGGGCTGCAGTACTTATTGTGCCACCCTAAGAGGCCCTGTACCTTTACACTCACACACTGCCTTTGCAGACTGCATGTTTTGGTTCAGAACAAAGTGAAGAGTAGACATGGCACACCTCCCTGTGTGCCATGCCCACAAACCACTGCCCTGGCATAGATTAGTCACCCCTCTAGCTGGGTGCACTATAAAAGTGGAGAGGGTACAGGTGGATGAGCCCTCCACCCCTACAGTGTCTAAGCCAATTCTTGGACATTGTAAGTGCAGTGCTGCCATTAAGAGTACATGGTGCTGGGCTGATGCCAGTGTGGGATTTAATGAAAATGCACACAGAGGGCATCTTAGAGATGCCCCCTGAAAAACGACTTAATACTAGTATCCAGGCAGAGTGGCTGCTTTCAGCTGCCACCACCAGTCATGTTTCTGGACCCCTGATTCGAGAGCCTGCTGCTCGGGGGAGGGGGGGGGGGGGGTTGGAACAATTGACATCCTGGGACGAGGTGCCAAGCCTCCTCCCCTAGGATGGGCAGGATCCATGAAGGGGAAGCTTTAAAGGCTTGCCGCCTTTGTGAGCTTCCCCAGGCCTGTTGCTGCTTTCAGGAACTGGCCCCCACCGGTTCTGACCCCGACTTTGGGTCAGAGAATCAGCAGGAAAACCAAGTGAAGAGGAGAGGTGTGCCCACCTTTGCCAATCCCACCCCTCAGGTGGGGGAGGCGAGGTGAAGCACAACTCTCAGTCCCCGCCATCTTGCAGATGGGGGCCATAGCCATCCAGAGTGAGGCATATGCCTCCCTCCCACCGGAGGGTGGCATAATAGGGGGTGTACCCACCCCAAGGAAGGGACCCATTTGTCCCTACCTTTTTCCTAAACTTTAACGCCCCTAAATTTAGTATTTAGGGGCAACCCTGAACCTTGCCTCCTCAGACAAGAAACAAATACAAGAAAAGAAGAAGAAGGACCGAACAGCCGTGCCGAAGTTGACAAGAGGACACCCACTGACTTGGCCCAGCCCTACCGGCCTGTCCCCACCTCGAACCTGCTCCAGCGAACTCCCGGGGTGTCCTGTAGCCAGCAACCTCGAGAAACCCGGAGGACCTGCCTGCCTTCCACCCCAAAGTCTTTGTCTCCTGTGAACACCGGATTTGTTCATCTCCAAACTCTGGCTCCGGCCGGAACGGCAAATCCACACCACTCTGCACCCGACGCCCACGGCTCGAGTGGACCAACACCACAAGTAGGTCTCCCCAGCGATCCTGAACCGAGATCCAGCGATCCCTGACCTGCCTCAAGTCTCCAGCCGACGTCTGTAGCCTCAATCCAGAAGGTCCACCCCAACCGCGACCAGGAGCTGGTAAGAAGATCCGACCCTAAAAGGCACCCCTGCATCTGATACTCCACGGCCTTGGGTGGCCCAACCGACAGTGCCTTGCCAACCCCCAGCATCCCAACTTACCATTTCCCAGTGGTGTGGGCGCCAAGAAGACCTTCGTCCCCAAGCCTGCAGTGTGTTTGCAAACCGGAGAATCCCCATTGAAAGTAACAGGGTGTCCGACGCCAAAACAGCACTCTGCACCCGGCCACCCATAGTGCCGCTGAGGGTGCACCTTTGGTGCTGTCTTGAGCTTAAGTCCAGGAGCTTTGCTCACACAACCTTGTGGCCTGCTCATAAGCAGCCACCAACCGGAGGCCCCCTATCCCCCATTGGATAACATTCTGGATGGATAGCACTCTGCACCCGGCCGCCCCAGGTGCCGCTGAGGGTGTAACAAGAGTGCATCCTTGACCCTGGGGGACCCCAGAGTCTACCTCCAGAACACCAACTCCCACAACTGAATACTTACCTTTGAACTGATAACACTATTTTCCTCCATAGGTTAACATTGACTGTTTAAGTGTGGAGTTGGAAAATCTATCACAGTCTTTAAAACTGTAACTAAATAATGAAAACCCTTTTACTTACCTGTTTACAGGAAAATGTCCCAGTGTAGTATCCAGGTATACTACACTGTGTAAGAAAAGTAATCTGCAAAGTATTTTACATAACCTGCTATTCAAAAGTCAATATAAAGTATATGTACAATATTGCACAGTATTGCGTTACCAGTAATTCTACTGTAACCAAAGCAAAGTATATTTACAACTGCAATTCAAAACTATAATTTACTGAAAAGTATAAATCACTTACCTGTACCAGGCTTGCTTAGTTCTAGGAAATAAAATAACTAAAAGAATATTTTTATACAAAACCAATTGTTCTGAAGTTCAGTCTTTGAGTATGTGCAATCATTTGCTGATTGAGTGTGTACAACAAATGCTTAACACTGTCCTCTGACTGATAAAGCCTTACTGCTCGCCCACACTACCACAAATAGAGAGTAAGGTCGTATCTACTTTTAACCCTGCCTACCTTTGGGGTTCCACTGGTCTCTGTGCACACTAACCTCAGTTTGGTACAGTATACACAGACCCAGCTTCCTACAGTTGGTACCCCTGTCATGTCTATTATTGATCTTAAAAGGCAGTGGTTGATCCATTGTTAACTGTTCTTCAAAGGTAAGCTGTCTTTTTCGAGAAAGAGTCTGCTGAATCTGAGGTGGAGGCTTAGTAATGATTTTGCCTGTGTGGGGATGGATACATACATCCTGCAGATGGCATTCCAGGATAGGCTGTTGAACATCAGAGTCAGCTGTCAATGGGCTATTGAGGCATGTTAGCTGTTTGGACCTCAAAGCCACTTTAGACACAGATGCATGTTTTGGCCTCTAATGTGTTTTTACCATCGAATCTTCTTTCGGCTCCGACATTTTAGACATTGAAGCGCCTTTTTTACGTCGAACCATGCCTGGATCTTGAAGCAGTTTTCAATGCCAATGTTTGTTTCGGCTCCAAACTGTCTCTCGATGCCATCCCACCAGTGGACGTCGAGGAAGGTATTGGCGTCGAGTAAAGCTTGGTTTTGTGTTTCTGATTTGGTGCTGTAATGGCATTCGAAGGCAGCTCTCAAGCTTTTAATCAGTCGCAGCCATGGCTGGAAAGCAGTGGCTGCCAGGTGCCCCAGAAGGATGGTGAGTGCCATGTTAGGAGACAGTACGTGCTGCATGTATGTCATGCTGTTTGGATGAAGGCGGTTGTGGATCTGGATTCTTTAACTTCAACAGTGATTTAGGTTCTGGACTCAAGGCTGTGAGTTGCCCAGCGTCTATATCCTCTTCGACATCCTCCCCGGAAATATCAGGGATCTCCTTGTCTCTTTGTTGTTGCATTGTGCACCGTGCAAGGCGTCCTTCCCGACTATTCCGAATGTTTTTTAGGGATCTGAAGGCAATGCAAGCAGGAACAGGAGGCCTCGCTGTGTTCTGGGGACAGGCACAAATTGCAGACTGCGTGCAGGTCTGTCCACAAGCACTTGGAGTGACACTGTGGACAGTATTGCCAAGGTGTCTTTCCATCATGCTGCAACCATTTTCTAAGACGAGTGACGCTGAAGCGGGCTCAGCCAGGCAGCGTCTCCGCCCGACATCAACCTCGACTCTGAATGGTCGACTGCAGTGCAGTTAATGGGAAAATGGGTGCAGATTGTTTGTTGGCATATCGAAAACACAGAAAAACCTGAGAGACCCCAACAAAAGGTCGCCAGAGTCTCGACGATGCACGTCCGAACCCGATGGAAGTAGTAAACAATCTAACTATGGAGTTGAAGTTCATGTGCAATACAGCCTAAGGGATAAGTCACTATACCTCGTGACTCAGACTTCTTCAAACAAAAACAAGTTGTTCATGTCTGAGCCCAACACTAGATTGTAGGAGTATGCACAGCGTGTGTATGTACAGCTACACATGCCACGAACACTGTTTTCTTGGTTTTTTTTACATTTATTGGTACAAAGTTAGAAGCACTTTAATGGCTGGTGGTAATGGGCTGATTTCCTGAGCAATTAAGTAATATCAGTGCATTTTTAGGTCGAGCCTACTAGACTGTGCATGTACTGTCTGCTGCAAGATATTATGTGCTTTACAAGAACATGGAGATGCTTTGAGCCCGCACGTTGTTTATTATTGGTTGGCATTCCTATCACTCATTTGCTTGCTTCTCATTTGATGACCTGCCTTGTCCACCATGTATGTGTTCCTCCTTTGGACCATTGTCCCTTTACTAGTGTATTTTTACTGCTTACAGGGGTCATTTTCTTTTAATCACTGCACAAGAGTGCATGTGTACTTCTCTTGACCCTCCCTCATGCAGTATTATGGTCTTTCGCCATGTGCTACTCCCTGCCCCCACAGTGAGGCGCTTGCCATCATATGCTTCTCTCCCACAAGCTGCTTTCTCTCCTTTGTGAACCCAACTACAAGACAGCTGGATTCAGATAAGGTGCCATGGATGTTGTGAGTTGTACCTCAAGGCCTAGAAAATGCTTGTCAGGATTAAACTGGGGCCCCAGAGCTTGTGGTGGGTCACATTTGACTATGGCACAAAGTTTAGGTAGGGGCCACTACTTGGGATTTAGATAGGGTAGAGTGGTGGGAAGCAGTTGTGCAGCATCGATGCTTGAGGGAGATTATCAGAGGCTAGCTAAAGGGAGAAGGGGGAGGTATGAATAGTTTGGGAGAGATGTTGCAGGGAGGAAGGCCAATATGGAAAACTGGAAAACAACACTAAAGCTGCGATTCCAATGACGTTCGGAAGGCCTCCGAATTGGATTTGGCTTTCCCGAATCCTATTCGTAGTCCTTGTTTCCGACCGAATCGTACACAGGTTCGAACGACCAAGTACGATGCGAAGATCACGTACGCATCGAGCAAATCGTTTCCGAACCCGATCCTGTCCCTACAACCCGTTCATAGCCGAAAAGTGTAGCGCAATGGAAACGGATTCCGAACGAGCGAGTACGATGCACATCTCGGGCAGCTGAATCGACTCGGCTGTCGGCATCGTACTTTTGGGGGGCTGTAGCAGGCCCCCCTTCGCCCGGGCCCTCTGAATCGGTCACGGGAGGATGCCCATGGGTCTCCCGATCCCAGCATGCACAGTGTGGCGGGCACCATGGGGTGCCTGCCACAGGGTGTACGCTTTTCCCTCCCACCCCTTTTTTCTTATGGGAGGCTGTGTACGAGTTCAGTATACAGGCTCCCATAGAGTTCAATGGGAGTTCGAGTGAACCGAGTCCGTCAGCATACAGCTGCATCGTACTCGCTTGTTCGGACTCCAGTGCTTCGATTCGTACAGAAAGCATTCCAGATCCGATTCAGACGGGATGCTTTCCTTACGAGATCGGAATTGACCCCTAAGTGGTGAGGAGTCAGAAATCTAGAGAGTAATTTATGTAGTGTAGTGTTTGGTTCAAATGAAGAAGTGGGTATCAGGGTTTCAACATCGGAAAAGTTATGTGTTTTAGGTTATAAAATATCACTTCAAAGGCGGACAGGTTCCTGGGACTGACTTGGGTGATCCTTGTGTTTTTTTTTTAGAACAGGGTGCAAGATAACAGAGCCACGTTTGTAGACACTTTGGCTTTCAGAAACCTTAATCATGACAATTTAAATTGACGTGTCTACTCATTCTTCCAGGTTGAAAGTAAAGAAAAAGAGGTTGGGTTTTGGAGGTTTTTTAGTCATTGTCCTGATATTAGAAGTGGTATGATCTCATGGTGGCATGTTTAGTCGTTTTTGCACTTTTTGGATATTGTAGGTGGTGGGTACAAAATGGACAAAGGCTCAGGATCTGGATGTTGTAACTGGAGTCTCAGTCAGGAGCAGAAGACCGATCATCTCAGAGTGTAGGAAGGGATCCCTGGGTTCTAAAGTTCTTACCTCTAGTCAGGGTATATGATGGGGAACAATTTAGGTCATTGGTATTGTACAGAATGAGATTAAGAGGAACGTGGAGGGAGTACATGCTCTCAATGTACGGCATAGAGCACTACAGGGTATGAAGTTCATGACTGGTGCCCGTACCACTGCAGGGTGTCTAGTTAGTGTAGATGAACTAGTTTAAGCCACTCTCCAACTAAAGGCACTAACTATAGAGCTCAGGCTTAGGGCCCTCAATGGAAGAACCAAACAAGATCTGAAAGAAGCCCATACTTACAACAAGGCCCAACACACAAGCTGAATCGACAATATATTAGTTGACCTAAGGCTGTGGTCATCTGTTTTTGATATGATCGTTCTAGAAAGACCAGAGAGCAACCACAATCCACTTTCTCTGACCACTCAGGCCTTTTGCAACAGTATCCTTTCCGATCCAAGCTTACCCTCCTATACATGGAACATTGCCTGGACAGCCGACAGACACAACCTAAAATGGCACCAAGTGGCTGCTCATCCTCACATATTATCTGCTGTTGACGTTGACCTTAAAAAACAGTCCTTGCTTACGCCGAGGCTGGCCAATTTAATACCTTAATGCAAATGTTGCTCCATCATAACACCTTTTTTAGCGCATTTTATGTAATTTTACCATCTCTGATTTGCCCAATAGGAAAGGCATAGGCAAAAATCGTTCCTGGTTTAACAAAGAATGTTGTGAGCTTAAATGGTCCCTGTCAAAGTAGCCAAATCTAAGGACTTGGTTTGCATCCCCCTGATCAGGAAAGCCTACAAGACGGCTATTGTTAATGCCAAAAGTGATTGGGATGAACAGATGTGGAGGGCCCTATTGGACACATGTTCAGCCAGTGACCTCTCCACATTGTGGCTCCTGGTTGCACAGGGTGGATCTTCAGCCACACTGGAACCATCAAACAACGTTGCTCCATCTGACTGGCTTGACTATTTTCCCAAACTACATTCTGACGACTCTACCAGCCCAACCAAAGCTACCACTCTTGTCCCTCAGCCACCCTCTGCCCTATGCCACTGACATCGCCCAGTCTCTAAATGCTGTCTTGCGTGGCAGGGCTAGGGGCCACAATGGTGTCCAGGCTGATATATTTTTATCTGACATGGAAGCTTGGCCCACTATATTCTAGCTATTGTTAATCCCATTGCTGAAGGGGCTTCCATTCCCAATTCCTGGAAGGGTGCAATAGTTTTATCTATTCACAAAAAAGGTGATTGATCCCAACTGAGCAACTATACACCCATAAGCTTAATAGATTGTTTCCAAAAAGTCTTTTGCTGCTGTGTGCTGGCAAAAATTCAGGATTGGATGATGGAGAAAGACGTCCTTAGTCCCATTCAGGCTGGCTTTCCTAGGAAGGTCTCTTCCATTGATCGGGCATTTAGCTTTCTGTTGATTTGGTGGAGGACTGCTGTGATCGGCAAAGGAAAACTCTATGTTGCCTTAGTTGAACCAAAAAACGGCTTTTGACCGAGTCCCCCGGCCTGGCCTTTACTGACCTGGCTATGCCACCACGCGTTATCGCTATTAATTCATCTACAAGAGGATAATTATGTGCGTATCAAGTGAGGGGACCAGGGCCAGCTAACTGATAGGGTACCAGTTCACAAAAGCGTCTGAGGGCTGCATATTGACGCCTGCATTGTTTTCGCTGTTCATTATTGATATTGTTCATTTTCTGTCCCAGGTGGACAATGATGCTCCCCTCTTGGCTCACATTAAAACGTCGAGCCTCCTATTTGCGAACGTCACTCTGCTGATCCCGCCTGGGCTCCAGAAGCTCTTGACCTTCTTTGATGAGTTCTGCCTTGATCGTGGCTTGGATATCAACAACTCTAAAACCAAATTGATTTATTCACATACACCGCACAAGGGGAGCATAGTACTGGGGGGAGCTCTCCTTGTGAGAAGGTTGACACCTTCACTTATCTTGGATTGAGGTTCTCTAAAGGGCATCCCCACGTTCACTAGGCAGCCACAAAACATAAGCAGACTTTGGGTGCGTTACTTAAGACATTTTCAAACTCATATAGCAAAATATCTGGGAGGTTAAGGTCTGGGCAGAATTAGTACAGGCAGCAGAACAGGGGGGGATTCAAAACATTTTGGGCCAAATTGGTGCATGGCAGCCGTTCCGCAGTTAGTTCAGTTGCATTTCACATTGAACCATGTAAGTGGGCCAAGCATTTCACTGATTTATATTCTATATATGGTAGTGT
This sequence comes from Triturus cristatus, assembly GCF_964204655.1. NCBI lineage: Eukaryota > Metazoa > Chordata > Amphibia > Caudata > Salamandridae > Triturus > Triturus cristatus. Next base: position 1,862,541,954 of record NC_140590.1, read on the forward strand.
CCAAACAGATGGGACTGGTTTAACCCAGCTCAGTACCAACGTGGGATATGTAGATCCTCTTGAGATATCTCATATGGATTCCCTTGGGGCGTTGAAGTCAATTGCAGCTAACAAAGGCAAGGGCCCGGATTGTATTTCCTCTGATCTTTATGCTTCAGAACCCGATATTTGGCCTACATACCTAACCCTCTTAACGAGGAAAATTTTAAGAGGTGGGTCCATACCAGAGTCCTGGCACGGTACAGATAGCTCCAATTTATAAATCTACCAAACCAAGTTTGTTAACAATACTTATTTAGAGTAGGTCTTTGATTTTACTTGGGGGTGACTGTCGCACAATCTTAGATTGGAGACTGAAATGAGAAAAGGCACACTGAAACTACAACAAGAGACCGGGGCCATTTTAAAGATGGCAAAAAAGTTAAAATCAATTAGTATAGCCCCTGCGCTTGAGGTATATAAGACTAGGGCAAAAAATGCAGCCCTTTATGGAGCAGAGCTTTGGGGCCATGAAACGATCAATGAGTTAGCAATAGTGGAAAATAATTTCCTCAAGCTCTTAACATACCTTCCATACAGCTCCCAAACCCTCCAAGTTATGCAAGATAAGGGCTTATATTCAATTTTATTCACTACCCAGCGACTATTATTATTCTGGAAAATTGTGGTCAATACCAGAGTTGGAGCCTTATAGAGCTCCACTAAAAGAGATTCTAAAATCAGAGGGAGATCTGAGGATTCCATGGTTGTTGTATGTAAAGAAAATGATTCAAACCATTGTTTTGAGAATATTTGGGACTCTCCAGAAGACACTCATTTGACAGCAAGGCAATTAATAAAGGAACGGTGCATAGAATATTTCTGGGGAGAAACAGTAAAGAACAGTAAACCAGGGAGTCTTACAGATCAATTTCTTGACCACACGATTGTCCCTCTGTATGAAACTTCTCTAGAATTCATCCAGGGCTCGCTCCCTAGACAGTTATATTAAAAGTTCAGATATGAGACCTTGCCCACGTGAGAATATACAGCTAGACGGGCAAACCCAAAGAATCCTAATACTATCTGTCCGGTCTGAGGTACTGCTTCTGAATAATTAAGCCACACATTTGTTTGTGTGGGTTATAAAGCCCCAAGGATAAAATGGATCATCCCCCTTTGGAGATTACTAGGTATAAGGTCACTGGGCCCAGCACGTACGATATTAAAAGCAGACACACAGGAGGTGATTGTTATTAGTCTAGCAAAATATTTGTGCGGAGTATGGATAATTCGGAACCAGCGGATAGAGAGCTAAAAGACGACATAGGCTTCTAAGGTGGATATTGTATTAGCTATAGGATGCATAAAGTGTAATATATGCTAATTGGGATGCTGCTATTCTTGATTTATATTTTTAAAGCAGACATTAGATAAGACTGTTTGGAACGTTAACCTGTGGAATCCATACATGAACTTCTGTGTATAATTAGATTGTGATATAACTGACCCCTGGTGTGACGCCTGCAGTCTTTTTGTCGAATCCTCATTGAAAGGCATTGGGTGCCAGACCCTGCACCCGGCCGCCCCAGCGCCGCTGATGGTGTATGTTTGGTGCTGCTTTGTGGCCCCCCTGTGCTTAACCTAACCCCAAAAGTTTGGCCCCTGCAACTGATTTACCTACCTGTAAGCAGTGTGTCTCCAGGCATCCCCAGTGTCAATTTAAACGCATTGGGCCAAACTCAGATTTTGACCTCTGCACCCGGCTGCCCCTGTGCCGCTGGTGGTGCAGTTTTTGTGCTCACCTGACCTTGCCCCTTGCTGACCTTTGGTCCCGAAGACTGGAACTGTAAGTGTAATGCTTACCCGTATGACCCCATTATTGTTTCCCTCCACAGGATAACACTGAACTGCTCAGAAATTGTTCAGTGTCGATTTTTGAAATTCAAAAGTATTTATATTTAAAAACGTACTTACCTAATTGCCGAGATTTTGGTCTTAAAATAAACAAAGTATATTTTTCTAAAATTGGTCTAGATATCCTTTTTGAGTCGGGTGTCCATTATTGATCACTGTTGTGCAATAAATGTCTTACACTCCTCTGTCAGGCCTAATGCTGATCTCCCACGCTACCACTAATGGAGCACTTTGGGTTTTACATTGAGCCCTGTACACTATTGGGGAACCCCTGGACTCTGCGCACAGTATAATCACCTAGTGGCATACCATATACAGAGCTTGCTACCTACACTCATCATTTTAATTTTCTCCCTTTTTATGTGTCACATTTACAAACGGCAGGCATCTTGCTTACAGTGGCTGGTAGACACATATTTTAAATGAGAAATTATAAGTGAAAAGAAAATTACTTTGAAACATTGTCTCTACTTTAAATTACGCCAATTAAGTCCTAATGATTTACGAAGCAGGTTTCTTCACTTTAAATTCCTCACATTTAAAGAAATGACTATAGTTTCTTGCTATAAATAAGGCACCATGTCTACGGGCCACTGCGAGTAATCTGCCTGCTTTTGGTAAAGACGCTTTGACATGGGAGAAAATTAAAATGATGAGTTTTATGTAATGCATATGAACAAAGTTAACTCATCAAATCAATTTTCTCCCATATCAAAGTGTCGCATTTACACATAGCAGGCATCTTGCTCCCACTGACTGGTAGACACACTGCCATATTTATGACTAAATTTCTCCCATTTAAAAAAACATGGCTGTATTTTTCAAAGTGCAGAAAATGTTTATAATCAGTGCAGAAAAATGCTCCTTATTAGGAACATTTTTGCAGAACATTTTTCTTCACTTAAAATCTTTCCCATGTAAAAAAGTGGTTGCATGTTTGTAATGTACATGTTATAGACGAAAGGTATGTCCTAAGACACAAGTACATACAACACAGGCTTTTATGACATATAACCCATTCACTGCCACTCATGTTCATAGATCCATACAGACCATGCACTCACTGACGTACATAGCAGCCCTATCATAGTACTCCTACTCACAGTATTTTGTCCAAACCATAGTATAGGGCTCCATGAACATTAGGTTTAATGTCAATTAGGCTGGGAGATGGGGTGTCTGGTAACATTGCATGAGTATCTTGGCCTTCAGTAGTTCACAACGATTTTCCCTGATCAGAAGTAGCTCTCATTACAGAAAAAGTTGGAAACCCCTGGAATAGAGTCACTACTCTAACGTTAATAAGTATGGGAATGGGTTGGATACTTAATCCTCTTGAGAACTGTGAATTAAGTTGCTACTTTGTAACACTGATAAGTATGTGGATAGTCTCTACTCTGTATCACTGGTAAGTATGCAAACAGATTCACTAGAATATAATATTGAGAGGTATGCAAATAGATTCATTATTCTGTAACACTGATAAGTATATCAGCAGATTCACTACAATATAACATTGAGAGGTATGTAAATAGATTCATTACTCCGTAACACTGATAAGTATATCAGCAGATTCACTACAATATAACATTGAGAGGTATGTAACTAGATTAACTATTCTATAAAGCTGATAAGTTAGCAACAGATTCACTATACTGTCATTAATAAATATGGAAAAAGATTCCTTATTCTGTAACACTCTGACTTATGGGAAGAGATCAACTACTTGACCTCAATAATAAGTGTGGAAATAGGTCAATCACTTCGTTACCCAAGCATGGAACAGTTTTAATACCCCATTAACAAGTACAGGAATAGAGTCACTACTCTGTAACAACGTTAAGTAATGTAATATTGTCACTGTACGTTAAGTAATGTAATATTGTCACTGTACCACATTAATAAGTATGGGAATAGATTAACCACTGTGCTAGATTATGTATGTGAACAGATTTACTATTTTGCAACTGTAAGGGAACAGAGTCACTACTCTGTAGTAATGTTAATTATGGGAATCGATTCACTACTTTAACAATAAGTATGGGAATAGTTTCACTACGGGAATAGATTTACTACGGGAATCTATTTATTAATAAGTATGTGACTAAATCCACTACTGTAATGTTGATGTTATTAGAGTCACTGTTCAGTGATAAACATGTAAATACATGCACTACTCTGTTACATTGATTAATATGTGAACAGATTCTTTGCCCCATCACATTCATAGGTATAGTCAACCCCATTAACAAGTCCACGACTAGAGCCACTATTCTGTTACAACATTAGGAATATATACATTTTGGCTTAAATGGGGATGAAGAATTACATGTACATTTGTAAACTGCATGGCACTAAATAGTATGGGTACCAAACCCGATATGCAAAATGCATAACTCTCCTTAAGTTGATATTATTTGAAAAGTATATACAACCCTTATGCATAGATCAAAGTGTACAGGTACTATACCTCAACTAGTCTCTCCAAAATAACTAGTCATCGGACTATCAGATGAATTGCTAAGATAAATCATCCAAACTAGTTTAATTTATTAAACAAAAAGCGAGAGCGGGTAAAACGATGTAAATCATATAATTACAATCGCACCACTAACAAATAGAAGTGCGAACATATTTGGAGAGCAACCTATCAATAGTGCCATCTACAAAGCTAAATTGAATAATAAAAGTATGAAACTGTGACTAATAGAAACTACTAATACCAGAATGCTTTGCACTGGTGGTAACAAACAAACACTACTTAAGGGTGAAACATAAAACGGACTCACTAAACCGTGAAAAAGAACATTTCTTGTTCGAAACGTTTGTGGGTGGTGTATGGTGGCGAAATTTGTGCTTAAATAAATTAAGCTTCTTCGATAATTATCGTTCGCTGGAGTGCGGTGATTCTTTGCTTGTATATTTAACCACAAGGGATTGTCTGACCTCGACACCGGCACCCGCTATAAACGAGCGCACCAGCCACAGATTGTTTGCTTTGATAAATTATTCATGCTGGTAGCACCCGGCGTCCAAGGACATTCGTGACAGTTGTGAGATATATGAGGTGAACCGAGGGAAACTACAGAGTGGGGTGAATTGTCTCTCCAACGACGACTCTTTCGGAACCCTCGAGGAAAATAACTCCTCTTCTCAACGAACTGACTTCACGAACAAACGACTATAGAAACGTGCCCACGTATCAGCGACTCCAAACCTGGAACGGGAGCATCGAGAAAGCGGAGCCGGAGGACACCGCTCAATCGACAGACTCGCCAGGTAAGGAGAACGCTGGGGGCGCGTAACTTCAAAATTAAAACATCGAATGCTTGCTAGCATTGACGCCGTAGCGCAGGATCCTTTTTGAACCTAGAAATAGTTTAAAGGAGTCACAGAAAACGAAGAAAGCAAACACACGCCCCACATATTCAACACCACCTTAAAGTGAGATAAGGAATTCTTAGAGTCACATTACCAATGGAGGCACGAGCTGCTAAAAGATCGTTAAAGGCAGAGACTCTTATTAAAAAAGGTATAGAAGAACAGATCTATGAGAGAGACAATAGTGGGAAAGATCAACCCTTAAAACATATTAAACAACTCTTCTTCCAATTGGAACAATTTCTTAAAAAAGAGATATCTAAAAGCTGGGAAATTATAACATTGGAAAAATATATTGAATACAATCGGATTCCCAGACGCCTAAGAATCTTCACACTACTGTAGTATGGGTTAACCACTCCCTATGTACAACGCTAAGTTAGCATAACCTCGACGGCTGTTAGAAAGCCAGCTTGCCGCTTCTGCTGCTTTTGCACGCGACACTGTGGTTACATGTTATTCATTCGAGAACTGCTGACTCGACTTTGCTTCACATGAGAACCGTCTGTTGTTTAACATCCTTAACAGCGAGCAGTGACCTTGGTCTGTAAACCGTGTAAAGAACGAGTCTGGGTCACTAGACGGTGCAGGTTGTTGTGTTCAGGTTGATCGTACCACTTCTTAGCCATAACATACATACAGCTGCCAATACCTGAAAGACGAGCCCTTTAATATTGCAGAGCAGCATGTTTTCTGTTACATTCGAAACGAAGAGCTGTTGCAGGAGAGAGCCTAGCTGATCCTGTGATGTGATACCACTAAGCTGATCTATAAGGTATGGGGTCCCCCATGCAAGCCTAAGAGACCTTCTATTAGTCTAATAATAACTTATTAGTTGCTAGAGAAAGGAGGGTGGTCGCTTTCCACTGTCATTATTATTATGATTGCTCCTTTCATTTTCTATGGTATTGTAACAATGCTCATGGTGCTGATCCTAACCTTTTGTCTGCTTGTGTTAGCCAAACTACTGCATCTTAGGACGCGAGGTTTATAAAATAAACTCTTTAAACTTTACCGTGTCTTTGTTATTATGTTGTGGACTGATATATAGCTACCTACGGGTATTTCGGATTCCCACCACTCCTGAGAGTATCTAAGTCGCTTGTTCTGGGTTGTCTATACATTGGGACCGCCGAGCTAAATCTCGGATAACGAATGTGACACTAAGCTAGTCAGATAGGGGTTCTTGGTTCTGAGGGGAGTTTCTGGTACACCACAATTCTCTGAGGTCCTGGTTTCCTGCGCATAGTTCTGTGTATAAGCAGAATCCCTGCAACATGGCGCACCTAATGTTTGGTCTTTTGATCTGAGACGCCTTAGTAGTGCTTTTATTAGTCCACAACGCCCTCATTCTGGTTTCCGGACAACGGGAGCGACGGCTTAACCTACCTAGGTTTCGACTAAAGGTTCTTTCAAGCTCGATGATTAAAAAGGTTTTCTTTTTCTGAACCCCAGTGCTACTGTAGAGCTTGTTGTTGTTCTTCTGAGTGTCCCGATGGCGGTCAATGTTGCCGCGCATAGTCGGGTTCCCCTGACCGCACATTTGCGAGTCTATGGGGTCCCTGATGATGGCTTGGCTGTTATTTTAGTGGTAGGCGCTGATGCGGCGTTCCCGTATGAGTTGTTTTACTCTTGGGTGACGTTTGAGGCAGTGGATGCAAACAACAATTTGTTCCACGAATATACTCACACAGCGATGCCTGCAGCCTATGCCCCTTATCGGACACTTGAGATTCCTCTCACTGCCTGGCAGCGTACTATTTGGTTTAATGGCGCCCTTCCCCATGCGGTAGTACCGGCGAGAATGGGCCCGTTGTCTATTGCAGGGGCCACATGGCCGGTGATGGCCGGTTATACACCCCATCCCCGCAACATAACTGTGGCGGAGTTACGAGTGCTACACACTGCCCTGATTACGGTCCATAGGGCGTTAGTGCAGTACATGTCTCGCAATGTACAGGTGGGGGCACCTGCAGTTGCGGGCCACACGACTGACCATCACGCGGTGGTCATCAGTCCTGTTATGGTTAATGCGGTTGTCGGCAAGCGCCCCCAAAATAGTGATGAATTTCCTTACTGGCTTGCTGAAAAATTTGATCAATTAGAAGCCGTGTTTCCACATACTTCTCCTGTGGATAAACACAGGATACTCACTATTACTTTGCCAAAGGATCTGGTCCCGGATATTGTCGACTGTGACAATTGGGGCAAGGTCTTTGCTGCGACCTATGCGAAGTGCTATGGCACTCCGTCTATGTCCGTACTGCCCTCGGTCATCAAGAAGGTCCAAGACAATCATGGTGCAGAGGCAGCCATTGAGTTGGGAATGAGGCTTGTCGACAGCTTCGATATTGTTTGTTCCATGGTTATGGGCAACCTCAAAGGAGATGCAATGCAATTCCAAGTGTGCAATATGTTGGCACTTGTGGATCCGGGCGACAGACCAAAGGAATTCGCAAAAATTATAGTGAAAGCCTACAGAATGGTGGGTCGTAGCGCTTTGGGTGTGAAACCCGCCGTGATCATTCCTACTGTGGTGCAGCAGCCTAAAGTGAGTTCGTCTACCAAAGACGAGAAGCCCAACTTACCAAAACAAAGTTGGCGAGCTAAAAAACAAGGGAAGCAGCAAGAGAAACGGAGGTCTCGTTCTGCGTCGCCGGTGCAGATACAAAGTGAACGCACTTATGATTTGCGCGATCGTTCTAATATTAAGTCACCTGATAGATTTCAGGTTCCTGAACAACGCTCTCCTCGTTCTTCACAGGAAACATAGGCTTTTCAATCCGGTGGCGGAGATCGTGGGAAGGGAAGGGGTGCTCAAGGTCGTGAGCAGCCCCGTCAGACTGACGGTAAAGGCAAGCAGGACGAGTCTGCACGTCAAAGACCCCCGTTTCAGAAGAAAAAAGTTGCTGCTCTGACTGCGAGATATGCCTCAGATGGTACGGACACAGCTTCTGAACCAGACATGGGCACTAACGCTGCTAGACAGCGCGGCGGAAGTTACAGTAGTGCGACAAGCGCTGCGTCCATTTCTGGCGGCGACAGCAACTGATACATTTGTAAGTGTTGAAACTGCTGATACTCGCGTAACTCCCCCTGAATGGATGTTTGAAATTGTCCTTTTAATTGAGGGTGACATACAACATAAAATTAAAGTGGTATTTTGGGATAATCTAACCTCCACCTATGATATCCTTTTGGCGGAGGCAGATTGGCCCCCGGCTTTCGTTTTAGAGGCTCCTAGAGGGGAGGTAGTGATCCTCCCGTCCTTTGGGCACACAGTGCCATTGGAACATTCTAACAGGTTAGCCGGGGAGTGGGCGCAGGTGCTCGCACCTGTGTTGTACCGTACTCAGGTGGGCTGGGACAAATTTTCTCCCAATCATACGATTCCGTTGCGGTCGGAACCCCAGCCACAACCCCAATACCCAATGCGTCGCGAGGCTCGATCTCACGTCGCGTCCATCCTTGAACAATTGGAATATCAGGGAGTAATTGAAACATGTGTGTCACCCATGAATAATCCTTTATTCACTGTGACGAAGCCTGACGGATCGTACCGCCTAGCTTTGGATTACCGGCACTTAAATTCGCACTGCCGGACATGTGCGGTACAGAATACACACAGTTCGGCTCTCGTCGATAGTCTCGTGAGAAAACGATTTAAAACTACTCTTGACATCTCCAATGGCTTTTATAGCCACAACCTGTCCCCTCATAGCTATGAGTGGACGGCGTTTACCTCGGTGGCAAACAAAAGAAGTTCAAAAGGCTCCCGATGGGCTATAAAAATAGCCCCGGGGTCTTTGCTGCTCGTGTGGTCTCTCTCTTGGAGAGGATTGTCCCGGAAGCATATTCGTATGTAGATGACATCTACCTGACGGACGACGAGTTGCTTCCACACCTTGCTCGTGTGGATAACATAATAACTATGTTTGCTGACTTCGGTTACAAGTTCAACTTTGCGAAGTCCCACATTGCCGAGTTCACAGTGTTGTTCTTGGGGTACGAACTCAATCATGAGGGTCGAGGCTTGGCTCCGCAGTTCCTTGAGAAATGCGCAAGCCTTAGTACTCCTACGACACTGAAGAAATTACAATCTTTGCTGGGTTTTCTGAATTTCGGTCGTACCTACATTCCAGATTATGCCCAGCGTATCAAGTTTCTTTATGCCTTGGTACAACCTACTTTTACCAAATCTTGCTGGCTGCCTGAGCATTCGGCTGCATTGCAATCTTTGCAGTCTGATCTTCTTGCTTCAAAATTCTTACAAACGCGTGATAACCACACTAACCTGGTCATTAGAGTCGTACCGGGTGCAGTGGGTTTCACCTACTTGACGTTCAATGAGGGCGACACCGTCCCCATTGCATACAAATATCATCTGTACACTTCGGCTGAGCTGCGCTTCTCCGCTGTCGAAAAAGTACTGACAGCAGTTCAGATGGCGATCCTGAAAGAGCGAGCGCTATCACAGGGGAAGCACATGCTGGTGGTAACACCGTACCCTGCTCTTGAGGCGGTCACTAAAGCCAGTGTACCAAATTCTAAGGCTTTGCATCCAAGGTGGATACAATGAGCAACCTCCTTAACCTCGCCTGACGTCACCTTTATCTTTGACGCGGCATTACAGACACAGGAGTTCTTGGAGTATGAATTTGTTCATCCGGCTCCTCAGACATTGCGCCCGCTCGAGGAGTACCATTGTGTCATTTACACTGATGGGTCTGCGCAACCCGCAACTGGATCAAAGCACGCCTATTCAGCAGCCTGCGCAATTGTAGTGGGTACTTCCGTGAACGGTGAGTTCCAATCTGATGTCGTGCATACGCAGTCATTGGGTGATTGTACCGCGCAGTTAGCAGAACTGAAAGCTCTGGTGCTTGCACTGGAGTTTGCTGATCCACGAGTCACCACTCTTATAGTGAGTGACTCGTACTATTGTGTTCAATCTTACAACGAGAATCTACACTTTTGGAGTCACAATGACTTTCGTGATTCGAAAGGTAGCACAGTAAAGCATAAAACGCTTTGGGTTCGAGTGGCAGAACTTAAAGAAGGTCTGCTCCTCGTGAATGTAATTCACACTCTTGGTCACCAACGAGTTGGTGTCCATGCTGTCGGTAACAGTTTGGCTGACGAGGCAGCAAAAACCGCAGTGGCGACATATTTAGTAGCAGCAGTTACAAGATCCAAAACTAGGATTGATGATGACATCTTGGCAGCTATTGCTGCGTCCGAGACAGGGACGGGCTTTCCGAAAGGATTCCCTTCCCGCTACCATTATCGTTTAAGTCCTGATAACGTCCCGTTAGTGAGGATTAACGACGTTGGTGACAGATTGATTCCCAACGCGGACTGCAGACCATCTCTGATTACAGCTGCCCACGAAGGTGTTGCGTCTGCGCATGCCGGCGTTTCGGCGACTGTATCTCTTTTGCAGCAACGTTACTGGTGGTACGGTTTGTACAAACAAGCGCAAGCTTATGTCCTTTTATGTGACATTTGCCAGCAGATTAAACCTTCTTCTGTCGCGCGTCCACCACAAACGCAGCTGTATATATCTAATCAACCACTTGCATGTGTTTATTTAGATCACTGCGGTCCTTTTTCCTCTGATACTGCGTACAAGTACATCTTGGTTGCAGTGGATTCGTGCACACGTTTTCTGTGGGTGTGGCCGCAAAGGAGTACTGATGCCCGGACGGTCATCAAGGATTTGCGTGTCTTTATTGGGAGTTTTGCATGTGGCACCCTTCATTCTGACCAGGGCCCTGCGTTTGCCTCTAGGGCTTACAAAGAAGCCATGAGAAGTTTGGGGGTCCAAGTCAAATTTTCGTCTCCATACCGGCCTGAGGTCAATAGTGTTGTGGAGCGAATGAACCGTGACCTAAAGCAATCTTTGACAGCAAGGGTTTTAGGTACAGACCGAAGCTGGCTAACCCACTTGTATGACGTGCAACGTGCACTTAATAATCTCCCTAGAAGGTCTCTGGGTGGGCGGACCCCATACATGATGCTCTTTGGAGTACGAATGTTTGTTCCGGACCTTGAAGGTCTAGACATGGCGGCGGCTGCCGCGCCTTTTGGCCTAGATGATCACTGTGCTGTATTGCAGAATCTTCAAGAAGCCAGAGACACTCTAGCAAAGGAACACGTACCCTCTACATGCGAAGCTGAGCTCCAGATTCCGGTAGTCGGCTGGCTACCTCGAGTTGGTGACCTGGTCCGTGAGAAGGTGGAGAACAAGGAGGAGTTTGGCCCCTCTTATCGAGCACCGGTCCCCGTGCTTGGAGTCCAGGGTACACGTACAGTTATTTTACCACCACTTCCTGGTTGCAAGGATAACAGGTACATCTCGATTGACAATGTCAAGCTACAGCGGGTGGCCGACTCTCCATAGTATGACACCTTCAGTTTCTTGCCCTTCCATTCTGCGAAATTCTGTTGTGATGACGCCCTCGAACATCATGCCTGAGGTTGCCGTTGAGATGCATGCAGTTGCTGCCCCTCCTATGCCGCCTACTGATGGTGGTTTGCCTGATGGTCCTGAGTATGCTTATCCTGCAGGTGTCCCGTTGCCTCTGTTACATTCAACAGCGATTAACCAGTCACGTTCTTCCTTTGACACTGAATCAATGACTTCCACTGCCCCTTCCAAAATTGCTATATTTTTTGCCTGGTTCAAGAGACATTTTTTGGTGGCACCATGGACTTACATCTGGCTGGTGCTAATATGTATTTTTTTGTTCATGACAATTGGCTTTGTGGTAGTGTTTTTTAAACTTATCAATGGACACTACCTGACTGAAAGATCTACGATTGGATTAATTGATGGAACTTTGGCCCCCAATTCCTCATCACACATTATGAAAAGGGACCAGACTTTTGTGAACATTACTGCCTGGCCGGTGCGTGATGGGATCGCTTGGGATGCTGTTAAATTTCAAATTCATGCACCTACCGAAGTGATTAATGTGCCTAATGTATTTCGTGTTTCTATGGGTGATGTAGTTAAACAGAATATTCGATCTGATGATTGGGATGTGCAAGCAATAGAAGCACTATTTTCTGATCTAAAATACTATGCTGCATTTGATGCTGAAGATTTGTATTTAAATTCTGCTAATTATGGTGAACAATTTTGTTATCAGCATTATGGTACACATTTCCTACACAGAGCAAATACTTTCCGTAATTTTGTAAATTACACACAATGGGAACACTGTCCGGCCCCTTATCATGGCAGTTCTGCCACATTGGTGAACAAGTTCACGTATTTTTCGGATTTTAGTGTGTCTAAACCGACCTCCTGTGACTTTAAAGTGGCGGCTGAGGCCGCCTCTAAGGATAGGTTGACACATACCAAATTATTATATTCCAAGTCCTTTATGGACGAATTGGCTGTCGGAGGCTATGAGCTATGGAAAGCTACTATCGATCTTAAGTCGGTTTGGGGTACTAAACCGTGGCAGGTTCAGGGAACTGAAGCTTTGCATCGCGCCTGTCTTATCCCAAACCACATTTTGTTTTGAATTCATCTATTTTTCAGACAACCTGTTTAGGTTTGGCAACGTCTAAAAAATTGAATTCCCCCACAATCCCGGATCTGGGTGCTTATCCCGGCTGGGGTAATTACACAGATCTTTCCCTTACTAGGTTGCAGTCCCTCATTTCCAACACCACCTTTAATGTTTCAGCGTTTAATCCTGAAGGGTGGTTGGTATGGCAAACTGGTTCAGATTCCGGTCAACGTCGATTTTTAGCCTTGGCACCTGGGTACACTCAAGTCAGGGTAGATCCTCGTTTTGAATCATCACACACCGTAACTACCTACTCTGTGGGTAAGTTATGCCAGTCGTGGCTGCAACATTCCACATTAGCATCTGTTAAACTTCATTTGTCACATTTAAACGACAAAATTGATCTGAATGATTTTATTAAAGGTGCTGCAATAGGCAGGTCCAAAAGATGGGTATATGCTATTTACAACGAAGTTTGGAAAATGTCGCAAATCGAGGCTGCGTCCAGATTACGTGCTATTGACCAGGCCAATATGGAAAAAGTTTTGGCTGTGATTGATAATAGTATAAATACCTTGTCTTCTAGAATTTACACTTTAGATAATATCGTTTCATCTGTCGTAGACATTGTGCAGGATGATTTGTCTGTGTTGTACCATGGCCAGAATCAGTTGCGTTCTGTTATGCAGTTTGCATGGACTTTACAAACGTTAAAGGCAGGGAAGGTCCCATGGGATTACATGAATGTTTCCTCTTTGTTCCTCTCTTTTAATTTAACTGCGAAATAACAGTTTATGTCTATGAAGGATGCGACTTACTCATTACTGCACATTGAGAAATTAGAACCATTGCTTTTCTCTATTGCTGAGTTAAATTCAGCCGTGATCACTTTACCTTTTTCGCTTTTTAAGTTTAGTTCGTGCATGAAACATTATGCTCTTGGCAGATATGAACAACTTGGTAGTGCGTTCCTGCACGAAGTTTGGTCGCTCCCGTTTACATATAGATGCATGCGGGAGGGCACAGAGGTTTATCTGAAGGGTGAGGAATGCACTTCTGCTCCTGATCATTCTGTGGTGTGTAGACACATACAATTACATGGTGCTTGCAATGTACACGCTCCTAATTTGGCTTGCGTCCTGAAAGGTGTACCGGTGCCAGTTATAACCCCTTCATTTACACTGCTTGCTAACGGTAGTTATTTGCTTTTAAATAATGAAAATTGCTGTGGGATGCTAAAGGGCATACCATACATAGTCACTGTTTCACAGCGTGTTGTTTGCTGTAATAATGTCCTTTTCCCACCCCCGCATGGCCGGCTCGATGTTTCTATCTGGCCTTCGATTCCAACCTTGAGCGCAGAGTTCAACCAGATGAGCAGAATAAGGGCTCTTGTCTCAAAGGGAGGTCGCTTTGACTTCCTCCCGTGAAACCTTTCTTCTTCACGTGGCAAACACCCGCACGGAGGTGCAGGCGCTTTTGAATACTGACCTCCCCTTCCATTTTGGAACATTGATACAGACTATCTTTAATGCCTCGTCTACGACCGGCATAGTTCATTTTTTTAAACTTGTGGGCTCCGGCCTCGTGACCTCCTTTCAAACTATTTTTGGTGTGATTCCCGCATTTTTTCATTCTATTTTTTCCAGCGTCTTCGGAGGTCTTCCTTTGCTTCTCGCCCTTATAGCTGGAATACTTCTGTTGGTTTGCGTCCTACGCAATGGCTGTGCAACTTGCGTACAGAGACAACATGCCCCGGCTGTTACATCTGCGTAACCAGATGCTTGAATACTATGGCACGTTGCCCCTGGCGACTTTAAGTGTCGCGTATGGATTGTCCTTCCGGTTTCCCTTCTTTACTTGTGTGCAACCAGTCTTTCACTGCCTGGATTGTCCATTCCAGTGGGCTCTGGATTTATGCCTGTCAAACTCAGTGTCACCTGTACCGGATTTTGGTCAACTAATGGGCCCCTTAACGGCTCATGAGTTTGAATGTTCTGGTGTTGGGTTTGTGACCTTGGGTGCGGCACATGGAGTCCTTGGAAATTGGGCCATTGAAGAGGCTGCGATTGACTTCCTGGAACGAAGTTATATCGAGGAACCTTCCTGTTGTCCCCGTGTGGTGCTGGAAGCTCCAATTGTGAGTGAACACGTGTGTTTCTTTCCCTTGCTGAATTGGATGGCGGATAATTTTGTGGAACGCTCCAATGATTTCCTCTTGGAGGCTGTTGCAACTTTTTGTGCCTATACCTTTATGGATTGACTCTTTGTCTTGGTCGAATCATGGTGTATCCATCGATGTCATTTTTTCCCCATTTTTTCATGGTTTTTTTCACCTGACGACATCTTTTTCTGTTTTTGAATTTTTTTTTCTTTTCGAACTTACACTTACCTTATATGGACTTAAAGTTCATGCCCTTGGTTCCGTTCTTTCTAACTTGAACTCTGCGTTCTTGATAAGTGCGCCCCTAGTGGTTAGTAGTCCGATCAAGGGGGGGTGTAGTATGGGTTAACCACTCCCTATGTACAACGCTAAGTTAGCATAACCTCGACGGCTGTTAGAAAGCCAGCTTGCCGCTTCTGCTGCTTTTGCACGCGACACTGTGGTTACATGTTATTCATTTGAGAACTGCTGACTCGACTTTGCTTCACATGAGAACTGTCTGTTGTTTAACATCCTTAACAGCGAGCAGTGACCTTGGTCTGTACACCGTGTAAAGAATGAGTCTGGGTCACTAGACGGTGCAGGTTGTTGTGTTCAGGTTGATCGTACCACTTCTTAGCCATAACATACATACAGCTGCCAATACCTGAAAGACGAGCCCTTTAATATTGCAGAGCAGCATGTTTTCCGTTACATTCGAAACGAAGAGCTGTTGCAGGAGAGAGCCTAGCTGATCCTGTGATGTGATTCCACTAAGCTGATCTATAAGGTATGGGGTCCCCCATGCAAGCCTAAGAGACCTTCTATTAGTCTAATAATAACTTATTAGTTGCTAGAGAAAGGAGGGTGGTCGCTTTCCACTGTCATTATTATTATGATTGCTCCTTTCATTTTCTATGGTATTGTAACAATGCTGATGGTGCTGATCCTAACCATTTGTCTGCTTGTGTTAGCCAAAGTACTGCATCTTAGGACGCGAAGTTTATAAAATAAACTCTTTAAACTTTACCGTGTCTGTTGTGGACTGATATATAGCTACCTACGGGTATTTCGGATTCCCACCACTCCTGAGAGTATCTAAGTCGCTTGTTCTGGGTTGTCTATACATTGGGACCGCCGAGCTAAATCTCGGCTAACGAATGTGACACTAAGCTAGTCGGATAGGGGTTCTTGGTTCTGAGGGGAGTTTCTGGTACACCACAATTCTCTGAGGTCCTGGTTTCCTGCGCATAGTTCTGTGCATAAGCAGAATCCCTGCAACACTACCAAACCATCCTGATACACGCCCAGAAATGCTTGAAGAGTGGGCGAATAACAGCATGAGCTGCTCAAGGAACATGGTTCTTATTGTAATCAAATATGCAAAACAAGATATGGAAGAACTACACAGAGAAATAAAAGCATTAGAAGAAAAAATAGCAGTGCTGAATCAAGAAGATGAAGGCAATAAATTAAGGAAAGATATGGAAAAAAATCTGGATAAATATGAGGAAGAAGTAGAACAGCGGAAACAAGGAAAATTCAGACGGGATGAATTAGACTATGAAACAGGCTCAATTTTAACCTTTGCAAAACGTTTTGAAGGTTTAAAAAAACAATTGCATGCAGGTAAACTTACACTTACAGAACCTGGGAAAGTACTTATGAGTGAATCAGAGTCAGATCTTAGTGAAGAAGAACAAACACCAAGAATTGGCGGCCGCACAACTTTTTTAGACGAAATGAAACTGATCTATCTGTATCAGAAAACTCAGAGAACAAGAGGAAAAGGAAGTGGTCGGGGGAGAGGAAGAGACAACATCCAAACAATGGAACCAAAAGAAGGAGGAAAACACGCAGAGGGAAAGGAAAAAACAAAAGATTACCCCCTGCGCAACAGGATGGCAAAAAAATAAAGAATACCAAAACGAAAGAAAATCTTATCATTAACCTCTCCGAACATACACTCACCAAAGCAGAAAAAAGCGTTCTAAACAAAGGCCTATCTTTTTGTCTAGAAAAACAACATGATTATGTGGAAACAAGAGTAGACCTATATAAATACACTAGGAAATTGAAACTGAAAAAGTTTTTTGCAAAGCGAATACAGACAGCGGAATGAGACCAACCGACAATCGCCACAAGGGAAAATACTCTGTCTATAAGGACACTACAAATCTTAAGACTATCTATGACCTTGCATTCAATCACAACGATGAAGAAATTACAGAGATACAAATATTAGATGATCTCAACATAGATACTGACAAACATCAAAAATCTGGAATGAAGCCAAAGTCTAAATTTTGTCCTATTCTGAGTCCAGGAAATAGGATTGACCAATTCCACGAATTGGTAATAAACGAATTGGAAAAAATGGAAAATATCACATCAACAACTAAAAATGAAAACCTAACAAAAAAAGAACGCCTGGCATTAGAAGATTTGATGAAAAATGACAAAATAACCATTAAACCAGCGGACAAAGGAGGAAATGTGGTAATTTTAAACACAACAGACTACATTGAGGAAGCAATGAGACCATTGGGAGAAGAACAGAATTACATCCAATTATTATCAAATCCCATTAATGATTTAACTTTAGATCTAGAAAGAAGAATTCAAGAATGGAAAACCAATGGACTTTTAAATGATGATGAAGCCCGGTTCCTACTCAATGAAAGTCCTGTGATGCCCACGATATATTTTCTTCCCAAAGTCCATAAAACACTCATCAATCCGCCAGGCAGACCAATAGTGTCAAGCTGCCAATCCCTATATGAAAACATCTCCATGTATGTGGACAAATACTTGGCACCAATAGTAATGAACCTCAGTTCCTACATCAAGGATACGGGGGATTTCTTAAGAACACTGTCAAATATGGGATGGCAGAAAGGCTTTCAACTAGTAACCATCGATGTTGTGTCCCTATACACATCCATTGACCATGAAATCGGACTCAAAGCAGTGGAATATTTCCTACGACAGAGAAACATCCAGGTCAAACACACGGAAATGCTGTTAGAAATGGTAAAACTGTGCCTGAAAAATAACATCATCTTCAACCACAAAATTTACAACCAAAAACGTGGTACTGCCTTGGGAATATCTTTTTCACCCAGCTACACCAACCTGACCATGGGCTGGTGGGAGAAATTCGTGGCATGGAAAGAAGAAAATGAAGGACACACAGCCAAGATAGAACTATGGCTAAGATACATTCACAATCTTTTTCAGATCTGGAACGGCAGTGCAAATGACTTTAAAAAATATCCTGACATCTTAAATACAAATGAAGTTGGACTAAAGTTCACCCATAACATCAGTTCCAAATCGATTCAGTATCTTGATGTCCTGATATACATTGAAGATGGGCAAATATAAACAAAACTTTATCGAAAACCAACTGCTACTAACAGCATTCTCCATGGAAAAAGCTTCCATCCAGCTAATTTAATAAAAAGCATTCCATATGGAGAGTTTATAAGGATGAGAAGAAACTGCTCGACTGATGACATGGCTGAAAAAAGCTTTGAAGAGAGCAAAAAACGATTCATGGAAAGAGGATACAAACATAGAGATGTGGAACAAGGTCTAACACGAGCCAAAACAGTCTCTCGAGAAGAAACTCTCATTAACAAGAAGAAAAAAAAACACAGAGGACACTACTAGGCTGGTTATAACCTACAGCAAAGAGAGTTTCAAGATCCGCAAAAATCTCCAAAAATATTGGAATGTCCTAGAAAAAGATCCAGATATTGTAAAATCACTTGGAGAAAAACCAAACATAACTTATCGCAAAGTTGCCTCTCTAAAGGACAAACTTGTAAATAGCCACTTTGCACCTAAAAAAACAACAACGTGGTTAACAGCCAAACAAAAAGGATTTACCCACTGTGGAAAATGTAAGGCCTAAAATTGGAAAATCAATATCCAGCATTAAAGACTTTAGAGGAAAAACTTTCAACATTATTGAAAGAATAACATGCGATACATCATATGTTGTATACATGATTGAATGTATATGTGGAATGCGCTACATTGGAAGTACCATCTGTCCGCTGAAAAAACGAATATTAGAACATCTTAGAGCCATCCACAACAAAGATATGACATATGCGATCTCCAAACATATCCATATGCAACACAAGACAAACTGGGAGGACATTCGTTACTTTGGAATTGCAACTGTACCTGTACATGAAAGAGGTGGCAATCGTACAATGAAATTAAGAAGATTGGAATCACGCCTCATTATTCGTTTCAGAACTAAGACCCCATTTGGCTTAAATGGGGATGAAGAATTACATGTACATTTGTAAACTGCATGGCACTAAATAGTATGGGTACCAAACCCGATATGCAAAATGCATAACTCCCCTTTAGTTGATATTATTTGAAAAGTATATACAACCCTTATGCATAGATCAAAGTGTACAGGTACTATACCTCAACTAGTCTCTCCAAAATAGCTAGTCATCTGACTATCAGATGAATTGCTAAGGTAAATCATCCAAACTAGTTTAATTTATTAAACAAAAAGCGAGAGTGGGTAAAACGATGTAAATCATATAATTACAATCGCACCACTAACAAATAGAAGTGCGAACATATTTTGGGAGAAACCTATCAATAGTGCCATCTACAAAGCTAAATTGAATAATAAAAGTATGAAACTGTGACTAATAGAAACTACTAATACCAGAATGCTTTGCACTGGTGGTAACAAACAAACACTATTTAAGGGTGAAACAAAAAACGGACTCACTAAACCGTGAAAAAGAACATTTCTTGTTCGAAACGTTGGTGGGTGGTGTATAGTGGCGGAATTTGTGCTCAAATAAATTAAGCTTCTTCGATAATTATCGTTCTCTGGAGTGTGGTGATTCTTTGCTTGGATATTTAACCACGAGGGATTGTCTGACCTCGGCACCCGCTATAAACGAGCGCACCAGCCACAGATTGTTTGCTTTGATATATATATATATATATACAGTGCTACATTAGTCTGCAGAGGAATAGTGTCACTACTGTGCTAGTTTTATAAGTATGTGAATAGAATTATTATTTTGTAATATTAATAAGCATGTGAACAGAATCACCTCTGTAATGATGTTCATTATGGGAGTAGATCACTACTCAAACATTATTAAGTATGGGAATAGATATACTACCCTAACATTAGTAAATATGGGAATAAATTCAATGATCTGTATCATTGATAAGTATGACTAGTCACTACTCTAACAGTGGTAAGTGATTAGATTCACTACTCTAATACTGCTAAGTATGTAAATCGATTTAGTACTCTGTTGAATGGATTAGTATGTGAAGAGAATCTTTACACTGTCACATTACCATGTATAGAAAAAGATTAATTATTCGGTGACACCAATACATATGGAAATAGATTAACTACTCTGCCTCATTAGTGCTCAGTCAAATACAATAAGTATCAGATTCAATACTCAACACAATTAACAAGTACTGGAAAAGAGTCACTATTCTGTAATATTGTTAAGTACGGGAAAAGATTCACTACACTATAAAAGCATTAAACTTGGCAATATATTCCCTACGTTATAAGTACAGGAACGGATTCACTACTCTAATAATATTAAATGGGGAAAAGATTCACTACTCTGTATAAAAAATTAAATATGGGAAGATTTTTACTATGATGCATAAATAAGTATATGGAATAGATTCACTACTCTGTAATATTACATTTGGGAAATGATTCAGTACTCTAACATTAATAAAAAAGGGAATTGATTCACCACTGTGCTAGATTAATAGATATGCGAATAGATTCACTAAGTTGTCACATTAATAAGTATGGCGAAAGATTCATTGCTGTGTCACATTAACATGTTTTGGAATAGTCACTACTCAGTATCAATATTAAGTATGGGAATAGGTTTACTACTCGAACAATAACAGATACACTAATCTGCAACATTAATAGGTAAGGAAAAAGACCGATTGCTCCTTAACACTGATACATATGAAAATACATTTACTACTCAGTTTCATTGAGAAGTGCAGGAATAGATTTGTTATTCAAACCCCATTAACAATTATGAAACAGAGTCTCTACTCTAAAATTGAAACTGTGGGAATAGGGTCTCTTCTGTGCTACATTATTACATATAGGAATAGACTCACTGCAACGGAAGAACCCTATAGTGCTTCACTGAGCTTCACTGCAATTGCAAGAATGCAGATTATAGGAGTTGATATCAAAATATATAAAACAATGTGAAGATTAAGGCAACAGTTAAATAATTACAGAACAAATAATTCAAATAATACATTTATTCTGGAAAAAGGATAACACAATACAGATATAAATTTGTTATTCTTCAATAATGCAAAATGTTTCAAACCCTATTTAAGGTATTACTGAAATTATGTGCTTTGGCTACCCCCAGTTTAGTACTCCATACTAACTGTAGTACTACTTGGTACAGATCTGCATAATCTGCCTGGCACTTAAAGTAGCTGATCAGGGTTAAAATTCCACTCATGAAAAATCAGAAAACTGTTTTCTAGATCGTAGAGTGTTTTCCCTCTTCCCAAGTCCAGGATATTTTGTAAGAATAAAATAATGCTTTTGTTTAAAATCTGATTTGCACATGGGAGACATTAGTCGTGCTATTTCAAACTCCAAGCATTACAGACTGCCATAAAATACATTCAAAACTTTTCTATGACATATGAACTGTTCTGCTGTAGAACACTTGTCTTCATGTAAAGAAAAGACCTCAAGACACACAGACTATTCATGTATATTTCAAAAGAAAATCGCTTCTAACACTCAGTTACTATTAAATGAATGAAGGCAAAGACTGATCTTAATTTTAGAATGTAGTGATTGCCTTATCCAGTAGGAATTCTCTGGTGCCACAGAGGATGTGATTTAGGAGTTAAACTCACTTACACTCTGTGCAAGGAGTAGGACTCACTTTAGTGTATTTTATGTTGATTTAAAAATTCAACATTTGAGTAAAGCTTTGCTAACAATGAGTGTATTGAAAACAATGCCTTTCTGGGAGCTATATGGTGATACAGAGTACTTGGCTTTTGAGTACATCTCTTCTCACACTCTATGCATTTGTTTTTTTTTTGATGAATTACAAGAGCTAATTTTAGAGTAGAGTTCTCACACTTCGTGCAGTGAAATGGCCTCCCAGCTAAGTGTATTGTTTCATGATGTTGCAGCTGTGACCTATAACCGAAACAGTTGGCATACTCAGCTTAGTGAAATTTTACTGTGTATTCTTTGGTGTCGTAGAAGATGTTGCTTATGAGTAAATCTTTTCTCGCAATCATTGCAGGGAAAGGGCCTCATTTCTGTGTGTGTTCTTTGGTGATACATAAGATGTGACTTCTGTATAAAGCTTTTCTCACAATGAGAGCAGTGATAAGGCCTCACTCCTGAGTGTATTCTTTGATGAATCAAAAGAGTGGGCTTTCGAAAGAAGCTCTTCTCACAATCTGTGCACTGAAAGGGCTTCATTTCTGTGTGTGTTATTTCGTGGTAGATAAGATTTGACTTTTGTGTAAAGCTTTTCTCACAATTAGTGCAGTGATAAGGCCTCACTCCTGTGTGTGTTCTTTGATGAATCAAAAGAGTGGACTTTCGAGTGAAGCTCTTGCCACACTCCATGCAGTGAAAGGGCCTTTCTTTCATGTGTATTCTCTGGTGCTGTAGAAGAGTTTGCTTACGAGTAAATCTTTTCTCGCACTCATTGCAGTGAAAAGGGCTCAATGCTGTGTGTTCTCTTTGGTGATCTAGAAGATTTGACTTTTGTGTGAAGCTTTTCTCACAATCAATGCAGTGATATGGTTTCACTCTTGTGTGAATTCTTTGATGAATCAGAAGAGTGGACGTTTGAGTGAAACTCATCTGACAATCCGTGCAATGAAAGGGCCTCACTCCAGCATGTGATTTTTGGTGCTTAAGAAGAGAGGTCTTTTGATTATAGCTCTTTTCACATTTGGTGCAGGGATACAGTCTCAGCCCAGTGTGGATTCTTTGATGTTCCGCCAGAAGTGCCTTCCTGCTAAATCTCTTCTCACACTGAGTGCAGATAAAGGTTCTTTTCAACTTGGGGGTTCGCTGGCATTTTTTTAAGGTGAACATGTGAGCTGAATTCTTCTTGGGCTCGAAACATGTTTGGGGTTCCTTCTCATTCGTTATGCCTACCTCTGATTGGTATGCTGGAGAATGAAACAGGAATGCAAGAATATAACTTAGAAATGGTTTAAAACAGAAACATAGAAAGTCTCAATTTATGTAGATGTTAGATGTTTTAAAACATACTTTTTGTTAATACACAAACATTGAGCAGTCAACCAGACATGACGTGCTGCCACTTAATCCAGTAATAGGAGATTACCCAGACTTCAGTGCTAGACATGAAGAACTTACTCACCGGTCACGCTTTTCTGTTAGAGACTCTAATTGCAGATTCTTCAACTTAAAATATTCCCCATGCGTCAGACTGGATCCGCAAATAAACTTGAGCAGTAGCTGTGTGCCGGTAGGTGGCGTTAAGAGGCTCATTGCCAATCTCGTCAGCATCAGTAGTGAGGTACGCAGTGATTTTATAGGCACCACCCTGGCATGCTGGAATCGGTTTCTTTTATGACTATTTCCGTGCCAAAAATGTGGAGCCGAGACTGAATAAGGTGTGACCAGTGTGCAGAATCTACTAGGATCATTAGGATGAACAGTCCATTTCGCAGAGAAGATGGGAGGGTTTTGGCCAATGTGGAAGGAGGTCACCACATTCGGTAGACAGGAGGCACATCTAAAGAACTAATTAGCCCAGGTAGAAGCTGGTATTTGGAGGACTAACTGAAAGAGCTTGAAACTTACTGACCCTCCTGGCTGATCTAATGGTCACTAAGAATAGTCTTAAGAGTCAGAAGTCTCAGAGGACAGCTGTGTAGGGACTCGAATGGAGAACAAATAAGGTCAAAATCAATTTAAGATTCCACTGGAGCATGATGAGAGGTAGGAGGTAATAAATGTTGCAAGCCGTTAAGCTTAACCAGTGACTTTAACAATGTGGGCTGATCTGGCAACCGCAGAAAAGCAGAGATGGCTGAAAGATAACCTTTAACGGTGCCAAAGGCAAGGCCTTGCCAGGCTAATGACAGCACAAACAACAGCACCTCTGACAAGGAGGCAGAAAGTGAATCAATAGGCACAGTGCACATCACTTACAAAGCAAACAATATCGATGCAGACGGAACTGCTCGACACCACCTATTGGCAGAGGTACTGTTCAAGACTTTATGCTTCTCGTTTGACGCCCGGGGACTATTCTAAAGTGAGTAATCTGCAGTTAGAATGCTGTACCAGAAAAATGTGGTCAAGTTCCATGTCAATATCACCGATTGCATATGTTTAGCAGTACAAAATTAAGGGCAAAGCAGTTGAATAGCATTTGCAACACGCCAACCTCTCCCACAATAAGGTCCTTGGAATGCAGAGATGTTCCTGCTCGGCTGCATCAACTACCTCTATCTGTGCTTCCCAGCCCCTCTGAGTAAACAAATGAATTACGCATCTGTAACTCCAGTTTTCCAGCATTGGTATCTTTCATACAGTCACTGCTTGAATCATTCCTTGTCAGCCCTATGACAGGGAATGATTTAAGAATCTGAATATATGAAAGAGACAACGCTAGAGATCTAATTTTCTAACAATTTGCAGAACCAGGACTGATGATGTGTTGTACGCTTGAGTTCTTTGAATCTTTTTTTTTCTTTAATGTAGTGGTGTAAGGAATTTCCACCGGTTACAAATTGGTTCGTCTCATTTAGCCCAGCAGTATTTTTTGCTTTTTATCACTTTTTTTTTTTAACCTTTACAGTGGAGGAGTCTTACTACCAAAGTCTCACTCACTGTAAATTCACGATAATCTGACTGACCACTAGAGCCTGCCTTTTAAGAGAAGGCTGCTGCGACGCAGCTGGCGCAAGGGGCACTAGGCTGGTTACAAGTGAACACGTGTGCACACATTTGTTCACAAAAAGGTTTACTGGAAAGCTTTTAGTGCTGCAATGCATTTTATATACAGGCGAAATATGCCACAGTCCAGCGAGATCTCAAACTGGGGAAAAGAATACATGCAGAGCTTCATTTTGCAGTTTCCAACAACATATATCCACACCTTATGAGGCGTCAGGAATTGCCCTATTTCTCTGGCCCAGCTCATAATCGAATTCCAGGCAATTGCACCCCCACACTGGGCCAAGTTAATTACTCTGCTCCCCAGTTGAGGGGAAAAAAGGATACCCCGACACAAGGGAGCAATTATCAGTGATTGACCCTGTTCCTGGGAGAGGAAAGGGGCAGCTTGAGACTCTGCACCTGGGCTGCGACAGTCCAAGCCAATTGATTAAAGGAGGTAGCCCAGACATCTGGAGAAGCTCCCCTCTGAAGTTTTGGAGGTAAAGGATCAGCCATTGATGTCAGTTAGGTGCGGAGCTGAAGCCCTGAGAACAGCTCTGTTCTGCCCTGGAATGCTGGGCAGGAGGGATTATGTAGCGTCCTCGGATTGGCCAGGACAGCCTGGCATCATAACTTTCCACCTCCACTTAAAGCCCCCAGTACAAGGGAGAGACAAGGAAGAAGATACTGGACCTGGGCAGTGGTGACAGCAGAAGAATGGGCAGCTGGAAACAGGAGCCACCGCATGCCCTGAAAGATGGACTAAGGACGTTGGCAGCAGCTGATCCCCCCATAGTACTAGGATGGGTATATCAAGGGCCAGTGGTGCTTGCCCCTTTAGGCCCCCCCGAAGATCTGGACTCCACTGCCACCTCAGGTGCTCTGGAAGACAGGCAGAAGGCTATGGGGACTGGGAGAACAGGCAAGAGGATGCTCTGTGGGGAGGTAGCAGAGAGGCTGCAAAAGAAGCCCCCACCGGAAGGATAGGAGTGCCAGGAGTCAGGCAGAGAAAAAGCTTGGCACAGAAGCCAGAAAATTCAGCGCTCTGAAGAGTGCGTGTTCAAACTGCCTCTGGTGGCTAGCACTGGCAACCAGAAGCAAAAACGAGGCAAAGATCTTCCAAATCGGCCTAAGTGGGTCAGAGTTATGCCCCAATGAAGATTTGACCTTTAAGGTCAGAAAAGCGATTGTGTGGTGCGCGGACGTATTCTGAGATTTTACCTTTGGGGATGGGCCAGGGCCTATGATTCAGCGCTGAATTGAGTCATTGCCTGGGGAGCAGGAGTGCGAGGGCCCCTGCCCAAGTCTAGATTGTTCTCCGGAGCCCCATAGCCCCAGGTGCGGAGGGAACAGGAGCAGACCATTTCTGGACGTGAAGAAATCTAAACTGCTGTGCTGCCTGTACCCATGCCAATGTGTGGGGGGACTGGGCAAGCCATGCCGGCTTCACTGTTCCTTGCCCGCTCCTACTGTGAGCTGGGGAATATGCGCTCATCCTGTTGAGTGCAGGAGCAGCAGGATAAGCTTGCTCACACCGGGGTGTCACAGGAGATATGCACACGCACGTGGGAAGCCAGCTTGGATTTTGGGGTACCTTGGGGCTCCCTCACGACTGCAATTGAGAAATGGAGACTATTGGTCCCGGGCATCCAAATGAAAAGCAAGTTACGAGGCGCGAGGACGCAGAAGAAGTGGCAGGAGCTGCTCATAAAATAGCCAGGTACTACTGAAAAGAGCATTCCATAATGCCATCCGAGGGGCCCATTTGCATGTTGTGCTTCTTTGTGGTGTCCCAAGGAGGGGCAGGGGCACTGCTAACATCCATTAAAAGCATTGTGGGGGTTTGCAGCAGACCCCAAGGCATGACTTAAATAAAATTAATATATAGTGGTGTGTGATACATGTACTTTTCATTTTAAAAGATGTATTGCATGGTGTTGTCGCGTGCCAGCAAATTGGAAATGCTAGCAGACACCACCTCCTCTCAGTAGTCTTGGACTTCTGAATTTCTCTACCCTGAGCAAGTCAAGTGCTACAGTGGGGTACTTGGCTCCACCAAAGAAACAATTGTGGACCTAATATTTTTGAAGGACTTGAATCCTTTGCAACTAATAACCCAATTTCTTACACCACCCTATTTCAAATCTCCTGGTTATCTTTATTTTTTTGGGGCATGACACACACCCCACCTTTAATCCTTAGAGTCAAGCACAATAATTCACACAATATTTCATTAACGGAATTTAGATGCTCTAAATTAAATATACTGCTCTTCAACAACTACCATTCTCGCATACGTGCACTTAAGAATTTGAAACACCTCTCCTGATAGTCTGGGAGGTGCTCTGATGCCCCAACAAGGGATAGTAAAGCGCTAGAGAACAGTTACAATATAGATGTATAAATGTATTTTATCTACAGATGTATATTGTGCACAGATGCATGCAGTCTTTCGTAATGTTATTAGCCTTGTAATATTGAGTAGCGGAGAGATGCCTCGCACTGGCAGTTTCCCCATTGACATATCCACTTGTCTGAGCCTGAACCCAACCTAACAGAGGACTACCGCCTTTCAGTAGGTTTTGCAACTCAAGAGTACCTCCCCATCACCCCAAGCTGAGAAACCAATAGCAGGAGGGAGATAATCTGTGAAACAGGGCTCACTTCTGCAGGACATCCCGTTTCATCACGACTCACAGAACAAACCCCCTTTCATTGTGACAAACATTAAGAGACAACTCTGCTGTCAGCACTCACAGCTATGCTCTTGTCTGCACAATCGTACAGCTTTCTTAGTGACTTGAAGCTGGTTGGTGTCACATTTGGTGCTGTACAAAGAAAAACACAAATTAGGGGAAGTGGCTTGCCGAACCCTAAGATGCCATCCTAATCATACACGCAAACATTTCATCTCAGGAAAGAGAGAGATAGTGGAGGGGAAAAAAATTGGTGAATTTATTTTCCCCATTAACTAATTGTGAAACAGAGTATAATTTAAGACAGCCAAAAAAAAAACACATTTTGGGCTTTAAAAACCCCGAGTCTCCCGCCTGAATCTGCTCTGTTTCGCATGTATGTCTTAGATTCTGTCCTGATCTCCCCTTCACAGAAAACCTAGCATCCTTGCTCCAATAACAGGCGGTGCTTCAAAAATTGGAATACACTGGAGACGGCATGGTGTGATCTCCAGACTGATGAGTGGAGGGGCTGAAGTAGACTGACTCAACACAAGCTCTGTAACTGAAACACAAGAAGGCGGTGCTGAAATGAATGAAGTTTTGTCCATTTATAGACCTGTCTGCCAGTTACCCTTTCTCAGCAAACTGTCACAGAAAGAGATGTTCCAGCAGCTGTCTCGTTTTGATTCAAATAACAACCTCATTTTCATGGGGTGCCGATAGGCTACTGCGCAGGTCACAGTACCAAACTCACTGCTGCCTCTCTAGTGGAGGATTGTCCGCAGATTCAGATACTCCCACCGTGTTGATCCATTTGGATTTGACTACGGCTTTTGTCACAGTCAACTACATGACTCTTCTTACTAGACTTGCCAAATTTGGAATTCAAGATGTGACCTTATGCCGGGTCATAGGCGTCCCAGAGGGATCAATTCTCTCAAAGCTTCTTTTTAATCTGTATTTGAGTCCTCTGGCTCACCTCTTTGAATCCACTGGACTCAGCTTGTTTCTTTATGCACACACCAACACAATTATTGCAGACTTAAGGACGAAGTTTACAAGGCCTTACGTGTTTGATGAATCTAGCCATCTCAAAGGGAATGGTTCCAAAAACAAGATTCTTATCTATTCAAAGCCTCTACCCTAACCCCCGCTGCTTCCAGCGGTAACAAATAGTGGCACAAAGATTACGACTTCTTTATGCTGAGTATTAGTAGTGGTCAAATGTACTTATTTCAGTTAACACTTTGAAACGTGTTATTCACTTGTTTATTCTTGTTCAAAATATTTCAATTCTCAAAGCATGTATTCCATTGAATTTGAACAACGGCAATAACATCTATTTGGGCTTTCCCGTGCACCTTAGGAGAACGATACAATTAATTCATAACTTACAAGCTTGGTCACCCTGCGGTGACCATCAGAGCTCTCGCATAACTCCTGCTCTGGTTCACCTTCACTAGCTACTGGTCAAGAAAAGACTGGTGTTAATATCTCGTCACAGCAGACCCAAGTGTAGCTTGACCATAGGCTATTAGCAATTGATTGGACCGTCCGATGTCCTTAGTCCTTTGCAAGTAAAATTTCAGACAACGTTTTACATCAAGCGAATGTAACGCTCGCTCAGATGGAGTAGCTGGATTTGGAAAGAAAACTTTCAGTTTCACTGGTTCATTTAAGTGGAAATGAGTCGGAACTTTAGGGCTGAATCATGGATTTGTCCTGAGAGTAACATAATCTTTAGAGAACTGCAAAAAGGGCTCTGAGATGGTGAAAGCTTGGAACTCGCTGACTCTTCGAGCCGATGTAAGAGCCAAAAGAATAGCAACCTTCCATGTTAAAAATTTAAGCTCAGCCTTGTGGATAGGTTCAAACGGTCTTTTCATTAATTGAGCTAGTACTGTGTTCAACTCCCACTCTGGAGGAGGTGCACGAATTGGGGGAAAAACTCGGAATAGCCCCTTCATAAATTGTTTTATTAACGAAGAGGAACAGA
Source organism: Triturus cristatus (assembly GCF_964204655.1). Lineage (NCBI taxonomy): Eukaryota > Metazoa > Chordata > Amphibia > Caudata > Salamandridae > Triturus > Triturus cristatus. The sequence continues at coordinate 1,862,571,544 of NC_140590.1, forward strand.
GCGAAGGTTTGGAAGTACTCTTCCTGAATCTTGAGAGAGCAGCAAGATGAACTTTTATTGATGAGAATGCAAGCCCAGATTTGGCCAAGGATAACAAATAAGGAAGGATTTGTTCTACGGGAGCTTGTAAAGGATGGACATCCTTCCCCTCACACCAATGACAAAATCGTTTCCATTTTAAGCGATAAGTTTTTAATGTACTTTGCGCGCGTGATTTAGATAGAATCTCACGGCATTCCTGTGAAATGTTTAGATCTTTGTATTCTAGGAAATCAGGAGCCATGCGTGCACGTGCAGCGACTGTGGATCTGGATGGAGTATTTGACCCCTCTCCCTTGTCAACATCGTGATTGTTGGTACTAGACGGATGGAGCTGTGAGCTAGAAGAAGCAGCTCCTGGAACCAATATTGCCTTGGCCAACGGGGTGCAATCAGGATGAGACGGCAACCTTCCATCTTCACTTTGCGGATCACCTTCGCAATTAGTGGTATCGGCGGAAAAGCGTACGCACAAAGCCCTGACCATCTCATGGACAGGGCATTTCCTCTTGATCCCTGTTGAGGGAATCTGCTGGCGTAATAGCGGCATTTCTTGTTTTCTTTTGTCGCAAACAAATCCAGGGCTGGCTTGCCCCATGATTGAAAAATTTCATCTAGTTGCTCCTGCTCTATCTCCCATTCGTGACAGCCTGCCAGAGATCTGCTTAGGTTGTCGGCCAAAGTGTTGTGAAGGCCTTTGACGTGCTCCGCTCTTAAGGTTATCTTGTGTGTTGTAAGCCACTCCCATAGTTCCTGAGCTTCCTGCGAAAGGGACAGTGACCTCGTTCCTCCCTGCTTGTTGATGTAATACATGCTGGTCGTATTGTCCGTCCGGACCAGCACTGAGGCACCTGCAATTCTTGGGAGGAACGCTTGCAGAGTGAGAAAAATTGCGCGAAGCTCCAATCTGTTGATATGCTGTTGGCGGTATTCTTGGGACCATCGTCCCTGAATCTGTAAATCTTGGAGATGTCCTCCCCACCCCTCCATGGAAGCGTCTGTTGTTACAACGAATTCTGGAGGAGATGTTAGAAAAGAAATACCCGGAGCCAGGTTTTTCATCTGAGACCACCAGTGCAGAGAGACCATCATGTGTGGTGTTATCATGATGGAGTCGTCGAACGACCCTACAGCCTGTTTCCATTGCAGATGTAACTGCTCCTGCAGAGGTCTCATTCGGAGCCGTGCTAACGGTACAAGATTTATTGCAGATGAACACATCCCCAGAAGAGATGCAAACATCCGGACAGAAACGGACTTTCTTCTTGCGATTGATAGTGCTAGCTTTTGTAAACGAAGCTGACGTTCCTTTGACAAGAATGCCTTGCATTGTCTGGTGTCTAGCATCGCTCCCAGAAACTGAATCCTTTGAAGAGGAAGCAGTTGAGATTTGCTTTTGTTGAGAGAGAGGCCTAAGTTTGAGAATAGACCTAGGCATGCTGAAACTGCCTCTACGGTAGTCTACTTCGAAGGGCCTTTGAGCAACCAGTCGTCCAAATACGGAAATACTTGTATTCCCTGAGATCTTAGAGTCGCTGCTACTGGTGCGAGACACTTTGTGAAAATTCTTGGTGCAGATTGCAGCCCAAACGGGAGGACTTTGAACTGATAGTGGACGCCAGCCACTACAAATCGAAGGTACTTGCGGTGCTTGGGATGTATAGGAATGTGGAAGTACGCGTCCTCCAGGTCCAGAGAAGCCATAAAATCCCCTTTCTTCAGGCAGCTCAAAACTTCGGCCAGCGTAACCATCCGAAAACTCTGCTTCTTTAGAAATTTGTTGAGCTTGCGGAGATCCAGAATCGGGCGCCACTCTCCTGACTTTTTCTTTATGAGGAAAAAATCGAGAATAGAACCCGGTTCCCTTCTGGGACGAAGGAACCTTCTCTATTGCGTTCTTGTGGAGCATTTTTAAGGCTTCTTTGAACAATAAGTGAAGACGAGGGGGAGGGGGACCCTTGGGCGGGGCAGTAGGTGGTCGTTTTAAGAACTCCAGGGGGTGACCGTTTCTGACTAGGTCGATGACCCAACGATCCAAGGTGATCTCTTCCCAATTGTGTGCAAAAGTTGATATCTTTGCTCCCACTGGGAGGGAAGGAGGGATGACTTGCGTCCTGCGTAAATCATTGCTTCTTGTTGGCGTCGCGACCCTGATTGTTCGATCGCCTTCTTACTCCCTGGCGAGAGAAAATATTCGAGGAAGATTGTCTGTATGATGATCGTCCATAAGGCTGTCTATATTGAGATTGATATTGTCTGTTTTGCTGACTTTGATAACTTCCCCTTGATACAAAGCCACGTCCTCTTGCACCACGGAAAGATCCCCGTTTGTATTGGAGAGCAGCTAGTGACTTAGCTGTATCCGTATCGGTCTTGATCGCTAGGAGGGCCTCGTCTATATGTTTCCCAAATAAGGACTCTCCATCATAGGCCATATCAATGATTTTTGCTTGAACCTCTGGCCTAAAAGATGTTGCCTTAAGCCATCCTTGACGCCCAAGAACTGCAGCCCCTGCAAGTTGTCTAAAGTTGGTATTAGCAATATCCAGAGCACAGTCTATGATCTCTGATGCGGCTCGTTCTCCCTCTAGTAGTATCTTTCTTGCCTCTTGTTGACGATCTTCAGGAATGAGGTCTATAAATTCCGATAATTCTGACCACATCTGGCGGTCATAGCGACCAAGTATGGCCAAAGAGTTTGCAGCTTTGATAGAAGTTGCCGCCATAGTAGAGAACTTCTTACCGATAAGATCCAATCTTCGTCCTTCCCTATCCGGCGGCGTTGATATCGGCATAGCTGGATTTTTGGACCTTTGTTGAGCAGCTTGCGATATACCGGGATCTGGTCGGGGATGACCGATTAGACAAGATGGCGTTTCTGGAGGAGCATGATATTTCTTGTCAATACGAGGGAGGACCGCAGGTACGGAAGCAGGTGTCTTCATAATTTTTAACCCCTCATTCCATATAAAATCAATGATGGGAATCGCTCTGGTGATTTTCCTGTGCTCCTCTTTAAAATCATGGAGGAAACAATCCGTATGCTCCACAGTGACTGGTAATTGAAATCTGACTGCGGCACGTTGCATTAAATTGTGAAAGCCGCCTATATCCTCTGGAGGAGAATCCGATGGCTGAGGAATGGGTGGAGAAGGCATGGGAATAATGTAGTCATCCCAAGGATCCAGACTGGTGTCCTTATCAGGCACCTCACCTTCTTCGATCTCTTCCTCATCAGAGGAAATGGTATCATGGTGTGATTGCGTCCCAGAACCAGTAGGGTGAAGCGGCGAACTTGTAATGTCCGTATGTGACTCTTCAGCCGGTTGAAAATCAGGAAGAGGTTGTTGTGGAGGAAAGCGTTGGCGGTAATCCGCCAGCATGGCCTGAAGATCTTGTATCAGTGTAGGCGGGAGATGACTCGTTTCTCTACGATCCCAATCCCTTGTGGGATGTCTGTAACCTGGTGTAGCAAGGCCTTCCTGGTAAGCATGCTCATGATAGTCTTCGTCCTCATCCACGTCTTGACATTTTATATGTAAATCCGAGGGGTGCCGAGCTATTCCGAAAGGACCCTCATCATCCTCTTCTGCATAAGAGTCTAAGATATGCGAAGGTAGCAAAGGAGAAATATTGCAGTAATCCTGCTTGTGAAAAGTTTTTAACTGAATATGTGTGTACGCAATAGGCGTAACATGAGTAGTTGGTGGAATCGCTTTAAATAAACTTCTCGTCGACGGGCTTTTCGTCGTCGACGGAATTGCTGCCTTCTGGGGCGTCGACTGGATCGTCATCGTCGACTGGATCGTCATCGTCGACGAGGTCTTCGCCGTCGACGGGATCGCCATCGTTGATGGGATCGTCGCCGAGGTCTTCGCCGTCGACGAGGCCTTCGTTGTCGGCGGGGTCTTTGTCGTCGTCGACGGGGTCTTCGACGGGGTCTTTGTCGTCGTCGTCGACGGGGTCTTTGTCGTCGTCGTCGACGGGGTCTTCGTCGACGATGTCTTCATCGACGATGTCGTCGTTGACAGAACTTCCATCAAGCTCGACGTCGACGCGGTTGTCGACGGAGTCTTAGATGTTTTAGAAGACATGATAGGTGAAGATATAGAAGTAGTGGAGACTGTAGCCGTCGACAGAGGAGCAGCAGAAGTCACAGAGATTTCATATGAAGATCCCGCTGACAAAGTCTTAACCTGAGATTTACTCACGGTTTTAGAAGCTGAAGAACTCTTGGATCTCTCAGAGTGTGGTAGTGTTGACTCAGAGGACAATACTTGTGACCTCTGCGATTGGTCAGAAGTTACATGAGAGGCCTTATGATGCTTTCTCCCTTGACTGGAAGAACTATCAAGTGATCTAGCCCTTTTGCTAGATGTCGAGGCCCTGTCATCTTCCTCAGCCGAGGAAGATTTCAACCATAATAATACTCTTGCCTCTCTGTCCCTTAAGGTCTTGGGAGGGAAAGTCCGGCAAATTCTACAATCCTTAGCAACATGCTTAGGATGCAGACAATAAATACACTCCTCATGCTGGTCGTCTACATGGACCCTCTTCTTATCACAGGTCCTGCAGGGTTTAAACAAAGCTTTCTTGTCAGACATTTCTGAAGAAAAAAAGAAGAAACTGAGTAGGCACTCAGGGAGACTCCCTTCCACACGACGTGCGGTGAAAATCTGAGGAGAGCTGGCTCTGCTGAGAGGGTTCTAGAAGGGTGCTGATGTCTGATTGGTTGTTACCAATTCTTTGGTTATTTTACATAACGAGGTAGATAGGCTTCTAAGATATAGGCTGTAGGGCTTTTTCTTTGGGCCTACTACTACTACTAATACTTTTTGGCACTACTTTTTTATTTACCGGGACTCCCGCCTCGGCGACGGGGAATGATTCAGGCATGTGAATCTATGAAAGATACCCCAATACTGGATAACAATGAACTCTGTTTCTCAGGTTGCGCGTTTGAAGAACACTGAAGGGAAAAAAGTATAGATTCCCCTTAATATGACTGAAAAAGACAGCACAGAAGAAAAAGCAAAGCATTGAAACATAGACTAACATGCAGTGAAAATTAAATGAACTTGAAGGGAAAAGGCAGTACACATACAGTGAAAGGCACACTCATGGAAGCAAAGAAATGATGCACCCTTAATAGCGAAGAAGAGCGCTCCTTGAAGAATCGGCCACTCAATGTGGCTTCTGCAGAGCGGTCAGTGCTAGAGGAAGTGGAATACCTCTTCCTTGGAAACCGTTTGCAATCTGTTACAGATTGACACTCATCAGCAGTCATACCAGCACATGGTCTTAGAGCCTGAGGAAGCAATGGTGCCTCTTAAGCTCCTCCATGTTGCAAAGGTAGCTGGAGCAGTAGCGCAGTTCAGTTAGAGTTTCATGGGGAGATGCTGTTATGTTTGGCAGGAGATTAAAGCACACAAATAGGTGCATAATGGATCAGTTTACACCACAAGACCTTCTTCTACCCACAAGCGGGCACACATACATATTGATAGCGATGGGCAAAACTCAGAATGCCAACGAATACCACAAGAAACAGGCTTGTGTTTCGAACGAAAGGGAAGCAAAGCTACAGCGTAGCTCCTCCCAGATCAAAAGAAAAAAAAGAGAATCCACTGAAAGGTGCTCGCCTGCACTCCATTAAAAGGGCAGATCAGACCGGAATAGTCCACTGCGTCAAAAGCAGAAGTAAAATCAACTAAAATAAGACAGAAGGTAGGAAGCTAGCTCTTTATATAGTATGCCAAAAAGAGGTTTACTGTGCAAAAAGTCTAGGTATTCCCTTATAAGTGGACAGGGGCTTGCTCTAGCGATCACAAGGTGCTCGCTTAAGGGGTAGCGTGGTCAGGCAGCCTTAGGCTTATCAGAGAGAAGTGTTGGACATCTGCAGTATGCACACAACTAATAATTATATAACTTAAGGCACTAAAATCATCAAAATCAGGTCAGTACGTTTCGAGTTATGAATTTTTACTATTTTTAAAAATGGACACCGTGCAAATTCTGAAGCGGTAGTGTTATCCCATGGAGGAAAAGCATATACTGCATACAGGTACTTTACAGCGAGTTTCAGGAGCAATCTTCCAGACTTAAGGTGAGTATGTGGCAAGGTCCAAGGCAGCACCATCAGGTCACCTTGGGCCTGATGAAGTCAATGTGGATCGGTCCGGTCAAAAAGAGGCTGCAAGCGGAAACTGGGAGACCTGTCAGGCAGAACCAACAAAGGGCTCAGTTATCGCAATGGTCGGGGTCATGGGGACACCTTTGGTCCTCTTCTCCTCTGTACAGAGCGGCCGGGTGCAGAGGTATTCTGAGGCATCAGGTTTTCGTCACCGGAGACACTTGCGTTAGAGGGGGCCTGCACAAAGACACTGCAGGCGGCATCAAGAAGTCCCATGTGGGTAAACCCACGGTGGGCTTTGTCTCTGGAGTATCTGCGTACCACACCGGTACAGTTGGCCCACTTCAAGTCGGGCTTGGAGGCACGGGTGCAGTGGCGCTTTAGGCATCAGGTTTTGGCATTACGGAGTCCTTGCAGTTCCATTGGGGTGCCTGCAGGATGCAGAGGAGCAGCTATGCTACACCGCAGGAGTTCCTGGGCCTTTGGTGAAGGCAGGCATTCCTCACAGGCTCTTGGAGGCACAGCAGCTGCAGGAGAAGACGACTTTAGCACAATTTGTTGGGACCAGCAGACAGGCCGGCAGGGTTGGAACCATGTCAGATGCTTCTCCACAGTCCTTGCTTCTTGCAGCTTATTGGTGTACTCCTTCTTAGGTCGTCGGGAAACTGATCTCCTGGTGGCAGGGGCTCACCTAAATACTAGATTTAGTGGTGTTAAGTGAGTGTAGAGTAGTAGCCAATCGGCTATATACCTCTGGGGTCACTGCGCCCGCTAGACTTTCTGTGGGAAGTGGGAATAACCCTGCCCCAGACTTCCTAATTCTGCTGTCACCAAGATGGCAGACTTACAATTTCAGAATTCACATCAGGTTGCCCACTTTAGGGGTAGAACTAGCCTGAGGGTGAACACACCTATCTGACTACTAATTCTTCTGTTTGTCCAGGCGTCTAATGGGCCCTGGTCAGGGGGGTTGTGTTCCCCTCACCACTGAGGGACGCCAAATTCACATACCAAGGATGCCAGTCTCTTTAAAGCCTATTGCTTTAGAACGCTAATTAACAGGTTGTCCTGTTGTCCCTGACCTCCTGAGAACGTGGGATCTCATCACGGGGGCCAAAAAATCATCTTTGGTGGCAGGCTGGTCAAAACCAGCCAGCCAGCACACTAGTAGTTGGTAGGATTTCAGGGGGCACCTCTCCGGTGCCCTCTGGGTGCATGTTTGAATAAATCCATCACTGGAATCAGTGTGGGTTTATTAATACAAGATGTTTGATAACAAACATCTTTGGTTTTCAGTGAAGCCATCATTTAGCTGGGGAACTTGTATTTGACCAGTACCCAGAACATGTATTTAAAAAGGCTTCCCTGGTCACCTGTACTAGCAGTAATTGAACTGGCCAGCAGAGGGGCATATCTGCTTGTGCAGGTATACCCACACATGTAGTATAATGCACCTTGCTGTAAGGCTGTAAGGCCTGCTGCAGGAATGACTTACTTGCAAGCAGTGTCTGTAGGGATGGCACACAGCGTTGTGTGCCATGTCGTGTTTTCACTTTTCTCTGCGCCAAGACACACGGACTGCAATGGCAGTCTGTATGGCTTTGGGGAGGGGTCCCTCAGGGTGGCACAGTATGCGCTACAGCACTTAGGGACCCTCCTTAGCACCTCATGCTCTAGGTACCAGAGGAGCCATTTACTAGGGACTAACAAGAGCCCTAAAACTATTGTCAATTGGGGTGCAATTGCACAGTTTAGGGTAAGAGATCTGGCACTGGGGAACTGGTTAGCAGGAACCCAGTGCACTTTCTGTCAAAATTGCATCAATTTATCAGGCAAAAAATGGGGTACTGGCCATGTCAAAAAGGGTCACTGTCCTACACAGCCCCCATCCCAATAAAAGAGAATGAGACTAACCTTTCCTAAGAAAGTCCTCATTATCTAAGTGGAAACACCTGGAAAGGCCCTCTGCATTGGCATGGTCAGTCCCTGGTTTGTGCTCCACTGTAAAGTCCATTCCCTATAGGAAGATGGACCACCTCAACAGTTTGGGGTTTTCACCTTTCATTTGCATTAGCCATTTTAGAGGCCTGTGGGTAGTTGGAACAAGGATGTGGTAACCAAACAATTCTGGTCTCAACTTCTTCAGGGACCAAACCACAGCAAAGGCTTTCATCTTAATGGCACTCCAACACTGCTCTCTGGGGCGTAACATCCTGCTAATGAAAGCAACAGATTGGTCATGGCCATCATCATTTGTTTGGGACAGGACTGCCCCTATCTCATGTTCAGAGACATCTGTCTGCACTATTAAATGGTAAGAATAATCTGGAGTTTTAAGAATGGGTGCCAAGCACATTGTTTCCTTCAGTGGGTCAAAAGCCTTTTGACAGCTCACTGTCCAGTTTACTTTCTTTGGCATTTTCTTGGAGGTCAATTCTATAAGGTGCGCCACAATAGTACAGACCCCTTCACAAACCTCCTATAGTACCCAGTCAAGCCATGGAATGCCCCAATTTGAGTTTGGGAGGTTGGAGCCACCCAGTCCACAAATGTCTGAATCTTGGGTTGTAATGGTTGAATTTGGCCTCCACCTACAAGGTGTCCCAAGTAAACAACAGAGCTATGCTCTATCTGGCACTAGCTTGCCTTGATAGTGAGGCCTGCCCTGTGCAGAGCCTCATGGACCCTTCCAAGGTGGATCAGGTAATTCTGCCAAGTGGAACTATAGACCACAATACCATCAAGATTTGCTACACTAACAGACTTCAATCCAGCAAGGACTTTGTTCACCAACCTTTGGAAGGTGGCAGGGGTATTCTTTAGTACAAATGGCATTACTGTAAATTGATAATGTTCATCTGTGGTTGAGAAATGCAGATTTTTCTTTTGCTCCAGGGGTCAGGCCAATCTGCCAGTACCCTGATATTATCTGAAAGGTACTGAGAAACTCGACTGCCCCCAACCTGTCAATCAATTCATCAGCACTAGGAATTGGGTGGGCATTTGTCTTTGTCACTGCATTGAGGCCCCTTTAGTCCACACAAAACCTCAGCTCTGGTTTTCCACCCTTAAATGAGATTTTGGGACTAAAATAACTGGGCTGGCCTAGGGGCTCTCAGAGGGTTCGATGTCTCACAATCCCATCATCTTGCTGACTTCAGCCTTAATGCTCTCCTTGACTTGATCAGACCTCTTGTATATTTTATTTTTGCCAGGTAGGCAGTCCCCAGTGTCCACATCACGTGCACACCAGCATGTCTGACCAGGGGCCAAGTAGATGGGCTCAGCATTATTGTGCAGGACTTGCCTGCAGTCATCTTGCTGTTGGGCAGAGAGGGTATCTGAAAAGACAATTCCTTCTATTGATCCATCCTTAGGGCTGTGATAGATGTTCGAGTGAGGTTCACTCTATTCTTCCTGATCCTCATCAGTGACCATCAGCATAGCCACATCAGCCCTCTCATGACAGGGTTTCAGGCGGTTCACATGGATGACCCTCTTGGGGCTCCTAGGAGTGCCGAGGTTCACCGGATAGGTGACCTCCCTTTTTCTCTCAAGTATAAGGTAGGGTCCACTCCATTAGTCCTGGAGGGCCCTAGGAACCACAGGCTCCAAAACCCACACCTTCTGCTCTGTTTGGAACTCCACCAGTGCAGCCTTTTGGTCATACCAATGTGTCTGGAGCTCTTGGCTGGCCTCAAGGTTTTTGGATGCCTTTCCATGTACTCCGCCAACCTTGAACGTAGGCCAAGTACATAGTCTATTAGGTCTTGTTTAGGCTCTTTGAGAGGTCTCTCCCAGCATTCCTTCACTAGACACAATGGTCCCCTTACAGGACGACCAAACAGAAGTTCAAAGGAGAAAAAACCTACTCCCTTCTTAAGGATGGGCTGCTAGGGAAAGAGATAGAAGCTGCTCCCTATCCCGTCAAATTATGGAAATAGTTGCCGAACAAGCAGTTATTGTTTGCACATTGGCATTTTATCCACTCTGTAGTCTTGCACACTGGCACTTTATTGGTAGATTTACAACTAGCTGCACAGTCGAGTATAAACATTTTCGCTAATCAAGGAAAAAGCTGGCTTATGAATTACTTTTAGATTTGTAGGAAAGTGTTGTGACTGGCTCAATTTATCTGACCCCCCCTCTAACCTTTACACTGGTGTTTTTACTTTTATAATGAAGGGCAGAAAATAATTTAACTGTCTCCCAATTAAGATGTACAATGATTGCTTTGATGTATAATACGTTTTTTAGAGCTTTTGAACTAAACGTCTTATAATGTATAATTTCTGCAATGTTTATGGGTTTCATCGACTAATAAACTACCTTCATTAATTCATTCTCCCTTCTGTGGTACTTCTCTGTAGGTGAAAAGCAGGCATGGCAAAAGGACACCCCATCTCCATCGGAGTTTTTCAGGGAGTCTATTGTTCATGCCTTTCTTGGTTTTGTTATATCTCTCAAATAAACCATTGGTTTGTGGGTGATTTGGGGCGGTAAACATGTACGACACACCACATTCAGCCCTCATGGCCTTCAGGTAGCAAGGCATGAAGTTACTACCTCTGTCTGACACCACCTCCTTAGGAAAGCCCACTCTAGTAAAGATACTAATGAGGGCCCTAGCAACTGCAGGAGCGGTGACAGTCCTAAGTGGAATAGCCTCAGGGTATTTGGTGGCATGATCCACTACCACCACTATAAATATGTTTCCTGATGCTATTGGAGGGTCCAGGGGGCCAACAACGTCGACCCCTACCTTTTCAAAGGGAACCCCAACCACTAGAAGTGGAATTAAGGTGACCATTGGGTGGCCATTTGCTTTGCCACTGGCTTGGTAGGTAGCACATGAGTTACAAAACTCCTTCAACCTTCTGGGACATTCCTGGCCAGTAGAAAGGGGTAAATAACTGTAGGAAGCTGGCTCTTTATGTGATATATCAAACATCTGATATATCGTGTAAAGAGTCCTGGTGTTCCCTTATGAGAGGGCAGAGCTTGCTATGCAATCCCAAAGTGCTCTACTAGGGGTTAGTGTGGCGAAGCAGCCTTACGCTTAACATAGAGGAGTGTAATACATTTGCAAATACACACAATGATGACGTCACGACTCAAGAAGAAGATCCACACCAATTTATAAAAATAGCAACTATCTTTATATATGTTTAGGCATCAGAAAAAAACGTTCAGGTAACAACGTTTTTAAATATAAATTCTTTTCAGTTTACAAAGTGGACACAATGCAATTTTTGAGTTCTGCAATGCATTCCTATGGGAGGAAAAACACGTTCTGCAAACAGGTACAGTACATCGATTTACAGGATCAATCACTGGGATTTAAGGTGAGTAGTCTGACTCTGGGTTTTCTGGGTCTCCCTGAACCTGATCCTGCATTCTTAAGTGGTGAGTCCAAAGCCCTCAATCCAGGGTATCCTTCTTAAGGTCAGAATACTGACTATCTGCCTCATTCAGTGTCAGGAGCCTATCCAGACCATTCCTGAGAGCAGCTCCCAGAGCAGGGAACCCCAATACTTCTCATTCAGTTCCCTCAGTCGATAAGCCCTGTCAAAGGTTGTAAACCATTTGGTGATATCATCACCTTGTGAGTGTTTTGGGGCAATCCCTTTGTGTATTTTAGAGTCAAGACGTTCTACTTGAACAACAATGGTGCTGCTGTCAGAGATGGGTCCTAGGTCTCTTTTTCTATGTCTCGGAGTTCAGCCTTTAATGCTATCCTCTTGGACAGTTTCTGAAGATCTACATCTTCAGTGTCTATGTCTCCTGGGAGTGTTCCCAGTGGTATTGCTTTCTTAAGAGTTACAGGTGGAACCAGTTTCAACCTCCTCTTGCTCTTCATCATCTTCTTCCCAACCAGGGGAACTTGTATATGCCAAGGCCTGGTCATTTTCTGCCAGCAGCGGTTGCAGATGAGCTTTTGTGGGTTTTAGGTCACATAGCAAGTTTCCATGCCTTACAGATCTCCTTGAATTGAGCTACCCTAAGGTGCTCATAGGGAGCCAGGTTGAGTTCCTGGGAGGTCCCATCTTCAAACATGTTTATAAAGTAGTTGGGAAATGTTTAAAGACTTACAATAAAAATGCTAAGTACTACTAAAAGCCTAACTACTTTAATTTTTAAAAAAAGATTTCAGTTTTGCAAAGGGACTCAATCAAGGCCCTATCAGCTATTTTAAAACAATTTAGAAAAATTGGAAAAAATGTTTTTAGCTAGAGACAATTTTGGATTCCTCTGTGGAATCACTTATCAACCAAGTGTTACAGTAAAGTTCTTGTCTTTCCCACCGCAGCACCACCAATGTAAGACTGGCTCTTTATGTGATATATCAAAAATCTGATATACTGTGTAAAGAATCCAGAGGTTCCCTTATGAATGGATAGGGCTTGGTCTGTAATCCCAAAGTGCTCTGTTAGAGGGTAGTGTGGTTGAGCAGCCTTAGGCTTATCCAGAGGAGTGCAAAACATTAGCAAACTCACACAATGGTTAATAAATGACGTCACGCCTCAAGGAGGAGATCCACAGCAATTTATAAAAATAGGAACTATCTTGATGTTTAGGCATAAGATGTAAATTGTTCAGGTAAATATGTTTTTAAATATAAATTCTTTTCAGTTAAAAAAATTGACTGTGCAATTTGAGTTCTGCAATGTATTCCTATGGGAGGAAAAACAAGTTCTGCAAACAAGTACAGTACATCGATTTACAGGACCAATCTCCGGGAGTTAAGGTGAGTGGTGGACAAGGTCCAAGTCAGCACCAGCAGTTCACCACCAGCAGCACAAGGGAGGCTGGGTGCAGGGTGCAAAACAGAGTCAGAAGTCCAATAGCTTTTAATGGAGATCAGTCACTGCAGAAAGAGGCTGGAGGCTCTGACTGGGAGACCTGTTGGGGTTAACCCAAAAGGGGTCCAAGACTCACGATTCTCTGGGACCTAGGGACACCTACTTTGAGGGGAACCTGATTTGCATTCCCAAGGCGGCAAGCTTCTTTGAAGCTTGCCGGCCCAGGGAGACTAATCAGCAGGTCATCCTGTGGGAGGGGATATTACACCCTCTTCCCCAAACAGTCTTTTGTTCTGGGTCTACTGAGAGCAAAAGTTCTCACCGTAGCAGGTCAGATCAGCGTTCCGGAGTGCAGGCTCGCAGAAACCAGTCAGCAAGCCCCCAAGCGGCGGTAGGTTTTCAGAGGGCACTTCTAAAGTGCCCTTTGGGTGCATGAATTGGTAAATCCAACACTGGCATCAGTGTAGATTTGCCAATACAAGATGTTTGATACCAAACATCTCTATTTTCATTGAAGCCATCATGTAGCTGGGGAGCTTGTTTTCACCAGTGTCCAGCACATTTTAAAATGGCTTCCCTGGTCACTTGTACTAGCGGTAATGGAACTGACCAGCACAGGGTCAGATCTGCTCATGCAGGTATGCCCTCATATGTCGTACTAAGCACCCTGCCTTAGGGCTGTTACGCCTGCTGTAGGGGTGGCTTACAGGTAGCACATGCAATGGTAGGAGACATGGCATACATGGATGTGTACTGAATAATGGTGTGGACTACGCACTCCTTGCTTTCACTTTGTAAACCCAAATCACTTTTTATCTTTTTGATGATCAGTGTGCTGCGCCTGATGGTGTGTACCTACCACACCTAGTCATACAAGAAAAAAGGGAGGCCAGAAGGCAAATAGCCTGCAGGGCTCAGGTGCGCACAACTTAACGAGATATATAAACTATCGTGCTTGTAAACATAAATTCAATCTTTTTAAACCGAACACATTTTAGTAACGTTTGACCATGAAGTTTTAATCAATAATTTCCTTATTGTACTCAACGGTACATGCCTATGCTGTAATGTAATTACAGTCACTTTATAAGAAATTAATTAACAATACTAAATCAACATCATTACAACAAAACATAATTCAAAGACATAAGCCCAATGCATTTCGGGACTTCTGCCATCCCTTCTTCAGGAGAGTCTCTGCAGGACAAAGTAACATAGTTCTGTAAATGTACATTCCTGCCGATCTATAAGTCATCTGTATACTTCATACAATAATACAATAATGCAATGTATTCTCCTTTTCCCAAGCTAAGAACCATTCTGTGTTGCCATTCTGGATGTGCATGTTTGTGAGAGAATATGGAGCAAAGAGATCAATGTAAGGGACACGAACATAAAGACAAAGCAGAGAAAGAAAAGAAACCCAAAATTCCCAGTCTAGTCAAATTCATGTAGTTAATGCCAGAGAGACCATACTCACTGAATATGTAATGTGTTGTACGCTACAACATGAGAAGTGTAACTGGCCCGAGGGGCTAGCACACGCTGTAAGAGGTCAAAGAAATTCTTTTAGTTATATACCTCCATGACTATAAACAGAAACAACAAACCTAATCCGACGCGAATCCATACATGCTAATGGCAAAACGATACTTTTTTTTTTTTTTTAAACAAATTTTATTGAGTTATCCAAAAGACATAGACAAAACCATGTACTCAATGAAGGCTGCAAGTGGACAGATTGAATACACACTTAGTACTGAGCAGGATATTACAGGTCCATAGTGCATCAACAATCAACTGCAAGCAAAGGAGAAAGGAACCCCCTCCTGACATGGGGAAGTGTGATCTAAGTGGGGGATAATCCCCAGCACCCCTTACTCGGTCTTGTAGTAGAGGCCAGCGAGATACATTAGGCGAAACAATACTTATGTCAACGCTACTGGCAATCTGCTTTACAACTGTATGCTGTGACAGTCGCTTATCCCGATTGCTAAATCTCTGGAAAAAATCAACAAATGCCCAATCGACTATGCATACTATGTCTGAGATACATCCCTTAAGCTGCCCAAATATCCTTGTGACTAATCTACCAGCACGCAGCTTACCGTTTAACAGTCTTCAAACCACGTCTCGCGATCACCAGCAACCAGCGGCCTCCACAATCGAATGAGTATACGGCGGTAACTGCGCTCGGCTTTAAAAAAGGAAATGGGCCCTGTCACATGACAGGGGATGTATGTGATGTCTTAGTCAGCGCCATGATGGAATGGTGCTGAACTCTTAACCCAATCATAAGGAAACAAGGTATTCATCGATGTGCGATAATCAAACCCGTATTCCGCGTGAATTGCATCATTGCTCTTATAAAGGATCAACCTCAGCGCTAACGGCGATAGCGCTCGGTCATCATCAAGTACCTAGACCCTGTCACGTGACAGGGGATATGTGTTACATCATAGTCAGTGCCATATTGAGACGGTGCTTAACTCGTAACCAACACATAAGAAAAAACGAATTAAACAATATGCGATCATCAAATACTCGCTTAATATGAATTCCTTCATTATTCTTATGAAAAGGCACACAAATAATCAAACCGTCAATAACGATAACCTATTGGTAATACAGGTGATTCAGTTGTCGAAAAACTAAATTCATATATAATCATGAAGAGATTACCCAAATCTGATCTTTCTCTTGATGGAAAACCTCTGTTTGAACACAACATTTTCTCCAAATTACTGTTGCGTACACTTTCTAGTGAAAATCAACTTCACTCCCTCACTTCCAATTGCGGCCACTCTGAACTCTACATTAAGTTTTGTGGTAGTTCACCTTGAATGACTCAACGAGGCCCCAACATCAGGAAATAGAGTAAGAAAAACGAGAAAGAATTTTTTTGAACAAATAAGAGGACAAACACCACAAAGAAGGAAAGAAAAATAGAATGTGCAAATATAAAAACCATTGGCTCTCATTGAGTACAGTAATACCCAACGCATATGCCCTGGAGAAAGAAACATTTGACTATCATATGACCGGAGATACATTCACTTGATAAATGAAGATACTTGTATGCATTTTAAACAAAACAACTCCTCTCAAGGCTATCATTGAGCCCACGCGGTTTTAATGTGCCCAACCGCTTTATCCCAAAAATCTCCCTTTGCAGTAGGCGTTTGTTGATATCTAATCCTGTTTGTTCTGCTACTGTTTCTAAGATCTGAAACTTGATCTGCGCTATGGTGTGGCGATTTTCTATCCAATGTGTAGCTAAACACGATGTGGCACTCATATAGCGAAAATGGCTTTAATGCTCGGAGATCCGAATCTTAAGTTTCCTTTCGGTCTTGCCGATATACAACAGGCCACATGGGCACTTAATGGAGTAAATCACATTGTTGGTATTGCAGTCTTCCTTGAATAATGACTTAATGCTTTCCCCTGTGTGTGGATGAGAGATCTTGTTGCCTATGATTACATTATTGCAATGTATGCAATTCTGACATCTACGCATTCCAGTGATATCCTTTCTATTCACAGACGTTTTACTGGCGAGTAATTCCTTGATGTTCCTCGATATGCAAATATGGGTTGTGCTGCATAAATATTTCTGAAATCTGGCTCTTGTTGTAAAAGTTCCCACCTTCTTTTGATAATATTCCGTATCTTTGGAGAATTAGTCGAGAATTTGGAGACAAAGACTATATGTGATGTTTCGGTCTTTTGATTTTTCTTCAATAAATCCCCTCTATCATGTGCTAAAGCTCTTTGAGCTTGACTATCCAGGAGTTCAGTGGGATATCCATGACTTTTGTATTTCATCTTCAGATCCTGAATAGATGCTTGACATTGGGTAGCATCAAACGAGTCGCCTGACTCGTAAAAACTGAGAATATGGGAGATTATTCACTAAGGTAGGTGGACGAAAACTTTGAAACAGCAGAGAGCTGTTCCTATCTGTTGGTTTTTTATATAAACTGGTACTCAATCCTTGTTCACTCCATTCCACGTTGACATCTAGGAATGAAACTGCCCTCTTGCTCATGGTGTAGGTAAACTGAATCCTAGGGTTCATCAGGTTAAGTTGTTGAATATTCTCTATAAGACTAGCTTCTGACCCAGTCCAGATCAAGAACATGTCATCTATGTAACGACAAAAGAACACCAGGTTTCCAGTCCATTCTGCCTTTGCAAAAATGTAGTCTGCCACAAATTTCGCCATAAATGTATTAGCGTACGATGGGGCTCCTGCGAACCCCATGGAAGTTCCACTGAGCTGTAGATAGAACAGGTTATCCCATGTAAAATAATTATGGTGCAGACAAAAATGAATGAGCTCAAGCACTTTCGAAGTCCCAGTGTCACATAAAAAGCTCGACATGTTTGAATCATTAGTGGACAAGGATTTTAAGAAACTGACTTATAAGAGTAAGAAGAACTCCTTCAACAATCTTAGTAGAGCAGAAAAAAGCACATTAGCTCAATTGACAAGAAGCACTGAGATCACATTCCAAAAAGCAGGTAAAGGCGGGGCCTTGGTGCTGATGGACACTTGTTTTTATGAGAAGAAAGTAACAGAACATGTGGGAAACACCGACCCATATATGTTATTATACAAAGTTCCAACAATTGAGATCATCAGCTTATTTCAACAAATTATTGAAAAAGCCCTTAACCCCTTCGGTGCTCATGACGGAATGGTTTTGTCATGAGCACCGGTGCTCCTGTGCTCATGACAGAACCATTCTGTCATGAGAACAGGGGCACTAAGTCCCTATGCTGCAGACAGCAGAGGGAATTCCCTTTTTAGGTCTCGCTTACGTAGCGCACATGCGCTGCATAGGAGGAGACCTCTTGGAATCGATTAGCTTTTTAGGCCAAAAACGTGCACGCATTTGATTGCTTTCAATGGCAACGCGTGCACGTTTGGGGATTTCCTTGCGGGAGCGAGCTTTGAAACCATCTGTTTGTAATTGACTTTCAAATAGATGGTGCCCTTGCTCGCTCCCGCAAGGGAAATGCTGTGTGTGCTCTCGGCCGCACTCCCCCCACTTGTTTCTTTTTTTGCAAGGCTTTCCACCCCTTTCCCACTTCCTGCTGACTCCGCGCTCCTTCCTTTTTTTGTCTTTTTTCTCATTCTAAATCCATTTTTCCCTTCTCTGACCACTTCCCACGATTTCACCTCCCATCTCTCTTTTTCCTCGAGTTTCTGACCAATCCATTCCTAAAATGGACAAATAGATCCGGATGAACTGCAAAGGTGCGTGACTCAGTCCGGCATTGCTGGCGCCTACAAACGTGCGTTCAAGTGTATTCTGCGCGCCCTTTGTTCATGTTCATTATTTTATTTTTGTTTTTCCGTGTGGAATCAGTAGTGTACCTACGATATTGCTTTATCAGATGAACGCAGCGTAGTTTTTCACTCCTTAAACCTTTGTGATTGGGATTTTTAGTTTAACCCTAGAGTCTTATTTGTGAAGGGGGGCTAGTTTTTCCCATTGCTCAAGTACATTAGTGAAATCTGAGCGTCGAGTTGCTGCAGAAACATTCCAGGAACTCCGCGGTTGCTATGAATGTGCGTGAATTTGCCCTGTACTTCGAGGCTGGTCGGCAAATGGCTTACAACCCCTGGGCAAGGCAGCCCATTAGACATGACTGAAAAAACCCTGCAAGAACAGTTTCGGCGTGGGCGGAGCGTCATGTTACTTTGTGTGTCTTGCTCTTAGCATCTCGCAGCTAACTGCTGTGAAGTTGTTGCTTGGGAGAAAAAAATAGCAAGCAAAGGTCACTAGTACGTTCTTTTCTCAAGGCTAAGACCTTTCTGTACAATAAACGTTATCAGTCGTCATGCCTTATTAACGAGAGATTGCAGGCGGATTACGGCTGTGTGCAAAGTCGACTGTCTTGCCTCGAAGTACAGGAGTGCAGTTCTTTGTTGTATGTGTGCAGTTGTGTTGTGATGTTAGTGTGTATATACGTTATAACACTGTTTAAGTATAGAGTCATGACAAATGCACATATATCTGATGACACTCACCCATACCTATTGTTTTTTTATGATGCGGTTTACCATTGGCAAACAGGCATTTTTATTCTTTTTACCAATGCTGCACAGTATTGGCACAAAGATAGTAACTTCAGCCTAAATCACATGACATTAAAAGGGATTCAGGTGAGAGGAAAGGATTCTGTGGCTTATGATGAAGTGGACATAATGAGATCTAATTTACTTAAAGTAATGACGGATCCCTGATCACTGTAGCTAGCCTTACGTTTACTAGCAGTGCCAGTTATCAAAACCAGCAGCAACAGCGATGCATGAAGTGTAAGACATTTTCAGGGCTCCATACTGTTATAAGCAATACTTTACCTGCTCATGGTGTTGGCATGTGTGCAGAACCATACTGTTGTTGACAGAATATGGATGGGTGTAAATGTTGTGTCCGTAATATCATATACAAATATATTGCCTTGTTCGAGTTAAATAATTGAAAATCTACACGCACTGGAACAACACCTTTGTATACGATATTTACGAATATATTGATGTCACATGGAATTTTTGTTCATAATCAAAGGGAATGGATCACTGGTACCTGTCACCAGGGTTCAGGTGGTTGTTTCCAATATTTGATAAAAAACCCTCATTCACGTAGAGCGGTTCAGGGGCGGTATATCTTGATTCTCCGCCTTGATTTAACTACGTGTCAGCATCATCATAGGGTTTTCTCTCATGGTTCCTCCGCCCGGAGTGAACCACTGGATGTTACAGTAGTGATCAGAGAAAAAAAATGATAAAAAAAACAAAATTAGTGAAGTGCTCATGTGATGTGAAAAATTGTTATGTTAAAAAATTCCTCTTGCTACCTGGTCTCAATTTTATTCCGTGCGGTGCAAGGGAAAAGGGTAAAATCTGGAGGTGTGCAGATAGGGCATATAAAGAGTCCACTGCACTTTTTAGTCTGAATAGTTGGTCGACATGTGTTAGCCCGTAGATTGCCCAGAAGGGTCAGGGGGCTTTCTTCAGGACCTCAGAAAAGGGTGATGTGTGAAGGAAATGGGGAATGTCCAAATCCGAGTTGGAAGTTCGAGTACTACTCGATTGAACTTTGATAAGGATAATACCTATAAGGAGAGGGGAGGAGAAAGAAAATAGACGCACGGGTCCTCATTAGTCCAGGATGGCCGTGGTCTTGGTATGATGAAGCTATGTTAATTATACAAAAGCAAATCAAGATGGCAAATCTTTAAATACATTCTTTGTTGGAATTTTTGTACACTTGATTCTGACACACAAACTTGGCATTCGCCTACCAAAAGGTAAAACAAACAGCTGCCCCAAGACATCTGTAGGTTGTTGTGTTGCCATAAAAAAGCAGTAGTCTACTGCCTAAAGTCTGTAGCATTGAAAATTTGGAACAGTACTTTGTGCCTGCAGTCTATTGGAATTCAGATAACAACAAGCATTGGCATAGCCAATAGGTCTCGCCTTTGGGACCTTATAAGTGTTTAGTTATCCAGCACAATATCCTTGGTGCAACAACATTCAGTGTTGCATAGCTAAACACTTATAAGGTCCCAAAGGCGAGACCTATTGGCTATGCCAATGCTTGTTTTTTATTGGCCTCGGGAGGTTGGGGAAGAGCTTCCCCAACCTCCCGAGTCCAATTGCATTTTCATTGCAATGCCGATCGCCCGCATGGCGCGCCGACGTTATTGCAATGAAAATGAAACTGAAATGAGCCAAGAGGCTCAGTTCCCTAGTGGATCCCTGCTTGGGGATCGCCCCAGGAGGGCGATCCCCAAACAGGGATCCACCCACTAGGCACCAGGGAGGGGGGAGCGGACCCTTGGGCAAGGGCCTTTGCTCTCCACATATTATTTAAGGTAAAATTAGTCTTTCTAACCTCTCTCCCGGGGGGTGGCAGAAAGCCCACTAGATACCAGGGATTTTTGTTTACATTTTATTTAGGGGTGGGGGCTGCCCAAGATGGGCATACCAATGCCCCCACCCACCTGGCTGTAAAATCACAGAATGCACACTAGATACCAGGGATTTTTTTGAAATTATAATTAGAGGTGGGGGCTGCCCAATATGGGCATGCCAAAGCCCCCACCCCTCCCCAAACAAAATTCCAGTCTTTCTGCCCCCCCTGTGGAGAAGATGGGGGCAGTAGCCCACAATCTGCCCCCCTGGGGGGCAGAAAGCCCACTAGAAACCAGGGATTTATTTTATTAAGTATATTAAGGGTGGGGGCTGCCTAATATGGGCATACCAATGCCCCCACCCACCCGGCTGTAAAATCACAGTCTTTCTGCCCCCCTTGGGGGGCAGAATGCACACTAGATACCAGGGATTTTTTTGAAATTATAATTAGGGGTGGGGGCTACCCAATATGGGCATGCCAAAGCCCCCACCCCTCCCCCCCACAAAATTCCAGTCTTTCTGCCCCCCACGTGGGGACGATGGGGGCAGTAGCCCCCAATCTGCCCCCCTGGGGGGCAGAAAGCCCACTAGAAACCAGGGATTTATTTTATTAAGTAAATTAAGGGTGTGGGCTGTCCAATATGGGCAAGCCAAAGCCCCCAACACCCCACTGCACAATAACAGTCTTTCTGCCCCCCTGTGTGCAGATGGGGGGGGCAGCCCCCAATCTGCCCCCCCCCCCCCGGAGGCAGAAAGACCACTAGACACCAGGTTTTTTTTTTTTACGATTAATTTAGGGGTGGGGGCTGCCAAAGATGGGCATGCCAATGCCCCGACCCCTCCCCACACAAAATTCCAGTCTTTCTACTCCCCTGGGGGGTAGTAGCCCCCAATCTGCCCCCCGTAGGGGCAAAAAGCACCCTAGACACCAGGGATTATTTTTTATAGGCCCGTGGTGGGGGATACCCAGAATGGGCATGCAAATGCCCCCACCCTATCTCCCCAAAGAAAACTAAAGACGTGCTGCCCCTCCAGGAGGAAGATGGGGGCAATAGCCCCTGATCTGCCCCCGGGGGGGCAGAAAGCCCACTAAGCGCCAGGGATTTTTTTTTATATAGGTAGGGGTGGAGGTTGCCCAGAATGGGCATGTCAAGGACCCCACTCCCCCCAAAAAAAATACCCCCTTATCTGCCGTCCCTTCCACGGGTGGGACAGAAAGCCCACTAGCCACCAGGGATTTTTTTCCCCAAAGTTCGGAGTGGGGGTTACCCACAATGGGCATCCTAATGCCCTCATCCCCCCAAAAAGAATAGCCACAGCCTTTCTGCCCCCTTTGGGGGCATATCGGGGGAATAGCCCTCAATTTCCCACCTCCCCAGGGCGGCAGAAAGCCCACTAGGTACTGAATTGTCTTCAGGATGTGCCTACCTGTGGATTTTGGGCCCTAGCGCAGCTGGCACATATGGAAACTTAGCAAACCTGTACATTTTTTAAAACTAGACACCAAGGGGAATCCAGGATGGGGTGACCTGTGTGCCTCTCACCAGGTTCTGTTACCCAGAATCCCTTGCAAACCTCAAACTTTGTCAAAAAACCCACATTTTCCTCATATTTTTGTGGTGGAAAATTCTGGAATCTGCGTGGATCCACAAATTTCCACCCACCCCGCGTTCCCCAAAGTCTTCCGAGGAAAATGGTACCTCACTTGTGTGGGTAGGCCTAGTGCCCGCGACAGGAAACGGCCCAAAGCGCATCTTGGACACAGCACATTTTCACTGTGAAAAATGACCCTTTTTTTGCAGAGAGCCTAGCTGTAGATTTTGAACCCTAGCTCTGCCAGCACCTAGGGAAACCCTGCAAACCTATACATTTTTTAAAACTAGACACCCAGGGGAATCTAGGGTGGGGTGACTTGTCTGGCTTTCACCAGGTTCTGTTACCCAGAATCCCTTGCAAACCTCAAACTTTGTATAAAAAAAAAAACATTTTCCTCATTTCTGTGGTGGAAAGTTCTGGAATCTGTGTGGATCCACAAATTTCCACTCCCCCCCGCTTTCCCCAAAGTCTTCCGAGAAAAATGGCACCTCACTTGTGTGGGTGGGTCAAGTACCGACGACAGGCAAGGGCCCAAAACGTATTGAGGCGAAATCAAAATTGCCTATCACAAAACAACCTGGTTTTGCAAGGGGGGTCACCTGGGTTTTTGGCCCCATGCTCAGCGGCCAGCTAGGAAAACCTACCAAACCACGGCAGAGAGCGACAAGTGCAGATGCCTACCGACACTAGATCTGTTAATTGACCCTGTGACTGATCCCACTAACTTGCTAAGCATTCCTGTAGAGGACGTATGTGTAATCTTGCGTGAGGTATTATTGCAATGTATGATGCCATCATCCCTAATAGTTGCGAGAAAGTTTTGACCGTTAGGCATTGGCTGCTTTGAAACTATAGTAATAAAGTTTTCAATTCTGGCTGTATTGGGAGAGGCTGGAGCTGTGTGAGTGTTTAGCGTTGCTCCCAGATATGGTTGAAGTTGTGAGGGTTGACGATGGGACTTTTGTGCATTGACTGTAAATCCCAATTGATGGGGAAGGTTTACGGTAACTTGAGTGAGTTGTAAACACTTTTGTGTATGTTGGCTTTGATGAGCTAATTGTCCAGATATGGGAAGACAAGGATTTGTTGCCTTCTTAGATGAGCTGCTACTACTGCTAGGCATTTTATAAATACTCTGGGTACAGTAGTCACTCAGAATGGGAGTACTTTGAACTGATAGTGATTTCCTGCCATCACAAAATTGAGATATTTGCGATGTGCTGGGTGTACAGGAATATGGATGTATGAGTCCTTTAAGCTAGTGTGGACATAAAATCGCATTGTTGTATAAGTGGAAGCACTTGTTGAAGGGTAACCATATGGAAGGGTTCTGACAGTATGTATAGGTTTAACGTTCTGAAATCTAAGATTGGTCTTAAAGACCCGTCCTTTTTGGGGATTAGGAAGTAAAGTGTGTAAACTCCTGATCCTTGGTGTTTTAATATAACTGGTTCTGTAGCTCATTTTGTTAGAAGAGCTTGTACTTCTTGTTTGAGGAGCAGTTGGTGTTGTAGCGAGAGTTTCTGAATGAGAAGTTGAATATTGGGCGGGTTGCTGTTAAGTTCCAGGCAATAACCATGTTGGATAATATCCAAAACCCATTTGTTTGATGTTATAGATTGCCAAATGAGAAGAAACTGTTGTAATATTCCCCTGAGAGGTGATGAATGGTCGGGAGGGAGTACTAGCAAGTCACTGCTTGTTGGTAGATTGAGAGTTGCGTGTTGGTGTACCTCTACCTCTTCCTTTAAAATGGTTTCCTCTATATCCACCCTAGTAGAATGCTCTAGAAGGGGATGGTAGTGTTCGTGTCTTGTCTGAAGATGTAGTCGCATCTGTGGTGTTAGTTTTGGAGCCTCCTCTGTAAAAGGAGCGATGAAAAGAACCTCTGGTAGGAGGAGATTGAAGTGCTCTCATAGATTTTGCCACTTTGGTATCCTTTTTCATCTTTTCAAGGTACTGGTCTGTTTGAGGTGTTCCTTATCAAAGGGTGCATTAGGAATGGCTTGTTGAACTTCTGGTTTGAAACCAGAAATTCTGAGCCATGCATGTCTCCTAAGCAGAATGCTAGTGTTGATTCCTCTAGCTGCAGTGTCTGCTGCATCGAATGCACACCTGATAGAGGAATTGGAAATAAGTTTACCTTCCTGTACTATTTCCTGACCCCTCTTTTTGTAGTCTTCTGGGAGATACTGCAATAATTCTTCCATCTCATCCCAGTGAGCTCTACTGTATCTGGACAAAGACCTTGCGTATTGGCTATACGCCAATAGATGACTGATTGAGCAGCTACTCTTTTCCCCAATGCATCTATCAGTTTGGATTCTTTATCTGGAGGTGGTGCATCTCGGGATGTTTGTGAATTTGCCCTCTTACAGGCATTAGAGACCACTAAGAAATCCAAAGGCAACTGGGTCAGATAGTGAGGGTTTATATTTTTTGGCCACACTAGGTGTTCGTATGCGTGCTCTAACTGGGTCTTTAAAAATACCATCAGTATGCCTTAGCATACCTTTCAGCACAGGCCTCATTTTTGTTGTTCTGTGTGTGTTTCTTAGGGTTTCGAATAGGAAATCTTCTTCTAGTGCTTCTTTGTCTAAAGGCACTGTGTGGTATTTGGCTGCCCTAGCAATTAACCCCTGATATGCGGTATTATCATCAGGAGGGGAAGGTTCTGCGGGGAATAGATCCGGGTCTGTATCTTGAGGTGGATCTATGTTATAGTCGTCCCATGGATCAGGTGGTGGCTGATTATAATTGTCATAAATCAAGGGGGGATGAGAGAGAGAATGGGCCACTTGTCCTGTGTTACCACGGTCTTGTCGGTAGTATCCGTCATATAAAGACCCTCATATATCTACACAGGTCGAGGGTGGTATATTTTCATTCTCCGACATATGTGTACTGTTTCAGCATCATCATTGGGTCATTTTCTTTTGTAAAATGCTGACCTCCGCCTGGAGGAAGACCTACTGGTACTGACAGTAGTGGTCAGAAATAAATGTGAATATGTGCTTGTGATATGGTGAAAAATGATTAAAATCCCTGTCACTTTCAACCTCAATGATTTATTGGGAGGCAGTGAATGGGAAATTAAAGGAAAGGTGTCGTTTTATCCAATTGGAATGAATAATTCTTAGGAACCATCATTTTCAAAGAGGGGCATTAGAGCCTGTTGTTGTTGGCGGATAAGCACAATCTATGTCGAGCGAGAAGATAATTTGAGCAAAATTGAGTGACATAGAGACTTAACGGGCAAGGATACGTACAGCAATCTGTCATACAGGTTGAAAGTGGTTATTACCTTGTGAGCGCTTATTTGTAACGCTTCATGGAGTCACCAGCGGGCCTTTGAATGTTGATTCCATTCTGAGAAAGAAAATAAACGTTACGGTATCTTACTTGGTACTTGAAAGGCGGCAGAGGAGTCTGTTTGCTCGTGGTTCTCACCAGTTTCTTCACCGTGATTCACTTGTGCTGGCTCTCGCTACGGTGCTCCGAATGACGCGGGGCCGGTCATGGTTCGTTTGTATTCCCGGTCACGATCAAAAGGGAAAAAGGACTATGGTGTGGTTGGTTGGCATAAATGATTGGCATATTTCTTTGTTGTTAGAAAAAAAGACTATAAACTATAACGTTAATATTTAAGAGTTAGTCTGATTTAAATAGAAGTGAAATGTGGTTTAACCCTTTGGGTAAAGAGATGAGGCATGTCAGTAAAGTTTTCTGAATCCTCTTATATTAAGGGAACCATAACTTCAACCTATCTTTTATCGTGGCTAGATATAGTTAAGTTCGGTCCCTTGGCCACTGTTAAAGGATAAATTGGGTGATTTATATTATAGAGCTGGTGGTTTTAAGCCGTCATAATAATAAAGGTTAATGGCAATAATGGCGCTATGAGTAAGTGTTATGATGGTTGGAGAGTGATTGACTATTTATGAACAGGAGAACGTTGGTGGAGTTTCATGGTATCCTCTATTTTTAAAGAAACAATTGTGACTTCATTTCGTATGTTACAGTCCTTTGGCCAATATAGGTGAATAGTTGTGGGCCAAGGGGAATTTTGTCAAGAACCTTCATATTAAAGGGAGAGGTTATGGTTGAAGTTATGGTTCCCTTAATAAAAGAGGATGCAGAAAACTTTACTGACATGCCTCATCTCTTTACCCAAAGAGTTATACCACATTTCACTTCTATTTAAATCAGACTAACTCTTAAATATTAACGTTCTAGTTTATAGTCTTTTTTCTAACAACAAAGAAATATGCCAATCATTTATGCCAACCAACCACACCATAGTCCTTTTTCCCTTTTGATCGTGACCGGGAATACAAACGAACCGTGACCGGCCCCCGCGTCATTCGGTGCACCGTAGTGAGAGCCAGCACAAGTGAATCACGGTGAAGAAACTGGTGAGAACCACGAGCAAACAGACTCCTCTGCCGCCTTTCAAGTACCAAGTAAGATACCGTAACGTTTATTTTCTTTCTCAGAATGGAATCAACATTCAAAGGCCCGCTGGTGACTCCATGAAGCGTTAAAATTAAGCGCTCACAAGGTAATAACCACTTTCAACCTGTATGACAGATTGCTGTACGTATCCTTGTCCGTTAAGTCTCTATGTCACTCAATTTTGCTCAAATTATCTTCTCGCCCGACATAGATTGTGCTTATCCGCCAACAACAACAGGCTCTAATGCCCCTCTTTGAAAATGATGGTTCCTAAGAATTATTCATTCCAATTGGATAAACTAGATCTATGACTGTTTCTTACAACCAAAAGCGCGCGAACCAAAGATCTCTCTACTTTCGGGTTTACTCGCTATTACAAATGGTCACAAAATGCCGATAATCATTGATGCTCCGCACCTAAATAAATGTGCTCTATTCAGACAGTGTAACCACCTACAATTAAACATTATTCATCAGCCCAAAAGCGCGCCTACCTGAGATATCGGTCCCTCTATTCTAATTGTGTACGAATTGCTGACAAATGAATGACTTCGTATGACTGGTACATATGCGCGCATTCGAGTAATATAACCGCCCACAATTGACATTGATACTAGACTATCAAAACACCCCTCGTATACTTAATCTAACATAGCATTATGCATACTTCTGTAGCTCTGAATCTAATCGCCATGCCTACCTACCTTTTTGATGATTAACCTCTATCTAATGCACAATGTTGCGCTGTACTCACTCCCACTGTGGATGTTCGAGAAACACTGTTCCAGCAGTCCTCTATTTGAAACTTTTGAATGTATAAGTTTTCATGTATTACTGCACCCCCCAACTTTCTTTTCTTTTTCAGGTACAGATACAACTGATCTGACCCTTTGAATTTTGAGTGGTGAGTATACCACTCCATGCAGAACCAAATAGGCTCTGCATATTCTAGTTCGGTCCTGACGAAAGCCCCGAGAATGCACAGAGGGCTGAAACATGTTGACCAATAAGAAGTGCGTATGATAAGTAACTCATTCTAAACGCACGCCACCTTTCTTTTAATTTCCCATTCACTGCCTCCCAATAAATCATTGAGGTTGAAAGTGACATAGGGATTTTAATCATTTTTCACCATATCACGAGCACATATTCACATTTATTTCTGATAACTACTGTCAGTATCAGTAGGTCTTCCTCCAGGCGGAGGTCAGCATTTTACAAAAGAAAATGACCCAATGATGATGCTGAAACAGTACACAAATGTCGGAGAATGAAAATATACCGCCCTCGACCTGTGTAGATATATGAGGGTCTTTTTATGACGGATACTACCGACAAGACCATGGTAACACAGGACAAGTGGTATTCCCCATAAGAGTGTCAACAACTGATCTGACACACTTATCAACAAGAAGAATTAGTAAGCATGGCGGATAACCAAGGTTTAAGCTATACAGAAGAAGAAGTAAACGCTATCCTATCAGGAGCCTCACTACTACAAGATAAAGATCTATCACACACCCTGACACACAATAACGAATGGGATGAACTAACAGAAATGAAGAAAGATCAAGTAAGAACAGCCATACATGGGATTATTATGAAAGAATATCTACGAGCCAATTCGGCTCCTAAAGGCCTTTGGGTACAAAACACTCCACGTATTTTTCTTAAAGATCTTGCCTTCCGGAAAGATTGGTCCTCTAAATCCTGGAAGTGCACTCGAGACTACCTAGTACTCATAATAAAAACAGCAACAAGACTAGTAGAAGCTCTGACGATTAAGATTCAAGTCAGTGAAGCTAATCTAAAAACGACAGTCCAGATCTCCGTATACAAGAAACGCCTAGAAGAGATCAATAAAGAGATGAATGAGACAAAGGAATACATTACCCAAAATAAAATCCAAAAATTGGGTAAAGACCTTAAGAAATTCTCAATGGAGAAAATGCACCCATATGCAAGAGCATATTATGTCATACCAGACCATCAAGAAGTTGAAGACACAACAGGGGAGAGTTCTGGCAATAACTCGGACTGGAGCAGTGACGAGGGAACTAACCCTAGAAGAGGGAGAGGACAATTCAGACGCAACCAAAGAAGGAGGGTTAACAATTGGCAAATGCCAAGATACTATGACCAGCCACAACCCCCTTTCCAACCTTATGTACCGAATTTCCAAGGCTGGATGAACCCCTACTTCCAGGGCCCAAACTCCATGGGACCCCCAATGAGTCTACAACAACCCCCTTTTTTAGGGAGAGGCCAAAACACCCGGAGAGGGAGAAGAAAAGGAGTAACATGGAGCGAAAAAGAGAGACAAGTACACACACGAAGTATGACAAAAGAACAACCAGGGACCAGCTCAATAAATCATTGGTAGTCAATCTCACTGATATCACTCTTACAGCAGATCAAGAAAAAATTCTAAATAAAGGACTTGGCTTTGTCCCCACACCGACAACGGATATTTTCAAACTGAAGTGTGAACTATCTGAATTCTGCAGGAAGATTAAACTTAAAGCGTTCTTTAAGGATAAAGAAAATCACAGTCAAGATAGTGATACCAATCTTAGACCTAAGTCGACTTTCTGTCCACCCTCTCAGATGGTCCCCGTGGAAATACAAACTTTTGAACAGGCGATCATGAAAGAAATAGATAATATGAAACCAACCAAAAGACCTTTCATGAACATCACACGACAAGAAAAGAAAGCAATGAAAGAATTACGCCAGAATGAAGATCTGGTCATAAAACCAGCTGATAAAGGAGGAGCCATTGTTCTTCTGAATAAGCAAGGATACAACAACCAATGCCTGTTACTACTTTCAGACACAAAATTTTACCACAAGCTAACTGTAGACCCAACCAAAAGACTACAGAGGACAATTGAACTCATGGTGGAAGAGGCCGAGACCAATCAGTGGATTTCAAAAAATGAAGCTGAATTCCTCAGAACAAAATCACCAAGAACCCCATACTTCTACTCACTACCAAAAATCCACAAGAATAAATCACCACCACCAGGACGCCCCATAGTCTCAGGGATTGGCTCTGTACTTGAACCATTATCACAATTTGCAGACCAATTCCTGAGACCAATAGTACAGAGAACACCTACCTATTTGAAAGATACTAGCGATCTCCTGAACATGTTAGTAGATCTAACATATAACGACCAAACAATGCTCTTGGTAGGACTTGATGTGGAGAGTCTCTATACAAGTCTACCACAACAAAACACTCTAGAGACCCTAGAGGACATCCTCTTTTCCCAAGATTGGCCATACAGAACTCCGAGACACTTTGTATTGGAATGTTGCAAGATGGCCCTTACTGAATTCTTTTTTTAATATAATGGCACCCTCTATGCTCAGCGCCACGGAACTTCGATGCGTAACAACAAACAAATGATGGACGGAATGCTGACAATGCAGACATTCTCCCTCAGTCAAGAGATCTGGGTTAAATCCATCGTTCTTTTGCCCACTACGCCACCCCAGTTCAGACATGGCCATATGCAAATCAGTCTTGACCCTGTGCCTCATGGGAACAGTCCAGCCCGAACTGCCAAGCCATGTCTTCCCTGGACCGGAATCAAGTATCCTAGGACCGGTTTCTGGCTATCAGCCGTCATCAGCCAGGATAGCTTGACTCCAGTGGCGTAGTGAGCACGGGTCCCACGTCTGGGAATACCCATCCCACTTAGGGCGAAAAGCGTAACAACAAACAAATGATGGACGGAATGCTGACAATGCAGACATTCTCCCCCAGTCAAGAGATCTGGGTTAAATCCATCGTTCTTCTGCCCACTACGCCACCCCAGTTCAGACATGGCCATATGCAAATCAGTCTTGACCCTGTGCCTCATGGGAACAGTCCAGCCCGAACTGCCAAGCCATGTCTTCCCTGGACCGGAATCAAGCATCCTAGGACCGGTTTCTGGCTATCAGCCGTCATCAGCTAGGATAGCTTGACTCCAGTGGCGTAGTGAGCACTGGTCCCACGTCTGGGAATACCCATCCCACTTAGGGCGAAAAGCGTAACAACAAACAAATGATGGACGGAATGCTGACAATGCAGACATTCTCCCCCATTCAAGAGATCTGGGTTAAATCCATCGTTCTGTTGCCCACTACGCCACCCCAGTTCAGACATGGCCATATGCAAATCAGTCTTGACCCTGTGCCTCATGGGAACAGTCCAGCCCGAACTGCCAAGCCATGTCTTCCCTGGACCGGAATCAAGCATCCTAGGACCGGTTTCTGGCTATCAGCCGTCATCAGCCAGGATAGCTTGACTCCAGTGGCGTAGTGAGCACGGGTCCCACGTCGGGAATACCCATCCCACTTAGGGCGAAAAGCGTAACAACAAACAAATGATGGATGGAATGCTGACAATGCAAACTTTCTACAAACCTACAGCAAGAAACAGTATCCTGTCTTACAACAGCTTCCACCCTCGACCACTGAGAGACAATTTACCCTACAGCCAGTTCTTACGATTGAAACGGAACTGCAGTAAGCTGACAGATTATAAGACCCAAGCAGCAGCTCTAGAATACTAACTAGAACTCAGGAATTACCCCATGAAGACAATCAAAACATGCCAAAAGAGAGCAAGGAACCAGCCCAGAGAAAATTTACTTTAATCAATCCAACGAGAAGAACCAGCAGACTTGTTGACATGTGTTACAACTTACTGCACATCTACAAATACTGTCAAGAAAATAATTAATAAAAATTGGAGAATCCTAACGTCCAACAATCTGCATTGGCCTAAACCACGCTTTGCCAATAGACGAACACAGAATATTAAGGACATCCTTGTACATACAAGACCAACAGCCACCATAAATGATGGAACTTTAACAACCCTCTGGAACCTCAACCCTGTAGTAGGACACTATCCGTGTGGCTCGTGCTCAGTTTGTAAACTTACAAAGACAACGAAAACACTACAACTTTTACCCAATCTCACCTGGACGCTACGTCACCATACGAACTGTAACACTACACATGTGATTTATATGATTGTATGTCCCTGTGGCCTCAAGTATATAGGGATGAGGTGCCGAAAAGTGAAGATGCGAATCTGCAAACACAGGAGCAATGTAACCTGCAAACGAATCACAACTACGATGAGCAAACACTACATCGAACAAAACCATGATCCTGACGACCTAAGATGGGTAGTCCTTGAGACCCTACAAACAAAATCGTACAACGCAGAGAAGATTCTTTTTGAAAAAGAACAACGTTGGATTTATCGCCTTCACACAGACCCAGGAGGGATGAACGATAATATCCCGTGGCATATCCTTTCATGAAATTTTGAATCCTGAATCCTAGAACAAAATAACCTTACATCATAAAAACCCTCCCTCGGCTAACTAGTCAACCATCACACTTGGCCTAGGGATTTAGATTGACGAAGATGAATCACCATAACGTTTGCCAATATTGTATAAAAGACTACCACTGAAACCGAGAACCCGCTGTCTCCCTTTAATATGACGGTTCTTGACAAAATTCCCCTTGGCCCACAACTTTTCACCTATATTGGCCAAAGGACTGTAACATACGAAATGAAGTCACAATTGTTTCTTTAAAAATAGAGGATACCATGAAACTCCACCAACGTTCTCCTTTTCATAAATAGTCGATCACTCTCCAACCATCATAACACTTACTCATAGCGCCATTATTGCCAATAACCTTTATTATTATGACGGCTTAAAACGGCCAGCTCTATAATATAAATCACCCAATTTATCCTTC
The DNA here is from genome assembly GCF_964204655.1 of Triturus cristatus. NCBI lineage: Eukaryota > Metazoa > Chordata > Amphibia > Caudata > Salamandridae > Triturus > Triturus cristatus. Next base: position 1,862,604,284 of record NC_140590.1, read on the forward strand.
AACAGTGGCCAAGGGACCGAACTTAACTATATCTAGCCACGATAAAAGGTAGGTTGAAGTTATGGTTCCCTTAATAAGGATGCAGAAAACTTTACTGACATGCCTCATCTCTTTACCCAAAGAGTTAAACCACATTTCACTTCTATTTAAATCAGACTAACTCTTAAATATTAACGTTATAGTTTATAGTCTTTTTTTCTAACAACAAAGAAATATGCCAATCATTTATGCCAACCAACCACACCATAGTCCTTTTTCCCTTTTGATCGTGACCGGGAATACAAACGAACCATGACCGGCCCCGCGTCATTCGGAGCACCGTAGCGAGAGCCAGCACAAGTGAATCACGGTGAAGAAACTGGTGAGAACCACGAGCAAACAGACTCCTCTGCCGCCTTTCAAGTACCAAGTAAGATACCGTAACATTTATTTTCTTTCTCAGAATGGAATCAACATTCAAAGGCCCGCTGGTGACTCCATGAAGCGTTACAAATAAGCGCTCACAAGGTAATAACCACTTTCAACCTGTATGACAGATTGCTGTACGTATCCTTGCCCGTTAAGTCTCTATGTCACTCAATTTTGCTCAAATTATCTTCTCGCTCGACATAGATTGTGCTTATCCGCCAACAACAACAGGCTCTAATGCCCCTCTTTGAAAATGATGGTTCCTAAGAATTATTCATTCCAATTGGATAAACTAGATCTATGACTGTTTCTTACAACCAAAAGCGCGCGAACCAAAGATATCTCTCTACTTTCGTGTTTACTCGCTATTACAAATGGTCACAAAATGCCGATAATCATGGATGCTCCGCACCTAAATACATGTGCTCTATTCAGACAGTGTAACCACCTACAATTAAACATTATTCATCAGCCCAAAAGCGCACCTACCTGAGATATCGGTCCCTCTATTCTAATTGTGTACGAATTGCTGACAAATGAATGACTTCGTATGACTGGGACATATGCGCGCATTCGAGTAATATAACCGCCCACAATTGACATTGATACTAGACTATCAAAACACCCCTCGTATACTTAATCTAACATGGCATTATGCATACTTCTGTAGCTCTGAATCTAATCGCCATGCCTACCTACCTTTTTGATGATTAACCTCTATCTAATGCACAATGTTGCGCTGTACTCACTCCCACTGTGGATGTTCGAGAAACACTGTTCCAGCAGTCCTCTATTTGAAACTTTTGAATGTATAAGTTTTCATGTATTACTGCACCCCCCAACTTTCTTTTCTTTTTCAGGTACAGATACAACTGATCTGACCCTTTGAATTTTGAGTGGTGAGTATACCACTCCATGCAGAACCAAATAGGCTCTGCATATTCTAGTTCGGTCCTGACGAAAGCCCCGAGAATGCACAGAGGGCTGAAACATGTTGACCTATAAGAAGTGCGTATGATAAGTAACTCATTCTAAACGCACGACACCTTTCTTTTAATTTCCCATTCACTGCCTCCCAATAAATCATTGAGGTTGAAAGTGACATAGGGATTTTAATCATTTTTCACCATATCACGAGCACATATTCACATTTATTTCTGACCACTACACTACTGTCAGTACCAGTAGGTCTTCCTCCAGGCGGAGGTCAGCATTTTACAAAAGAAAATGACCCAATGATGATGCTGAAATAGCACACAAATGGCGAAGAATGAAAATATACCGCCCTCGACCTGTGTAGATATATGAGGGTCTTTTTATGACGGATACTACCGACAAGACCGTGGTAACACAGGACAAGTGGTCCATTCTCTCTCTCCCCCCCCCCCCCCCCCTGATTTATAACTAACCATTGGAAGCCGGATGGACCAAAGCTTCTTTTTCCCTCCCCTTGATTACGACACACTGATTATAATTGTCGTCATCCTCTGGTATATCACGATTTGTGTTAGGTGAGCCTGATGGTGTGATGTGTAGAGGATCTGTATCTGGCATAATGGGCAATGGTGAAGAAGGTGGAGGGGTTTGAGGAATGTTAATAGGGCAGGTAGCAATGTCCTTTTTTCTCTTGAAAAGGATTTTGGATTCAGTATCTGCCTTCCTTTTTGAAGGTATTACTGGTTTAGCTGTTATGTACCCAGTATCAGGATTTATATAGATTTTCTTCTGTTTGGGATCTAGCTTTTCTTTCATTTATTCCAAAATGGGCTTTGGGGGCTTTAAGGGAGCATCTTTTTGTTTCTGTGCCAAAAGTTTTGGTGCCGAGATGGATTTGTCCTTTTTGTCTTTCATCTGAGATGTTTGGGAGCCGAAGGCGAATCAGCTCGGCTCGGAGCTGGAAGGCTTGACTTGCTGTTTCTGTGCCGAGCCGGAAGGCGGAGTATTGGAATCATTCTTTGTGCCTACCATGGCCTGATGGCAGTGGTGGCCCAATAGCCTTTTGTTTAGTGGACACTGGTTTGGTGGGTAATGGGACTTTGGTACTCACTGCACCCTGTGCAGCTGAAACGTTGTGGAACTGAAGTTCGATCTTCAACTCTAAATCGGAGTCCTGAAGGGAGAAGGCCTCTTCTGCTGCAGACGCTTCCATCTCTTCTTGCTCGATATCTTCTCCTAAGATATCAAGGGTGTCCTCGATACTCTGCATGTCTCTTCATCTGGCCCGACAATCCCGCAGAGTCTTTTTAGATCAGAACGACCGATACGAGTCGTAGTCTTCCTTTCTATGTTCCGTGGAGAGACAGAGGTTACAGACCTTATGCTGGTTGGTGCGTGGATATTTGGATTAGCATCAAGGACAAAATTGAAATGGCGTCTGTTCCATTGCGGAAGGCTAGACGCTGGGTTTTTCAATTAGAAGTCGATCGAAGAAATGATCGAGGCCCAAAGGCCGCGGTTAAGAGTTTTTCCCCTGATTAAATAGTTTGCGTTTTCATAAATTTAGACACAAAAAAGGGGGAAGACGTGATTGAAACAATATCAAATGATTGTAGAGTAAAATGCACACCGAAGGAATCCCAATTGCCGGTTTCGCATAGGAGCGCAGCAATACACATCTGAACCAGATGACGGAAAGAAAACAATCTAACAATGGAGTAGAAGCCCATGCGCACTATCACCAAAAGGAGTCACCTTACCTAGTGACTGGAAAAGACTTCTTCGAAGAAAAACAACTTGTAAACATCCAGGCCTAACACTAGTTGGCAGGAGTATGCAAAGCATGTGTATCTACAGCACACATGCCTCAAACACATATCTGGTGGTGACTAGCTGCCAACACTTGGTCAGAGACCACACCTGGGTTTGAAGGTTTTCAGGAGGCACCTCTGAGGTGCCCTCTGAGTACATGGTACACTAAATCTCACACTGGCATCAGTGTGGCTTTACTGAGAGGAGTAGTTTGGTACCAAACTCTGTGTTCAGTGAAGCCATCATGGTGTTCTGGAACTCGTGTTGTCGAGTTTCTAACCCATGTACTCTTTATGGCTTCACTAGCACTTACAACATTGAGGAATGGACCCTAATATTGTCGCGGCAGATCTGCTCATGCAGATATGCCCACACCTGTGGCACAGTGCACCCTGCCACAGGGCTGTAAGGCCCTTTAGAGGGGTGACTTACCTATACCTACAGGCAGTGTTAGCTGGTATGGCACCTAGGTAGGGTGCCATGTCGACTTAGCCGTTTTCTACCTCACAGAGGCATGCAGGCTGCAAGGGCAGTGGCATGGTCCAAGAGGGGGTCCGCCATCTGATGCTCCAGTGCACGCCATCAGAGACCCCAGTGCACACCGCCAGAGGCTGCAGAGCACGCCGCCAGAGGCTGCAGTGCACGCCATCAAACGCTCCAGTGCACGCCAGATACTCCAGTGCACGCCAGATACTCCAGTGCACGCCAGACTCTTCAGGGCACGCCATCAGATGCTCTACTGTACGCCATCAGCTGCTTCAGCACACACCATCAGACGCTCTAGTGCGCGCCATCAGACGCTGTAGTGTACGCCACCAGATGCTCCAGTGCACGCCACCAGGCGCTCCAATGTACGCCACCAGGCGCTCCAATGCACACCATGAGACGCTCCAGTGCAAGCCATCAGAAGCTCCAATGCACACCATTAGGCGCTCCAACGCACGCCACCAGATGCGTCAGGCACAAAGTCAGATACAGATGCTGAGGTGTCTTTTCACATATGGAAATGGACAACTGACCAGCACCAGACCACTTTTATCCTCCCAAAACATAAGGATGACGGATATCTATGATAGCGAGCAACAGTTCTATTGCAGTCCCCACAATAGCAAACAGAGTGCTGAGCAGAATTCAGCTGCCTCGGGCAGCACACATTATGGACTTTGGACATGCAGCAGCTATCTAACGGCCTGTCCGCAGAAGGTCAGAGACAGCTGAGAATTGTCCTGGCACATTGTTGGCAACAGCCAACAGGCCAAAAGGGGGATCGTCTGAGCTGCTAAAGAATTATGAGAGCCGCTGTGTCTGTAAAACTCGATGAGCTCCCCTAAAGGAAGCTTAAAGCGGAGTTAATGTTGGCGAATATGGAGACAGCTGCGATGCCACAAAACCTACAAAGATGGGAGATTCAAAAGTGAGGGTCCACTCGCTCTCTTCTTTTCGGCTCTGAGTGGTATTCCTGAAAGCTCCAAGGCTGAAGGACATTAGAGGGGGGACAGGGTTTCTCTCTAGTACAACAAGGCTTGACCAGGCCTTTCTGCAAGAGGTCACCACATAAGGGGCTCATGTAAACCCTAGGACCCCTGGAGGCTAACTCTCCTGACACCAGAGCATATTTGATATTGCGTCTAGGTCTGTCTGTGCTAGAGGGCCGGGCGCCAGGGGTCTTCAACAAAGAAGCTGTAGTGACAACAGCTGCCGTACAATGGTTCAAAGTCAGAGTGCAAAAGACACACAATTGATGGACGGAACGCAGGACAAATCAAAATATTCACTCCCAGATCAGAGTGTTCATCTAATGTTATGAAGTTTTGGGGGGCAAAAGTGTAAAAACTCAAGTCTAACAGTAACAAGCATTTGCAATGCAACAGGTCTCGCATTTGCGAAATATTTAGCTATTGGCATTGTAAATGACAACGCCTTTTATTTATGCGTTTTGAAAACCTGCAAGCAGCGACTAGAAGTACAAAATGCACATAAATAAAAGGCATCGACATTTACAATACCAATAGGTCAAAGTTTCGAATATACGAGACCTATTGCATTGCAAATGTTTGTTAGTTATATTAGCCAGTCTGACAAACAAAATGCTTCCATAGACTGTAATGGGTCACAAGCTTTTCAAACATTTATCACTCTCTAAAATGCTTTTATTCCCCATTCGCCTTAATGGTGCACCCTCTTAAATGCCTAACATGTTTGAGTCAGAAGGCTAACAGATGTGCTATTGGCGGCATCTCCCATTGGTACAGTGCACAATGTTTACCTGTTTATCCGTATTTCTGTTACAGCCAAGGATACGCTCTCCATTGTTGGTGTTCCAAGTGAGACCATTATTGGAAGCAGATTTATATTTCCTGGGGTAAGCACTTCTCTAGTGTCGGTGCTGTCGGATACTTACTTCATTGAGTAAAAAGCAGTCATTTCTGAAACTTATCTCATTTTATATACTTGATTGCGGTGTTCTACTCATGATAAAGTACTAAGGTATACACATAAATCACCGAAAGGCCACACATATGTGCACTGAATGTAAGGTAACACAGGTGACAGATGACAGTTGCCAAATATTGCGACTGCTGTCCGGATTCTTGTCTGAGGAGTCAAGAACATGAGGCTCAGATGAGCACGATTTACTCACCCATGTCATCATCACTGCCTCCTGTTATCTCCGGGCCTGGAGGGTCCACTGAAGAAGCCATGCCCTCCTCTTTGATGTTTGGTAAAATGAATGGCGTCTCTTCTGACATTCCTGTGAAGAACATTAAAAAACCATAGTCAATAAAAGAAGGTTGGAAAGAATTCTGGCCACTCCCATGCATGAGAGCCCTCTTTTGCAAACGGGGTGGTGGCAGGAACATGATCTATTTGTGACAGCTTGTCAAACCCTCTTGCCATGAGCTGGGACCCTGATGAGGGGCAAAGCACTGTAGACTCATTGGATTTCGCCAGGTATTAAGAGGAAGACAGGGTTTTCTCTGCCAGCATCTGTTTGAAACAGAGGCCTCCTCGCTCTCCATATGTAGGAGCAGTCACAGGTGGAGGGAAGCTGAGAACCCTTTAAACCTACAAGGGGAGGCCTGAAGGTTCATCTCTGCCACAGTCTTCCCTCCTGAAGCAGGTGAAGAGCCAGGTGTTTTGCTCTTTCGTGCTTCCTAACCTGATTCAAATGGCTGTCTCACTTTAAAGTCCATCTGCAAGCTCCATGGAGGCAGACTCTGAAGGCGTTCTGTGGGAGGAACCGTGAATGACAGCAAGGCCAGAGCAAGCATTGGCAAGGGCAATAGGTATGGCACTAGGTGTCACACCTTTGGATTTGTCAATGCTTGTCTGGGGTTTTAGTTACACTTTATTGGTGGAGGATCAATCTCTCTCGCTCGCAAAAAAACAATTGATAGATTGCTTAACGGGTTGTATCCTGCTTTGCGCCGAAACTCTAGAACCAGATCCTTGAAAACATTGGTCTAAATTCAATCCAGTTTGGTTGGAAAAGACTCAAGATGTACTTCTGACACCTCTACCTCATTACCAAGGCCTCATCCGTCAGCCCCCCCCTACTCTCCTGATACCTTTCCGCCCTACTGTACTGTGGTTTCTTCATTATCACAATGATTCTATTACACTGGTGTGAAGTCCTATGTAAAGTGCTCTCTGCTGTGCCTCTGGCTTGGTCGCCTATTGTAAATCTACAATAGATGAGCACCACTGCCCAAGTTCAAGCAGCATCTCTGCTTATTTCTACAGGACTTCAAAATGTGGTTCAGTCAAAGTCTGTCTACAGCATCGCACTCTCTTCTAGGGTCTCTGATGCCAAGTTCAGTCTAACAGGCAGCACCAAAAAGAAATGTCTCACAGGCAAGGGTCACTGCCTCTGAGGGACCTTTGAATCCCTAATGGAGTACCAACACTACTACAAAGCAGACCCCCTGACTATTCGCATGGGGTCTCTTTATCAAAGACGGGCTCTAGCTACTAGTCGGATGTGCGAGTGTTGATGGAAACAAACATGGTTAGGGGTAGAGAATTGTATGCCATGGATCTGTTACGTACGCACCCCTAAACTCAGCTTTCGGACTGAGTATTTTTGCCATAAGGACAGTGCTCTAACCAACACTCGTGAGTTCTTTCTGAGATGACAATTCCTTCAACACTTTATTCCCTTTTATGTTTCACTTCACATTACTACAAGTGACATCAAACTGGGTCAACTCTGCACAGGCTCTATAGATCTCTTACTGCTTCTGAGAAGTGCTGCTGAACTAAATCTGCTATTATATGCTCTGCTGACGAATGCATTCTCACAGGAAGAGGGATGCACAAATGAATGAAAAGTAATTCATCTGCTTTATCGAGGAGTGGAAGGTCTGTGGGAAAGTGCAACAGTTACCTCAAGCTAAAAAATGTTATAAGAAGGTGTACAGAAAGTACAATTGGATTGCCTTTTTTAATTATCATATTACTTGTTAAAATGTGTGGTAATTCAGCACGGTGTCATTTCACAATATCAGAATTCTGAGTTTTAAGATCCTAGTTGGAACATTAACAATATACCAAAATTTGATACGACGTGTGTAAGACCTGAGGTCACCAAGCCCTAAGGGGGTAACGTGACTCGAGCGGCTGGGCACCCAAAGGCTTTTGTGTAAAGCGACCATACAACACACACCCCCTCTGAAGCAGGGAACGCACACAATAAGGGACGCCACACTGTACGGTTTATGTAAACAACTCAAGTTTATCTATGCAGTTATACGTCAATACAGTTCATTCTATGTAAATGCAATTCATTAGATGTAAATGCAGTTCATTAGATGTAAACGCAGTTCACTAGATGTAAATGCAGTTCACTAGATGTAAATGCAGTTCACTAGATGTAAATGCAGTTCACTAGATGTAAATGCAGTTCACTAGATGTAAATGCAGTTCACTAGATGTAAATGCAGTTCACTAGATGTAAATGCAGTTCATTACATAGGTTAGCATCTGTTGCACCACTCATACATAACGGTGCTGCAGGCAGTACCTGGTGACTTCAGGGCTATTTCCCCAGCAATTCCCTCTGAGGCCCTAGGCCACACTCGTGTACCTTAACATCCGCTGTACGGACTGGGGATCGAAGCGCCACACCTGGGGTCTAGTAGGGACTCCTGGCAGCCTTCGCGGGCTTACCGCCACCCCTGGTACCCTTAGCGCCTCAGTGGGCGATTACCGTGCTACACGCACCAATCAGGCCTGGTACACCTTTGAACAGAGCTTAAGAACACAGCGCTACTCGTGATAACTAAGCCTTGAACACTTCTGAGTAGAGCCTATGAACATAGCGTTACTCGTACTAATTAAGCCTTGAATCCTTGTGAGCAGAGCCTGCAAACATAGCGCTACTCGTAATATCTAGCATTGAACACTTCGGAGCAGAGCTGGCAAACATAGCGCTACTCGTAATAAGCCAGCATGAAGCACTTCTGAGCAGAGCCTACAAACACAGCGCCACTCGTAATAGGCAAGCATCCGGCACTTCTGTGCGGTTCGTGGGGCACAACGCTACTCGCGATAAGGAAGCCTCAAGTACTTCTGTACAGTTCGTGGGGCACAACGCTACTCGTAATAAGCGAGCCTCAAGTACTTCTGTGCAGTTCGTGGGGCACAACGCTACTCGTAATAAGCAAGCCTCAAGTAGGCGGTCCACTGCTACGCGATAGTCTTGGATGAAGGGGGCAATCCCTCGGAGGGGTGTCAAAGTCTTGGGTGCACGGGGGGAACTCCCACGGAGGGGAACCAGGGTCTCAGGGTGCGGTGCTGCTCCCGGTCTGTAGGGGGCGCACCAGGTCCGTCCCAAGCCTCCCTGGCTTACCTTGATCTCGACGTCTGGAGGCGTCCGACCCAGCAACGGACTCCGCAGTCAGTCCTTCCGCGTCAGGGCTTATGTGGAGGACCCGGCTCAGGAACTCAGTCGAGGTGACCAATGTCAAGTCCCCGCTCAGGCCACACCTCAAAAGTTAAAAGTAAATCAAAGCCCTTTTACAAGTCATGAACGTTTTGTGCAATCCATTAGGATTAGCAGAAAGAAGGGAGTGCGGACGGCGTGAAAGAAATGTCTCCCTCCAACATGGGATTACACAATGGAATGCATAGATTGTGACCAAAATTCCAGTTGCAAACCATTGATCAGTTACTGAATCCCAAGTCGGGCAGGTGGGGGAAGGGGTGGGCTGAGGTGGAAACTAACTCACCTTTGGCAATTGTCCAGGTGGCCAATGGGGAGTAGGCAGTGGGCTCCCAATGATTTTTTCCCAAAAATGTGATTTTAACGCAGCACATGTTCCTATAATGGACATAGGCTGCATTTAAAAATTCATACCGCCTCCTGGTCTGACGCCGGACTATCTTGTGACTCTCTTTGTCGTTCCTGCAACAGCAACTCGCCGGACCCGCTGCACGGGTCCCGCAGCGTCCGTAGATCACCGTAAGGGCTGCTACACGGGGTTGCCTCTGCCGGGGTGAGCGCATTTGGCCAGGGCTGTGAGCAGCAGGGGACTTCATTGTCCAGGAGCCCCTGCGAGCCCAACTGGCTACACCTGGGCTGCTCTCCCTGGACGCCACGCCCCCCTGCATAGACGGGAGTAAAAGCGGACCATCAACTTACTATTCTTGGGATTCATACCGCCTCCTGGTCTGACGCCGGACTATCTTGTGACTCTCTTTGTCGTTCCTGCAACAGCAACTCGCCGGACCCGCTGCGCGGGTCCCGCAGCGTCCGTAGATCACCGTAAGGGCTGCTACACGGGGTTGCCTCTGCCGGGGTGAGCGCATTTGGCCAGGGCTGTGAGCAGCAGGGGACTTCATTGCCCAGGAGCCCCTGCGAGCCCAACTGGCTACACCTGGGCTGCTCTCCATGGACGCCACGCCCCCCTGCATAGACGGGAGTAAAAGCGGACCATCAACTTACTATTCTTGGGATTCATACCGCCTCCTGGTCTGACGCCGGACTATCTTGTGACTCTCTTTGTCGTTCCTGCAAGAGCAACTCGCCGGACCCGCTGCGCGGGTCCCGCAGCGTCCGTAGATCACCGTAAGGGCTGCTACACGGGGTTGCCTCTGCCGGGGTGAGCGCATTTGGCCAGGGCTGCGAGCAGCAGGGGACTTCATTGTCCAGGAGCCCCTGCGAGCCCAACTGGCTACACCTGGGCTGCTCTCCCTGGACGCCACGCCCCCCTGCATAGACGGGAGTAAAAGCGGACCATCAACCTACTATTCTTGGGATTCATACCGCCTCCTGGTCTGACGCCGGACTATCTTGTGACTCTCTTTGTCGTTCCTGCAACAGCAACTCGCCGGACCCGCTGCGCGGGTCCCGCAGCGTCCGTAGATCACCGTAAGGGCTGCTACACGGGGTTGCCTCTGCCGGGGTGAGCGCATTTGGCCAGGGCTGCGAGCAGCAGGGGACTTCATTGTTTAGGAGCCCCTGCGAGCCCAACTGGCTACACCTGGGCTACTCTCCCTGGACGCCACACCCCCCTCGCCTACGTATTCTCCTATTTAAAGCAGTCACTCCCCCGCTGCGTGGGAGCGCGTGGGGCGATTCCCGGGCAAAGGGCGGACCGTTTGAGGCCGTTCGAGACCGGACCGGGCCACGTCCCTAATCTTGTATATACTTTGAGGTCTGTCCATTTATCACTATATTTTGTGTGAACTTATTACCTTCGTGTTTGCATGTTCCCAAAGCCTCAGCTGTGTTGATAACTTGTGTATATAAGTCCCTTTCTACCCATATTGGCCTCTAGAAACTATGGTTGTAACGAGAGGAAAGAAAACCAAAGTAGGGGGGGGGGAAAGCTTCTAGGTCCTATGGATGATTTTATTGCTAAGGCAAACACATTTATTGACCAAAGTATTAGTTTAATTGAAGGTAGGGTGTCATTGGACTTAGAACTGGCTAAGAGATCATCTATAGGAAACTTAAGGAACACAAAAACCCCAGAAAGGCCAAACAATACTGAGCGTCGGCCGCTTTGTGAGGGCAGGCGCAGCCTGCCAAACAATGTGGACTTGTCGGCCTCCGAACTTTCTGATTTCCAGCTAAGTCTAGACCTAGAAAGGACACCAGAAATGATTCCAGAACTAACACCAGATGAAATAAGGCAAACAAGGGGGAGGAGGCGATAAAGAAACGCAAGAAAAAGCTAAAAAAATCTTACCCCCCGTGAGACTAGTGACCATCATCTTGGTAAAGAGATAATGCCACTTAGTATAGATCAGTCAGTCGACTCTGCGGTCATCAATCAGTCCACACAAGAAAATCAAGATCCAATTAGTGTAGAAGCATCTACCGACTTACCATCCAGTAAGATAATAAAGGACTATGAAAATTCACAATTGATAAATCATATCGCAGATCTATTAAAATCTGTCCTTGCTCCACTTGAAGTAAGATTGACACAGATTGAGTACCAGCTATCGAATCTTGTCAATATTACGAAATCCAAGCAACCGCAGGGGGACAAAAAAAGGGAGGGAATCAAGCCGCCCCCTAAAAATACTCCATACAGACAAAATAAAACACTCGAAACCTTACCCCTAGAAATTTCATCTAAAATACCACCTTCTGAAGCAAGAGACATCAATAGAGCAGTGGAACCCCTCATTAACATCACTATAACCCCTCCCCATGGTAATGCCTCGACAGCAAAAACTCCAGTCTCTAAAACATCTGCACCAAAAAAACTCTTGCCTAAAACTAATATTTTGTCTTCAAAAAAATCTGCCACTAATTTCGTGGCGCCCGGAACTAACAGAGACGATACTGGGCAAATTCCCGAAATTGGATTGGCTGTCAATTTGCCACCGGAAGCTAGTCCATACGTAGTAGTCATGACAGGTGTGCCTGAGCTAGAGGATCATAACATAGAACCCACATGGTCACTGAAAAATAAGGTCCAATACTGGTTAAATATTAATCGTCCCATTCCAGCAACTGGGTCATGTAGGATCCTGATGGTACGTAGAACCCCCTGGGTGGGAAACAACAGGAAAACGATATCGGGAGACTGCATTCTGGTATCACTCGAAGACCCCAGGGCAGTAGATCATATTTGCTCATGGGAGTTTCCGAACGTTAAGGGAGAAATAGGAACTAGGCGACTTTCTTTCTTTTATCCTTTTAGGCGTTCTAGAGAGTCTCCCAATAATAACTACGATCATCCCTGGGAAACAGCAGCCATACGTTATGGTAAATATGCCAACCCATGGCAATTAGCGGGCCCTCGTCTCTGTGAATATGATGGCTCCCGGTACATACCGAGACCACGATACGGGGGTGGAGGACGAGACGAGTGGGGTTCCCACAGTCAGAGGATGCCAAATAGAGAGCCGCCCCAAAGGGACGCCTGGGCCAGTATTCCAACGGCAAATAGGTTCAGTGTTCTTGAATTGGTCGACTGACCATTAACTTCGACTGAATCTACTAATTCTAAGATACCTAATCCAATGTTTGAGGGAAAAACGATTCGATTAGCAAACGAAGTCGTGACCAACATAGAATCGCAGCCTTTACCTATCCTCTTTTGGAACGTTGCGGGTCTTCGCTCCAAAATTAAGGACGGGTCGGCTGCAAATTTTTTGGAGCAGGGTAAAATTATATGCCTACAGGAGACATGGTCCATGACGGAGCTCCATCTCCCGGGCTTTAAAACATACTTTACTCCAGCCCTGGGCAATAGTATAGGCAGACCCAAGGGGGGGTTGATTACATACATCGCTAACACAGTTAACCACCTAAAAGTATCCGTAGTTGCTTCCGACCCAAATTTTCAACTATTTATCTTAGCCTTCAATAAAAAAAAGAGTCTGTCCTTCTGCTTAACCTCTATAATAACTTAGAGGAGGACCAATTTTTGACCCTTCTTTCTAACATCAAAGAGAAACTAACCCATAGTCTTATGGCAGGAAAAGGGGCAGTTCATCTTATATGGGGAGGAGATTTGAACCTACATCCATGCCCACATGTCGGAAAAAATCGATGTGGGATTGTGGACGAACATGATGCCCCCATTATGCACTTTGTCCATAGCAAGGTGGGGACTGCCATGAATAATGTCCTATTAGACTTGGAACTTGTAATAGCTAATGAGCCAAGCCCAGGTTCAAACTTCCTGCAACCGACATATGTGGGCAGGGGTCATAAAACGACAGTAGATTATATCTTCTTGTCATTAGGACTGCCCCCCCCGAGTTAGGTCATTTGAGGTCCTGTTAAACATCTTAAGCGATCATTCCGCTCTCAGGATTGAGTTCTATCCAATCAACTCTCAACCTTTAACTGTTGCTATAGCGAAAACTCTTGCACAGAATAACCTGGAGCTAGGAAGGCAAAATGGATATACTCTGAAATGGGGGGTGATAAATCCAGAAGAAATAACCGGAAAACTGGTGAAGGAGGCATATACAAACATAATTAAGTGCCTCGATTTATTAGAATCTGATAAAAGTCCTAAATAATTTCTCACAAATATTAGAGAAAATTAAGGGACTTCTTACAATAACTCCAAAGACCTTAAATCCAACTACCAAAGGGTGGTTTAATCATAACTGTACTATGGCCTTAACAAAGTTAAAGAAGGCTCTGAAGAAAACAGACAGAGACCCGGCCCAGATCCAACGTTTGAGACAGCAATACGGAAGTGTACGCACGCAAAGAATTAATAAATTAAAGCAGAAATTATGGGACGAGTTACATACTGGTGCCGTCTCTAAAAACAGTCTGGCTTTTTGGCGAACTGTCAAATCTCCATACCTACTAGACAAAAATAGTCCCAAGATAGAAGTGGCCATAGACGAAGATACCTGGGTGACTCACTTTTCTAAGATTTTTAAAGATACAGATTTATCAACAGGGTTAGAATTCTCACTCCCAAAAGTTGAATATCCAATTTTTCTGTACTTTGATATTACTGAGGTCGTAGTGGCCCTGGAACTAAGTAAAAACGGGAAAGCCCCAGGCCCTGATGGGGTCCCAGTAGATCTCTTTAAATACAATCTAGATCTCTGGTCCCCTATCCTTACCAGAGTATGCACCGCAGCGGCAAAGGTGGGCCTGTTAAATTCTTGGACCAAATCAATCATGGTCCCAATTTTTAAAAAGGGAGATCGTCAGGACGTTAAATGTTATCGTCCTATCTCTCTATTGGATTCTTTGGGCAAGGTCGTTGGTAGAGTCGTGCTTGAACGTCTCCGGCAGTGGGCTGAGGAGGGACATATTATCTCAGATATCCAATTCGGATTTCGGGAGGGGTTTGGAACAGTGGAGCAGGCCCTTAATCTTAGCCTGATACTGGGAAAATATTTTCAAGCAAAGAAGGACACGGTGTATATGGTCTACGTAGACCTATCCGCCGCCTTCGATTGTGTTTCACACGTAAAACTCTGGACAATCCTGACACACATGGGAGTGGATCCCCCTCTTATAGATTTCCTGAGAGAGCTATACTCAAAAGCATCAGCAAGGGTGCGGTTTGGTACGAAGGGGGAGTTGACGGCGCCTTTTGGAGTAAAGCGTGGAGTCAGGCAGGGGTGTGTCCTGGCCCCCTTCCTCTTCTCTCTGTACACAAATGGCTTGGAGGTAGAGATGTTGAGGGGGGCTCTGGACCTTCGGGTAAAACGGCGCTTGATTCCCGCCTTGCTCTACGCTGATGACGCAGTCATCCTGGCACGCACCTCATGTGAATTACAGAAGTCCCTGAATAGATATGTTGACTTTATGGCTGGGCTGGACTTACAAGTCAATGTTAAAAAAACGTTCGTCGTGGTAGCAGGCAGAGGAAAAACACGATCAAAGAATATTTACCTTAAAAACCAAAAACTTGAGGTAACTGCCCAGTACTGCTACCTGGGTATTATGATTGACGAAAGACTTAACTGGAGGCCAGCAGTTGAGGCTAGATACCATCTGTTCAAAAGAGCCATAATGTCCTTGATGAGTTTTTCACAGAGATTAGGGAAAAGGCCCCCCAGTGGAGTTACTAAAAATTTACATAGCCAAGTGCCAGGCGATTGCTTTGTATGGAGCGGGAATCTGGGGATTTGTAAATGTTGGTGCCCTTCAGGTGGCTGAAAATACTTTCCTCAGATTCCTCCTAGCTACACCAAGTAGTACCTCAATCTATGCTGCTCACCTGGAACTTGGAATCCCTTATTTAGAGGATCTATTACGGATCCAACCATTATTGCTTTGGCGGCGTATCTGGACCTCCGATAAAAATGCCTTAACCCAGGAAATTATGACAGACTCTATGACTCTTGATCACTCTCCAAAAATAAAATGGCTTCGGTATGTAAGAAACTTCTTCAAGGATCTTGGCCTGGAGAAATATTATCTAATACCAAAAAATATTATTGAAATACCAAAGAGAGAGCTGAAAAAACTGGCCTTGACTCATCTAGAGTCTTTGAGACTGACATCTGAGTCCACAAAATCCTCGGTCCTCCATGCTAACATGATCCAGACTACTTACTCTATCCAGCCATATCTAACATTACAGATTAGTACCTATGATAGAATGTTACTGACAAGATTCAGATTGAACTTTTTTCTATAGACTAGTAACCTTCCCTGAGAGAAATACGTGGGATGTAACTCTCACTCTTTGTCCTTGTGATGATGAATCAATGCAGTCTAATTTACATACAATTTTGTTTTGTAAAGTTTATCATTCACACAGGAAGGTTTGGCTACTATCGCTATTAAAACGATGGGGACTTAGACAATGTCGCCCTGCCATGCTACGCCTCCAACTGCTAGAATCTGAACTGGTGTGTTATCTCGTTCTTAACTTTCTAAAATGTATTATAAAGCATAGGAAAAATCTGTAAAATTCATGCTGGTCCTAAGCCCTGATGATGTAATGATATTACGAGAGTCCTTATTTGTAGGATATATGATTTTGTAACGGTGTGAATTCCAATTTCAATTTTAATCTTGTAATATTACTCTTGTTTTAACATGTATTTGTATATTCAACAGGTTTCTTTTATGGTTTTTCATTGTGAAAAAAAAACGAATAAAGAAGATATTATTATTATTAAAATGTTCTCCTGTTGGGACTGCAAATTCAGGGCCAGAGGTCTGTTGTCCCTTGTAGCTAATCACAGGGAGTCGCAAACGGAGACTTTACTAATTAATATTCCTTAGGCAGTTCCTTTTGGGACTTTCCTTTTGGGACTCCTACAACTGTACAATCTGCAAACCAGTAACAGTGTGAACTGTACATCACTGGTTTGCGATTGACAAATAAACACCAGGCCCCAAGCATTCAAACATCTGTCAGTTTCTAAAAATACACACATTTTGACTTAAAATAAAAATTCTTAATTTTAGATAAATTTAATTCTCCCAAATAGGTGTCATTTTCATGAAACTAGTTGGGGGCCACAAACCAGTTTGTTTTTTTGTAACCAAAACAGAAGCTTATCATATTTGTCCAGTTCTCCGCCATGCACTTCTACACAAGCCCCAATTCTACGTTACATGCCCACATGGAAACATAAAACAAGGATTAACAGCAAATGCCTGTAAACTCCAATATTATTATGCCGGGGATGTCATATACCAGTGATGTACACCCCTCAGCCAACGGTGGATCCATCCATCAAGTGAGCCCTGGGCCTGTGTGCACTTTCTCTCTCGCACACAGAGTCACGAGCAGCCCCCATGCCTATGCATTAACCCCCACCCGCAGCTCACTCACGAGCAGCCTCCATGCCTAGGCATTAACCTCCACCCGCAGCTCACTCACGAGCAGCCTCCATGCTTAGGCATTAACCCCCACCCGCAGCTCACTCACATGCAGCCCCCATGCCTATGCATTAACCCTCACCGCAGCTCACTCACGAGCAGCCCCCATGCCTATGCATTAACCCCCACCCGCAGCTCACTCACGAGCAGCCTCCTCTCCATTTGTCCTGCATCTCATCTGCGCATAGACCACCTTCACCTATAATACAATATACTACCATTGGTGACAGACTTTGCCCGCCTACGTCATATGAGTTATTGGCGAACTGCAAAATGTTACTGGGCATTGGCCTGTTCTCCCGCGACACTGACTGAGTCAGCACCGTGTCTCGAGGGATGAGAGGGCCTGAGTGGATGGTGGTAGTGGGGAGGGAAACCTTTAAAGGATGAGATCTGCGGCAGGGCTCGCTAAGAGCCGTGGACGACGCGGGAGCGCTAGGTGGCGCTAATCAAGATGGGCGCACCGATGTGAGGCTCCTGATGCTTGACCCCTCGCATCCGATCTCCATCCGAGTCTCGCTGTCCTAGCAGCGATCCGAAGCTCACATTCTGCAGCGGGGCTGCTGCGCCACACTCGGTGCTGCTTTCAAGCGATTTCCCGCACCCTGGGCTGAGTTCTGGTGCCCGTTCGCCGCGACGGCAGGTGGGATGCAGCCAGCTGGTTCTGAGGCCGGCGTTGTGCGCTACGCGAGTCCTGCGGCGCCCTGAGGGGAGCGAAGGCTGTGTGGCTGGCGGCGGCCGGCCGCCCATCGCGGGACCCGGGGGGGTGACCCCTGCCCTCCACGGACCACCAGTGTGCTGAAGAGGGCGACGATTGGCGGGGCGCCCCCGGAGCGGACACGGGACGGAGGCCCGGGACCTGCGGAGGCCCTGCAGCGCAGACGGACCCGACCGAGTGGCGTAGGCCTGTGCGGGCGGCCGCCCCCGGCCTTGCTGGAACTGGCGCCCATTACTCCTCTGCACCGCCGGCCGGGGACTCACGCCGGTGAGTGACGACGACCCCCCCTGGTCTCCCCTCGCCCTGTCTTGGGTGTCGGGCGGGGAGACCTTTGTCCGGGCGACGGCATCCTGTTGGGCCCCCGAGAGTGGACGACCGTGAGGGGTGAAAGCGCTTTGTGGATGCAGGCAGAGGCGGCCGGCGTGGGAGCTCGTGTTTGGCCTTGCTGCCGTTGGAGCCAATCCCCACCCTATACTAACGGCTTGGGGTTGCCGCCGGCGAGAGGGGGGCGCCCCATTCCCCCCGGTTTCGCCCGACCTGACCGGACGGAGGGCTTCCATCTCTGCTGCCGGCCGGGCGGTGACGTCCCGGCCCTACCCACGGAGGAGTCCTGCTGTCGGTCCGGGGCCGGAGGCTCGTGAGGGGTGGTCCCACTGTACATGACGAGCCTGCAGGCCCACCGCGGGTGACAGTGGTGCGGCGGACCTGGGACTACACTTCAGCTGGCGACGTCTATGAGTGTGGGTCGCGCCAGGGCAGCCGTTGCGAGGTGAGAGGGCGACCCGGCCCGGATCGGAGCGGGGAAGTGGCATATCCGGCGGACTCCTGGCCTCCCCCCGCTGGGGTACAGACGTGCCTCTCTCCTTCCTCTCTTCCCAACCCTGCAGTCCCTGGCCCTGCACCGGCCGGCTAATTGACTGATGGGCGTGCCTGGCAGGCGGTCCGACGTACCAAGCCTAGGGACCGGCGCATACATCCCGGACCCCACCATGGACAAGGACAGGGGCACCAAGCTGGCGACCACGTCCCACCAAACCAAAATCGACCAATTCACGAACCTGGACCGGCCGGGCGCGGGCGGAGAGGCGGCATCGGCTCCTAACAAAGACCTGGCCGTCATCTTGCAGGCCATCGGCGCCTCCAGCACGTCCCTGGAGGGGATGGTTGGGGAGGTGAAGATGGACGTTACACTCTTGCGGCAGGACCTCCGCAACGCCACGGCCCGCATCACGGAGACGGAGTCGCGGATCTCGACGGCGGAGGACGACATCCGCCAGCTCCAAGACCAGGTCCGGGAGCTCACGACCCATTCCAAGGAGCTGCATCGGCGGGCAGAAGATGCCGAAAACCACACCATCATGATCTTCCCGGATTACACCCGGGAGGTCCAGGAACAACGCCGCTCTTACACGGAGGTGAAACAAAAGATGCGCTCCATGGGCCTCAGCTACCAACTTCAGTTCCCGGCCCGCCTTCGCGTGGTTTTCCAGGGCAAGACTCTGTTCTTTGACACTCCCCGGGCGGCATGGACCTGGCTCACCGAAGAAAGACCTTTGCGCCAGCCCGGGCGGGTGTCGCCCGTCAAACTGCCTCAGGCCCAGGATGCAGCCAGGCTCCCGCGACCACGACGCAGGAGGCGCACGCAATCCCGGCGGCGCCGAGGTGCGGCGGCGGCTGGGACACGATCCACGAGTGTGTCGGGGAGGGGACCGAGAGACTCATCCGCCTCATCCGGGACGTCCTCTCAGGTGGCTGGGGGATCTCAATGCCACCCATCGCCCCTGCCTGATCAATCTCCGACCCCCCTCAACGCGCATATAGACCTTTCCGACCTTTCCCGCAGTCCCGCCATGTGACTTTTCTTCGTGCTCTACATTGGCAGGGGGGGGGGGGGGGGTCGACGACCTGGTCCCGCTGCGGGGGCAGCAGACTCAGCGGTTTCACGCTCTTATGTAGTAACCTAGGACAGAACACTTACATCCGTACTTCAGGAGGGGTCCACCACGCTCTTTACACCCAGGCGCTCTTGCTTGGGGCCTTGTAGTTGTCAGTTAAAGTTAGGGCGACAGATGCTTCCTTTCTCTAAGTGTAGGGTGGGGGTCAGGGGTGGGTGTTAGTTGGTTGTTCCTCCTTGGGAGGGTGTTCTTTTTAGTTTGGGTTTGCTTCTTACTGGGCCCGTCACACAACAGCTCCCTGCGAGTGCCACTGCGTGGCTTCACACAGACACTGCCTCGCGCTCCACTGGCGCTCGCTCTCCACCATCCTTCATTGGCTTCCTCCAGTATGAGATTCGTCATCCCCCTTGGGATTGCATGCTCCTCGTCCCCTCCCTGCGCGCCCGCACCGTTCGGTGTCCTCCCGGCTCCCCCCTGGTCGTTCCCCTTCCAATGCGACTCGCGTCCACTGCCTCCATGGAAGACCTAGCCCCTAAGGCCCAGCTGCGCATCCTGTCCTGGAACGTGAACGGCCTGTTGGATAGACTCAAGCGCACCGCAGTCCTTAAATATGCCCAGCGCACAGGGGTAGACGTGCTCATGCTTCAAGAAACCCACCTCCTCGGTGAGAGATGTCCCTTTCTGGCACGCTACGGGTATGAACGGGTGTGGCACTCTGGGTTCTCCCGTGGCTCCCGTGGGGTTGCCATCCTGCTGCGCCGCTCCCTCCCCTTCGTCCTTACACAGGCGACCCATGACCCTCACGGAACGGGGATGGCCATCTGCGGCACACTCGAGGGTAGGCCGATCAGCTTTCTGTCGCTCTACACGCCACCCTCCGGACTGTCGCAGTCTTTATCTCACGCTGCGTCTCTGCTGGCAACCTTCCCTCTAGGTACTGCTGTGCTTGGAGGGGATTTCAATGCCGTCTTGGCCCCTCAGCTGGACTCGTCGGGACCGATTTCAGACTCCCGCGCTGCGCGTGCAATGCAACTGGCAGGTTGGGCAGAGGCTCAGGGCCTATGCGACGCCTGGGGGACTTGGCATCCTCACACACGTCAATACACCCACACCTCGGCCGCCAATCATGCCCATGCGCGTATTGACGCAATCTTCGTCCCCCCCCGCCGATTGCGTGGGTATCCAAGATGTCCGTATCCTCCCCAGGAGGATCTCGGATCACTCTCCGGTCCTCCTGAGTCTGGGCCCTCCACCCCGTACGGCACGTCAGATGTGGCGCTTTAACGCTTGGTTCCTCCAGGACAAGACACTTCGTAAGGCGGTGGGAACCGAGCTGACCCAGTACTACTGCACCAACGAGGGTTCGGTTTACTCGGCGGGCACCCTTTGGGAGGCCTGCAAGGCGACCATTAGAGGCGCCGCCAAGGCGCACGTGGTGCGGCAACGCCAGACGCAGCTGCAGCAGCTCACTGCCTGTGAGGCCCGGGCGCTGCGGCTGGAGCAGTCTCTCTCTGAGCTGAACCGGCAGCTGCGGCTCCTTCGCGAGGAGATTCGTCGACGATCGCTTGAAGCGGCCAAGCTTCTCTGGCAGTCTTCGCTAGCGAGGGTGTATGGATGGGGCGATAAGAATGGCGCGTTGCTACATCGCCTGGCTACCTATCCCAGGACGTCGCGCATCATTCCGGCGATTGCCGACTCCGACGGCGTGCTCCAGTCTTCTTCCGTGGCGATAGCGGAAGCTTTCGCCCAGTTTTATTCTCAGCTCTACCGGGCCCGGGCACCGGATCTTTCCCTGGCCACTCTGCTCGCGACTAGTGACGTGCGACTCACCCGGCTTAGGCCAGGTGAATGGGAGAGCCTTGAGGCCCCCATTTCCCTTGAAGAAATTGGGGACGCAATAGGGCGTGCGTCCGCTGGGAAGACCCCGGGACCCGACGGCTTCCCTCAGGAATTCTATGCCACCTATAAAGATAGCCTGGTCCCGAGGTTGCGCGATCTCTATGTAGAGGCGATTAAGAAAGGCTCCTTCCCCCCGGAAGCCGACATGGCCACGATTGTGGTTCTGCCCAAGTCTACGCCGGCACCCACTGACAGAGCGGCTTACCGACCGATCTCTCATTAACACCGACATTAAGCTCTACGCGGCTGTCCTGGCCCAACGGCTCCGGCCCTTTTTATCGAGCCTGGTCCATCCGGATCAATGTGGCTTTATGCCTGATCGGGGCACTTGCCATTGTCTACGCCGCCTCCACGTGGCCCTGGCTCACCGCCACCGCTTAACTCCATACCTCGCCCTCCTGCTTGCCGATTTCGAACAAGCCTTCGACTCAGTGGGGTGGGCCTACTTGTTTGACGTCCTGACCCACATGGGTTTCGGCCCTAAGTTCTTGGGAATGGTGCGGGTCCTCTACGCCCACCCCCGTGCCAGGGTATTGGTCAACGGGGCGCTGTCTGGGCCATTTCGGATCGGCCGGGGGACACGGCAGGGATGCCCGCGGTCGCCCCTTCTCTTCGTACTTGCGATGGAACCCCTTGCTGCCCTGATCAGAACTGACCATCTCCTTCAGGGCTGGGAGTGGCCGGGCCTAGAGGCTGACAAAATCGCCCTCTATGCGGACGACGTCCTGCTGTACCTTGGAAATCCGGTGCGCTCCGGACCTCGTGCAATGTACATCTTGGGCCGCTTTGGCCACGCATCTGGTCTGTATTTCAACTCACGGAAATCGGTTCTGGTTCCTTTGCACCTCTCCCGTGAATGTTTTGACTGGCAGGATACCATTCCCCTCCGCCGGTTGTCCTTCAAATATCTGGGCATCTGGGTCTCCCTTCTCCCGGAACTGAGCTGGGCGCTTAACGTGACCCCCCTGGTTAAGAAAGCCAAGGCGGACCTGGCGAGATGGCAATCACTACCCCTCAATCCGTTGGGGAGGGTGGCCCTCTACAAAATGATGATTCTTCCCCGGTTCCTGTATGTGCTGCAAAATACTCCCCTCTCCTTTCCGAGACCTTGGTTTTTTGAGCTTGACGGGATGGCGACGAGATTTCTTTGGGGTGGTGGGAGGCCACGGTTGGCTCTATCGTTGTGCCGCCTGCCCACCTTTGATGGGTGTCTGGGCATGTCCAATCTCTACCTCTACTACCTGGCCACCCGCCTCCTGGTCATTCATAACTGGTTTGGGGGGGGGATGGTCCGACCCGGCCTATAGGGTGGAACTGGGGGACCTGGGTTTCTCCTGTATTCAGGACCGCCTGTATGGCGCCTCCATCCCCGCCTCTTGCCCGGACATTACCAAAGCAATATTCCTGGCCTGGCGAGCGGCGCTCCGCCACACCCGATTGACTGGGAGGCTGACCCGCGTCACTCCCCTGTGGCATGGGACATGGTTGCGGGAGGTTGCGGAACTAGAGGGCTTTAAATCGTGGGACCTACTCGGCATTTCCCAGCTGAGAGATGTCTGGCGGGGGGACGGACGTATGTGCTCATATTCAGAGCTGCAGGCGCGCTTCTCCCTCCACTCCTCCTAATTCTATAAATACCTTCAAATACGCCATGCCATACGCACCTACACCTCACTGGATGTTGGATTGCCAGACCACAGCCCCCCGGAGGCTCACGTCATGATGGGTAACCTGGGGAGGGGGGCATTTCCAGGATCTACCGCTCCCTCATCAACTGCACCCCTACATCCCTGGAAGGCCTTAAGGAACGATGGGAGGGGTGGGTGGGTCCCTTGGATGAGGCCGACTGGCGGGATTCCCTTATGGCCCCCCGACTGGTGACGGCCTCTGCCAAATTGCGGCTTATCCAAATTTACTACCTGCACAACGCTTATCTCACACCGGCTCGCCTACACCGCGCGGGCCTCTCTGCCGACGCGGCTTGTCCCCATTGTGGCTCTGAGCCGGCCGACTTCATTCACATGGTGTGGTCTTGCCCGGAGCTGGAGGGGTACTGGAGGGGCATAGAGTCTGAACTCACGGAGGTCCTGGGGTGGGAGGTGCCACATGACCCTAGACACACCCCACTGGGCATCACTGACGGCCTGGATGGCACACGCCCGGAGAAGTTATTCCTCATGACGGCCTTAATGGTAGCGAAGCGAGACATTGCAGCGGCATGGAAACAGCCGCAACCGCCTAGCTTGGCCAAGTGGAGCACCGGGGTGGATTGGTGTGCGGCGCAGGAGCGAACTCTTTACCGGGCACGGGGTTGCCCCAAGAAGTACCGAAAAGTCTGGGGGAAATGGCTGGGCAACATACCATGAAAGGGTTGTTTAGCGGGGGAGGGGGGGTTCAGGGGGAGGGCAGGACTATGGTGCGTTTCATGCTGTATTGCTGTGTGGTGGTGGTTCGAAGGGCCCGAAAGTTTCTTATGTTGTACGACCTAAAACAATAAAAACTTGTTTATCAAAAAAAAGAGCCGTGGACGACGGCAGGACTCGCAGTCAATTCTAAAAAACTCTCTCCCAACAAGGGCATACGCTTTGCATGAAACTATACCCGATTGACGACGCAAGGAATCGTGATTAAAGCCACAAAGGATAGATTAGATCAGCTAAGGCCCTCAATCCGTTAAACTACCTGTGAGTGAGCCATCCAATTTCTCAGTGTGTTATTACTACCTTGTCAGACCCATCACGGACAATGGGACGTACGAAAGCTAAATCCGAAGCGTCGTAGGCGAGAGCTTGGTCACGCTCTACACCCTCTGAGGCCTCTTCTATGCATTTTGTGACGGCGATATGTCCCACTCTCCAGCAGATAAACCTGACATGATACTCCAAGAAATATGGGAGTCCCGGTCAGCCACTGCACAGCAACTGGGAATAATTTCCACTGAACTCAATTTGCTACAAGATGCCCGCAGAAAGCAATCAGATCGAGTATAATCCACTGAGACAACGTTGGACCTCACAATGCCAAAATGAAGGAGCATGAAGCACAGATCTCACATATGCGGCAAACAAATTGATACGCTACAGGCCCAGGCAGACGATGCAGAAGGGTTGTCCCGACAAAACAACTTGCGTATAGTGGACCTCCTTGAGGAACAGAAGGTCAGCGACCACCACTATTCATAGAGGAATGGCTACGAACAAAGTTGGCTCCCACGGGACTATCGGCCTTATTCACAGTAGAACGCGCACATAGAGCACCTGCCAAAAAACCCATTCCCAACACTAATCCACGGACGATAATAGCCAGAATCCTGAACTTTAGGGACCGTGACTTGCTCCTGCAAACTGCCTGAAACAATGGCCCTCTTCTGCTTGACAATGCCAAAATTTTAATTATTCCATATTACACCGTGGAAGTTCAGCGGAAACGCTCTTCATTCCTGGGGTCAAATCGCAAGTGCGCACCGTCGGCCTAATATTTGCTCTCTTGTTTCCAGCCAAGCTGAAAATCCTCCACAATCAGCGCTCCCATTTCTCTGAAATGCCAGAGGGTGCCTGGGAGTGGTTGGACAGAAACTTCCCTGATTCAGGTGGAAGTGGTCGCCAGGAGAGATATCAGCCGAAATCTCAAAGATCCCAACTTCAACGTAGAAGAGGACTCACCACACAAGAAGACACATCAGGAACCCCGGCACCCAAAATACTCTTGGAGGGTAGATAAGAAGCACTCCGCCTTATGAATCACCTGCCCTCCGAGCAGCTCCAGCCCCTCGAGGGAGGCGACATTGGATTCTGACTCTGTGGGCAGTGTTGCATTGTTCCCATCCTTGTCTACGCAGCTGAGGAAGGACCTGCTGGGTTGAGACTTGTAGAAATGTTGCCTTACTGGGGATATGGGATGTGCTTTTGTTCCGTTTACTATGTACTTCGGTATTGGCACCCCTACCAGGGGCCTCTGGGTGGAAACTGGGGCAGCCGATGGCAGTCATTGCTCTCACGAAGTATAGGTCAAAACAACGCTCCATTTGCTGGTGATGCTTGGAATCAGTAGCAAATAATGGCAGGGAGATTACAACATACAATGCTGTACTAATCTGTGGCCCGGTCTGTACCGTGCGGAGTTGTTCATCACTAGAATGCCACAAACCTATACTATGTCAGTTGTCTATCCCATTAGCGAAGCCACTTGTTACATCATAGTTACAAAGGATTCTCTTTTTGGTTAAGTTAAAGTTTAAAGTTTGGTCGAACGATGTTGACTTGATTGACCGAGAATTGGGAAATTGTTTCTTTAACACACTTGATGTTGGTCTGTGGGTCCGCACATGGACGGGACCTTATGGGGCCCTGTGGGTGGAAATTTCTTTACTGCATATTGATCTCTAATGGCATCGGTGGTTAAACTGTACAATCTCATAACTTGGTATATTCAGGGTATGGGATCGATCCAAAAGCGACATGTACATTCAGTATCTTTATATGCTGATGACATGCTGTGATACCTTAAAGACATGCGAATGGACCTACAACCATTGGCGACCCTCTTCGGCTCACTGTCGGGGCTACAGTTGAACGCCTCGAAATCCATAGCATACACCTTTTATGATACATATACCCTACCCACCCTGCAATTTGGGGCAGAGCACCTTAGGGTCGAACCGATCACCTTTAAATATCTGGGCATTCAGATCTATAGGAAAGCCCGTGTCACATTGGAAGGTAACCTGATTGTACGATTAACTCTCTAAAATCACAGGGCCTTTTGGATTAAATTACCACTGTCTACTGCAGGACGCCTTGCAATAGATAAAATGGTGATGCTATAGAGGCTCCAATATTACTTTGTCAACCTCCCAGTGGTGGTTCCAGCATGGGTATTCAGGATGTTAAATTCTGTGTTGATAAACTTGATATGGGGAGTGGGGCGCCGCTGGATTACCCTCACTAAACTGCAACTACCTACGACTAAGGGGGGTATGGGAGCCCCGGATTTTAAGGCGTATTATATAGTTGGTCAATTACCGTGGCTGGCATATTGGCTTGCTGGTCATAACTTATTCGAAATTGGGTACACACCTGCACAATTACAACTTGGAACACTGCAATCTCTACCCTCAGAACCGGGAAGACCAAAAGAAATCCCCGTACTTCTTCAGGTAGCACTCCACTATCGGAAAGTCGCACTGAGATACACCAATACACCCACCCCATATGCCCCGAACATTCCTCTCTGCGGTCTTCCAACACTGCAAGGACCTTTATCAGCCCACAGACTGGCACGCTGGGAAGAGGGTGGAATCACGACTGTAGGCTCCTTATTTAATGATGGGGCTTTAATGCCTCACACTGAGCTCGTACGCACTTATTACAGATCATACAAACTATTTTTTACCCATGCCAGTATCCTACACTTTGTCCATAAGCATTGGCTCGTTGAGGAACGTGAGACCCCACATTCCAATTGTTGCAAGCCATTTAGTTAGATGGTTATAAGGGGCCTGAGAGAACATTCAGAAATTCCGCTGTTGCCTCTTCTGCAGAAATGGGAAACGGATATTGCATGTGCCCTTACGGACAAGGAATGGGCAACTATCCTTGCACATCCCAAACGATTAACTCGCAATGCTCGATTCAAATGTATATAGCTGTCATTGCTACATAGGGCATATCTGACACCATATAAGGTCCATACAATCTACTTGTTGGCTTCCTCAGACTACCCCCGTTGCCACAGACCTGAAGCGGATTTGATTCACATGCTATGGTCATGCCCCTCCTTGCAGGAGTATTGGCGGGAAGTTACTGACAGTTTATTACATCTGTCCGAAAGAACATTTTGGTCTACTATAGAAGTGCGTCTGTTGGGACTATCCTTTCTACCATGGAAAGCCGCAGTACTACACAGTTTTACTGTTCTCTCCCTAATGTTGGCCAAAAGAATGCTTACGCAACATTGGAAATCCCACTCGGCACCGAAAAGAGAAGGTTTGGGGGGGAGGTGGGGGGGGGGGGGGGGTGGAGGAGGTAATACAATGGGCCACAGCAGAAAGAGAAGCCCTTCAAAGGGAGTAATATAGAGAGCTTAAAAAAAACCAACATTTCACTGGAATGGGCCCATCTGTTGGAACAATTCAAAGCTGACACTACTACTGATTAGCGTGAACATGGACTGGGCCACCGCATACGTATAAATACTGCAGTTGAAGGTATTGCTTAAAATGAAACTGTTATTCAACTATTGCCCCTTTCTCTTTTCTTCCCTTTCTCCCCCCTTTCCCTCTCACCTTCCCCACGGCACTTTGGCCCTCCTTCACATATACTTTGTGCAACACTCTGACTGGACCTTCAAGCAAGTTCTTAGGCGGGAGGGGGGAGTGGTTGAGCATCTTGCTCCAAAATATTTTTTGTCGTTGTAAAATGTAAAAACCATAGTCACAGGTATTTCATACCAGTCTTTTCATCAACACTGTTTATTGTATTTCGTATGCAAAACAATATCATGACCTATTCTTAGAGATGATAAATACGAATGTACATTGTTAAAGTATGGAAATAATACTACTATAGATCTGTACTGCCTTGAAAACTTCAATAACAAGCATTTGCAATGCAATAGGTCTCACATTTATAAGAGTTTGAGCTATTGGCATTGTAAAATTACAATGCCTTTTATTTATGTTTTGGTTTTAAAACAAATAAAAGGCATTGTCATTTACAATGTCAGTAGCATAAACTCGCATAAAAGCAGTGTGTGGAGTGCAGCAGTGTGCGGCGTGCAGCAGTGTGAGGCGTGCAGCAGTGTGCGGCGTGCAGCAGTGTGCGGCGTGCAGCAGTGTGTGGGGTGCAGCAGTGTGCGGCGTGTAGCAGTGTGCGGCGCGCAGCAGTGCGCGGCGCGCAGCGGCGCGCAGCAGTGCGCGGCGCGCAGCAGTGTGCGGCGTGCAGCAGTGTGTAATGCAGCAGTGTGGCGTGCGGTAGTGTGCGGCGTACAGTAGTGTGCGGCGTGCAGCAGTGTGAGGCGTGCAGCAGTGTGAGGCGTGCAGCAGTGTGAGGCGTGCAGCAGTGTGCGGCGTGCAGCAGTGTGCGGCGTGCAGCAGTGTGCGGCGTGCAGCAGTGTGCGGCGTGCAGCAGTGTGCGGCGTGCAGCAGTGTGCGGCGTGCAGCAGTGTGTGGCGTGCAGCAGTGTGTAATGCAGCAGTGTGGCGTGTTGGTGTGAGGCGTGCAGCAGTGTGAGGCATGCAGCAGTGTGCGGCGTGCAGCAGTGTGAGGCGTGCAGCAGTGTGAGGCGTGCAGCAGTGTGAGGCGTGCAGCAGTGTGAGGCGTGCAGCAGTGTGAGGCGTGCAGCAGTGTGAGGCGTGCAGCAGTGTGAGGCGTGCAGCAGTGTGCGGCGTGCAGCAGTGTGTGGCGTGCAGCAGTGTGAGGCATGCAGCACTGTGTGGCGTACAGCGGCGTGCAGCATGCAGCAGTGAGTAATGCAGCACTGTGCAGCAGTGTGTGTCGTGCAGCAGTGTGTGTCGTGCAGCAGTGTGTGTCGTGCAGCAGTGTGTGTCGTGCAGCAGTGTGTGGGGTGCAGCAGTGTGCGGCGTGCAGCAGTGTGCGGCGTGCAGCAGTGTGCGGCGTGCAGCAGTGTGCGGCGTGCAGCAGTTTGAGGCGTGCAGTAGTGTGCGGCGTGCAGCAGTGTGCTGTGTGTAATGCAGCAGTGTGTGGCGTGCGGTAGTGTGCGGCGTGCAGCAGTGTGCGGCGTGCAGCAGTGTGCGGCATGTAGCAGTGTGAGGCATGCAGCACTGTGTGGCGTGCAGCGGCGTGCAGCACTGTGCGGCGTGCAGCAGTGTGCGGCGTGCAGCAGTGTGCGGCGTGCAGCAGTGTCGTGCTGCGTGCATCTCCGCCGATTCTCCTGGATGGGAGCGCCGCGAGTCTCTCAGCAGGCACAGGTGGTTTCAGATTCTCGGGAGCCGCGACGGCGTCAGCAGGGCTCAGATGGTTCAGAGTTCGGGGAGCCGCGACAGCGTCAGCAGGGCTCAGGTGGTTCAGAGTTCGGGGAGCCGCGACAGCGTCAGCAGGGCTCAGGTGGTTCAGAGTTCGGGGAGCCGCGACAGCGTCAGCAGGGCTCAGATGGTTTTGGAGTTCGGGGAGCCGCGACAGCGTCAGCAGGGCTCAGATGGTTCAGAGTTCGGGGAGCCGCGACAGCGTCAGCAGGGCTCAGATGGTTTCAGAGTTCGGGTAGCGTCCTTGGGTTTAGAGATCGGTCAAGCCGCGACCAGGTCAGCAGGGCTCTCGTAGGTCCAGGTCTTCTCTGCGCCTGTCCCTTCAGCACCCCTTGTTATACTCCCCCTCCTCTTTGAAGTCCGGAGTCCTCGCGGAGAGGGGTCTTGGTGCCTGGGGGCGGGGTGTCGGGATTTCCTGCCGCTCGGCCCTTTGATCTGTTCAGGTTGGTCTGGGAGAGACTCCAGACGCGCAGCATGCGAGGCGCCCGCTCACCGGGGGCCTGGTGGCCGATCGAAACCCTCCTTGGGGAGGAGATCAGGGGTGTGATCGAGACGGCGTCTCCCGGTCTGGCTTGGGGGTTTCTCTCTCCCTTGGCCGGGCATGCGTGGTAGTGTCATGGGTTTTGCTGGGGCCCCGGCCGGCCATCGGGTTTGTTGGGCCATGGTGGCCGGAAGTCTGTGATACCGGGGATCAGGTGCGGTGGCAGGGATGCTTGCTGGTCGGGAGGGTCCACGCCACAAGGCCGGTCTCACACGTGCCCCCCCCAGCTGAAAGGCGGGGAGAACTACCCATCCACTTGGGGGTTCTCCTCGCTGAAGCGGAAGAATCGGGACAGGCAGTCAGCGTTAGCGTGGTCAGTCCCGGGGCGATGCTCCACAGTGAAGTCCATCCCCTGGAGGGAGATTGACCATCGTAGCAGCTTGGGGTTTTCTCCTCTCATTTGCATCAGCCACCGTAAGGGTCGATGGTCCGTTTGAACTCGGAAGTGGGTTCCGAACAAGTAGGGCTGCAGCTTTTTGAGGGCCCAGACTACTGCGAAGGCCTCTCTTTCAATGGTGCTCCACCGTTGTTCCAGAGGTAGTAACCTTCGGCTGATGAAGGCTATGGGCTGATCTATGCCTTTGTCGTTGAACTGTGAGAGGACTGCCCCGATGCCGTGCTCCGAAGCGTCCGTCTGGACCACAAATTCCTGAGAGTAGTCGGGGGCTTTGAGTACCGGAGCAGTACATATAGCGGCTTTCAAGGTGTCGAACGCTTTTTGGCACGGGGGAGTCCACTGTACTTTCTTCGGGTGCTTTTTGGAGGTTAACTCTGTGAAGGGGCCTGCGATGCTGCCATAGTTTTTAATAAACCTCTGGTAGTAACCGGTGAGGCCCAGGAATGCCCAGACCTCCGTTTGGGTCGTGGGGGGTTCCCAGGACAAGATGGCGTCGATCTTCGGCTGGAGGGGGGCCACCTGCCCGCTCCCCACCTGGTGTCCCAGATAGATCACTGAGCCTTGTCCAATTTGACATTTGCTGGCTTTGATGGTTAGGCCTGCCTGGCGCAGGGCCATCAGTACTTGTCGGAGGTGCTGGAGGTGTTCGGTCCATTGGGAGCTGAATACTGCTATGTCGTCTAGGTACGCTGCGCTGAACCCCTCTAGCCCGGCCAGGACCCTGTTCACCAGTCGCTGGAAGGTGGCCGGGGCATTTTTCATCCCAAAAGGCTTAACTCTGAAGCGGTAGTGCCCATCCGGGGTGGAGAAGGCGGACCGCTCCTTGGCTCCCTCAGTGAGCGCAATTTGCCAGTATCCGCAGGTCAGGTCGAAGGTGCTGAGGTAGCTAGCGGCCCCGAGGCGGTCGATGAGCTCGTCCGCGCGGGGGATAGGGTGAGCGTCCGTTCGGGTGACCGCATTGAGTCCCCGGTAGTCCACACCGAATCTCAGCTCGGGGGCGACAACAGGGGCTGCTGCTTTCGGGACCAGTACTACCGGGCTGGCCCATGGGCTGTCGGAGGGTTCAATCACCCCTAGGGCTAACATCTTGGCTACTTCGGTCTGGATGCAGGTCCGGATCCGGTCAGGGACTCGGTAGGCTCGGTGTCTTACCGGCGGGCTGTCTCCGGTGTCTACGTCGTGGACACACCAGTCGGTGACCCTAGGGGTGAGGGAGAAGAGGTCTGTGAATTGTCTCAATAGCTGGCGGCAGTCGTCGGACTGTTGTGGGGTGAGGGTGGACGAAAGTTTCACCCCCTCTACGGAGCCATCTCTCTCTTTAGCACACAGGGGGTCCGGAAGGGGCTCTGTGTCTTCTTCAGTCCCATCGTCGGTGGCCAGGAGCCAACTCAACTCCGTCCTCACGAAGTGGGGTTTGAGACGGTTCACGTGGAGGACCCGGAGGGGGTTCCGAGGAAACTGAACATCAACTAGATACGTGACTTGACTCTTCCGCTCGACCACCTTGAAGGGTCCAGTCCATTTGTCTTGGAGGGCGCAGGGTCTCACCGGGGCCATTACCCAGACCTGTCGGCCCGGCTGAAACTCGACCAGCGTGGCATTCTGGTCATACCAGCGCTTCATCTCTTCTTGGCTAGCCTCGAGGTTTGCCTCAGCGAGCTCCCGGAACTTCCGGGTCTGGTTGCTGAGCGCCAGGATATAGCGGAATACATCGGGAGGGGTTCCTCGGGGAGCCGTCTCCCAGCCCTCCTTGACCAGGCTCAGGGGTCCCCGGACGGGGTGTCCGTAGAGTAATTCAAACGGGCTGAACCCCAGAGATTTTTGGGGAACTTCCCGGTAGGCGAACAGGAGGCAGGGGAGGAGGACGTCCCATCTCTGGCGAAGGGGTTCTTCGAGGCCCATGATCATCCCTTTCAGGGTCCGGTTAAATCGCTCAACTAGGCCATTGCCTTGGGGGTGGTAGGGGGTGGTGAATTTGTACGACACCCCGCATTGTTGCCATAGGGACCTCATGTACTTGGAGATAAAGTTCGTGCCACGATCACTCACGACTTCACGAGGAAACCCCACGCGGGAGAAGATCCCCCATCAAGGCCCGGCCCACCACAGGGGCCATCACGGTGCGGAGGGGAATGGCCTCTGGGTAGCGGGTGGCATGGTCCACCAGGACAAGGATGAACTGGTGGCCCTGGGCGGTCCTGGGATCCAGGGGTCCCACGATCTCAATCCCCACCCGCTCAAACGGGGTACTAACAATGGGGAAGGGTTGTAGCGGAGCCTGGCGCTTCCCACCACTTTTTCCGCTGGCCTGGCACGTGAGACATGACTTGCAGTGGGCCTCTACATTCGCTCGCATTTTGGGCCAATAGAAGTGGGTCACCAGGCAATGATAGGTTTTGTCCTGGCCTAAGTGTCCCGCCAGGGGTACATCATGAGCTAGGCCTAGGAGGAAACCTCGGAAGCGCAGGGGTACCACCAGTACCCGGGCTGATCCCAGCTCGGCCGACTTCTGTTCGCTGTACAGGAGGCCGTTTTCCCAATATACCCAGTAGGTTACGGACTGGTCGCCTGCTGCCTGGGCTTCGGCCTGCTGCCGGGGTCCAACGAGGGAAGGGCAGGTGGCTTGTTCCCTGCAGAACTCTTCTCGGGAGGGTCCTCCCTCGCAGTGCCAATGGGCCATCTCGGGTAGGTCCCCGAGCTCGGTCGGTTGCACGGGGTCTGAATGCACTGACCCGTCAGTGGGAACGCGTTCTTCTTCCGGAAGAGGGTCGTCGGGCTCGGGTAGCACGTCCCTGTCCTCGGGGACGGCGACTGGGTTCAGGGGTACGGCCTCAACTCCCTCGGGGGAAGGCGATCGGGCAGCCATGGATCGCGTGGTGGCGCATACCCACTCGGGTAGGCCCATCATCTCCAGATGGGCTCTTCGTTCCACTTGTCCCCACAGGGAGCTCTCGAGGTCGTTGCCCAGGAGGCAGTCTACTGGCTGGGATGTTCGGACTGCCACTCTCAATTTGCCAGTGACTCCCCCCCATTCGAAGGGTACCAGGGCCATCCGGCAGAGGCTCTCGGAGTTGTCCGACGATATGACTGGACAGAAGGCGTCGGGCAGGATCTGGTCTTCGGATACCAGGTGGCAGTGGACTGCTGTGACACTCGTCCCGGTGTCGTGGAGGGCCTCTACTCGGTGGCCTTTGACCGTCACTTGTTGTCGGTATTTTTCTGTGTTGGCAGGTAGGGGTGTTCCGGGAACCATTTCTCGGTCTCCTAGGGAGACCAGGGCCATGGCTGCTGGTTCCCACTCTTCGGAGTCTTCCATCTCTTCTCCTAGGGCTACGGAGGCCATTTGTCGGGCTGGAGGGGCTGTCGCTGCGGGTCGTTGGTACATGGGACACTGGGGGTCACTGGCATAGTGTCCGGTCTGTTGGCAGCGGAAACAAGTGATCTTGACTCGGGGTCCCTGCCTCCCCGGGGGCCCTGTGCTGGCCGGAGGTGGGGCTGGAAAGTGCGGGGGTTGGCCCCTGGGGGGACTATGCGGGGAGCCCACCTGGGATTCCCTCGTTCGGCCTTGGTTCCCTCCGCCCCTCTGGCGGGGGGGGGGGTCCCTGACTGTGGCAACCGTAGTCCCCCACGGGACCCCGGGAGGCCCGGGTGTTCACCCATCGGTCAGCTTCGACCGCCAGTTTCCGAGGGTCAGTGAGCTTGCTGTCCAGGAGGTGCTAGCGTAGTTCCACAAAGCAATTTGCGTATAAGTGTTCCCATGCTATTAGGTCAAACAGTTCCTCAAAGGTGGAGACCTTGCTGCCCTTGATCCACCCGTCCAAGGCCCTGCTGTAAAAGTTCACGTATTCTACCCACGTAGTACCGGGTATCTTTTTGCAGTCTCGAAACCGTTGCCGGTACATCTCGTGGGTGAGTCCATATCTGGCTAATAGGGCCTCTTTCATGTGGCTGTAGGAATTCAGCACCGTGGAGGGCAGGTCCAGCAGGGTATCTCTCCCCTCGCTCAGGAACCGGCCCCACAAGCCAGCCCCCCAATCCTTCTGCGGAACTCGGTGGGAGGTCATGGCGACTTCGTAGGCCTTGAACCACTGCTGGAAGTCGTCGTTTTTGTAGTATTCCTTCACCACATCCTTGGGGATGTGGACCTTTGGTTCTACGGCGGAGGAGGTCGGTTGGTTTCCCGTGGTTCTGGACTCCTCACTTTTGGCCTGGAGTTCGATCTCTTTTAGGCTGCGTTCGTGTTCTAGTTGGAGTTTTCTTTCTTCGTGTTCTCGCTGGCGTTTCTTTTCCTCGAGTTCCCCTTGTAAGCGTAATTGTTCTACGGCTAACTTCTTTTCGGCCAATTTTAGCTCTCCCTCTATTTTTAGTTTGGCTAGTTCTAGTTCGTGGTTGCGGCCCCTCTCTCGGTCCGCTAGCTCTTCCGGGGATAGGCCCCCCTCTGGGGCGTTGCTCCTTCCCGGGATGCTTCGTGGTTCGTTTGGCGGCTCTTTTTCTCGGGCGCCTCCTTCGGTCGGGGGCAGGGAAGCTCCTGCCTCGACCCAGGTTCTCAATGCTTCCTGGAAATCTTCTTTAGTGCTTAATCAGGTGGTAGCGATTCCAAGGTCTTTGCAGAACTGTTTTAGTTCTCGATGCGTATAATATTCCAACCGGTCCTCTCGGAACCTCGGGCTGGTGTTGGTTCCTGCGGTACTCATGGTGGTTTCTCCTTCCATCTCCTTTTGGTAGTGCGTCAGCCGTTCACTGTACGATCTCTAGGTGTCAGCTCGGATCCCGTCGTCTGCCACCAAATGTTGGAAGGGCGTTCTCCGGGGGCTTCGGAATACGTTCCTGACCACCCTTTGACCCACCTCTCCCAGAGTTAGGCTGAGCAATGGCGGGGAGGCCCTTCCTGGAAGGGTTTCGTTCCTAGGATCGTACTCGCTGAGCTTACACTATTTGACAGAGGGACACCACACAGTAGTTCTTGGTCAGACAGTATACTTTATCGATAGTTTCAGGGGATCTTTATGATCCGAGATGCAGCTGTTGAATCAATGCCACAAGCGGCGGTGGTTTCGTGATAGGGGTATGGGGGTAGCGGGACAGTCTTTAAGTTCAGTGTCTCTGTTGAGTATCCTTCGCACAGCTCTCAATCCTTGAGCTGGGGGATTCGGGTTCACTCGGCAATCTCCGCCGATTCTCCTGGATGGGAGCGCCGCGAGTCTCTCAGCAGGCATAGGTGGTTTCAGATTCTCGGGAGCCGCGACGGCGTCAGCAGGGCTCAGATGGTTCAGAGTTCGGGGAGCCGCGACAGCGTCAGCAGGGCTCAGGTGGTTCAGAGTTCAGGGAGCCGAGACAGCGTCAGCAGGGCTCAGATGGTTCAGAGTTCGGGGAGCCGCGACAGCATCAGCAGGGCTCAGATGGTTTCGGAGTTCGGGGAGCCGCGACAGCGTCAGCAGGGCTCAGATGGTTCAGAGTTCGGGGAGCCGCGACAGCAGGGCTCAGATGGTTTCAGAGTTCGGGTAGCGTCCTTGGGTTCAGAGATCGGTCGAGCCGCGACCAGGTCAGCAGGGCTCTCGTAGGTCCAGGTCTTCTCTGCGCCTGTCCCTTCAGCACCCCTTGTTATACTCCCCCCTCCTCTTTGAAGTCCGGAGTCCTCGCGGAGAGGGGTCTTGGTGCCTGGGGGCGGGGTGTCGGGATTTCCTGCCGCTCGGCCCTTTGATCTGTTCAGGTTGGTCTGGGAGGGACTCCAGACGCCCAGCATGCGAGGCGCCCGCTCACCGGGGGCCTGGTGGCCGATCGAAACCCTCCTTGGGGAGGAGATCAGGGGTGTGATCGAGACGGCGTCTCCTGGTCTGGCTTGGGGGTTTCTCTCTCCCTTGGCCGGGCATGCGTGGTAGTGTCGTGGGTTTTGCTGGGGCCACGGCCGGCCATCGGGTTTGTTGGGCCATGGTGGCCAGAAGTCTGTGATACCGGGGATCAGGTGCGGTGGCAGGGATGCTTGCTGGTCGGGAGGGTCCACGCCACAAGGCCGGTCTCACAGGCGTTCAGCAGTGTGTGGCGTGCAGCAGTGTGAGGCGTGCAGCAGTGTGTGGCGTGCAGCGGTGTGTGGCGTGCAGCGGTGTGTGGCGTGCAGCGGTGTGTGGCGTGCAGCGGTGTGTGGCGTGTAGCGGTGTGCGGCATGCAGCAGTGTGCGACATGCAGCAGTGTGCGAAATGCAGCAGTGTGCGACATGCAGCGGCGTGCAGCAGTGTGTGGCGTGCAGCAGTGTGTGGCGTGTAGCAGTGTGTGGCGTGCAGCAGTGTGAGGCGTGCAGCAGTGTGTGGCGTGCAGCAGTGTGTGGCGTGCAGCAGTGTGTGGCGTGCAGCAGTGTGTGGCGTGCAGCAGTGTGGCGTGCAGCAGTGTGAGGCGTGCAGCAGTGTGAGGCGTGCAGCAGTGTGAGGCGTGCAGCAGTGTGCGGCGTGCAGCCGTGTGTAATGCAGCAGTGTGCGCAGCAGTGTGCGGCGTGCGGCAGTGTGTGGCGTGGTTTGTAAACACCAAGAAATGCGGACATCAAAGGAAGGGTGGGAGGGAACGAGCATATGGGGTGTGAGTTATAACGAAAGTTCAGGCGAAAGCAGTCTGTTGCTTTCAAGTCCGATGCCAGATGCCAGCTTCGCGCTTGAATGCCTCACATGCACTGCCCATAAACCGCATTCCTAAGGTCTTGTGCCCCTCACTAAATCTCTCTGAATGCGTGAGGTGGCGCACGCGCAGGAAGTAGCTGGTGGCAAATGGAACGTGCGTGGTTGAGCGCGTAACCACCACCCGATCCGCCTGGGAAGCCTTAGGGAGCATTTTCGGAAGCCCCTACATAAGTCTCGCTGAGCGATCGCTTATGCAATAGCCAGGCGAGACCTAAAAATGTGATTAAAAAAAAAAGAGCAGAGTGATTGGCTGAGATGTGAGAGTTCAGAGCACTCTGTTAGAAAACGCATGTGGGGTTGCTGCCCCTAGCTCTCTGAGTGCTCTCGTCCTGTAAAGGACAAAAAGGGCTAGCCCATCACACAAGGACTATTACCTTTCCAAGATTGCAATCTCTTAAAAGGGCCAAATCGGTGTGGTGCAATCTCTAGTAGAGCATAGAAGACAGATTACCAATGCTTTAGTGCTTCCAGCACAGACACCCCCTGGACGAGTCCTCAGTGTACACTGATCTCTGAAATAATGGTACTGGTTAGCCGAGCTTCCTGTAGGTTATTGTTCTTAAGCAGTGTACTAGCCAGCTGAGCTTTCTGCAGGTTACTGTTCTTATGCAGTGTACTGGCCAGCTGAGCTTTCTGCAGGTTACTTTTCTTACGCAGTGTACTGGCCAGCCAAGTTTTCCCCGGATTACTGTTCCTATGTAGTGTACATGCCAGCTGAGCTTTCTGCAGATTAATTAATGTTCCTATGCAGTATACTGGTCAGCTGAGCCTTCTGCGGGTTATTGTTTGCATGCAGTGTACTGGCCAGCTGAGCTTTCTGCTGGTTATTGTTCCAATTCAGTGCACTGGTCAGCTAAGTTTTCTGTAGGTTATTTTTCTTATGCAGTGTACTGGTCAGCTGAGCTTTCTGCAGGTTGTTCTTATGCAGTGTACAGACCAGCTGAGCTTCCTACAGTTAACTTTTCTTAAGCAGTGTACTAGCCAGCTGAGCTTTCCGCGGGTTATTGTTCTTTTGCAGTGTACTGGTCAGCTGAGCTTTCTGCAGGTTATTATTTGCATGCAGTGTACTGGCCAGCTGAGCTTTCTGTGGGTTGTTCTTATGCAGTGTACTGGTCAGCTGAGCTTTGTGACGGTTATTGTTCTTATGCAGTGTACTGGCCAGCTGAGCTTTCTGCAGGTTATTGTTCGCATGCAGGGCCAGCTGAGCTTTCTGCAGGTTATTGTTCTTATGCAGAGTACTGGCCAGCTGAGCTTTCTGCAGATTGTTCTTTCTAATGCACTGTACTGGACAGCTGAGCTTTCTACAGGTTATTGTTCTTATGCAGTGTACTGGCCAGCTGAGCTTTTTGCATTTTGTTCTTATGCTGTGTACTGGTCAGCTGAGCTTTCTGCAGGTTACTGTTTTTATGCAGTGTACTAGCAAGCTGAGCTTTCTGCAGGTTAATGTTCGTATGCAATGTACTGGCCAGCTGAGCTATCTGCGGGCTATTGTTCTTATGCAGTGTACTAGCCAGCTGAGCTTTCTGCAAGTTATTGTTCTTATGCAGTGAGAGCCTGACCTTATCCATCGTAATGATACTTACTTTACCAATCTGGCAGGAAGGTTGCTGGTGGCATTGATGCCACATAATAAATTGTTCATCGGTTCTACTTCGTGGAAGTCACAAGTTGTAATGGATTATAGTTCAGCAGTACAGGGAGAACAATTAAGAGCCTTGAATTTAGGAGGATCTCAACAGCGAGAATGGACTAACGAAAGCAACCAGGAAATGATCAAATTGGGGCACCCGTCAAGGCGAGATGTGCACTTTGCTCTCTTTGGAATATCACAAACATAACAAACTTGTGTATTTTGTTAGAACAGGAGAAATCAAACCTCTGCCAGTCGCAGAGATGTAACAGAAGACAGATGGGTAATCGGGCAGAACAGGGACGTGTGGGTGACACACCCAGCCTTTGAGCAAAGCAAAAATACCTTTATCAGGGCCAACATTAGGGCTGCCGTCAAATCCACCTCCATCAGCACAATCCAGCAAACCCACTTCTACCTTAGTGGGGATGAGAACAGATTCTGTAGAAGACAAAAAAAATGTTGAATTTCCAAATGAATGGAGTGTATTGTATTATGACAGTTGTTGAATCGGTTAATACAATATCAGGATGCAGTGGACACCGCAGACATGATAAGGTCTTCCCTTCAATCAAGTTGTCACAGACTCACGATAGCATGATAATAGCACTCTATTTCTGGAAAGAAAAACACAGACTCCAAGATACAGGCTAACAAGTCCACACCTCACTTCTGTCCTCTGCAGATCCTGGGACAGAGGATGCTTCAAGAGCTCACATCTTCTTCAAGAATACCCAGATTTAGACCCCCAAGATGAATCAAAGCATCCGTAGCAGACCCGGAGGAGCCCCTCCTCTAAAGGGATGAAGATAAGACAGCCCTCTTACTTCTTGTATTGAGCGCAGCAACTGACGCATTTAATCACTAAAATATGGAGGACAGGATATACAATAGGTGGGAATAGTGGCCAGTGTGCTTTCTTGGCTACAAACTGTTCACTTCAACTGCAGTAAAAAACAACCAAAACAAACCTACAAAACACAAGATTGCCCGAGTGGAGCGTGGTGCTGACAGAGTAAGGCTTCCCTTTATGCTGCTCCACTCTCACCCCGGGGGATTAATGGGTGAGCATGGCAGACATGGCTTCATGTAGACATCCAGCGGACACAGGCGAGGCAGAATCAATTCCTGCACACTCCGCTGTCTGGAGCACAGTGCGCAGCCTGAGAGGAAGAGCAGTCAGGGCAAAGAAAAGAAAAGAAGAGAATCTCCCTTTGCAATGAGATGGTGCCAACATGGCGGTAGCCACCACTCCGTAGCGGTAAAAAGATGGAACAGTTGATGCGAGGCTCGAATAGGGACACCCTTTAGGCCTGCATGGATAGTAAGGATGTTGAGCTACTGGGTGACGGCTCGCACCCATTCCTGGGTCCACAGAGAGCGTATGCAGCATAGGGCGGTGTAGGAAAGTGACCCTTTTTGTTATGGTCATCCCCACTTTTTGCTGCTGGCACAGATGTTTTTCGACTGATGTATACTATGTCCCTGCTAACCAGGCGCCAGTGCTCTTTCCCTAAAAAAAGGGCAAAAGGTTCCAATTGGCACACACTTTGGCCTTCTAAGTCCCTAGTAGCTAGAATTTAATAGCTGTGTCAGTAGAGGAGGAGTTCACAAAAGAAAAATATAACCAGTTTGAAAAATGGTCAACTAAAAGAATGGCACACCTTATTTCCCCAGGCAAGCTAATATTAGGTCCTGAATTGTCAAGACCAAATTTGTCCCAAGGCGATTCAAGAATTAGAACTGGATGCAGAGGTGCTTTGTTTAACTGGCAATGCTTGCCTGAAAGTAGGCCCTCCAGACACTAGTCCACTGGCAACTTCACCTGGCTGTCTAAGTCAGGCCACAGGTAGTGTTCTTTGATGCGCATGCATGTCTTAGTTGTGCCTAGATGCCTCTGATGTGCTTTGAAAATGATGGAAGGGTGCATTCTGGAGGGGATGGGGAGGGGATATATAAATCACCTCTCAAAATCAGCCCATCAACCATTGAGAGTTTGCTGGACACCTGTACATATGTCCCTGTCCTCACCCTGTAAGGATCTAACAACAGGTCAACCTTTAACAAGTATGTGGCAACTTGTTTCAGCGCCTCATCCTGCTGACATGCTTTTAGCCATTTATCAGCAGTAAAAATGAAATCACCATCTTGCAAAGCATGAGCAACATCAGTAGAAGCAACACATTCTTTGTCATCATTGCCGTTTTTCTCATCAAACTCTGGCAATGGCACCCGGAAGAGGCAGTCTGCTCTGACACTCTTCCCGCCAGGCACATGATTAACATCATTTATCATTTACCAACATAACCCAAGGTCGAAAAAAGCAAAGACTAAAAACGTAACCTCCTGGTTCTCAAGAGAGTGCAGAACCCTAAAAAGATGGCTGACCCTTGCCTTACGGCACGGGGACATTCCAACAATTCAAGAACTGAGGAAGCAGTACAAACTAGCCCAAACGAAGGCCAAGAGGGATTGGGACGAAAGGAGGAGGGTAGAACTAGGAGAGTCTCCCTCGAGGCCCGATGCCCGCATGTTTTGGTCAATTGCGGGCAAAGGCATTCACGAAAGGCCCCCGCCCCTAGTCAATAATATTCCCCCCGTCAGTGGCAGGAACACTTCGGTTCTCTCTACTTATTTCCCTTAGCACAAGCTACAGAAGCATTAGCTCCCGATCCAGTGCAACCTTCATATGACCTATTATTTACTAGAGAGGAAATATCGGCCTTACTGCATGCAATTGTTCCCGCCAAGGCTCCTGGCCCTGACGGCATCCCAGGAGATCTTTTTAAGTCAGATAGGGAAAACTGGCCCACATACATATTAACCCTTGCTAATGACATCGCGGGAGGAGGGAGCATCCCTGTATCTTGGAAAGGAGCGGAAGTCGTTCCTATTTTTAAGAAGGGCGATAGGTCAATGCCTGCAAACTACCGGCCGATCAGCCTGATCAACTGTGTTCAGAAAGTCGTTGGTTGCTCACTTCTATCAAAAATCATGGTCTGGATGGAGGAAAATGCCATTCTATCCTCCCTCCAAGCGGGCTTCAGACGAAAAACAGGCACAGTCGATCAGGTTTTTCGACTCTATATGCTTTACTGGAAGGTGGTCCTGTTGGGTAAAGGGAGTCTGTATATTGCATTTATTGACTTAAAAACTGCATTTGACCTTGTTCCCAGGGAGAATTTATGGCGGGTACTTAGGGAGATGGGCATGCCCGCAGGTATGCTTTCACTCCTAATTAGGCTTCACAATGAGAATTTTGCCAGGGTCAGGTGGGGTAGCAAGAGACAGGTCACCAACCCCATCATTGTGCAGCGGGGAGTCCGCCAAGGATGTGTTCTGGCCACAACCCTTTTCTCATTGTATATCAATCGTATAGCAGAGGCCTTATCTGCCATCCAAGCGGATGCCCCGACCCTAGCAAAGCAATAAATACCTACCCTCCTATTCGCAGACGACACGCTTCTCATCTCAAAGACCCCAAAGGGCTTGCAGAACCTATTAGACCACCTCAAGCTCTTCTGCGATGGGAGGGGGCTTGAAATCAATACAGCAAAAACCAAGCTCATGCTCCTAAATCCCCATAAATCTTTTAAGGGTAATCTGTTTCTAAATGACGTTCCACTGGAGAGAGTCAGCTCCTTCGATTACCTCTGAGTTAAACTTTCTGAGGATATGGCCTGGAACCACCATCTTAATAAGGTCTTCCTCAAACTTTCCCCGGTTGCGTAAAGAACACCGCCTCTCCAAACACTAAGCCTGTTGCTCCGGCATTAAAATTGTATAGTTGTAAGGCCGTGAGCAGTGCCCTTTATGGTGCTGAGCTTTGGGGGATGGTAAAAGCCAACAAACTGATATCCCTGGAGAATAGGTTCCTTAAAAATTATGTTTCTCTCCCACAGAGTACCCCCACTCGCCCACTATTGCTAGACATGGGCATCAAACCCATAAGGGACAGTGAAGCTCCGCCCCCTATTGTTTTGGTATTGACTGGTATCCACCCCGGAATTATCGGTGTATGCTGCCACTTTCCAAGAGATTTGTGCCCTGGATTCCATGCATAAAATTGGTTGGACAAAGCACGTCAAAAGCCTCCTGTCACACATAGGTCTAGTGGGACACGATATCGGTTCTCCATCACCCCTCACTAAAAGTCAGATTAAAATCCTCTACTGGGAAGAGGTTGAGCACTCTGCCGTTTTAGCCGGCAATCGAGGGAGACTTATCGAGGAATTAAACGATATTAAGCGCAACCACACCCTTGAAAGTTACCTCAATATTATTAAAGTGCCGGCCGACAGAAAATTATATATTCAGTTCAGATTTGGCAGCCTGCCTATTAATTAATTTACAAATTCATGGCTGTCTAACAAAGGGCTGTCCCTGCTGTACCTCTCCACAAGAATCCATTGCTCACTTCATTTTTGCATGCAAAGCATACACTAAACCCAGGAGTAGATGGCTCTCTCCTGTTTGTAGAGAACGTAGCTCTCGAGATCACAGTGGCTCTGCGTATACTAAAATCTGATGCAAGACCTCTATTTGTGTGTGCTATTGCAAAATATTTGGGAATTGCATGGGCAATTGCATGGGCAATTAGAAGAAGGGCGTTGAATCTTTCCCGGCCTAACCCTATGATCAGCATTTGTGTCTAAATTATTAAAATATTGCTGCTATATTTGACAGTAAATTAGAAAGTGCAAGCAATATTGTTTAGCATTCCTTTAAGTTTTTTCTTTTTGTTTGTAAAAAA
Organism: Triturus cristatus; assembly: GCF_964204655.1. Classification (NCBI taxonomy): domain Eukaryota; kingdom Metazoa; phylum Chordata; class Amphibia; order Caudata; family Salamandridae; genus Triturus; species Triturus cristatus. The sequence goes on from NC_140590.1 coordinate 1,862,647,704, forward strand.
AAAAGTTTAAAATATTTTTTAATGTTCTGTATTGTATAGACAGATAGACAGATGACTGATCCATCTCCCCGATATATCCATCACTGCCATGAATCCATGTTGGAAATACTGTCTTAATATAACAACTAATGTAACTGAGTACTTAAAACATCTCCACTAGAACTTGGCTCATGTAGGAAATGTATCTGCAAGTTTGCCTATATTGAGAATGAGATCTATACACCCTCCGTAGTTTAATTTTATGTTTATTTTTATCCCCGTGAGTTTTTACATTTAATGCTATCTTTTAAAATTATACAATTTTATCATTGAAGAGCATCTTTTGATGTATGTTGACATATATGTAATTCATCCTCTGAATCTGAATCTGTTATGGTAATCTTTACCGAAATAAAGATCTGATGATGAATATGGACTAATAGTGAAAGTGCACTCATGAAGTTTCAACAGAAGTCTGGTGAACCTGGCTGAAACATTGTTGTGAATGCCCCCTGCATAGATAAAATCTAAAGGTTTATGACCCGTATGAAGTTCAAACCACTTGCCCGAAACATACATCTTGAACTTTTGAACTGCCCAGATACATCCCAGCGCCTTACGATCAATCCTAAAAATTCCTGAGTGATCTGGAGGCAAATGCAAGAGTTTGTTTTTTTACCTCCTACCTTTTGACTCAGAACAGCAAATAGCCCTTGAAAACATGCATCCACTGTGATTATTGAGGTACAGTCTTCCCTGAACGCAAACAGTTCTACAATTAATTATTATACCTTTACAAAAGTGATTTGTACTTCTTCGGACCAAATACATGTCTGACCTTTCCAAGTAAAGACCTGAGAAGTTCCACCTCTAGAGCATATCCCGAAACAAACGATGCATAGTATTTGGCAAGACCTAAGGAGAGAAGCGCATCATGGTCTGCATGTGCGTTAACCTCTTTGAAGGCCTTCACAATTTGGGTTGAATACCAGATTCTGATATGGTGTGCCCCAAGTATTCTACCTCTTTGGTTGCGAATTTACATTCATCCTTCCAGACTGTCAGGCTCCTGTGCATTAGGATGGACAACACCTTGTCAAGAATGATATGGTGTTCATCTAGAGAATCGGCTAAGACCGGTATGTCGTCCTGGTAGGCCTTTTATGTCAGCAAACAAAATATCCATAAACTTTTGAAAGACACTGGAAGTTGATGCCAGCCCAAAAGGCAGGCTTAGATATTGGTAGGCACCAAAGGGCGCGACAAAAGCTCTGGAAAGGCCTCATTTAAAGCCAGCTCATGGTAAGCAGACCTCAAATCAATGACTGAAAACCACTTGGCACTGCCTAAGTTAGCGAGCATTCCTGTATCCTAGCGAAGGGCTGGCAGTCTACTAAAATGTTAACGTTCAGGGTTCTCAAGTCAGCAAAGAGCCTGATTTCACCAGATTTTTTTATTTGCGACTATGATTGAAGCCACCCACTGGGATGACTCTAAAGGTTCTATGAAGCCATGGGTGCATAGATCATTTAGCATTTGTTTAAACTCTTTCCTGAGACAAAAGAATCTGTTGCACCTTGTGAAGAAATGATTTAGCATTAGGTTTGAGTTTTGGTGTGGTGGACAAAACCCTTGACAGTCCCAACTTGTTCACTAAAGAGCTTTGTGTACTTATCTAGAAGTCTCCAGTGGTTCCTCCAGTCTACATACTTCTCATGTAAGTCACCTAGCATAAATGGAGTGTCTGAACCAGGTACAGACCCATTTTGGCTCGGTCCTGCTAGCCAATAATGCTCTTACCTTTGATGACAACGCTCACTTTGGTAATGGTTTTCCTACCTAAACGTATCTTTGCTATAAGGATATCCGTGGGCTTCTCACCGAATGAATTAGGATTAATACCAGGTGTAGATAGACCTTTATCTTGACCCCATCTATCATAGAAAGTTGTGTCATGGAGAATAGTAATTGGCGAACCAGAGTCCACCATAAACTGTAAGGAAAAATCATCAATTATGGCATGATGAGTAGGACCTTTCACAGATGTGCATACTATATTACAATCAACGGTCAAATCTACACTGCTGATGGAATTTGAGCATGAGTCAGCTTCCACATCAATGTTGCTAACATGCAAGGGAGATTTGCTTCTCCTGCACACCACTTGGAAGAGTCCTTACATTTTGCAAGACATGCAACGTTTGTCCACTGAGGGGCAACCAGTACAGTTGCTAACATGGTTCTTGGATCCTCATCAATAACAGTATGTCAAAGCCTTCTTTGCATTTCATCTCTGTACAAAAGGCTTTCCTATGATGAGAACTGCACACAAAGTAGAATTTTCTTGTTCTTGAACTGTGCTCGACACCAATCTGACAGTGACGCAGGATTTGAAACTTTCAGGATATTAAAGATCTTTCTATGCTCTTGGCCAGGTCCAACACTTCATTAAGGGTGCGGTTGCAACAACTGAGTAGTCGCTCTGAATCTTCCTGGAAGCACAATTAAAAATGAACTGGTCGGGGGGAGGTGGACGCTAGAGAACCTGATGCAAGATAGCCGTATATTAGTGCTGCTCTGCGGACCGGGGAACATCATTAGACAGAATCCTGATCGGAGTGACCATCCGACACGCAAAAAATGCACCCCACATTGGGGAAGAGGAGGTGCATTGTTTGTGCACTGCAGCATGACCAGTCACAGCGCCACGACAACGAATTGCCAGAAAGTAGACGGGCCATAAGCGGTGTGAAGAACCACAAAATGGCGGCCACCTATGGAGCTGTGGCAGCGTTATACCACAACTAACCAGCCCAGCGGGGCATTGCAGTGAAAACTGGGTGACCGCACAAGAAGGTGGCTGCGGGCAATGCTTAGCAAGATGCTGTAGGACCCCTGGGACGGTACAACCGTGTGTGTGGGTGCCAGACCTGGAAAACTCACTGTCTGAGCAAGAATCAGAGCAGGAAGTCGGAATCTGGGAGCGAGAGGATAACTTTACCAAGGAATGTTCATCAGTAAGAGGTTAGAGAAAGGTGGATGAATTGGGAAAGCACTAGATGATCTTGCAGGGCTAGAGGAAGCAAGATGGTTGGAATGGTGCTGCTGATTTGAGCTACAAGGCTGAACCATCAGGTTAAACAATAATCCGAAGTGTGAGAGACAGTGGTAGGGAGGCGTGAATTATTGGGCCCCAGAGCAGTGACTGATCCCCGTTCCGCCACTTCATGGCTTGCAGTGAGAGGAGAAGTGTCATTCCACAGCTTAAAAGAGCCAAAGCTTTATCAAGAGACATGAGCTAGATCATAAAAGATTAAAGGGTATTGGAAAGCTTTTGAGGGCGGTGGAGAGAGCAAACCTCCGACCGGGGAGACAGAAGGAAGAGAAGAAACACAAGGACCTGGAATCTGGGGAAGAGAACCAAAGGGAAGAGAAAATGAAAAATGACAGAAAAACTATGACATTCCCAGCCAAAGTTTTTTTATTTTTTGGATTCTTTTCACAAGGGAACAAATGAAATAAAGGAAAGGAAAGAGAGGCTAAGAACCGTGTCTTGAAGTCACGGTTTTCAGCAAGTGAGGAGGAGCGAGACAGAGACAGAAGGAAGAAGAGAAATAAAGAAAGAGGGAGGGAGGAGGCTGACAGAGGCAGAGCAGGAGAAGTAAACACTGTCCTTGTCTTGTCTGGCCACACAAGAAGGCAGAGACAGAGTCCTTTTCCTTCTCTGCCCTCCCCGCCGCCGAGCCTTATCTATAGGCCGTGAGTATTTCTGACACTCTGGGATGCATGTTTAGAAATAAAACAGTAGGGGCCCGATTCACAGAACTAACTTAAGACAAAATCCTAAACTTACTACCATTTCGGTATTCACAGAAGGCACTTACTCATTTCGGTATTCACAGAAGTTAGGAGTCCTAACTTTAGGACTCTTAAATGCCTTCTGTGAATACCGGAAGTCTTAAAAATAGGATTTTTCTCAATTTAGTAGTAGTAAAGTTAGGACTCCTAACTTTAGGACTCCTAAATGCCTTCTGTGAATACCGAAAGTCTTAAAATTAGGATTTTTCTCAGTTTAGTAGTAGTAAAGTTAGGAGTCCTAACTTTAGGACTCCTAAACTGAGAAAAATCAAAATTTTAAGACTTTCGGTATTCACAGAAGGCATTTAGGAGTCCTAAAGTTAGGAGTCCTAACTATACTACTACCAAATTGAGAAAAATCCTAATTTTAAGACTTTCGGTATTCACAGAAGGCATTTAGGAGTCCTAAAGTTAGGACTCCTAACTTCTGTGAATACCGAAGTGAGTAAGTGTCTTCTGTGAATACCAATATGAGTAAGTGCCTTCTGTGAATACCAAAATGGTAGTAAGTTTAGGATTTTGTCTTAAGTCAGTTCTGTGAATCGGGCCCTAGGAGAATGGTTTCCATTAAATTAAAGTAGGCGCACGCTGTGCCCTGCCGATCCCGCCCAGTTCGACCACTGGCGGCAATGCTTATGTTCATTCTATTTAAATAATAATGTTAGAACGGATAGGTGGTATGGAGTCGGTTTCGGGACAAAGAAAATAAATATGCCACGAGCAATCTGCAGACACAAATGCCAATTCAACTGGCATGTAGTATGTAACCTACAGCAATAAAACATGTTGAACAGAGAACAGTGGAGTACATCCATTCCTCCCTTCAACACCCTTCTCAGACAAACACTCGTACTCCGAAACCGCAGGGGAATAAATTCCACGAGGAGAGTAAATAAAACTCACCAGATGACATCTCCTGCTCTGCTCGCCTGGCTGCCGGGGGTGTTTTATTGCAAACAGCATCGGCTTAACTCATTCCCTGCTGGGGCCAGCTCGGGCTGTTAGTGCCTAGTTGTAAACGCGCCTATTTGAATGCAGAGCGCGGGGTGGGAAGTGTTGTGGGAAGTCAGAGAGATTCATTAAAGTGCAACCTGCTGTGACGAGAGGCCGGAAAGGAACTGGGGCGTGGCATGCTGATCCTTTGTCTAAGGGGAAAGAAATGATCTGATTAGGCACACGGGCACCTTGTTAAAGTGAATTCAGCCCGCATTGTTAAAGTGAAAACAGGGTGCATTGTTAAAGTGAATGCACAGCATGGCGCGCGATTGACCAATAAAAATAATGTGCTGAATAGGTGCACGGGCGCCATTGCCGGTGGAAGCCACTTTTGGTGCAGGGTTCATAGGTAGGTGAGAATTGCAGTGATAACACTATTCCTGCGGCGTGTCCCCATCCAGACTGGTTGGGAGGGACAGCTCAAGGGTCCCAGAGGACTCAGATCAAGCAATGCCTGCCGAGCTGGGAAAAGATGCAGCTGCGCAACGGGAGTCACACGTCCAGTGCCAGGAGCAGCAGGCGGAGGGTGAAACCTAAGCAGATAACTGCACTAGGAAGGTAAAGCACCAACACACAAAGTAATTACAAACTGAATTCAAATGCTGAATACAGCGAGCGAGCTTGCAAAAGAAAGGGGCGGGGCCACCACTGTCAAAGTGAAAGCGCTCATGAGGCCTGGAAATAAAAAGAAGCCCAATCTCCCTTAAAAGAAAGCCCCAAATGAACCGAATATCCTACCAAAGAAAAGCCCAACTGCCGTACACATCGAAAAGTGCAAAAAGGCTGAATAAATACAATCAACAGAGCGAAAGGAACAGAGAAGGAGGCAGTGCAGACACAGTTGTAGCATTAAGAGATGGAAGGGAGGAATGAAATATTTACGTGTAAACAGCTTCGCCTCCAAAGCTGAACACAGGCAAACAGTAACTGACCAAGAAACCAAGAAAATAAATAGGCTTCCCAAGAACACAAAGAGCCATAGCGGAATGAGACAGTACTTAGTCCCTGCTGCATGGGGGGAACAGAGGGGAAAAAGCAGGAACAAAGAGGCAGGGCTGACCACTAGAAAGCAAGGATTTTTACAGGACACTGAAACAAACAAATCAAAAGCAGGGTGATGGCTACAACCGGTCTCGAATGCTAGACCTAACAAGCATTTGCAATGCAGTAGGTCTCGCATTTATAAGAGTTTGAGCTATTGGCATTGTAAAATTACAATGCCTTTTATTTATGTTTTGGTTTTAAAACAAATAAAAGTCATTGTCATTTACAATATCAGTAGCATAAACTCGCATAAAAGCAGTGTGTGGAGTGCAGCAGTGTGCGGTGTGCAGCAGTGTGCGGCGTGCAGCAGTGTGCGACGTGCAGCAGTGTGCGACGTATGCAGCACTGTGTGGCGTGCAGCAGTGTGCGGCGTGCAGCAGTGTGCGGCGTGCATCAGTGTGCGGCGTGCAGCAGTGTGAGGCGTGCAGCAGTGTGAGGCGTGCAGCAGTGTGTGGCGTGCAGCAGTGTGAGGCGTGCAGCAGTGTGAGGCGTGCAGCAGTGTTTCGTGTAGCAGTGTGAGGCGTGCAGCAGTGTGCGGCGTGCAGCAGTGTGTAATGCAGCAGTGTGTAATGCAGCAGTGTGCGCAGCAGTGTGTGGCGTGCGGTAGTGTGCGGCGTGCAGCAGTGTGTGGCGTGCAGCAGTGTGTGGGGTGTGAGTTATAACGAAAGTTAATTGTTGTAAGAGGGGATGCAGGAAGTGAGGCCGAGTGCGCACTGGCGAAAGCAGTCTGCTGCTTTCAAGTCCGATGCCAGATGCCAGCTTCCCGCTTGAATGCCTCACATGCACTGGCCATAAACCGCATTCCTAAGGTCTTGTTCCCCTTACTAAATCTCTCTGAATGAGTGAGTCGGCGCACGCCCAGGAAGTAGCTGGTGGCAAATGGAATGCGCGTGGTTGTGCGCGTAACCGCCACCCGATCCGCCTGGGAAGCCTTTGGGAGCATTTTCTGAAGCCCCTACATAAGTCTCGCTGAGCGATCGCTTACGCGATAGCCAGGCGAGACCTAAAAAGGACATGGTAGAACGTGTGCTGATTGGTTGGGGCTTGGCCAATCAGCGGTGAGGTGGGCGGAGCCAGTTGGAGCCTGTAAATGGGTTTGGCAGAGAGGCCGCAGTCGCATTTTGTTGAAATCCAGCAAATTGTCTATGCTCTGAATCTGAGTTTAAATTTTTTTATTCTAGACCGTATAACTTTTCAAACTTTTAAATCGGTTTTACTTAAAGTCCTTTTCTTGTCTTTTGAAAGATCCTTTTTCCAGCTGCATCGGAGAGACAGATGCACTAGGATGCGTGCTAAGTGGGTGAAACTTGTCCAATCAGCGGTGAGGTGGGCGGAGCCCATTAGAGCTCGGAGCCTGTAAATGGGTTTGCCAGAGCCACCACGCGTAGCTGGCATGCCGCCAGCAAGCCTGTCTGCGTCTGGATTGCGCCAGGGACCAGGACCCCTGGTTGTGAAGCTCTGGACTTAAGGCAATATTCCTCTGGGGAGCTCAGGAACCTGGCTATGTCAGCCCCTCAGGCTTGTTATAAGGCGCTGGACTGACTGGGTTTGTGCCTCGGAGTGTATCTACCTCCAGAAGAAAGCTGAGTGGGTCCTTCCTGTCTCCTCCTATGGCCAGTCTCTTCTGTCTTAATTGCCGTTCATTGGTGAAACACAAGCATGAATGGTTTGCTTTAATCTCTGATAAAATGCCATGTGCAGTTTTTTTTTGTTTTTTTTACTGAAACCTGGATTACAGAAAGCTCGGAGTCAGATATCTTGTTAGCTATGCCACCTGAGTATGCGATAGTCAGGTTAGATAAGAAAGGTCAACGGGGTGGGTGTATTGCCATTATGTATAAACAGTCCTTTTGGTGCACTCTTACTGAACTCACCATAGCTGGTAGTGAGGCGGACCTCTTTACTTGGGCCTGTTCCAGCAATTTTTCTCTCTCTGGGATCCTCATCTGTCACCCGCCAGGGTCAGCCTCTAGTTTCATTGCATCTTTGGCTGATGATTTGCCACCTCTGTCTTACAGTATTCTAATTTTACTATTGTAGATGACCTCAAACTTCATTTTGAGGATGCGTCCTGTTCAATGGTAGTAGCATTAGGTTCTGATATGGAAGGTGCCAGTTATCGCAATGAGTCTCTCAGATAGGTGTGGGCACATATTGGAACCTATATTTTACAACTGTAGTGGGTTACCTGTCGATCCTCAGGCGCCGCTTCAATGGTCCACTCATTTGGCGATTCTCTTTTATGTCGCTTGTGACAAATCTGTCTCACTCCACCCCTAGATTAAGATTTCTATCTAGGGAATGGGCTATGGTCACTAGGGCACATTTTACTAGTGCCTTAGCCATGAATCGTCCCAAACTTACAAATTGTATTATGTCAGCCAACTCTCATGTAGAACAGTGGATATCGGGGCTCTGGATCTAACTGCACCAGTAGCTAACAGGTTAGCATGGACAGCTAGGCCCACAGGGGACTGGTACAACGGGGAGCTAGATACACTCAAAAAGAACTGTAAACGCTGTGAGCGAATCAGGAAGAAAGATTTTGCAGAAGCCAGCAAGGAAATCTATTGTTCAGCTGTAAGGATTTATCATAGGCGCATCTGGCAGGTGCGTTAGGAGTTTTATGCCAATACAATTGAGCTGGCTCAAAACTCTTCCCAATAATCTTTTTCTTTTGTAAAGTCTTTAACCTGGTTGGACAGGGTCACTTCACTTATTCCTCCTTCGGAGGACAGATGTAATGCCCTTGCCAATTTCTTCTTGGATAAAGTTGCGTCCATTTATTCCTCCTTCGCAGAGGCCATCAGAAATGTTCCATGTCTTGAAGCATGGTTTGAGCCATCTACGGACCATGACAGACTATTACAGTTTAAACCTTTCGACCTTGAGTTACAATCTCCTTCTATCTGTTAAATATGGATCTCCTGATCTGGCCAACCCTGCTATTTTGGAGCTAGTAAAGGATGAGCTTCTTCCAGTGTTTAGAGAGGTAATCAATAATTATTTTGCTACAGTTCAAGTTCAAGGAAACTGGAAGCACACTTCTGTGGTGCCTCTCCTCACAGTTAAAGCACCGAGTCAGATCTTCTGCTCGCTTCAGAGTCTATGCGTCAGATTCTGGAACAGGGTGACACTACAGCATTGCTGCTATTGGCCCAAAGTGCAGCTTTCAACACCGTATCCCACAGCCTCCTTCTTGAGAGGTTGTGGAACTGTGATGTCAGCCAGAAGGCACAGTAGTTGTTTACAACTTCTTACAGAGCTGCTCTTTTGAAGTTGTACTGAAACCCTTTTGCTCTCGAGTACTGTCACTACAGAAGTGAGTGCCTTTTGGCTCCTTGTTAAGTCCTACCCGTTTCAATCTTTATCTGCGCCCTTTTGACTGATATCATCGAGCGTCCCGGGTTTGGCATCATATTGTATGCTGATGATAAGCAGTTGTCACCTCAACACAGAACTCTGCTAGCGAGGCCGTTTCTTTAAGAGCCTGTTTGTCAAAGTGGGCCTCAACTGCCGAAAACTAAACATTGGCAAGACTGAGGTCCTTATTTTGAGCAAGTAGCCGTCAATCTGGTCTTTTGATTGGTGGCCATCTACATTAGGCCCCCTTCCCTCACCAAAGTCTAGGGTTAAACACCTAGGCATTTGGTTTGATGAAAACCTTATCTTTGACAGTCAAATCACAGCAATGGAAAGCAAAATGCTTTGGGATTCTAAAATCCATTAAGAGTATTATTCACCTTCTGCCTGAATTGGACCAAAAAAGGTGATTCAGGCACTTGTGATCTCCCAGTTGGATTATTGTAACATCCTTTACCTTGCTTCCTCAAATCCAGCCTGACACCAAGAAGAAAAGAAGAAGAACAAATCCGGTGTTCACGGAACAGCCGTGCAGCCAACTGACAAGAGGAAGACGCCAACATACTTGGCCCCAGCCCTACCGGCCTGTCTCCCCTCGAACCTGCTCCTGCGAAATCCCGGTGTGTCCTGCAGCCAGCAACCTCGAAAACCCCGGAGGACCTTTCTGCCTTCGCTTCCAAAGACTGCTTCTCCCATGAACACCGGATTTGTTCAACTGCAACCTCTGGCAGCAGCCAGAGACTGCGAATCCTGCCCACTCTGCACCCGCCGAACCCGGCTCGAGTGGAAAATCACCACGAAGATCCAGTGACTGCTGACCTGCCTCAAGCCTCCAGCCGACGCCTGCAGCCTAAATCCAGAAGGCCACCCTAACCGCGACCAGGAGCTGTTAAGAAGATTCGACCCCACAAGGCACCCCTTCACCCGACGCCGCACGGCCTTGTGTGCCCAAACCGACAGTGCCTAACCAACTCTTAACTTCCCAACTTACCTCTCCAAGTGGTGGTTGCACCCAAAAGTCCTTTGACACGCTGCCTGCAGTGCTTTTGCAAACCGTAGAAAACAACAGGGCGCACGATGTTTAAACAGCACTCTGCACCCGGCGGCCCAGTGCCGCTGAGGGTACACCTTTTGTGCTACTTTGTTTCCTCATTTGCCCTGACCTTAACCCTAGGAGCTTTGCCACAACCCAGTGGCCTGTTTGCCAGCAGCCACCAACCGGAGGCCCCCTATCCCCCATTGGATTACATTGGGCCTCAACACTCTGCACCCGGCCGCCCTAGTGCCGCTGAGGGTGCAACAACAGTGCATCACTGACCCTGGGGGACCCCCGAGTCTAACCCGAGAACCTTAACTCCCACAGTCGATTACTTACCTGTGAACTGATAACCTGTTTTTCCTCCATAGGATAACATTGAGTGTGGAGTTTTGAAATCTAAAAATATTCTTTAAAAATCACACAAATAACCAAAACGTATTTACTTACCTGTTTACAGGAAATGTCCCAGTGCTGAATCCGGGTATCCAGCACTGAGTAAGAAAAGTAACGTACAAAGTAACTTACAGGTAATTTACTGAAAAAGCCTATTCATTTCAATGCACTGTTTTTCTTCCAAAAAAATACTTAGTGTGGAGTTATGAAATCTAAAGGTATTCTTTAAAAATCATGCGAATAACCAAAAAGTAATTACTTACCTGTTTACAGGAAATGTCCCAGTGCTGAATCTAGGTATCCAGCAATGAGTTAGAAAAGTAACGTAAAAAGTAACTAACCTGTAATTTACTGAAAAAGCCTATTCATTTCAATGTACTGGATTTGCTAAGTGTTGCAACCTACTGCATCCCCTATACATCAAACAAAGTACAAGTTCTATTGCATTTTCCAACTGTTCTATATCCAGTAATTTATTACTGAAAAGTATTTAATGCTTACCAGTGCCAGGCTTGCTTGGTTCTAAAAATAAAACAGTATACATTTTTTTAAAAAAACAATTGGCCTAGAGTTCAGTTATTGAGTGTGCAGATTAATTTGCTGACTGAGTGTGTACATCAAATGCTTAACACTGTCCTCTGATACTGCCTTACTGCTCGACCACTCTACCACAAATAGAGGGTAAGGTTCTATCTAACTTTAACCTCTGCGTACCGCTTATATTATGAGGCATGTACCCCTCACTCTCACAAATCCTGATTGACCCTGGCAAATCAAATAACGTTTTGAATTCACTGGCCAAAATGTTGCATAAAGTTAACCATCCGTAATAAGGACAGCTATTGGCCTATCCTGGTTTTATGAGCACTGTGGTGTCTGTTTCTCCCACAGAAAGGTAACATGTCCCACTTTTTGTAGGTAATTATCTAATGTATTGATTTGGGTATCAGCCACAGGGCAATGTTTTTATAAAAACACTAGTACAGTGTTCTGGGCCTAAAGCCTTATTCACTTGAAGGTCATGAGCAGCCTGCTTGACCTCTTCTTCCGAAAAGGGTGCCTCTAGCCTTCCAGCCCATAACTGGGGATTTCAGCCATTTTTTAACCTTGCATATATTCTGTTTGGTTCATCTTGCAGTAAGTGCTTGCAGCATAGTCTGAAGCATAGGATTTTCGGTTTTATTTTCTCACTTTTTCTCATTTCTTTTTAGAGTTATCCCAGTATCATCGATATCCCACACAGAGGGCCTCTTCATTTATTTACATAGTTGGTGCACTAGATGAGAGCCTGTTTATTACTGGCTTCATAGATCTGAGCCGAGATATAGCACTATGATCTCTAGGAAAGTATAAAGACTAGGATTGCTCTAGGATGTCCTCTATCTAATGTGATTTTCCTTGACTGAGCTATGAAGGGTGTTAGATAATGTAGTTGAATCGTTGATTTTAATTCTGCCTCTAATTTTTGAAGTTCTAGCTTTCTTAGCCACCTGATACCAATGTTATCAGGAGACCTGAGTGTACCTTGCACAGTGGAAGGGAGATAGTTTCAGCTGTGGTCAAGCCCAAAATGGGACATGTGGCTCATCTCGAAGGGCACCTAGTATTTTGAGCCTTCCCACTGGAGAGCTGAACAGTGCACAAAGGGCTGTCCGATACCAGTCACGAAGGAATCATTCATTAACGCCATATCAGCAAATATGCTGTGTGGACACAATCTCCTCTCTAGTCCTTGTGTTGGAAATATATGTATTTTACCTACTGGCGGTCGCCAGTAGGAAGTTCTAGTTAGGACCTAGTTTCCATAAAAAAAACGTTTTTGACCTGGCTATAACTTTGGCATTATTTGACCAATGTTCATGAAGTTTCCCCAAAAAAGTGTCAAAGTAGGGGGTGGTTGTGATGGAACGTTTGGGGGTGATCTGTGCAGTGGGGACCGAGAAATAGGTGCACGAAAAAAGGGTGCGTTTGTAATGTTAATTCCCATAGGAGCGCTTTGTCTAAACTACAGCTCGAACCGCTGGACAGAATTACACCAAATTTGGCACAAAGGTAGATTTTGTTATGCAGGTTTTGCCTTTTGTTTTCTAGTGCAAATCCATCCAGTAGTTTGAGAAATTTAAGCCAAAAATTATAGATATATCTCTCACCGCGGATATTTTGTGACAGTTTCGCGATGAATCGCGAATGCACACGCCAACGGTAATGCTCGGATTGGCTGGACGTAACCTGAACAGAAAGTTGCGGCAGCCATTTTATTGTCCAGGAACAGTTCCTGGGGCTGAAAATGTATGTGAAAGCTAACATAAGGGGCCAGGGTAGAGATATGGCGCACGGCCCCCGTGTACCGTCATGGGTACATTGAAAATATCGCTGCGATACCGTAAACAGTGGTGAAAATATATAAAACAAAATATATATATTTGTACACACTCGCCGGTCACTGTCACACTTATGTACGCACTCACAAACTAACTTAGACACGTAGGCACCCATTCACATACCCACTCACACACTTAAACATCCAGTCACATACCCACTCAGATTCTTATGCACCCACTTGCTCGGAGAGTGACGCACCCATGTACAGACCCATTCAGAGACTCATGCACCAACTTAGAGACCCACTCATAGACTTGTGAATACAGTCTCATACCCACTTAGAGACTCTTACACCCACTCACAGACCCATATAGGCACTCATGCACCCACTTACAGACCCACTCATGTATGTCATCACAAACCCACTGAGACACTCACACCCACTCACAGATACACTCAGACACTCATGCACCCATTTACTCACCCACTTAGACACTCAAGTATCCACTCACAGATCCAGTCAGACAATCATATACCTACTTACAAAGGCACTCATGCACTTACTCGCAGATTGAGTGAGAGACTTATGCAACCAATTACAGACCCATTGTGACACTGATGCACCCACTCATAGATGCACTGAGGCAGTCATGCATTTTGTTACATAAGTATTGATACACTGTCTAACAGATCCCCTCAAATACTGATACAGTGAATAAGACTTAGTGACACATGCAGTCATAGATTACACGGTAGTTATGCACTGTGTTACAGAGATATTAAGGGAGCGGTATAGGATATTCTACAGTTGTTAGATAGATAGTATTGTTATAATCCATTTTGCAGTTATAAGTTTTGAATGTGGTGGTGGCTATTGAATGTCTGCAATTGTTTTGTCATCTTGCGACTTATTCGCTGTGACCGGCGTCACCGCAAACATGGAAAATTGGTTTAAATGGTTGTTTTTATGCAAACTCCCTACAAAAATGACTCTAAACAGTGCAGTGATAAACCCTTAATGGCTAAGATACTGTAAAATGAGTGCATATATGTGTTTTGCACCTGCTAATAAAGGCGCGATCGTCGCTGTTAATAAAGTCATCGCGACTCTCGGTGTAATCGCGAAAACAGGAATTAGGGTTTAAACAGTTTCTTAAGCAACTTACTAGAAAAATGTGTGTACAAATATGTTTTTAAAGCAGGAATGTGGTTGGTTATGTGTGTATTGTAATAGTGAGAATGAATTCTTAAAGTAAAATTTTTGAATGTGGTGGTGGTTGTTGAATGGTACAAAAGAGGGTGGTGATGGACGGAGCATCAGAACCAATCAAACACTCACACCCAGTCAACAGATTTGGGTTTGATCTATCACCGTTCTTTAGCCCACTCTGCCACCCCAGTTCAGACATGGCCATATGCAAATCAGTCTGACCCTGTGCCTCATAGGAACAGTCCAGCCCGAACTGCCAAGCCATGCCTTCCCTGGACCGGAAACAAGCTTCCTAGGACCGGTTTCTGGCATTTCAGCCGTCTTCAGCCAGGCTTGCTTGAATCCAGTGGCAAAGTGAGCAAGGGACTCCCGTCTGAGCATACCCTGCCAACTTATGGTGAACAAAGCGGTACAAAAGGGCGTGGTGATGGACGGAGCATCAGAACCAATCAAACACTCACACCCAGTCAACAGATCTGGGTTTGATCCATCACCGTTCTTTAGCCCACTCTGCCACCCCAGTTCAGACATGGCCATATGCAAATCAGGCTGACCCTGTGACTCATGGGAACAGTCCAGCCCGAACTGCCAAGCCATGCCTTCCCTGGACCGGAAACAAGCTTCCTAGGACCAGTTTTGTTTTGCACTTTTGCGATGTGATCGTGATCATGGTGGATTTAAAAAAAAAAAATTGGACAAGAAAATGAACAACACTTTGGCCTTTCGGGTGGCTCCGATTTAAAAAATTTCTTTAGTGAATTTTTCAGTATGTGAAATACATTTTCTGATTAAAAATTCTCCACAGTAAACGCGACAATGTTGTGCAGACTGAAAAAATTCTTAAATATGAAACCAGTTATTAATGTACTTTCTGATAAACACATATCAAATCAAACAAGCATGTGCAATACAGTAGGTCTTGCATTCACGCAAGTTTGAGCTATTGGCATTGTAAATGACAATACGATTTATTTATGTTTTGGGTTTTAAAACCTAAATAAAAGGCATTGTCATTTACAATACTAATAGCTTAAACTCTCGCAAATGAGAAACCAATTGCATTTCAATAAAGGGCCTTCTCGACAGCTTGTTAGATTGTAAATATCAGAGGAAGAGACCGGCCTGCGACGTCTTCGAAGTAGTGATAAATAGTCCCGTGAAGAGGATGTGTAAGTGTTGTAAATTACACAGATAGAAAGTGTGAAGTGAGAGTTACATATGATCCAAGATATAAACACTAACAAAGAGCTCCAACACCTTTCTGTGATTACACTGTCGCGGCTCAGACGGAAGAGTGGTGGGGGGGGCTGGTTCCTGCCCTCTCTGTGATTTGAGTGTGTAGTGTGGCGTTGCGTAATGTCATTGCTATCTTTGGCCTAATAAAAAACCCTCAAGCTGTAGTAGGGCCCTGGCTTCACCTCCTGGTGCAGAGCAGGCTGTGCTGTATGGCAGGCATTGGGTGAGGGAGGGAGGGAGGGATGGTCTCGGCTGCAGCTCTGCCCTCGTACAGTACCCCTGCTATTACTAGTGAGTGAGAGGCGCTAAGGTGGCGGTATTGGTATTGGTGGTGGTGTTGGTGGTATTGGTGGTGGTGTTGGTGGTATTGGTAGTGGTGGTGGTGGTATTAGATTGGTGGTATTGGATTGGTGGTGATGGTGGTATTGGTAGTGTTGGTATTGGTGTGGTACGATTGGTGATGGTATTGGTGACGGTGGTATTGGTTGCAGTGGTATTGGTTGCAGTGGTATTGGTTGCAGTGGTATTGGTTGCAGTGGTATTGAAGGTGGTGGTATTGAAGGTGGTGGTATTGAAGGTGGTGGTATTGAAGGTGGTGGTATTGAAGGTGGTGGTATTGAAGGTGGTGGTATTGAAGGTGGTGGTATTGAAGGTGGTGGTATTGAAGGTGGTGGTATTGGTGGCGGTATTGGTATTGGTGGTGGTATTGGTGGTGGTGGTGGTGGTATTGGGGGTGATAGTATTGGTGGTGGTGGTGGTGGTAGAGGTGGTGGTGGGGTTAATAAAACAGGCTTATGAAAACAACCCGTCAGGTGGCATTAGTGCAGATGACATGTAACACAGATGTGCTGTTGTCAGCTTCAGCCCATTAGCACACGATTATGTGCTACCTGGAATTCACAAGACTTAATTTGCTTATCATTTCTAAATCCATTTTACTTGGGGGGCTGAAACAGACACGAGATAGACGGGTTGAAGTGATAGAAAGCAGGTGCCCGTGTTACGGGGGCAGCTGTGCTGCTTAAAAAAACACAAGCGGTTTCAGTTGAAGCAGCGCATGTCCGGCCTGCAGTAAGAGAAACTCAATAAAGTAAATTGTGCTTACAGACTAAATAACAGGTCCCCTGTAACAACCGAAGTAAAGGGGCCAGTAGCCATGGGAGGTTACAAATGAAGACAAAGCCGTACTAAGGAGGGACTAACAAGCCTATTAACGAATCCGAAGGCAGCATTTCTGAAAGACAATGACAAAAGCTAACCTGTTTTGACACCAGTGCCATGAGGGGAACGGCCTCTCATCTTCCCTCTACCATCAGGAGTCCAGCCGTGAGGGGAACGGCTCGGGGGCATACAGGCAGGTCCCGCCGTGAGGGCAACGGCAACAGCGGCAAAAATCACAATCCCCAGCAGGCATTGACTGACGCTTGCTGGGGACGTCATCGTGGAGCCTGGAGGTGCGATATCAGATGAGTAGCCCTCCCGCAGCGCGGGACGCGTGCGGGCGTGCCCGGGCGCTGCCCGGGCCCATCTACGGCCGTCCGAGTCAGGGCAGGGCCACCCCCCGTGACTGTATCAACAAAGACAACGGTAAGAAGCCAAGTCCTCAGTTTTGTTTGTGTGATTACCCCCATTCCCATTGAATATGGGTAAAAGGAAGTTAACTACATTAGGTGAAAAACGAACCCCTAAAACTGCCCCGATTACAAATTATTTAAAAAGCGCTGTGGGCATCATTGACAGTGAAATTGTGCAAGTGGAGGAACAACTGCTGTGTAGTGGTCAATTTTCGAAACCACAAGTTGGTGGGTAACATACTAAGGGACCTGGCGGATAACTACAATGGTTTCGGTCTAGACAGAAATGATTATATCGTGGCAGTTCCACTAGGCTTCTTTTATATACCCACTCCATATAAACACCCTATAAAACAGAGATGCCAACTGATGTTTAATCTCCCCCTGTATAATAGATTCTCCCCACTCCGCAGGTGTAGCGAAGTGGATTGACTCAGAGGGACAAGGGGCGTCTATAGGGAATTTAATAGGGGTGATGTTAACTCTAGTTCTCCTGCCGTGCACATGATCACACAACTAGAAGGACTAAATGAAGTGGTCCATATGTCTGTCAGTGAAGACTCCCCTAAAGTAATTAACCTGACCATTAATAAGGAACAAGAAATCCAAGCGGGACCACAAGAGTGTGGGTTTAAAGTGCATCCACACATTATCACATATTTACAAAAGATTGAACAGGAGAGTGGTGGGTCTTTGCTATCTACTGGTGATACTTTTAAACATATGACCTGGAACGTGGCGGGTATTAAAAGTAAACTTAAAGAATGGTTAAAAATGATAGAAGGATATATGATCATCCTTATCCAAGAGACGTGGTGTATTGAGCCTTTCTTTATAGATGGCTTCCAGACAATCAGCACCAATGCCAGACCATCTAGCATGGGAAGAGCAAAAGGTGGTATTGCTACCTTGATTGCGGTCACTTCACCTCTTTCTATAAGTAATACCTTTGTAACGTCTGAATTTTATCAATTTCTGGAACTTCGTTCATTAGAAAACCAGGTATTTGTCATAATTAACTTTTATAATAACATCTTTGACAAAAAGTGTATAGTTATAATGTCGCTGGAAAATGATTTGGACAACTTTTTGAAGAATGTTAAAGGGGATTATAATCTTATTGGGGGGGGGGGGAGGGGGTGATTTTAATTCTGTTAAGTGTGCCCATGAAGTGGGTAATTCCTGTGGGTATTATGATGCTTTTGGGGATAGGATCCCACATTTCATACATGATGGGTATGGTGAGACAATTAATTATTTGATGCATAAGTTTGACCTATCTGTTCTAGAACGAACAGGTACGGATGGAAAACTCTCAGTACCCTCTTTTGTGGGAAGTAGGCCATCTTCTAAAATAGATCACTTTATTGTATCTTATAATTGTGGTAACAAAGTGATTACTTCCTATATAGAAAATAGCCTCTTTACTGATCATAACCCTTTAATTGTTACAATCAGGATGGATCTTGTTCACAGAACAAAAGATAAATTATTGGATGAAGAAATCACCACCCATGGTAACAACGGAGTATCTATTAAATGGAGTGGAGTAAATCCAGTAATTTTTATGGAACAGTTAATTGGGAAATCACACAGTGATATTGATACTTGTCTGAAACCCACTTCTAGTGCCCCGGCTGTTATAGATGCTTTTTGCAATATTACTATTAATATTGCTAAGGGTCTTACTATTAAAAGGAAAAAGCAAATGCGTAATACAAACCCCAGATGGTTTAATCGACAATGAGCCAATTTAAAGAGAGATCTGAAACTGGCACTACAACAAAAACCAAGAGATAATGCCAGGATTCGTATTGTGAGGAAAGATTATAAGCAGGCCCTAGGAGAAAGAAAAATAGATACGCGAAGGGGCGTGGACAACATTGACCCAAGCAGCAGCTACGAATGACCAAGTGCTGTTTTGGAAAACTGTAAGCCATCCTTATTTTAATGAGAACACTGTTGTAAATATTGATACAGTTATTGCCCCAGAAGCTTGGGTATCGCACTTTGAGCACATTTTTAACCCAGGTGACATAAAAAATACCAACACCAATGTAGATAAACCCATAATCATAGAACTGGTTGGAATGACTCCAATAACTAAAGAGGAGATTAAAACTGCATTGCAAAAAAAATTCAAATGGCAAAGCATCCGGCGCAGATGGTGTGCCAATTTATGTTTTTAAGTCTAATATGTTTTTTTGGATTTCTATTTTAAAGAACGCCTTTAACGCAACCTTAAATGGCGCTCTACCTGCAACATGGATAGAGAGCATTATCGTACCCATTTTTTAAAAAGGGGACAGGGGAATGGCAAATTGTTACCGACCAATATCTCTTCTGGATTCCTCTTTTAAAGTGATGGGTCGCATACTGTTAGATAGACTCGAAAACTGGGCAACCGAATGTAATATCTTATCGGATGCCCAGTATGGATTCAGAAGCGGTATTGGTACGGTTGAACAATGCCTGAATTTAGATCTACTAATAGTAAAATACACCCTGGCAAAGGAAGGGGCGTTACACTTGTGCTTTGTAGACCTAACCAGTGCTTTTGACCGGGTTAACCATCAAACATTATGGCAAACCCTAAAGGAACAAGGCGCAACTATAGAAATCATTAACTACCTGTCTCAGATCTATAACTTTTTAATAGCTAGGGTACGTTATGGAAAAAAGGGAGAATGTACTTCAGCTTTTAGAGTTACACGTGGCATAAGACAAGGTTGTGTCTTAGCGCCTTTTTTATTCTCTCTTTATATTAATAGTGTAGACTCCTTTTTACAATCATTACCAGCAGACGCACCAAAAGTGGGTATGCGCCCGACACCAGTCCTCTTATAAGCGGACGACGCTGTCGTAATTTCTAGGACAGCAAACAGGCTGCAACTTTTAATTGATAACTTTGTTGGATTTATGAATCATAAAAGCTTACAGTTAAACTTTAAAAAAAAAATTGTGATGACTTGTGGAAAAAATAGACCTAAGATCAAACAACATCAAGTCGACGGGGTGGTCATAAATCGAGTCTCTACTTTTTCATATCTAGGAATGCTTTTTAGCAATACAGCCCGATGGAATTTGCACAACTGAATAGCGTGACATTTTTAAAAGTGACAGAAAGTATTTTTAGATTTGCCACAGAACTAGGTAACAAGCCCATACGAGAAATGTTATCCCTGTATCGGGGCAAGTTTATTACTGGGGTTTCTTATGGGGCCGCAATCTGGGGGAGAGCATCTATTGATATATTACAAACTCAAGAAAATATATATTTTTTAAAGATTACTAGCGGTCCCCCAAGCTACAGAAAATGACATAGTACATAAAGAGTTATTGGCCCCATATTTAAGCGAGACAATAAACTTAGCAGGCCTGCTCCTGTGGCGAAGGATAAGGTCTAAGGATGAATCCAAGTTTTCGAAAGAAATTATAATGTATTGTCTGAAACTTGATTGTTGTAGGAAAATCCTATGGTTGGATCATATCTCAAAACTATTAACCTGCTGTAGAATCAATCTCGACTACAAGAAACCCTCGAATATTCAAGATTATAGAAAAAGGGATCTGAAAGCCAGTTATCTTGAATTTGTAGAAAATAATAGAGATAGAGCTGCTAATTTAAAAGGAAGTGTCGTCTCCTACCAAGAACAGGTGGTTGTGTCTGGCTTACCCATATATTTAATATTGTGAAAAATATACAGCACAGATTTTATTTAACAAGGCTAAGGTTTGATATATTCTTAGTAGCCTTTCCAAAGACGGAAATTTGGAATAAAAAATTACCTAAATGCCCATGTGATGGAAGATCTGCACAAACAACTATGCACTTTATCCTTTTTTGTACATTTTTTATAGATATACGATAACTGTTTTTAAAACCTTTTTTTTATCTAACAGACTTTTTAATCATAGACATGCTTACAGTTTTATTTGTAAGTTGGGAAATGCAAAAATCATTAACTCCGTTATCAGATATATACAATGTGCAATTAGAAAAATAAAAGATTATTCTTATTTGGAAGCATTATTGTATGAGAATATAGATGACATAACCCAGATTAACTGTGTAGAGATAACTTGTCAAAGCTTTTTAATAACTTCATTTATCTCTCTTTTATAAATAAGTGTTTTGCTCTCTATGACAGAATTTTATCAATTAAATATTGTATTACTATTTTTATTTCTTATATGTATTGTGATTTTTATTACTGAATGGTTGCTGTTTGAATTTTGTGCTTTTATGGGGATTTTTTCTTTATGCACCAAATAAAGCTGAATTGAACTTGACAAAAGCTAATGAAAAATATGGGCGGAGAGTGGGCGCTACTTCCCTCCCATTGGATATAAATATAATATTCAATATCTAATTATAGAAAGAAATATGAAAATCTTAGAGGTTCCCTTTAAAAGATTGGACGTTACATTTAAGAAATAGAATTTAAAAAACCTTACAAATTCACTGAAAAAACAAAGGTCACAGGGACGTTATAGTTTGGAAATACAATTTTAAAAAGCCTAGTGAAATTCAGTAGCTATAGTTAACTGAGCTAACTATAACTCGCACCCCTGCAATGCACTGCTAATGATCTCACATATTATATCACACATGGCATGGTCAGTGACATCACTGATGGCATGGTCCACAGAATCTCAGACGCACACACTCACACCCCAACATAACCTTTCATACACCCACTCCACCTTCCACACTACCATTCTCAAAACCACTGACACACCCATACTAGTACTTACACACTCACTCACTGATTTATAGGTCTATACACACACACACACACTCGGTCACCCATACAGCCACTCATACACCAACTCACTCACTAATACAGCCACTGATATATCCACTCATACACCCATACAGCCACTCACATACTATCAGTCACCCATGGAGCTACTCACACACCTACTCCATCCCCCATAGAGTGAATCACACAGCCACTTACCTATAAACCTATACACAGACCCACTCACTTATTCATACAGATACTAACACATACTCACTCACCCATACCGTCAGTGACATAAGCGATCTCACCCATATGGCCACTCTCACAATCACTCACACACACATACAGTCACTCATATACTCCAAATCTCACCTATACTGAGATCCACATATGCAGTTACTCACCCATATACCACTGACACATCCATTCACTCACTGACACAGCCATACACACACTCAGTCACCCATACAGCCCCTTACAGACACACTCACAACTCCATACAGCCACTGACTCACCCACTCACTCATCCAACAAGGCAGTCACAAATCATCTAACCCACCCACACACACATTCATACACCCATATAGGTACTCAATCAATCAATCATGGAATTTTGAAGCACGCTACTCACCCGTTAGAGTCTCAAGGCGCTAAGGGGCAGGGAGCAGCTCCGGTCAGTCAAACAGCCAGGTCTCGAGGGTCTTCCTGAAGATGTGCAGAATTTGGGTGAGTCTGATGTCGATCGGGGGTTTGTTCCAGGTTTTAGCAGCAATGTAGAAGAAAGTTCTTCCACCCGCTCTTGCTCTGCGGATGAGCGGGGTTTCGGCGAGGTTGGCACATCTGAGATTTCTCTTGGAAGGAGAATCTTTCGTTGAGATATTGGGGTCCGGTGTTGTGGAGGCATTTCTAGGAGTGGGTGAGTATCTCGAAAGTTACTCTCTTCTGGATGAGGAGCCAGAGGAGGTTTTGCAGGTGTTCGTGGCGAGGGATGCCGAGGACGAGTCTGGCGGCGGTGTTCTGTATGGTCTGGAGTTTGCGGAACAGATACTTGTTGATTCCTGCGTAGAGGGCGTTTCCGTAGTCCAGTCTGCTGGTCATGAGAGCGTGGGTGACATTCTTTCTTGACTCGGGGGGGGGGGGGGGGGCTGGGTATTCATTTGAAGGTCTACTGAAGGATGCAGAGGGTGTTGAAAAAGGTGGAGGCGACGGTATTGATGTGTCGGGTCATGGAGAGGAAGGAGTCTAGTATGATGCCGAGGCTCCGGGCGTGGTACATGGGAGTGGAAGGGCTGCAGAGGGCAGTGGGCCACCAGGTGTTGTCCCATGCAGAGGTGGAGGCTCCAAGAATGAGGACCTCTGTCCTCTCAGGTTGGAGCATCAGGCAGCTGCTCTTCATCCAGGATGCGACATCCTTCATTCCTTCCTGGAAGCACAGTCTGGTGGTGATGGGGTCCTTAGTAAGGGAGAGGATGAGCTGGGAGTCGTTGGCGTAGGATAATATGCGGAGTCCGTGCTGTCTAACGATGGCAGCGACGGGGGCCATGTAGATGTTGGAAGAGCGTAGGGCTGAGCGATGATCATTGGGGGTACTCCGCAGTTGATCTCTGTGGTTCAGAGAGGAAGGGTGGAGTCTGATTCTTTGGGTTCTGCCTGTGAGGAAGGACCGGAGTTAGTCGATGGAGGTTCCCTGTATGCCGGCATTGTGGATTCTGGCGGTGAGTGTGCGTGGGAGATGGTGTTGAAGGCTGCAGAGAGGTCGAGTAGGATCAGGGCCGCGATGCGGCATTGGTCGAGGAGCGTTCGGATGTCGCCTGTAGCAGCGAGTAGCTCGGTCTCGGTGCTGTGGTTGCTGCAGAATCCAGATTGGGAGGGGTCGAGGATGGAGTTCTCTTCGATTAATTTAGTTAGTTGGATGACGACGGTCTTCTCTGTGACTTTGGCCGCAAAGGGGAGGAGGGAGATGGGTCGGTAGTTCTTGAGGTCCGTTGGATCTGCTGAGGGCTTCTTGAGTAGAGGCTTGACTTCTACACGTTTCCAGTCGGGGAATGTGCCGGTTTCAAAGGTGGCGTTGATGGTGCGTCGTAGTTCCGGGGCGGTGGCAGCTCTGTGGAAGATGTGAGGGGACAGGGGTCCTGAGTGAATGCTTTTCATGGTTGAGGCAGTGTCTTCGCAGCTCACAAAAGTGGAGGCAGAGTGCTTACAGCGCCGCTGGCTATGGCAGGTTCACGCCACGACCTAGTCGGTATATGCTCGGGGGGGGGAGGAGGGGGGCGGCACTGATCTGGATGTGGGCAGGGTCCCCTTCAAGGTTACGACCGTCAAAATAGACATGGACGGATGATATGCCCTGGTGGAGGGTCGGTTTTGTGGCAGACAAGTTGTGCTGGGTTGCGTGTACGCACCCAACCAGAACCACATCCTTTTTGAGGTCACTCACTGTGCAGCTGGGTCTACTGGCTGAAGGCGCCCTGCTTCTTGGAGGAGACTAACTGTGTAGTAGATACTACTCTGGACGGCTCTAACCCGCCGGTGCCTGGGGCACCTGCCCACGAGATGGCACAGGGCCTGAGAGACTGGATGACACACTGGGAGTTGGAGGATGTCTAGCGTACAAGGCTTGGCTCAGAAAGGGACTATTAATATTACTCTGGCTTGCATAGGTCCACCGAAGACTTGACCGCTATGTCTGCTCTAAGGGGCTGTGTTGGTATGTGACCCAAACAGAATATCTTGGATGTACCCTCTCGGACCATAGCCCACTCTTACTGGCATTCCAACTTGTAGATGAGCACCCAGCAATCTCAGTATGGCGTCTATACCTTTCAGCCCTCACAGATATTCCTTATCGCGACACACTGTGAGATGCGATAGTACAATACTTCGCAGCTAACCAAGGGACTGCTTTGAGCTGCTTGGTTGAATGGGAGGCCTTTAAAGTGGAGGTCCGAGGACATTGCCTCAACCAGACGGCAGTAGTCCGCTGAGATCTTGACCAAGAACTAACATGGTTAGAATGTATATTCAATAAGCTAGATAATGAATTGGGGAAAGTAGGCTGGTGATGGGGGTGCCTCTACTCTCAGGCCTAATGAGCAAGGCCGGCAGTCTCCCCAGCCTGCCTCCTCTTCGTACGCTCGGGTAATATATTCTTTATTGTTATGGCATCTTAAATGTTCCAGGACCACATTCTATTTCTCTCTGGCTTCCAACAATCTGGGTAGAGCATATGGGTCGGTCCCAATTCATTATATAGCTTATTGAATATACATTCTAACCCCGTTAGTTCTTGGTCAAGATCTCAGTTGAACACTGCCGTCTGGTTGAGGCAATGTCCTCGGACCGCCACTTTGAAGGCCTCCAATTCAACCAAGCAGCTCAAAGCCGTCCCTTGGTTAGCTGTGAAGTATTATACTATCGCATCTCACAGTGTGTCGCGATAAGGGATATCTGAGAGGGCTGAAAGGTATAGACGCCATACTGGGATTGCTGGGTGCTCATCTACAAGTTGGAATGTCAGTTAGAGTAGACCATGGTCCGAGAGGGTACATCGAGGATATTCTGTTTGGGTCACATACCAACACAGCCCCTTAGAGCAGACATAGCGGTCAAGTCATCGGTGGACCTTATGAATGCCAGAGTAATATTAATAGTCCCTTACTGAGCCAAGCTATGTACGCTAGACATCCTCCAACTCCCAGTGTGTCATCCTGTCTCTCAGGCCCTGTGCCATCTTGTGGGCAGGTACCCCAGGCACCGGCGGGTTAGAGCGGTCCAGAGTAGTGTCTACTACACAGTTAAAGTCACCTCCAAGAAGCAGGGCGCTTTCAGCCAGTAGACCCAGCTGCACAGAGAGGGACCTCAGAAAAAGGATGCGGTTCTGGTTGGGTGCGTACACGCAACCCAGCACAACTGGTCTGCCACAAAACCGACCCTCCACCAGGTCATATCATCCATCCATGTCTATTTTGACAGTCGTAAACTCGAAGGGGACCCTGACCACACCCAGATCAGTGCCAGCGGCGCTGTAAGCACTCTGCCTCCACCTTTGTGAGCTGTGTTTCGTGGAGCATGGCAATGTATACTCCCCGCCATTTAAGGTACATGTGATTTTTGTGCTGTTTGGTTGCTGTCCCCCATCCCACATATATTCCACATCATACGTTTGATGCTGTTTTGAGTGCCAGTCATGGGAGGAGATAGAGTCTGAAACAACCAACGCCACCCCACACCTGACTCACAAAATACGCCCCTTCCATCATCTCAATCCCGGAAACAGTAAACCACAAATCAATTGACCCAACACCCCAGCCCCTGGACAATCCAGCAACAGCTGGCCCCCCTAACTAGCATTTGAAAATCCAAGTTGAAACACTAATCCACTATTCCAGCCCCTAGAGAAAAGCGGTGTGGGCTAGGCTCAGAAAGAAACCAGTCTTGCGGTCACCTTTCCGTACAGGCCCCAGTATACATCACGCTACATCCGAGTGAAACAGGGATCATACGCTGAAGGGCCATCCAATCTGGGGGGGAATAGACCCCATTGGTGCCCATGATAACGCTTTCTCAAACATGCAGTCCAGAGGAAGGAGTAACAGGAGGGAAATAGTGCAGTTCACTGGCAGCTTCCCTCCCCCACTTGTTGGGAGACAGCTAAGCATGAGACCCCTATTTGAGGCCCATACGCCTCTTGAGGGGTCATCACTGGAAGCAGTCACTCTTGCACCCCCGGGCAGTGGCCACAGGCCCAAACTCACCACTGCAATGACTACTCAACTGGATTATGCGCCTATTGTTATGGGGATCTAAACTTCGTGCCCCTAGAGAATAGTCAGGCCTGTGACCTCCGCTGCACCTTTCCCAGGTTGCTGCAGCCAGCCAGCACAACTCCATGGTAGTGTGCCCACTTGTTCTCTCTGGGTGCCGAAGTGTGCTCTGACAAGCAAGATTGTGGCCGCCGCTCTGTCTCAGCCCTCTATGCGCCTCTGTGAGAATAGGTGATGTCTCAGGCCACCTCAGAAGCTCCCCAAGGTGCCACAGGGCTGCAAGTACTGTCCAATCTCAGCTCCCGCCTCGTGGCAGGAGAATGCCTCTCCACCAGGGGGCGCATCATCTCTGACATCTCACCTGCCTTGGGGGGCCACCCAGTCTACAGAGCTACCGTGCCTCTGAGGCCACAGGAAGCCGCCGGCCCAGCAGGCTGTTGGGCCCTGCCCAGTCACTTGCAGCCGCTCAGGAACTGGGCCCCTGGCGAGGTTTCTGGCAATGCTCCGCTAGACCTCAGCCCTTGCTATAGCACTCCAGCTTCTGCATGAAGGTGGGCGCCACCAGGCGACCCAGCAGTCTCCGTGGCCTAGGCTTACTGTCAGCCACCGCACCTCGTGTCCACCACTTGGCTGATCTCAGCCGCCCGGTCTCCATCGAGGGCAAGTTGCCCCTCGTATCGATTAAGGGTGCTAGATGTCCTCAGAGGCCTTGTTGCTTGCGATGGCCCCCAGGAATAATACTATATCAGGATCTTCAGATACACTAAGAAGCCCAACGTTGCCTTCATAACAGAACAAAGGAGTTGCAATCCATACAATAAATCCTTGGGTGAGAATCATATTCCACAGCATACACAGCCCTATAGCTGTTGCTCGTTTTTTAAACTATTTATACAACTATCCCCAGAAGTGCATCCTTCTAATGTAGCGCATTTTTGCAGTCCCCAGGTCATAATAGTCCTGATGAGACCCTTGTGAGAAAGTGGCTCTGTATATACTGTTCCCTAATAGGTACAGGGTGTACAGAGTCCACAGTCCCCCAGAGGCTGATAGAGGTCAAAGTTAGGTATGACCTTACTCTCAAAAGTGGTAGCTTGGTCGAGCAGTAAGGCAGTACCAGAGGACAGTGTAAAGCATTTATTGTACACACTCAGTCAGCAAATGGTTTCACACACTCAATAACTGAACTCTAGGCCAATGATTTGTATATATAAAATATATGCTTGTTTTATTTTTAGAACCACAAGGGGGTAAAAATATACTTTCTCAGAATGAGAGGTTGAATATAAATACTTTTGTTTCAAGCAATAAATTTGTGTAAACAGTCACAGTTGGTTGCAATAAACAATCCTATTTCCTAAACATAACAATGCATTGAGCTCAATGGTAAATTCAGGTTATTTGTAATAAATTACTTTTCAGATTACTTTTGGAATTCCAGGTCTGGATCCTAGAACCAGCCTGGGGTCAGTATTCAGAATCAAGTGAAGAAAGTCGACTTAATAACTGTAATGATTTTTAGATAATATTTAGCTACTTCAAAAGTTAGCACTTAGAAAATATTTCACAGAAAACATTCAATGGATCTCTATGGCAAGAAATTCAAATTGCAGGTAGAGTACTTTATCGTTACTTTAGTAATCCAGGACTGGGTGCCTAGACCCAGGACTGGGGTCCTTATCAAAAGCAGGTAAGTAATTTCGTTTGCAGAAATGGTACGATTTTAAAAGAATATTTCAAATTTGCAAAAGTAGACACTTAGAAGAAATTTCACAGAAAAGCAGACAATGGTTTCCTATGGGAGAAAAATGAGTTAGAAGTAAGTATAGTTGTGAACACTTTTCAGAGTCAGGGCTGGGCACCAAGATCCAGCACTGGAAACTCACCTAGGAGCAGGTGAGTAAATTCGTTTTTGTCACTTGGCTGATTTTTGGTGAATTTTTGTAGTTTTGAAAAGTTCACACTTAGAAGATTTTTGAAGAAAAAGCCAGTCAATGTTACCCTATGAGGAAAATGAAGTTAGCGGTTTAAGGGTAAGTACTCGACTGGTAGTGTTGAAATTCCGGGCATGGACTCAGGGGTCCCCCAGTGTCAGGTAGGTACAGTTGGTTCACCCTCAGCGGTTTCAGGACGGCCGGGTGCAGAGAGAGTTGGGCCCAATGTTATCCTATGAGGGATAGGGGGGCCTTGGTTGGTGGCTGCTGTCTGGCAAGCCACGCGGCTGTGGGAGCTGGGCTCCTGGTCACTTACTCAGGGCAAGTGGGGAAGTAGGTTAGAGTAGAGAGGGCACTGCCAGGGCCACTCGGGCGGCTGGGTGCAGGGTGCTTTTGAGCCTTAGGGCGCTCAATGGAAATCAATGGGAATGTTCCGGTTTGGAAAGAGGCTGCAGGCTCGGGGACGAGGATGTTTCAGGTGCCACCACCACTTCGAGAGGTAAGTTGGGTAGTTGTAGGTTAGGTGGGTACCCCAGGATTGGGCACAGGGGGTCGCAGGGCGCCGGGTGCAGGGGTGCCTTTTGACGTCGGGAATCTTACCCTCTGGTTGATCGCGGCTGGG
Source organism: Triturus cristatus (assembly GCF_964204655.1). NCBI lineage: Eukaryota > Metazoa > Chordata > Amphibia > Caudata > Salamandridae > Triturus > Triturus cristatus. The sequence continues at coordinate 1,862,676,785 of NC_140590.1, forward strand.
GTGGCACTTGGTTCTGAGGCTGCAGGCTTCTTCCGGGATGTCGAGGGGGGTCCTTGGGTGCCGGACTCTGGGTCACAGTCGCCGTGGGGTCGTCCTCTGGGTCTTTGTCCACTCCGGCACTGGCCAGGCTTGGCTGGTGCAGAGTGTGTTGGGTCCGCGGTCCCGGGCTGGTGCCAGGGATAGCAAGTAGGTTTCTTGAGTAGAGCCTCTACTCGTGGGAGTCCCAGGGGCTTAGAGCTAAAAGGTAGCCAGGTCCTCCGGGGTTGGTGAGGTTGCTGGCCACGTGGGATGCCGCGCTGGTGCAGGTTCGAGAGTCGACAGGCCGGTAGGGCTGGGGCCAAAGCAGTTGGTGTCTTCTTCTCTTTTTAGCAGCTGCAGGGCAGGTCTTTGTTCTTCTTGCTCTTCTTGTCGTTTTTCTATCTGGAATCTGAGGAAGGAAGGTTCAGGGGGCCCCTAAATACTAGATTTAGGGGCGTTACAGGTAGGTGAAGGCCAGGGACCAATGGGTCCTTGTCCTGGGGTGGGTACACCCCCTATCCTGCCTCTCTCCTGTGGGAGGGGGGCAGTAGCCTAATCCTGATAGGGTAGGGCCTCCCATCTTCAAGATGGCGAGAGCCCGGAGATGTGCTTCACCTCGCCTCCCCCACCTGAGGGGTGGGGTGGGCAGGCTGGCACATCCCCTGTCCTTGTATGGGGTTTCCGGCCAAGCTTCCCGCCAGAGTGGGGGGTTGCAGTGGCCTGGGGAAACTCCAACTGGCGGCATGCCTTTGAAGCTTCCCTTTGCTCATCCTGGGGGAGGAGATTTCTCACCTCACCCAGGATGTGCATTGTTGCAGGCCCGGGAGAGCAGGGGCTCTCCCACCCAGGGGTCCAGCAACGTGTCTGCTGTGTGGCAGCCTGGGCAGCCTCAGAGCAGACGTGGATTGCAAGTTAGCTGTAAGGGGGCATCTTCTAAGATGCCCTCTGGGGTGCTTAGTACATTAAATCCTACACTGGCATCAGTGTGGGTTCAATGTGCTGAGAAGTTTGATACCAAACTTCCCAGGCTTCAGTGTTGCCAATATGGTGCTGTGGAGCTCGTGTTTGACAAGCTCTCAGCACCATGTATTCTTAAATGACAGCACTGCACTTACAGTGCCCAGGAATGGACCCGGGTACTGTAGGGGCACAGGGCTCCTGCTCCTGTGCCCACACCATAGGCGTAATGCACCCAGCTAGAGGGGTGGCTGACATATGCCTTGGCAGAGTAGGTGATGGGCATGGTACACAGTGATGTGTGCCATGTCGACTCTGTTTTGTCCTGCACCCAGACACTCAGCCTGCAAGGGCAGTGTGTGTGTGTAAGGGTACAGGGCCTCTGAGGGTGGCACAATGAGTGCTGCAGCCCTTAGAGGCCTTCCCTGGTCACAAGGCCCTGGGTACCTAGGGTACCATTTACTAGGGGCTGACATGTGGCTAGGGTTTGCCAATTTGGAGTTTGTGTGGTTTAAGGAAGGAACATAGGCCCTGGGCACCTGATTGGCAGGAACCCAGGGTACACTCAATCGAAGTACATTCAGCAATTTAGCAAAAAGTGGGGGCATACCATGCAGGAAAGATGGCACTTTCTCACACAACCCCCCCCCAAACGAAAGGTGATGAGACTAACCTTGTCCTATGGAGTCTTCATTGTCTAAGTGGAAGAACCTGGAAAGTCCATCTGCATTGGCATGGGCAGTCCCTGGTCTGTGTTCCACTTCAAAGTCCATTCCCTGTAGGGAGATGGACCACCTCAGTAGTTTTGGATTTTCCCCTTTCATCTGCATTAGCCATCTGAGAGGTCTGTGGTCAGTTTGAACTAGGAAGTGAGTGCCAAACAAGTATGGCCTCAGCTTCTTCAGGGACCAAACCACAGCAAAGGCCTCCCTCTCAATGGCACTCCAACGCTGCTCTCTAGGGAGTAGTCTTCTGCTTATAAAAGCAACAGGTTGGTCTTGGCCTTCATCATTGGTCTGGGATAGGACCGCTCCTATCCCTAGCTCAGAGGCATCAGTCTGCACTATGAACTGCTTGGCATAATCTGGAGCTTTTAGAATTGGTGCTGAGCACATTGCTTCTTTTAGGGTGTCAAAAGCCTTTTGACAACTAACTGTCCAGTTAACTTTCTTGGGCATTTTCTTGGAGGTGAGTTCTGTGAGGGGGGTCACAATGGACCCATACCCCTTCACAAACCTCCTGTAGTACCCAGTCAAGCCAAGGAATGCCCTGACTTGGGTCTGGGTTGTTGGAGCTATCCAGTCCATGATGGCCTGGATTTTGGGTTGTAAGGGCTGTACCTGGCCTCCACCTACAAGGTGGCCCAAGTACACCACAGTGCCCTGCCCTATCTGGCATTTGGATGCTTTGATAGTGAGACCTGCACTCTGCAGAGCCTCTAAAACCTTCCCAAGGTGGATCAGGTGATCCTGCCAGGTGGAGCTAAAGACAGCAATATCATCAAGATAAGCTGCACTAAAGGACTCCAACCCAGCCAGGACATGGTTCACCAACCTCTGGAAGGTGGCAGGGGCATTCTTTAACCCAAAGGGCATCACAGTAAACTGATAATGCCCATCAGGGGTGGAGAATGCTGTCTTTTCTTTTGCTCCTGGGGCCATGCCAATCTGCCAGTACCCTGCAGTTAAGTCAAAGGTACTGAGAAATTTGGCAGCCCCCAATTTGTCTATCAGTTCATCTGCTCTTGGGATAGGGTGAGCATCTGTCTTGGTGACAGAGTTGAGCCCTCTATAGTCCACACAGAACCTCATCTCTCTCTTTTCACCCTGTTGATGAGGTTTGGGGACCAGAACTACTGGGCTAGCCCAGGGGCTCTCTGAAGGCTCAATGACCCCTAACTCCAGCATCTTGCTGACCTCAGCTTTGATGCTTTCCTTGACTTGATCTGACTGTCGATAGATTTTGTTCTTGACAGGTGCACTGTCACCAGTGTCCACATCATGGGTACACCAGCTTGTCAGACCAGGGGTCAGGGAAAAGAGGCTAGCATATTGTTGCAAGACTTGCTTGCAGTCAGTCTGCTGTTGGGCAGAGAGGGTGTCTGAGAAAATCACACCATCTACTGACCCATCTTTTGGGCTGTAGGATAGGAGGTCAGGGAGTGGCTCACTCTCTGCTTCCTGTTCTTCATCAGTCACCATCAGCATGGTGATGTCAGCCCTATCATTGTAGAGTTTAAGGCGGTTCACATGGATGACCCTTTTGGGTGTCCTGCTAGTGCCCAGGTCAACTAGATAGGTGACCTCACTCTTTCTCTCTAGGATAGGGTAAGGGCCACTCCATTTGTCTTGGAGAGCCCTTGGTGCCACTGGCTCCAAAACCCACACCTGTTGCCCTGGTTGAAATTCAACCAGTGCAGCTTTTTGGTCATACCAGTGCTTCTGGAGCTCCTGGCTGGCCTCAAGGTTCTTGGATGCTTTTTCCATATACTCAGCCATTCTGGACCTTAGGCCAAGCACATAGTCCACTATGTCCTGTTTGGGTTCTTGAAGAGGCCTCTCCCAGCCCTCCTTTACAAGACACAGTGGTCCCCTTACAGGATGACCAAACAGAAGTTCAAAGGGTGAGAAACCTACTCCCTTCTGTGGCACTTCCCTGTAGGCGAAAAGCAAGCAGGGTAATAGGACATCCCACCTCCTTTTGAGTTTCTCAGGGAGTCCCATGATCATACCTTTCAATGTCTTGTTGAACCTCTCAACAAGGCCATTGGTTTGTGGGTGGTAGGGTGTAGTAAACTTGTACTGCACTCCACACTCTTTCCACATGTGTGTTAGGTAAGCAGACATGAAGTTGGAACCTCTGTCTGAAACCACCTCCTTAGGAAAACCCACCCTGGTGAAGACACCCAGGAGGGCCTTGGCTACTGCAGGAGCTGTAGTAGTCCTAAGTGGAATTGCTTCAGGGTACCTAGTAGCATGATCCACTACTACTAGAATGAATTTGTTCCCTGAGGCTGTGGGAGGTTCGAGTGGACCCACAATGTCCACACCTACCCTTTCAAAGGGGACCCCCACCACTGGTAGTGGAATGAGGGGGGCCTTTGGGTGGCCACCTGTCTTGCCACTGGCCTGACAGGTAACACAGGAGCTGACAAACTCCTTCACCTTTTGGTGCATCTGGGGCCAGTAAAAGTGACTCACTAACCTTTCCCAAGTTTTGGATTGCCCCAGATGTCCAGCTAGGGGGATGTCATGAGCCAAAGTTAGGAGGAACTCCCTGTACTTCTGTGGCACTACCACCCTCCTGGTGGCTCCAGGAGTGGGGTCTCTTGCCTCAGCATACAGTAATCCCTCTTCCCAATAAGCTCTGTGGGTACCACTGACATCTCCCCTGGCTTCTGAAGCAGCTTGTTGTCTCAGGCTTTCAAGAGTGGGACAGTCTCGCTGACCCTGGCACAGCTCTTCCCTAGAGGGTCCCCCTGGGCCCAAGAGTTCAACCTGGTAAGGGTCAAGCTCCATGGACTCGGTTCCCTCAGAGGTATCTACATCCTCTCCAGGGGGAGAGGGGTTCTGAGTGTTTGGCTGTACAGAAGCTGGTCCCCCAGTCTTCTTGCCCTTCCTCTTGGTTGGTTGGGCCATTATTCCAGGCTCCAAACCTACTTTTTCACCCTTCCTCTTGCTCTGTGCTCTGGTTTGCACACACACCAATTCAGGGATGCCCAGCATGGCTGCATGGGCCTTTAACTCAACCTCAGCCCAGGCTGAGGTTTCCAGATCATTTCCAAGCAGACATGCAGCTGGCAACTTTGGAGAGACCACTACCTGTTTCAGGCCAGTAACCCCCCCCCAGCCTAATGTTACCATGGCCATGGGATGACTAGTGGTGACACTGTCAGCGTTGGTGACTGGGTAAGACTTCCCAATCAAGTATTGCTCAGGGGAAACCAGTGTGTCTTTCACCATAGTGACACTGGCACCTGTATCCCTCAGAGCTTCTACCCTAGTTCCATTCACCCAGGGGTACTGTAAGTATTTCTTCAAGTTGGGGGGCCACACAGCCACAGTGGCAAACTCCACTTCTCCCAAGGAGACTAAACTTGCTTCAGTGTGTTCCCAGATTTGCTCAGGGTACACCTCTGATCCCATTTGTATACTTGCTGCCCCAGGAGTGGCTGTACTGGGTGCCTTAGGGGCTTTGTTTTGGGGGCAAGATACAGTTAGGTGTCCCTGCTTCTTACAGGTATTACAAAAGGCCTTTAAGGGATCAAAGTTCTTCCCCCTATATGGTTGGGGCACATAGGGAGTAGTTTGGGTCCCACCCACCTGAACAGGTTTTTGGGGCCCTTTGGAAGACTCAGACTTTTTATCTTGGGGATTCTCACCACCTTTCCCCTGGGGAGGTTTTGTGACCACCTTCTTTTGGTCACCCCCAGTGGTTGTCTTGGTCACCCTAGTCTTGACCCAGTGGTCCGCCTTCTTTCCCAATTCTTGGGGAGAAATTAGACCTAGGTCTACCAAATGCTGATGCAACTTTTCATTTGTGCAGTTACTCAAAATATGTTCCTTCATGAATAAATTGTACAATCCAGTAAAATCCTGCACACCATGTCCAGCTAACCAACCATCCAGTGTCTTCACTGAGAAATCTACAAAATCAATCCAGGACTGGGTCTGGGTTTTGTGAGCCCCCCTGAACCTAATTCTATACTCCTCAGTGGTGAATCCAAATCCCTCAATCAGAGCTTTCTTCATGAGGTCATAGGATCCTGCTTCTGGCCCAGAGAGAGTCAGAAGCCTGTCCCTGCAGTTACCAGAGAACAGTTCCCACAGGAGTGCCCCCCAGAGAGGTTTCTTTACTTTCCTGATATCACAAGCCCTCTCAAAGGCTGTGAACCATTTGGTGATATCATCACCTTCCTCAAATTTAGGGACAATCCCTTTGGGGATTTTAAGGTCAGAAGTTTCCTCCCTATCCTTGTTTTTATTATTGCTGCCACCATTGATGGGTGCTAAACCCATCTCTCTCCTTTCCTTTTCTAGAGCCAGCAGCCTGGACTCTAGATCTATTCTTTTGGCCAGCCTCACAAGGCTGTCCTCTTCACTGGGGGGTCCCCCAGTGTTGTCTCTGGGACCAGAGCCACCTGTGTGGTCTCTAGGTGCCCAGATGCTATGTCTTGAGTTGGAGGGTATGGGTGCCATCTCCTCCCTAGGGAATAGTATGGGGAGGTTGCTGTCCTCCTCCCCTGCTTCCCTTTCCTCATCTGACTGGCCATCACCATGTTCAGATGGGTGGTCTTTAGCATACTCAGCCAGGAGCTCCTGGAGCCCTTGTTTGGATGGATGCTGACCCATTTGTAAATTTTTGAGTTTACATAAGGACCTCAATTCCTTGAAAGACAAGTGTAAGTAAGGTGTGAGGTCGAGCTCCTCCACCAGGTCCATGTTATTATTATCACTAATAGCTGGGTTTGTTTGAGACATTCTAACCTGACAGTTCTAACCCTCTACCCTGACTATAGTGACTTTTATTTTTCTAAAATTCTAATGGGACTTAAGCAAGGCCCTAGCAAGACTTTTAGTAATTTTGGAAAAACCAATCAGAATTCTAAAGGCAATTTTTAAGAGTTCTGTCGTGTGATCAGATGGTAACCAAGTAGTCCAACAAATGCAAGTTTGTATCCCACCGCTGATCCACCAATGTGAGAAAGTGGCTCTGTATATACTGTTCCCTAATAGGTACAGGGTGTACAGAGTCCACAGTCCCCCAGAGGCTGATAGAGGTCAAAGTTAGGTATGACCTTACTCTCAAAAGTGGTAGCTTGGTCGAGCAGTAAGGCAGTACCAGAGGACAGTGTAAAGCATTTATTGTACACACTCAGTCAGCAAATGGTTTCACACACTCAATAACTGAACTCTAGGCCAATGATTTGTATATATAAAATATATGCTTGTTTTATTTTTAGAACCACAAGGGGGTAAAAATATACTTTCTCAGAATGAGAGGTTGAATATAAATACTTTTGTTTCAAGCAATAAATTTGTGTAAACAGTCACAGTTGGTTGCAATAAACAATCCTATTTCCTAAACATAACAATGCATTGAGCTCAATGGTAAATTCAGGTTATTTGTAATAAATTACTTTTCAGATTACTTTTGGAATTCCAGGTCTGGATCCTAGAACCAGCCTGGGGTCAGTATTCAGAATCAAGTGAAGAAAGTCGACTTAATAACTGTAATGATTTTTAGATAATATTTAGCTACTTCAAAAGTTAGCACTTAGAAAATATTTCACAGAAAACATTCAATGGATCTCTATGGCAAGAAATTCAAATTGCAGGTAGAGTACTTTATCGTTACTTTAGTAATCCAGGACTGGGTGCCTAGACCCAGGACTGGGGTCCTTATCAAAAGCAGGTAAGTAATTTCGTTTGCAGAAATGGTACGATTTTAAAAGAATATTTCAAATTTGCAAAAGTAGACACTTAGAAGAAATTTCACAGAAAAGCAGACAATGGTTTCCTATGGGAGAAAAATGAGTTAGAAGTAAGTATAGTTGTGAACACTTTTCAGAGTCAGGGCTGGGCACCAAGATCCAGCACTGGGAACTCACCTAGGAGCAGGTGAGTAAATTCGTTTTTGTCACTTGGCTGATTTTTGGTGAATTTTTGTAGTTTTGAAAAGTTCACACTTAGAAGATTTTTGAAGAAAAAGCCAGTCAATGTTACCCTATGAGGAAAATGAAGTTAGCGGTTTAAGGGTAAGTACTCGACTGGTAGTGTTGAAATTCCGGGCATGGACTCAGGGGTCCCCCAGTGTCAGGTAGGTACAGTTGGTTCACCCTCAGCGGTTTCAGGACGGCCGGGTGCAGAGAGAGTTGGGCCCAATGTTATCCTATGAGGGATAGGGGGGCCTTGGTTGGTGGCTGCTGTCTGGCAAGCCACGCGGCTGTGGGAGCTGGGCTCCTGGTCACTTACTCAGGGCAAGTGGGGAAGTAGGTTAGAGTAGAGAGGGCACTGCCAGGGCCACTCGGGCGGCTGGGTGCAGGGTGCTTTTGAGCCTTAGGGCGCTCAATGGAAATCAATGGGAATGTTCCGGTTTGGAAAGAGGCTGCAGGCTCGGGGACGAGGATGTTTCAGGTGCCACCACCACTTCGAGAGGTAAGTTGGGTAGTTGTAGGTTAGGTGGGTACCCCAGGATTGGGCACAGGGGGTCGCAGGGCGCCGGGTGCAGGGGTGCCTTTTGACGTCGGGAATCTTACCCTCTGGTTGATCGCGGCTGGGGTGGCACTTGGTTCTGAGGCTGCAGGCTTCTTCCGGGATGTCGAGGGGGGTCCTTGGGTGCCGGACTCTGGGTCACAGTCGCCGTGGGGTCGTCCTCTGGGTCTTTGTCCACTCCGGCACTGGCCAGGCTTGGCTGGTGCAGAGTGTGTTGGGTCCGCGGTCCCGGGCTGGTGCCAGGGATAGCAAGTAGGTTTCTTGAGTAGAGCCTCTACTCGTGGGAGTCCCAGGGGCTTAGAGCTAAAAGGTAGCCAGGTCCTCCGGGGTTGGTGAGGTTGCTGGCCACGTGGGATGCCGCGCTGGTGCAGGTTCGAGAGTCGACAGGCCGGTAGGGCTGGGGCCAAAGCAGTTGGTGTCTTCTTCTCTTTTTAGCAGCTGCAGGGCAGGTCTTTGTTCTTCTTGCTCTTCTTGTCGTTTTTCTATCTGGAATCTGAGGAAGGAAGGTTCAGGGGGCCCCTAAATACTAGATTTAGGGGCGTTACAGGTAGGTGAAGGCCAGGGACCAATGGGTCCTTGTCCTGGGGTGGGTACACCCCCTATCCTGCCTCTCTCCTGTGGGAGGGGGGCAGTAGCCTAATCCTGATAGGGTAGGGCCTCCCATCTTCAAGATGGCGAGAGCCCGGAGATGTGCTTCACCTCGCCTCCCCCACCTGAGGGGTGGGGTGGGCAGGCTGGCACATCCCCTGTCCTTGTATGGGGTTTCCGGCCAAGCTTCCCGCCAGAGTGGGGGGTTGCAGTGGCCTGGGGAAACTCCAACTGGCGGCATGCCTTTGAAGCTTCCCTTTGCTCATCCTGGGGGAGGAGATTTCTCACCTCACCCAGGATGTGCATTGTTGCAGGCCCGGGAGAGCAGGGGCTCTCCCACCCAGGGGTCCAGCAACGTGTCTGCTGTGTGGCAGCCTGGGCAGCCTCAGAGCAGACGTGGATTGCAAGTTAGCTGTAAGGGGGCATCTTCTAAGATGCCCTCTGGGGTGCTTAGTACATTAAATCCTACACTGGCATCAGTGTGGGTTCAATGTGCTGAGAAGTTTGATACCAAACTTCCCAGGCTTCAGTGTTGCCAATATGGTGCTGTGGAGCTCGTGTTTGACAAGCTCTCAGCACCATGTATTCTTAAATGACAGCACTGCACTTACAGTGCCCAGGAATGGACCCGGGTACTGTAGGGGCACAGGGCTCCTGCTCCTGTGCCCACACCATAGGCGTAATGCACCCAGCTAGAGGGGTGGCTGACATATGCCTTGGCAGTGTAGGTGATGGGCATGGTACACAGTGATGTGTGCCATGTCGACTCTGTTTTGTCCTGCACCCAGACACTCAGCCTGCAAGGGCAGTGTGTGTGTGTAAGGGTACAGGGCCTCTGAGGGTGGCACAATGAGTGCTGCAGCCCTTAGAGGCCTTCCCTGGTCACAAGGCCCTGGGTACCTAGGGTACCATTTACTAGGGGCTGACATGTGGCTAGGGTTTGCCAATTTGGAGTTTGTGTGGTTTAAGGAAGGAACATAGGCCCTGGGCACCTGATTGGCAGGAACCCAGGGTACACTCAATCGAAGTACATTCAGCAATTTAGCAAAAAGTGGGGGCATACCATGCAGGAAAGATGGCACTTTCTCACACAACCCCCCCCCCAAACGAAAGGTGATGAGACTAACCTTGTCCTATGGAGTCTTCATTGTCTAAGTGGAAGAACCTGGAAAGTCCATCTGCATTGGCATGGGCAGTCCCTGGTCTGTGTTCCACTTCAAAGTCCATTCCCTGTAGGGAGATGGACCACCTCAGTAGTTTTGGATTTTCCCCTTTCATCTGCATTAGCCATCTGAGAGGTCTGTGGTCAGTTTGAACTAGGAAGTGAGTGCCAAACAAGTATGGCCTCAGCTTCTTCAGGGACCAAACCACAGCAAAGGCCTCCCTCTCAATGGCACTCCAACGCTGCTCTCTAGGGAGTAGTCTTCTGCTTATAAAAGCAACAGGTTGGTCTTGGCCTTCATCATTGGTCTGGGATAGGACCGCTCCTATCCCTAGCTCAGAGGCATCAGTCTGCACTATGAACTGCTTGGCATAATCTGGAGCTTTTAGAATTGGTGCTGAGCACATTGCTTCTTTTAGGGTGTCAAAAGCCTTTTGACAACTAACTGTCCAGTTAACTTTCTTGGGCATTTTCTTGGAGGTGAGTTCTGTGAGGGGGGTCACAATGGACCCATACCCCTTCACAAACCTCCTGTAGTACCCAGTCAAGCCAAGGAATGCCCTGACTTGGGTCTGGGTTGTTGGAGCTATCCAGTCCATGATGGCCTGGATTTTGGGTTGTAAGGGCTGTACCTGGCCTCCACCTACAAGGTGGCCCAAGTACACCACAGTGCCCTGCCCTATCTGGCATTTGGATGCTTTGATAGTGAGACCTGCACTCTGCAGAGCCTCTAAAACCTTCCCAAGGTGGATCAGGTGATCCTGCCAGGTGGAGCTAAAGACAGCAATATCATCAAGATAAGCTGCACTAAAGGACTCCAACCCAGCCAGGACATGGTTCACCAACCTCTGGAAGGTGGCAGGGGCATTCTTTAACCCAAAGGGCATCACAGTAAACTGATAATGCCCATCAGGGGTGGAGAATGCTGTCTTTTCTTTTGCTCCTGGGGCCATGCCAATCTGCCAGTACCCTGCAGTTAAGTCAAAGGTACTGAGAAATTTGGCAGCCCCCAATTTGTCTATCAGTTCATCTGCTCTTGGGATAGGGTGAGCATCTGTCTTGGTGACAGAGTTGAGCCCTCTATAGTCCACACAGAACCTCATCTCTCTCTTTTCACCCTGTTGATGAGGTTTGGGGACCAGAACTACTGGGCTAGCCCAGGGGCTCTCTGAAGGCTCAATGACCCCTAACTCCAGCATCTTGCTGACCTCAGCTTTGATGCTTTCCTTGACTTGATCTGACTGTCGATAGATTTTGTTCTTGACAGGTGCACTGTCACCAGTGTCCACATCATGGGTACACCAGCTTGTCAGACCAGGGGTCAGGGAAAAGAGGCTAGCATATTGTTGCAAGACTTGCTTGCAGTCAGTCTGCTGTTGGGCAGAGAGGGTGTCTGAGAAAATCACACCATCTACTGACCCATCTTTTGGGCTGTAGGATAGGAGGTCAGGGAGTGGCTCACTCTCTGCTTCCTGTTCTTCATCAGTCACCATCAGCATGGTGATGTCAGCCCTATCATTGTAGAGTTTAAGGCGGTTCACATGGATGACCCTTTTGGGTGTCCTGCTAGTGCCCAGGTCAACTAGATAGGTGACCTCACTCTTTCTCTCTAGGATAGGGTAAGGGCCACTCCATTTGTCTTGGAGAGCCCTTGGTGCCACTGGCTCCAAAACCCACACCTGTTGCCCTGGTTGAAATTCAACCAGTGCAGCTTTTTGGTCATACCAGTGCTTCTGGAGCTCCTGGCTGGCCTCAAGGTTCTTGGATGCTTTTTCCATATACTCAGCCATTCTGGACCTTAGGCCAAGCACATAGTCCACTATGTCCTGTTTGGGTTCTTGAAGAGGCCTCTCCCAGCCCTCCTTTACAAGACACAGTGGTCCCCTTACAGGATGACCAAACAGAAGTTCAAAGGGTGAGAAACCTACTCCCTTCTGTGGCACTTCCCTGTAGGCGAAAAGCAAGCAGGGTAATAGGACATCCCACCTCCTTTTGAGTTTCTCAGGGAGTCCCATGATCATACCTTTCAATGTCTTGTTGAACCTCTCAACAAGGCCATTGGTTTGTGGGTGGTAGGGTGTAGTAAACTTGTACTGCACTCCACACTCTTTCCACATGTGTGTTAGGTAAGCAGACATGAAGTTGGAACCTCTGTCTGAAACCACCTCCTTAGGAAAACCCACCCTGGTGAAGACACCCAGGAGGGCCTTGGCTACTGCAGGAGCTGTAGTAGTCCTAAGTGGAATTGCTTCAGGGTACCTAGTAGCATGATCCACTACTACTAGAATGAATTTGTTCCCTGAGGCTGTGGGAGGTTCGAGTGGACCCACAATGTCCACACCTACCCTTTCAAAGGGGACCCCCACCACTGGTAGTGGAATGAGGGGGGCCTTTGGGTGGCCACCTGTCTTGCCACTGGCCTGACAGGTAACACAGGAGCTGACAAACTCCTTCACCTTTTGGTGCATCTGGGGCCAGTAAAAGTGACTCACTAACCTTTCCCAAGTTTTGGATTGCCCCAGATGTCCAGCTAGGGGGATGTCATGAGCCAAAGTTAGGAGGAACTCCCTGTACTTCTGTGGCACTACCACCCTCCTGGTGGCTCCAGGAGTGGGGTCTCTTGCCTCAGCATACAGTAATCCCTCTTCCCAATAAGCTCTGTGGGTACCACTGACATCTCCCCTGGCTGGCTTCTGAAGCAGCTTGTTGTCTCAGGCTTTCAAGAGTGGGACAGTCTCGCTGACCCTGGCACAGCTCTTCCCTAGAGGGTCCCCCTGGGCCCAAGAGTTCAACCTGGTAAGGGTCAAGCTCCATGGACTCAGTTCCCTCAGAGGTATCTACATCCTCTCCAGGGGGAGAGGGGTTCTGAGTGTTTGGCTGTACAGAAGCTGGTCCCCCAGTCTTCTTGCCCTTCCTCTTGGTTGGTTGGGCCATTATTCCAGGCTCCAAACCTACTTTTTCACCCTTCCTCTTGCTCTGTGCTCTGGTTTGCACACACACCAATTCAGGGATGCCCAGCATGGCTGCATGGGCCTTTAACTCAACCTCAGCCCAGGCTGAGGTTTCCAGATCATTTCCAAGCAGACATGCAGCTGGCAACTTTGGAGAGACCACTACCTGTTTCAGGCCAGTAACCCCCCCCCAGCCTAATGTTACCATGGCCATGGGATGACTAGTGGTGACACTGTCAGCGTTGGTGACTGGGTAAGACTTCCCAATCAAGTATTGCTCAGGGGAAACCAGTGTGTCTTTCACCATAGTGACACTGGCACCTGTATCCCTCAGAGCTTCTACCCTAGTTCCATTCACCCAGGGGTACTGTAAGTATTTCTTCAAGTTGGGGGGCCACACAGCCACAGTGGCAAACTCCACTTCTCCCAAGGAGACTAAACTTGCTTCAGTGTGTTCCCAGATTTGCTCAGGGTACACCTCTGATCCCATTTGTATACTTGCTGCCCCAGGAGTGGCTGTACTGGGTGCCTTAGGGGCTTTGTTTTGGGGGCAAGATACAGTTAGGTGTCCCTGCTTCTTACAGGTATTACAAAAGGCCTTTAAGGGATCAAAGTTCTTCCCCCTATATGGTTGGGGCACATAGGGAGTAGTTTGGGTCCCACCCACCTGAACAGGTTTTTGGGGCCCTTTGGAAGACTCAGACTTTTTATCTTGGGGATTCTCACCACCTTTCCCCTGGGGAGGTTTTGTGACCACCTTCTTTTGGTCACCCCCAGTGGTTGTCTTGGTCACCCTAGTCTTGACCCAGTGGTCCGCCTTCTTTCCCAATTCTTGGGGAGAAATTAGACCTAGGTCTACCAAATGCTGATGCAACTTTTCATTTGTGCAGTTACTCAAAATATGTTCCTTCATGAATAAATTGTACAATCCAGTAAAATCCTGCACACCATGTCCAGCTAACCAACCATCCAGTGTCTTCACTGAGAAATCTACAAAATCAATCCAGGACTGGGTCTGGGTTTTGTGAGCCCCCCTGAACCTAATTCTATACTCCTCAGTGGTGAATCCAAATCCCTCAATCAGAGCTTTCTTCATGAGGTCATAGGATCCTGCTTCTGGCCCAGAGAGAGTCAGAAGCCTGTCCCTGCAGTTACCAGAGAACAGTTCCCACAGGAGTGCCCCCCAGAGAGGTTTCTTTACTTTCCTGATATCACAAGCCCTCTCAAAGGCTGTGAACCATTTGGTGATATCATCACCTTCCTCAAATTTAGGGACAATCCCTTTGGGGATTTTAAGGTCAGAAGTTTCCTCCCTATCCTTGTTTTTATTATTGCTGCCACCATTGATGGGTGCTAAACCCATCTCTCTCCTTTCCTTTTCTAGAGCCAGCAGCCTGGACTCTAGATCTATTCTTTTGGCCAGCCTCACAAGGCTGTCCTCTTCACTGGGGGGTCCCCCAGTGTTGTCTCTGGGACCAGAGCCACCTGTGTGGTCTCTAGGTGCCCAGATGCTATGTCTTGAGTTGGAGGGTATGGGTGCCATCTCCTCCCTAGGGAATAGTATGGGGAGGTTGCTGTCCTCCTCCCCTGCTTCCCTTTCCTCATCTGACTGGCCATCACCATGTTCAGATGGGTGGTCTTTAGCATACTCAGCCAGGAGCTCCTGGAGCCCTTGTTTGGATGGATGCTGACCCATTTGTAAATTTTTGAGTTTACATAAGGACCTCAATTCCTTGAAAGACAAGTGTAAGTAAGGTGTGAGGTCGAGCTCCTCCACCAGGTCCATGTTATTATTATCACTAATAGCTGGGTTTGTTTGAGACATTCTAACCTGACAGTTCTAACCCTCTACCCTGACTATAGTGACTTTTATTTTTCCAAAATTCTAATGGGACTTAAGCAAGGCCCTAGCAAGACTTTTAGTAATTTTGGAAAAACCAATCAGAATTCTAAAGGCAATTTTTAAGAGTTCTGTTGTGTGATCAGATGGTAACCAAGTAGTCCAACAAATGCAAGTTTGTATCCCACCGCTGATCCACCAATGTGAGAAAGTGGCTCTGTATATACTGTTCCCTAATAGGTACAGGGTGTACAGAGTCCACAGTCCCCCAGAGGCTGATAGAGGTCAAAGTTAGGTATGACCTTACTCTCAAAAGTGGTAGCTTGGTCGAGCAGTAAGGCAGTACCAGAGGACAGTGTAAAGCATTTATTGTACACACTCAGTCAGCAAATGGTTTCACACACTCAATAACTGAACTCTAGGCCAATGATTTGTATATATAAAATATATGCTTGTTTTATTTTTAGAACCACAAGGGGGTAAAAATATACTTTCTCAGAATGAGAGGTTGAATATAAATACTTTTGTTTCAAGCAATAAATTTGTGTAAACAGTCACAGTTGGTTGCAATAAACAATCCTATTTCCTAAACATAACAATGCATTGAGCTCAATGGTAAATTCAGGTTATTTGTAATAAATTACTTTTCAGATTACTTTTGGAATTCCAGGTCTGGATCCTAGAACCAGCCTGGGGTCAGTATTCAGAATCAAGTGAAGAAAGTCGACTTAATAACTGTAATGATTTTTAGATAATATTTAGCTACTTCAAAAGTTAGCACTTAGAAAATATTTCACAGAAAACATTCAATGGATCTCTATGGCAAGAAATTCAAATTGCAGGTAGAGTACTTTATCGTTACTTTAGTAATCCAGGACTGGGTGCCTAGACCCAGGACTGGGGTCCTTATCAAAAGCAGGTAAGTAATTTCGTTTGCAGAAATGGTACGATTTTAAAAGAATATTTCAAATTTGCAAAAGTAGACACTTAGAAGAAATTTCACAGAAAAGCAGACAATGGTTTCCTATGGGAGAAAAATGAGTTAGAAGTAAGTATAGTTGTGAACACTTTTCAGAGTCAGGGCTGGGCACCAAGATCCAGCACTGGGAACTCACCTAGGAGCAGGTGAGTAAATTCGTTTTTGTCACTTGGCTGATTTTTGGTGAATTTTTGTAGTTTTGAAAAGTTCACACTTAGAAGATTTTTGAAGAAAAAGCCAGTCAATGTTACCCTATGAGGAAAATGAAGTTAGCGGTTTAAGGGTAAGTACTCGACTGGTAGTGTTGAAATTCCGGGCATGGACTCAGGGGTCCCCCAGTGTCAGGTAGGTACAGTTGGTTCACCCTCAGCGGTTTCAGGACGGCCGGGTGCAGAGAGAGTTGGGCCCAATGTTATCCTATGAGGGATAGGGGGGCCTTGGTTGGTGGCTGCTGTCTGGCAAGCCACGCGGCTGTGGGAGCTGGGCTCCTGGTCACTTACTCAGGGCAAGTGGGGAAGTAGGTTAGAGTAGAGAGGGCACTGCCAGGGCCACTCGGGCGGCTGGGTGCAGGGTGCTTTTGAGCCTTAGGGCGCTCAATGGAAATCAATGGGAATGTTCCGGTTTGGAAAGAGGCTGCAGGCTCGGGGACGAGGATGTTTCAGGTGCCACCACCACTTCGAGAGGTAAGTTGGGTAGTTGTAGGTTAGGTGGGTACCCCAGGATTGGGCACAGGGGGTCGCAGGGCGCCGGGTGCAGGGGTGCCTTTTGACGTCGGGAATCTTACCCTCTGGTTGATCGCGGCTGGGGTGGCACTTGGTTCTGAGGCTGCAGGCTTCTTCCGGGATGTCGAGGGGGGTCCTTGGGTGCCGGACTCTGGGTCACAGTCGCCGTGGGGTCGTCCTCTGGGTCTTTGTCCACTCCGGCACTGGCCAGGCTTGGCTGGTGCAGAGTGTGTTGGGTCCGCGGTCCCGGGCTGGTGCCAGGGATAGCAAGTAGGTTTCTTGAGTAGAGCCTCTACTCGTGGGAGTCCCAGGGGCTTAGAGCTAAAAGGTAGCCAGGTCCTCCGGGGTTGGTGAGGTTGCTGGCCACGTGGGATGCCGCGCTGGTGCAGGTTCGAGAGTCGACAGGCCGGTAGGGCTGGGGCCAAAGCAGTTGGTGTCTTCTTCTCTTTTTAGCAGCTGCAGGGCAGGTCTTTGTTCTTCTTGCTCTTCTTGTCGTTTTTCTATCTGGAATCTGAGGAAGGAAGGTTCAGGGGGCCCCTAAATACTAGATTTAGGGGCGTTACAGGTAGGTGAAGGCCAGGGACCAATGGGTCCTTGTCCTGGGGTGGGTACACCCCCTATCCTGCCTCTCTCCTGTGGGAGGGGGGCAGTAGCCTAATCCTGATAGGGTAGGGCCTCCCATCTTCAAGATGGCGAGAGCCCGGAGATGTGCTTCACCTCGCCTCCCCCACCTGAGGGGTGGGGTGGGCAGGCTGGCACATCCCCTGTCCTTGTATGGGGTTTCCGGCCAAGCTTCCCGCCAGAGTGGGGGGTTGCAGTGGCCTGGGGAAACTCCAACTGGCGGCATGCCTTTGAAGCTTCCCTTTGCTCATCCTGGGGGAGGAGATTTCTCACCTCACCCAGGATGTGCATTGTTGCAGGCCCGGGAGAGCAGGGGCTCTCCCACCCAGGGGTCCAGCAACGTGTCTGCTGTGTGGCAGCCTGGGCAGCCTCAGAGCAGACGTGGATTGCAAGTTAGCTGTAAGGGGGCATCTTCTAAGATGCCCTCTGGGGTGCTTAGTACATTAAATCCTACACTGGCATCAGTGTGGGTTCAATGTGCTGAGAAGTTTGATACCAAACTTCCCAGGCTTCAGTGTTGCCAATATGGTGCTGTGGAGCTCGTGTTTGACAAGCTCTCAGCACCATGTATTCTTAAATGACAGCACTGCACTTACAGTGCCCAGGAATGGACCCGGGTACTGTAGGGGCACAGGGCTCCTGCTCCTGTGCCCACACCATAGGCGTAATGCACCCAGCTAGAGGGGTGGCTGACATATGCCTTGGCAGTGTAGGTGATGGGCATGGTACACAGTGATGTGTGCCATGTCGACTCTGTTTTGTCCTGCACCCAGACACTCAGCCTGCAAGGGCAGTGTGTGTGTGTAAGGGTACAGGGCCTCTGAGGGTGGCACAATGAGTGCTGCAGCCCTTAGAGGCCTTCCCTGGTCACAAGGCCCTGGGTACCTAGGGTACCATTTACTAGGGGCTGACATGTGGCTAGGGTTTGCCAATTTGGAGTTTGTGTGGTTTAAGGAAGGAACATAGGCCCTGGGCACCTGATTGGCAGGAACCCAGGGTACACTCAATCGAAGTACATTCAGCAATTTAGCAAAAAGTGGGGGCATACCATGCAGGAAAGATGGCACTTTCTCACACAACCCCCCCCCCAAACGAAAGGTGATGAGACTAACCTTGTCCTATGGAGTCTTCATTGTCTAAGTGGAAGAACCTGGAAAGTCCATCTGCATTGGCATGGGCAGTCCCTGGTCTGTGTTCCACTTCAAAGTCCATTCCCTGTAGGGAGATGGACCACCTCAGTAGTTTTGGATTTTCCCCTTTCATCTGCATTAGCCATCTGAGAGGTCTGTGGTCAGTTTGAACTAGGAAGTGAGTGCCAAACAAGTATGGCCTCAGCTTCTTCAGGGACCAAACCACAGCAAAGGCCTCCCTCTCAATGGCACTCCAACGCTGCTCTCTAGGGAGTAGTCTTCTGCTTATAAAAGCAACAGGTTGGTCTTGGCCTTCATCATTGGTCTGGGATAGGACCGCTCCTATCCCTAGCTCAGAGGCATCAGTCTGCACTATGAACTGCTTGGCATAATCTGGAGCTTTTAGAATTGGTGCTGAGCACATTGCTTCTTTTAGGGTGTCAAAAGCCTTTTGACAACTAACTGTCCAGTTAACTTTCTTGGGCATTTTCTTGGAGGTGAGTTCTGTGAGGGGGGTCACAATGGACCCATACCCCTTCACAAACCTCCTGTAGTACCCAGTCAAGCCAAGGAATGCCCTGACTTGGGTCTGGGTTGTTGGAGCTATCCAGTCCATGATGGCCTGGATTTTGGGTTGTAAGGGCTGTACCTGGCCTCCACCTACAAGGTGGCCCAAGTACACCACAGTGCCCTGCCCTATCTGGCATTTGGATGCTTTGATAGTGAGACCTGCACTCTGCAGAGCCTCTAAAACCTTCCCAAGGTGGATCAGGTGATCCTGCCAGGTGGAGCTAAAGACAGCAATATCATCAAGATAAGCTGCACTAAAGGACTCCAACCCAGCCAGGACATGGTTCACCAACCTCTGGAAGGTGGCAGGGGCATTCTTTAACCCAAAGGGCATCACAGTAAACTGATAATGCCCATCAGGGGTGGAGAATGCTGTCTTTTCTTTTGCTCCTGGGGCCATGCCAATCTGCCAGTACCCTGCAGTTAAGTCAAAGGTACTGAGAAATTTGGCAGCCCCCAATTTGTCTATCAGTTCATCTGCTCTTGGGATAGGGTGAGCATCTGTCTTGGTGACAGAGTTGAGCCCTCTATAGTCCACACAGAACCTCATCTCTCTCTTTTCACCCTGTTGATGAGGTTTGGGGACCAGAACTACTGGGCTAGCCCAGGGGCTCTCTGAAGGCTCAATGACCCCTAACTCCAGCATCTTGCTGACCTCAGCTTTGATGCTTTCCTTGACTTGATCTGACTGTCGATAGATTTTGTTCTTGACAGGTGCACTGTCACCAGTGTCCACATCATGGGTACACCAGCTTGTCAGACCAGGGGTCAGGGAAAAGAGGCTAGCATATTGTTGCAAGACTTGCTTGCAGTCAGTCTGCTGTTGGGCAGAGAGGGTGTCTGAGAAAATCACACCATCTACTGACCCATCTTTTGGGCTGTAGGATAGGAGGTCAGGGAGTGGCTCACTCTCTGCTTCCTGTTCTTCATCAGTCACCATCAGCATGGTGATGTCAGCCCTATCATTGTAGAGTTTAAGGCGGTTCACATGGATGACCCTTTTGGGTGTCCTGCTAGTGCCCAGGTCAACTAGATAGGTGACCTCACTCTTTCTCTCTAGGATAGGGTAAGGGCCACTCCATTTGTCTTGGAGAGCCCTTGGTGCCACTGGCTCCAAAACCCACACCTGTTGCCCTGGTTGAAATTCAACCAGTGCAGCTTTTTGGTCATACCAGTGCTTCTGGAGCTCCTGGCTGGCCTCAAGGTTCTTGGATGCTTTTTCCATATACTCAGCCATTCTGGACCTTAGGCCAAGCACATAGTCCACTATGTCCTGTTTGGGTTCTTGAAGAGGCCTCTCCCAGCCCTCCTTTACAAGACACAGTGGTCCCCTTACAGGATGACCAAACAGAAGTTCAAAGGGTGAGAAACCTACTCCCTTCTGTGGCACTTCCCTGTAGGCGAAAAGCAAGCAGGGTAATAGGACATCCCACCTCCTTTTGAGTTTCTCAGGGAGTCCCATGATCATACCTTTCAATGTCTTGTTGAACCTCTCAACAAGGCCATTGGTTTGTGGGTGGTAGGGTGTAGTAAACTTGTACTGCACTCCACACTCTTTCCACATGTGTGTTAGGTAAGCAGACATGAAGTTGGAACCTCTGTCTGAAACCACCTCCTTAGGAAAACCCACCCTGGTGAAGACACCCAGGAGGGCCTTGGCTACTGCAGGAGCTGTAGTAGTCCTAAGTGGAATTGCTTCAGGGTACCTAGTAGCATGATCCACTACTACTAGAATGAATTTGTTCCCTGAGGCTGTGGGAGGTTCGAGTGGACCCACAATGTCCACACCTACCCTTTCAAAGGGGACCCCCACCACTGGTAGTGGAATGAGGGGGGCCTTTGGGTGGCCACCTGTCTTGCCACTGGCCTGACAGGTAACACAGGAGCTGACAAACTCCTTCACCTTTTGGTGCATCTGGGGCCAGTAAAAGTGACTCACTAACCTTTCCCAAGTTTTGGATTGCCCCAGATGTCCAGCTAGGGGGATGTCATGAGCCAAAGTTAGGAGGAACTCCCTGTACTTCTGTGGCACTACCACCCTCCTGGTGGCTCCAGGAGTGGGGTCTCTTGCCTCAGCATACAGTAATCCCTCTTCCCAATAAGCTCTGTGGGTACCACTGACATCTCCCCTGGCTGGCTTCTGAAGCAGCTTGTTGTCTCAGGCTTTCAAGAGTGGGACAGTCTCGCTGACCCTGGCACAGCTCTTCCCTAGAGGGTCCCCCTGGGCCCAAGAGTTCAACCTGGTAAGGGTCAAGCTCCATGGACTCAGTTCCCTCAGAGGTATCTACATCCTCTCCAGGGGGAGAGGGGTTCTGAGTGTTTGGCTGTACAGAAGCTGGTCCCCCAGTCTTCTTGCCCTTCCTCTTGGTTGGTTGGGCCATTATTCCAGGCTCCAAACCTACTTTTTCACCCTTCCTCTTGCTCTGTGCTCTGGTTTGCACACACACCAATTCAGGGATGCCCAGCATGGCTGCATGGGCCTTTAACTCAACCTCAGCCCAGGCTGAGGTTTCCAGATCATTTCCAAGCAGACATGCAGCTGGCAACTTTGGAGAGACCACTACCTGTTTCAGGCCAGTAACCCCCCCCCAGCCTAATGTTACCATGGCCATGGGATGACTAGTGGTGACACTGTCAGCGTTGGTGACTGGGTAAGACTTCCCAATCAAGTATTGCTCAGGGGAAACCAGTGTGTCTTTCACCATAGTGACACTGGCACCTGTATCCCTCAGAGCTTCTACCCTAGTTCCATTCACCCAGGGGTACTGTAAGTATTTCTTCAAGTTGGGGGGCCACACAGCCACAGTGGCAAACTCCACTTCTCCCAAGGAGACTAAACTTGCTTCAGTGTGTTCCCAGATTTGCTCAGGGTACACCTCTGATCCCATTTGTATACTTGCTGCCCCAGGAGTGGCTGTACTGGGTGCCTTAGGGGCTTTGTTTTGGGGGCAAGATACAGTTAGGTGTCCCTGCTTCTTACAGGTATTACAAAAGGCCTTTAAGGGATCAAAGTTCTTCCCCCTATATGGTTGGGGCACATAGGGAGTAGTTTGGGTCCCACCCACCTGAACAGGTTTTTGGGGCCCTTTGGAAGACTCAGACTTTTTATCTTGGGGATTCTCACCACCTTTCCCCTGGGGAGGTTTTGTGACCACCTTCTTTTGGTCACCCCCAGTGGTTGTCTTGGTCACCCTAGTCTTGACCCAGTGGTCCGCCTTCTTTCCCAATTCTTGGGGAGAAATTAGACCTAGGTCTACCAAATGCTGATGCAACTTTTCATTTGTGCAGTTACTCAAAATATGTTCCTTCATGAATAAATTGTACAATCCAGTAAAATCCTGCACACCATGTCCAGCTAACCAACCATCCAGTGTCTTCACTGAGAAATCTACAAAATCAATCCAGGACTGGGTCTGGGTTTTGTGAGCCCCCCTGAACCTAATTCTATACTCCTCAGTGGTGAATCCAAATCCCTCAATCAGAGCTTTCTTCATGAGGTCATAGGATCCTGCTTCTGGCCCAGAGAGAGTCAGAAGCCTGTCCCTGCAGTTACCAGAGAACAGTTCCCACAGGAGTGCCCCCCAGAGAGGTTTCTTTACTTTCCTGATATCACAAGCCCTCTCAAAGGCTGTGAACCATTTGGTGATATCATCACCTTCCTCAAATTTAGGGACAATCCCTTTGGGGATTTTAAGGTCAGAAGTTTCCTCCCTATCCTTGTTTTTATTATTGCTGCCACCATTGATGGGTGCTAAACCCATCTCTCTCCTTTCCTTTTCTAGAGCCAGCAGCCTGGACTCTAGATCTATTCTTTTGGCCAGCCTCACAAGGCTGTCCTCTTCACTGGGGGGTCCCCCAGTGTTGTCTCTGGGACCAGAGCCACCTGTGTGGTCTCTAGGTGCCCAGATGCTATGTCTTGAGTTGGAGGGTATGGGTGCCATCTCCTCCCTAGGGAATAGTATGGGGAGGTTGCTGTCCTCCTCCCCTGCTTCCCTTTCCTCATCTGACTGGCCATCACCATGTTCAGATGGGTGGTCTTTAGCATACTCAGCCAGGAGCTCCTGGAGCCCTTGTTTGGATGGATGCTGACCCATTTGTAAATTTTTGAGTTTACATAAGGACCTCAATTCCTTGAAAGACAAGTGTAAGTAAGGTGTGAGGTCGAGCTCCTCCACCAGGTCCATGTTATTATTATCACTAATAGCTGGGTTTGTTTGAGACATTCTAACCTGACAGTTCTAACCCTCTACCCTGACTATAGTGACTTTTATTTTTCCAAAATTCTAATGGGACTTAAGCAAGGCCCTAGCAAGACTTTTAGTAATTTTGGAAAAACCAATCAGAATTCTAAAGGCAATTTTTAAGAGTTCTGTTGTGTGATCAGATGGTAACCAAGTAGTCCAACAAATGCAAGTTTGTATCCCACCGCTGATCCACCAATGTGAGAAAGTGGCTCTGTATATACTGTTCCCTAATAGGTACAGGGTGTACAGAGTCCACAGTCCCCCAGAGGCTGATAGAGGTCAAAGTTAGGTATGACCTTACTCTCAAAAGTGGTAGCTTGGTCGAGCAGTAAGGCAGTACCAGAGGACAGTGTAAAGCATTTATTGTACACACTCAGTCAGCAAATGGTTTCACACACTCAATAACTGAACTCTAGGCCAATGATTTGTATATATAAAATATATGCTTGTTTTATTTTTAGAACCACAAGGGGGTAAAAATATACTTTCTCAGAATGAGAGGTTGAATATAAATACTTTTGTTTCAAGCAATAAATTTGTGTAAACAGTCACAGTTGGTTGCAATAAACAATCCTATTTCCTAAACATAACAATGCATTGAGCTCAATGGTAAATTCAGGTTATTTGTAATAAATTACTTTTCAGATTACTTTTGGAATTCCAGGTCTGGATCCTAGAACCAGCCTGGGGTCAGTATTCAGAATCAAGTGAAGAAAGTCGACTTAATAACTGTAATGATTTTTAGATAATATTTAGCTACTTCAAAAGTTAGCACTTAGAAAATATTTCACAGAAAACATTCAATGGATCTCTATGGCAAGAAATTCAAATTGCAGGTAGAGTACTTTATCGTTACTTTAGTAATCCAGGACTGGGTGCCTAGACCCAGGACTGGGGTCCTTATCAAAAGCAGGTAAGTAATTTCGTTTGCAGAAATGGTACGATTTTAAAAGAATATTTCAAATTTG
The DNA here is from genome assembly GCF_964204655.1 of Triturus cristatus. Taxonomy (NCBI): domain Eukaryota; kingdom Metazoa; phylum Chordata; class Amphibia; order Caudata; family Salamandridae; genus Triturus; species Triturus cristatus. Next base: position 1,862,700,749 of record NC_140590.1, read on the forward strand.
CAAAAGTAGACACTTAGAAGAAATTTCACAGAAAAGCAGACAATGGTTTCCTATGGGAGAAAAATGAGTTAGAAGTAAGTATAGTTGTGAACACTTTTCAGAGTCAGGGCTGGGCACCAAGATCCAGCACTGGGAACTCACCTAGGAGCAGGTGAGTAAATTCGTTTTTGTCACTTGGCTGATTTTTGGTGAATTTTTGTAGTTTTGAAAAGTTCACACTTAGAAGATTTTTGAAGAAAAAGCCAGTCAATGTTACCCTATGAGGAAAATGAAGTTAGCGGTTTAAGGGTAAGTACTCGACTGGTAGTGTTGAAATTCCGGGCATGGACTCAGGGGTCCCCCAGTGTCAGGTAGGTACAGTTGGTTCACCCTCAGCGGTTTCAGGACGGCCGGGTGCAGAGAGAGTTGGGCCCAATGTTATCCTATGAGGGATAGGGGGGCCTTGGTTGGTGGCTGCTGTCTGGCAAGCCACGCGGCTGTGGGAGCTGGGCTCCTGGTCACTTACTCAGGGCAAGTGGGGAAGTAGGTTAGAGTAGAGAGGGCACTGCCAGGGCCACTCGGGCGGCTGGGTGCAGGGTGCTTTTGAGCCTTAGGGCGCTCAATGGAAATCAATGGGAATGTTCCGGTTTGGAAAGAGGCTGCAGGCTCGGGGACGAGGATGTTTCAGGTGCCACCACCACTTCGAGAGGTAAGTTGGGTAGTTGTAGGTTAGGTGGGTACCCCAGGATTGGGCACAGGGGGTCGCAGGGCGCCGGGTGCAGGGGTGCCTTTTGACGTCGGGAATCTTACCCTCTGGTTGATCGCGGCTGGGGTGGCACTTGGTTCTGAGGCTGCAGGCTTCTTCCGGGATGTCGAGGGGGGTCCTTGGGTGCCGGACTCTGGGTCACAGTCGCCGTGGGGTCGTCCTCTGGGTCTTTGTCCACTCCGGCACTGGCCAGGCTTGGCTGGTGCAGAGTGTGTTGGGTCCGCGGTCCCGGGCTGGTGCCAGGGATAGCAAGTAGGTTTCTTGAGTAGAGCCTCTACTCGTGGGAGTCCCAGGGGCTTAGAGCTAAAAGGTAGCCAGGTCCTCCGGGGTTGGTGAGGTTGCTGGCCACGTGGGATGCCGCGCTGGTGCAGGTTCGAGAGTCGACAGGCCGGTAGGGCTGGGGCCAAAGCAGTTGGTGTCTTCTTCTCTTTTTAGCAGCTGCAGGGCAGGTCTTTGTTCTTCTTGCTCTTCTTGTCGTTTTTCTATCTGGAATCTGAGGAAGGAAGGTTCAGGGGGCCCCTAAATACTAGATTTAGGGGCGTTACAGGTAGGTGAAGGCCAGGGACCAATGGGTCCTTGTCCTGGGGTGGGTACACCCCCTATCCTGCCTCTCTCCTGTGGGAGGGGGGCAGTAGCCTAATCCTGATAGGGTAGGGCCTCCCATCTTCAAGATGGCGAGAGCCCGGAGATGTGCTTCACCTCGCCTCCCCCACCTGAGGGGTGGGGTGGGCAGGCTGGCACATCCCCTGTCCTTGTATGGGGTTTCCGGCCAAGCTTCCCGCCAGAGTGGGGGGTTGCAGTGGCCTGGGGAAACTCCAACTGGCGGCATGCCTTTGAAGCTTCCCTTTGCTCATCCTGGGGGAGGAGATTTCTCACCTCACCCAGGATGTGCATTGTTGCAGGCCCGGGAGAGCAGGGGCTCTCCCACCCAGGGGTCCAGCAACGTGTCTGCTGTGTGGCAGCCTGGGCAGCCTCAGAGCAGACGTGGATTGCAAGTTAGCTGTAAGGGGGCATCTTCTAAGATGCCCTCTGGGGTGCTTAGTACATTAAATCCTACACTGGCATCAGTGTGGGTTCAATGTGCTGAGAAGTTTGATACCAAACTTCCCAGGCTTCAGTGTTGCCAATATGGTGCTGTGGAGCTCGTGTTTGACAAGCTCTCAGCACCATGTATTCTTAAATGACAGCACTGCACTTACAGTGCCCAGGAATGGACCCGGGTACTGTAGGGGCACAGGGCTCCTGCTCCTGTGCCCACACCATAGGCGTAATGCACCCAGCTAGAGGGGTGGCTGACATATGCCTTGGCAGTGTAGGTGATGGGCATGGTACACAGTGATGTGTGCCATGTCGACTCTGTTTTGTCCTGCACCCAGACACTCAGCCTGCAAGGGCAGTGTGTGTGTGTAAGGGTACAGGGCCTCTGAGGGTGGCACAATGAGTGCTGCAGCCCTTAGAGGCCTTCCCTGGTCACAAGGCCCTGGGTACCTAGGGTACCATTTACTAGGGGCTGACATGTGGCTAGGGTTTGCCAATTTGGAGTTTGTGTGGTTTAAGGAAGGAACATAGGCCCTGGGCACCTGATTGGCAGGAACCCAGGGTACACTCAATCGAAGTACATTCAGCAATTTAGCAAAAAGTGGGGGCATACCATGCAGGAAAGATGGCACTTTCTCACACAACCCCCCCCCCAAACGAAAGGTGATGAGACTAACCTTGTCCTATGGAGTCTTCATTGTCTAAGTGGAAGAACCTGGAAAGTCCATCTGCATTGGCATGGGCAGTCCCTGGTCTGTGTTCCACTTCAAAGTCCATTCCCTGTAGGGAGATGGACCACCTCAGTAGTTTTGGATTTTCCCCTTTCATCTGCATTAGCCATCTGAGAGGTCTGTGGTCAGTTTGAACTAGGAAGTGAGTGCCAAACAAGTATGGCCTCAGCTTCTTCAGGGACCAAACCACAGCAAAGGCCTCCCTCTCAATGGCACTCCAACGCTGCTCTCTAGGGAGTAGTCTTCTGCTTATAAAAGCAACAGGTTGGTCTTGGCCTTCATCATTGGTCTGGGATAGGACCGCTCCTATCCCTAGCTCAGAGGCATCAGTCTGCACTATGAACTGCTTGGCATAATCTGGAGCTTTTAGAATTGGTGCTGAGCACATTGCTTCTTTTAGGGTGTCAAAAGCCTTTTGACAACTAACTGTCCAGTTAACTTTCTTGGGCATTTTCTTGGAGGTGAGTTCTGTGAGGGGGGTCACAATGGACCCATACCCCTTCACAAACCTCCTGTAGTACCCAGTCAAGCCAAGGAATGCCCTGACTTGGGTCTGGGTTGTTGGAGCTATCCAGTCCATGATGGCCTGGATTTTGGGTTGTAAGGGCTGTACCTGGCCTCCACCTACAAGGTGGCCCAAGTACACCACAGTGCCCTGCCCTATCTGGCATTTGGATGCTTTGATAGTGAGACCTGCACTCTGCAGAGCCTCTAAAACCTTCCCAAGGTGGATCAGGTGATCCTGCCAGGTGGAGCTAAAGACAGCAATATCATCAAGATAAGCTGCACTAAAGGACTCCAACCCAGCCAGGACATGGTTCACCAACCTCTGGAAGGTGGCAGGGGCATTCTTTAACCCAAAGGGCATCACAGTAAACTGATAATGCCCATCAGGGGTGGAGAATGCTGTCTTTTCTTTTGCTCCTGGGGCCATGCCAATCTGCCAGTACCCTGCAGTTAAGTCAAAGGTACTGAGAAATTTGGCAGCCCCCAATTTGTCTATCAGTTCATCTGCTCTTGGGATAGGGTGAGCATCTGTCTTGGTGACAGAGTTGAGCCCTCTATAGTCCACACAGAACCTCATCTCTCTCTTTTCACCCTGTTGATGAGGTTTGGGGACCAGAACTACTGGGCTAGCCCAGGGGCTCTCTGAAGGCTCAATGACCCCTAACTCCAGCATCTTGCTGACCTCAGCTTTGATGCTTTCCTTGACTTGATCTGACTGTCGATAGATTTTGTTCTTGACAGGTGCACTGTCACCAGTGTCCACATCATGGGTACACCAGCTTGTCAGACCAGGGGTCAGGGAAAAGAGGCTAGCATATTGTTGCAAGACTTGCTTGCAGTCAGTCTGCTGTTGGGCAGAGAGGGTGTCTGAGAAAATCACACCATCTACTGACCCATCTTTTGGGCTGTAGGATAGGAGGTCAGGGAGTGGCTCACTCTCTGCTTCCTGTTCTTCATCAGTCACCATCAGCATGGTGATGTCAGCCCTATCATTGTAGAGTTTAAGGCGGTTCACATGGATGACCCTTTTGGGTGTCCTGCTAGTGCCCAGGTCAACTAGATAGGTGACCTCACTCTTTCTCTCTAGGATAGGGTAAGGGCCACTCCATTTGTCTTGGAGAGCCCTTGGTGCCACTGGCTCCAAAACCCACACCTGTTGCCCTGGTTGAAATTCAACCAGTGCAGCTTTTTGGTCATACCAGTGCTTCTGGAGCTCCTGGCTGGCCTCAAGGTTCTTGGATGCTTTTTCCATATACTCAGCCATTCTGGACCTTAGGCCAAGCACATAGTCCACTATGTCCTGTTTGGGTTCTTGAAGAGGCCTCTCCCAGCCCTCCTTTACAAGACACAGTGGTCCCCTTACAGGATGACCAAACAGAAGTTCAAAGGGTGAGAAACCTACTCCCTTCTGTGGCACTTCCCTGTAGGCGAAAAGCAAGCAGGGTAATAGGACATCCCACCTCCTTTTGAGTTTCTCAGGGAGTCCCATGATCATACCTTTCAATGTCTTGTTGAACCTCTCAACAAGGCCATTGGTTTGTGGGTGGTAGGGTGTAGTAAACTTGTACTGCACTCCACACTCTTTCCACATGTGTGTTAGGTAAGCAGACATGAAGTTGGAACCTCTGTCTGAAACCACCTCCTTAGGAAAACCCACCCTGGTGAAGACACCCAGGAGGGCCTTGGCTACTGCAGGAGCTGTAGTAGTCCTAAGTGGAATTGCTTCAGGGTACCTAGTAGCATGATCCACTACTACTAGAATGAATTTGTTCCCTGAGGCTGTGGGAGGTTCGAGTGGACCCACAATGTCCACACCTACCCTTTCAAAGGGGACCCCCACCACTGGTAGTGGAATGAGGGGGGCCTTTGGGTGGCCACCTGTCTTGCCACTGGCCTGACAGGTAACACAGGAGCTGACAAACTCCTTCACCTTTTGGTGCATCTGGGGCCAGTAAAAGTGACTCACTAACCTTTCCCAAGTTTTGGATTGCCCCAGATGTCCAGCTAGGGGGATGTCATGAGCCAAAGTTAGGAGGAACTCCCTGTACTTCTGTGGCACTACCACCCTCCTGGTGGCTCCAGGAGTGGGGTCTCTTGCCTCAGCATACAGTAATCCCTCTTCCCAATAAGCTCTGTGGGTACCACTGACATCTCCCCTGGCTGGCTTCTGAAGCAGCTTGTTGTCTCAGGCTTTCAAGAGTGGGACAGTCTCGCTGACCCTGGCACAGCTCTTCCCTAGAGGGTCCCCCTGGGCCCAAGAGTTCAACCTGGTAAGGGTCAAGCTCCATGGACTCAGTTCCCTCAGAGGTATCTACATCCTCTCCAGGGGGAGAGGGGTTCTGAGTGTTTGGCTGTACAGAAGCTGGTCCCCCAGTCTTCTTGCCCTTCCTCTTGGTTGGTTGGGCCATTATTCCAGGCTCCAAACCTACTTTTTCACCCTTCCTCTTGCTCTGTGCTCTGGTTTGCACACACACCAATTCAGGGATGCCCAGCATGGCTGCATGGGCCTTTAACTCAACCTCAGCCCAGGCTGAGGTTTCCAGATCATTTCCAAGCAGACATGCAGCTGGCAACTTTGGAGAGACCACTACCTGTTTCAGGCCAGTAACCCCCCCCCAGCCTAATGTTACCATGGCCATGGGATGACTAGTGGTGACACTGTCAGCGTTGGTGACTGGGTAAGACTTCCCAATCAAGTATTGCTCAGGGGAAACCAGTGTGTCTTTCACCATAGTGACACTGGCACCTGTATCCCTCAGAGCTTCTACCCTAGTTCCATTCACCCAGGGGTACTGTAAGTATTTCTTCAAGTTGGGGGGCCACACAGCCACAGTGGCAAACTCCACTTCTCCCAAGGAGACTAAACTTGCTTCAGTGTGTTCCCAGATTTGCTCAGGGTACACCTCTGATCCCATTTGTATACTTGCTGCCCCAGGAGTGGCTGTACTGGGTGCCTTAGGGGCTTTGTTTTGGGGGCAAGATACAGTTAGGTGTCCCTGCTTCTTACAGGTATTACAAAAGGCCTTTAAGGGATCAAAGTTCTTCCCCCTATATGGTTGGGGCACATAGGGAGTAGTTTGGGTCCCACCCACCTGAACAGGTTTTTGGGGCCCTTTGGAAGACTCAGACTTTTTATCTTGGGGATTCTCACCACCTTTCCCCTGGGGAGGTTTTGTGACCACCTTCTTTTGGTCACCCCCAGTGGTTGTCTTGGTCACCCTAGTCTTGACCCAGTGGTCCGCCTTCTTTCCCAATTCTTGGGGAGAAATTAGACCTAGGTCTACCAAATGCTGATGCAACTTTTCATTTGTGCAGTTACTCAAAATATGTTCCTTCATGAATAAATTGTACAATCCAGTAAAATCCTGCACACCATGTCCAGCTAACCAACCATCCAGTGTCTTCACTGAGAAATCTACAAAATCAATCCAGGACTGGGTCTGGGTTTTGTGAGCCCCCCTGAACCTAATTCTATACTCCTCAGTGGTGAATCCAAATCCCTCAATCAGAGCTTTCTTCATGAGGTCATAGGATCCTGCTTCTGGCCCAGAGAGAGTCAGAAGCCTGTCCCTGCAGTTACCAGAGAACAGTTCCCACAGGAGTGCCCCCCAGAGAGGTTTCTTTACTTTCCTGATATCACAAGCCCTCTCAAAGGCTGTGAACCATTTGGTGATATCATCACCTTCCTCAAATTTAGGGACAATCCCTTTGGGGATTTTAAGGTCAGAAGTTTCCTCCCTATCCTTGTTTTTATTATTGCTGCCACCATTGATGGGTGCTAAACCCATCTCTCTCCTTTCCTTTTCTAGAGCCAGCAGCCTGGACTCTAGATCTATTCTTTTGGCCAGCCTCACAAGGCTGTCCTCTTCACTGGGGGGTCCCCCAGTGTTGTCTCTGGGACCAGAGCCACCTGTGTGGTCTCTAGGTGCCCAGATGCTATGTCTTGAGTTGGAGGGTATGGGTGCCATCTCCTCCCTAGGGAATAGTATGGGGAGGTTGCTGTCCTCCTCCCCTGCTTCCCTTTCCTCATCTGACTGGCCATCACCATGTTCAGATGGGTGGTCTTTAGCATACTCAGCCAGGAGCTCCTGGAGCCCTTGTTTGGATGGATGCTGACCCATTTGTAAATTTTTGAGTTTACATAAGGACCTCAATTCCTTGAAAGACAAGTGTAAGTAAGGTGTGAGGTCGAGCTCCTCCACCAGGTCCATGTTATTATTATCACTAATAGCTGGGTTTGTTTGAGACATTCTAACCTGACAGTTCTAACCCTCTACCCTGACTATAGTGACTTATTTTTCCAAAATTCTAATGGGACTTAAGCAAGGCCCTAGCAAGACTTTTAGTAATTTTGGAAAAACCAATCAGAATTCTAAAGGCAATTTTTAAGAGTTCTGTCGTGTGATCAGATGGTAACCAAGTAGTCCAACAAATGCAAGTTTGTATCCCACCGCTGATCCACCAATGTGAGAAAGTGGCTCTGTATATACTGTTCCCTAATAGGTACAGGGTGTACAGAGTCCACAGTCCCCCAGAGGCTGATAGAGGTCAAAGTTAGGTATGACCTTACTCTCAAAAGTGGTAGCTTGGTCGAGCAGTAAGGCAGTACCAGAGGACAGTGTAAAGCATTTATTGTACACACTCAGTCAGCAAATGGTTTCACACACTCAATAACTGAACTCTAGGCCAATGATTTGTATATATAAAATATATGCTTGTTTTATTTTTAGAACCACAAGGGGGTAAAAATATACTTTCTCAGAATGAGAGGTTGAATATAAATACTTTTGTTTCAAGCAATAAATTTGTGTAAACAGTCACAGTTGGTTGCAATAAACAATCCTATTTCCTAAACATAACAATGCATTGAGCTCAATGGTAAATTCAGGTTATTTGTAATAAATTACTTTTCAGATTACTTTTGGAATTCCAGGTCTGGATCCTAGAACCAGCCTGGGGTCAGTATTCAGAATCAAGTGAAGAAAGTCGACTTAATAACTGTAATGATTTTTAGATAATATTTAGCTACTTCAAAAGTTAGCACTTAGAAAATATTTCACAGAAAACATTCAATGGATCTCTATGGCAAGAAATTCAAATTGCAGGTAGAGTACTTTATCGTTACTTTAGTAATCCAGGACTGGGTGCCTAGACCCAGGACTGGGGTCCTTATCAAAAGCAGGTAAGTAATTTCGTTTGCAGAAATGGTACGATTTTAAAAGAATATTTCAAATTTGCAAAAGTAGACACTTAGAAGAAATTTCACAGAAAAGCAGACAATGGTTTCCTATGGGAGAAAAATGAGTTAGAAGTAAGTATAGTTGTGAACACTTTTCAGAGTCAGGGCTGGGCACCAAGATCCAGCACTGGGAACTCACCTAGGAGCAGGTGAGTAAATTCGTTTTTGTCACTTGGCTGATTTTTGGTGAATTTTTGTAGTTTTGAAAAGTTCACACTTAGAAGATTTTTGAAGAAAAAGCCAGTCAATGTTACCCTATGAGGAAAATGAAGTTAAAGGTTTAAGGGTAAGTACTCGACTGGTAGTGTTGAAATTCCGGGCATGGACTCAGGGGTCCCCCAGTGTCAGGTAGGTACAGTTGGTTCACCCTCAGCGGTTTCAGGACGGCCGGGTGCAGAGAGAGTTGGGCCCAATGTTATCCTATGAGGGATAGGGGGGCCTTGGTTGGTGGCTGCTGTCTGGCAAGCCACGCGGCTGTGGGAGCTGGGCTCCTGGTCACTTACTCAGGGCAAGTGGGGAAGTAGGTTAGAGTAGAGAGGGCACTGCCAGGGCCACTCGGGCGGCTGGGTGCAGGGTGCTTTTGAGCCTTAGGGCGCTCAATGGAAATCAATGGGAATGTTCCGGTTTGGAAAGAGGCTGCAGGCTCGGGGACGAGGATGTTTCAGGTGCCACCACCACTTCGAGAGGTAAGTTGGGTAGTTGTAGGTTAGGTGGGTACCCCAGGATTGGGCACAGGGGGTCGCAGGGCGCCGGGTGCAGGGGTGCCTTTTGACGTCGGGAATCTTACCCTCTGGTTGATCGCGGCTGGGGTGGCACTTGGTTCTGAGGCTGCAGGCTTCTTCCGGGATGTCGAGGGGGGTCCTTGGGTGCCGGACTCTGGGTCACAGTCGCCGTGGGGTCGTCCTCTGGGTCTTTGTCCACTCCGGCACTGGCCAGGCTTGGCTGGTGCAGAGTGTGTTGGGTCCGCGGTCCCGGGCTGGTGCCAGGGATAGCAAGTAGGTTTCTTGAGTAGAGCCTCTACTCGTGGGAGTCCCAGGGGCTTAGAGCTAAAAGGTAGCCAGGTCCTCCGGGGTTGGTGAGGTTGCTGGCCACGTGGGATGCCGCGCTGGTGCAGGTTCGAGAGTCGACAGGCCGGTAGGGCTGGGGCCAAAGCAGTTGGTGTCTTCTTCTCTTTTTAGCAGCTGCAGGGCAGGTCTTTGTTCTTCTTGCTCTTCTTGTCGTTTTTCTATCTGGAATCTGAGGAAGGAAGGTTCAGGGGGCCCCTAAATACTAGATTTAGGGGCGTTACAGGTAGGTGAAGGCCAGGGACCAATGGGTCCTTGTCCTGGGGTGGGTACACCCCCTATCCTGCCTCTCTCCTGTGGGAGGGGGGCAGTAGCCTAATCCTGATAGGGTAGGGCCTCCCATCTTCAAGATGGCGAGAGCCCGGAGATGTGCTTCACCTCGCCTCCCCCACCTGAGGGGTGGGGTGGGCAGGCTGGCACATCCCCTGTCCTTGTATGGGGTTTCCGGCCAAGCTTCCCGCCAGAGTGGGGGGTTGCAGTGGCCTGGGGAAACTCCAACTGGCGGCATGCCTTTGAAGCTTCCCTTTGCTCATCCTGGGGGAGGAGATTTCTCACCTCACCCAGGATGTGCATTGTTGCAGGCCCGGGAGAGCAGGGGCTCTCCCACCCAGGGGTCCAGCAACGTGTCTGCTGTGTGGCAGCCTGGGCAGCCTCAGAGCAGACGTGGATTGCAAGTTAGCTGTAAGGGGGCATCTTCTAAGATGCCCTCTGGGGTGCTTAGTACATTAAATCCTACACTGGCATCAGTGTGGGTTCAATGTGCTGAGAAGTTTGATACCAAACTTCCCAGGCTTCAGTGTTGCCAATATGGTGCTGTGGAGCTCGTGTTTGACAAGCTCTCAGCACCATGTATTCTTAAATGACAGCACTGCACTTACAGTGCCCAGGAATGGACCCGGGTACTGTAGGGGCACAGGGCTCCTGCTCCTGTGCCCACACCATAGGCGTAATGCACCCAGCTAGAGGGGTGGCTGACATATGCCTTGGCAGTGTAGGTGATGGGCATGGTACACAGTGATGTGTGCCATGTCGACTCTTTGTTTTGTCCTGCACCCAGACACTCAGCCTGCAAGGGCAGTGTGTGTGTGTAAGGGTACAGGGCCTCTGAGGGTGGCACAATGAGTGCTGCAGCCCTTAGAGGCCTTCCCTGGTCACAAGGCCCTGGGTACCTAGGGTACCATTTACTAGGGGCTGACATGTGGCTAGGGTTTGCCAATTTGGAGTTTGTGTGGTTTAAGGAAGGAACATAGGCCCTGGGCACCTGATTGGCAGGAACCCAGGGTACACTCAATCGAAGTACATTCAGCAATTTAGCAAAAAGTGGGGGCATACCATGCAGGAAAGATGGCACTTTCTCACAACCCTTATATTACAAGCAGGGTTCAAACGTCAACACCAACTAAAGGACAGCCTTTAGGCGGAAGCCCCAGAGAACAGTCTGGTCACTCCTTTTTAATTGTGATTGATCATTCAGACGTCCTTGTATATACCAATAAAAAAATAAAAAAAATTTTTAAATACAAAGTCATCAAGCTATGGTCACCTATTTTCTACATGTTGGGTTATGGGTACTTAGGGCTCTTTATCACATTTCTTTTTTTTTTTATAAACTTTGTTTATTGGTTTCAATCACAGCCATACAGAACATAATTGGACGACTTGTTTAAAGCTTTCAATATAGAGTAAGCATACATGGTTTTTTGGTTACATATTAAGCATTTCCTACCATACTTGCTGGTCTATGCATCTCCATTTCCACCGTAGGCGATACACAGGGCTCCCCTCGATATTTATTCCAGGGTGACCACTTCTTATCCCACTTCCTGGGACATCCCCGCGCTTTAAAAACCGCAGTCTCTGCCAACATACATCATTTCTTTGGCCCACACGGTGAGAAGTGGTGGGTTCGCTCCCCCCCCCCCCCGCCTCTAGCTAGCTCTCGTTTCACCAACGTGTATCCCAGTGTTGTGAATTGTTGTTCAACCTCCGTGAGATCAGTCGCCTCCCACACATTCAACAGTTCCAATTGTGGCGTCAATACTACCTCCTTCCCCAAAGCTGTGCTCATGTGGTCTGAGGCTCCCTCCCAAAGGGCACGTATATTTGGGCAACTCCACAGGGTGTGGTAGAAAGTGGCCTGCTGTCCACAGCCCCTTGCACAACGGTCGTCAGGTCTAGTCCCTATTCTAGCCAAGATTGGCCCGGATATGTATGATCGATGGAGGATCATAAGCTGGATCAGCCGAAATCTCTGTGTTATATCCGCCTCTCGCGGGGACATGAGTGCCGTCTGCCAGTCCTCATCGTTTATAGGCCCAATGTCAACCTGCCACCTCTCTCTGAGCTTCGGAAATGTGTCCGGCAGGTTATTACTCAGTTTCTTGTAGGTGAGAGATATTGCCTTTGAGGTGAGGGGCCCGTCTAGCAAACGGTCTTCCAGAGGTGATGACTCTGGTATATTTTTGAGGGATGGAAACGCCGCCTTTAGCGCATGTCTGATCTGTAAATACCTAAACACTTCTCCCTGCACCAGACAGTATTGCTTCTGAAGCTCACCAAAGGTGAGCATTGCTCCCTTTTTCACCAGATCCCGCACTGCTGATATCCCGATGAGGTCCCACTTATCAAACCCGGGCTGATAGCACAGCATTCCTAATTTCTGGGTGGTCCACAACGGTGTGGCCTGCGAGAGAACGCCCTTCCATCCCAGCCGGGCAGAAACCACCCGCCATATTTCCAATGTGTGTTGGGTGGGTCCGAAGAACTTCCTCCTATTTTTCCTGTCAGTGGTATATAGTGGCCCCAGATACCCGGAGCGATCTGTTTGATATCGGTCCAGGACATATGCTGGATCATCCGGGGGGTGGTATTTCCAGTGATTAATGGTCACCAGTTGTGCCGCCCAATAGTAGCGCTGTAGGTCAGGTAGTGCTATGCCCCCATCGTACCAGCCTTTTGTCAATTTCTGCAACGCTATTTTAGGGGCCCTACCATCCCAGAGCAACGTGCGAATCTCCCCTTCAACCGCCCTGAAATATGAGTCTGGGACCCTTTGGGGACAGTTATGTAATATATAAAGAAAACGGGGAAGGGCTAACATTTTAAAAAGCGCCGCCCTCCCCACCAGTGTTAAGGGCAGAGATCTCCAATGTTTAACATCTGCCCATAAATCGGGCCAAAGGGGGGGCCAGATTGGAGCTATAGAAGCAGACCGGATCCGAGGTAATAAAGATCCCTAGATAACGAAACCCTTCTGTAGCGACCGCAATAGTGCAGTCTGCCAGAAGGCGCAGGACTGCGCCTCTCAGCATAAACAGTACGGACTTGTGCCAATCGATCGCATACCCCGAATATTTGCCAAAATTCGTAAATATATCCAGCACGACCCTAATCGAGTTATACGGGGATGCCAGATATAACAATATATCATCCGCATAGAGGGATATTCGATCTTCTACGTCCTCTGCCCATCGCACACTCCAACACATCTTTGCGCACCCAGGCCGTGAGAGGTTCCAGGACAAGAGAGAAAATCAACGGGGAGAGCGGGCACCCCTGCCTAGTACCCCTTCGTAACTCGAAGGTTCTAGATGTAAAACCATTAACTCTCACCTGTCCCAGCACGCCAGTATATAGAAGCTTTACCCAGGCTATAAATTTAGTGCCCAGTCCCACTTTCGCTAGGACTTCGAAGAGATACGGCCATTCGATGGAGTCGAATGCCATTGACGCGTCTAGGGACAGCACCGCCACATCCTCTTCGATGTATTTCCTGCGAGCCATCACATTGTGTAAATGCCGTACGTTAAGGGCCGTATTTCTACCTGGCATAAAGCCAGATTGGTCTGGGTGGATCAGTGATGCAATGACCAACACCAATCTATTTGCCAAAACTTTAGCCAGCACTTTCGTCTCTACATTAAGGAGAGAGATTGACCTATAGGAGCCACAATTATCTGTTGGCTTACCCTGCTTATGAATGACTACGATGGTGGCTAGCCTTTGATCTACCGGTAGACTCCCCACTTATAAACTTTCTTCATACATGGCTCTC